>NW_020664531.1:9025455-9104127 GCF_002925995.2 Terrapene triunguis | reverse complement strand
GGTGCAGGGGGACTCCCTGCGCGGCAGACGTGCCCCGGCTAGCGGGGGGGAGGGAGCTGGGGGAGAGAGAGAAGGGGGGCGGCCAGGGCTTCAGCAGGGTGCTCACCACGCGGCCCCAACCGCCGCGCCGCCTGCCGGGAGGGCTCCGCGCCGCTCCGGTCGGCTGGGAGAGAAGGATGCGGACTGCCCTGCCGGGCTTGCTACAGACCTGGCACCGGCTGGGGCAGACGGAGCGCGCAGCCCGCTCCCAGCTGGGCGCTCCCCTCCTCTGCGCTGCCGCTGCCTACAGGGTGGCCGGATCAGCGAACAAAAAAAAAATAAAAAAAAGTGGCCGTGCCGCCCTAGGACTGGGCAGAATGCTGCCCCGTAGAATCTGCCGCCCCAAGCACCAGCTTGCTCGGCTGGTGCCTGGAGCCGGTCCTGGGTATAAGAAGTAATAGACGGCACTGGACTGGGACTCAAGAAGCATGAGTTCAATTTCTAGCTCAGCTACGGTCAACTTGTGAGACATTTTACAAGTCACTTAATCTACCCTGGCCTCAGTTCCCAATCTGTAAAATGGGGATAATAGTATTTCCTTACTTCAGAGGAGTGTTTCAAGGATAAAATCTGTTGATGATTGCGAAGTGCTTGGGTACTAGGGGAGTGCTTGTTGTGGCTTTACGGCATACAACATTTCATAGCTTCAAAATGCTTTACCAATGTTAACTATGTTAATGCTGACATAAAAATTTACAGTGCCCCTGTGGTCTAGGTAAATATTAATATCCCCATTTTACAGATGGAGAAATGGAGGCGCAGACACTGAAGCCAATTTTTGTTCCAGTTAAGAGCTAGATTCACAAAGAAACTGAGGCATGGTGATGCTGCACATCACCACACCTAACTTTCAAGTACCCAATGTGGTAGGCGAGCTCTGAGCATACTTACTGGACTGGGCCTCGCAGGTTAGCTAGGCAGAGGAATGCTTGTCTTCCCCTAGTTCGTGCATTGTTGTGGGGCTCAGGCATCCAGCAGCCTGGTGCAGGGCTGCAGTACGCATGCACAGAAGCAGCAACGTAGATGCCTATGGAACTTGTATTGTGCCTACAGGATCTGGGGGGCAGCTGATTGTTGGCTTTGTGAAACCCAGAGGGGCCTGATTCTGGAATCCAGGCACCTAAGTTCTTTTGTGAATCTAGCCCTTAGTGCCCAAATTTAGACACCAAAATTCATATTTAGACCCCTAAATAAATCACCCGCTTTTTGGAGACCGTGAACACCTGAATCATTCACTGAAATACATGAGACGTGCAGGTGCTCATCCCTTCTAAAATTTAGGCCACTTATGTAATGTAGATTCTTAAATGTGGATTTAGTTGCTTTCCTTTTGGCACCCAATTGAAAAAAATCCTTTAAGTGATTTGTCAAAGGCCACAGAGAGAGGCGGAGTTGGAGCTGGGCTGAGTTTGGCTTACAGTCTTATCTTCAGACCACACCCCCATATAACAGTAGAGCCATTCAATCCCTTGGTGAGCTTTTGGAGGGCAGATTGGTGTCTAAAATATGCTCTATAGAAATAGAGTTATCAAGGAAGCAAGAAGGTAATCACCAAACACTTGAATCTAGAAAAGAGGTGGTTCTCCAATATTAGCCTCAGGAATTCCAGAAGGAGCACAGAACTATGTGATGGGTTTTTTTGATGTGACCATTTTTCTATATAGGGATCTGCAAAACATTTTTGCAGAGCCCCATTTAGCCTAATCTTGTAGAATTTTGTCAGCTGCTCTTCACTTTACACAGGACACAGATGTAAAGAGGTGAAAATTACCCCAGTGCAAAGCCCTTCACACCACATAAGTAATGCCCTATCGAACTGTGTGTTGACCATGATATTGCCAGCTCAAAAGCCGGAAGTGGAAGACACAAAGTACAGTACATCATACTAAAAGAAAGTAAATTTGCATCAATAACTATTCAAGAGAAGAGTTTATCTTAAGGGCTAGATCAGTGGTTTTCAACCTGTGGTCCACGGACCCCTGCGGGCCCGCAGACTATGTCTAAGATTTCCAAAGAGGTCCGCACCTCCATTTGAAATTTTTTAGGGTTCCGCAAATGAAAAGAGGTTGAAAACCACTGGTCTAGACTGTAACCTTTCAACCCACTATATGTAAGGGGCAGCACATAATTATGCTGCCCCAGGAGCAGACCCCAGTCCGCATTGTAACTTGCTGAGTCACAATTCAGTCTCTTCTCCCCCCTTGCTCCATGAAAGAAGGAAGCTACACCAGCCCTTTACCTCGCACCGCTTCTTTTCCAATCTGTGCTGCCTCAGCTACACTGGTAGATGGAGTCAAGGGTCCACTCATTTCCATTCCCTGCCAACATGTGTATGAGAGAGAGAACAGCCACCACTGGGTACTACTATCTGCTACTTGTGTGCAAGTGGCTTACACAAAGGAATAAGTAAGCTCCTTTTGCCCTCTTGCTCCTCCCTTCAGGAGCATAACCAGATCTGTCCCTTAGAAAATATTATTATTATCATGCTGATGTTCCATACATTTAAAAAGTGCCTAAGGTCGCCTTTGACTTACACATGCAATTTTTTCAAGATTAAAAAATAATTAGAGAACAAAGTGTATATAGCTGGTTCTGCTGGAGCATTTGCTCTGCTTTACATTTTCTATGCCCCTTTAGATTTATGCAATGTAGTCATGCAGCTGTCAGGTTTCCACTGAGATGTGAAACAAATTCTATGCAATAAAATATCAGCTCTACATAATTTAAACCTGAAATCTACACTGTGACAGTTTTATGTTCAAATTATATGAAAATCCAAGATATTGGACACAGGCGTAATTTAGGATAGGGAATCACAAGTATTTATATGGCCTGGAATCCAGTTAAAATGCATCATTGTGCATGCTGCGTTGCAGTACTGAAGAATTGCGTGCCTCATACTGCCTCAGGGTAAGAGTTTTATTTTCCCAAACCATAATTTAATGGTTTCCTCTCTCTTGCAAAGTGTAACTAACAATGCCCTCTGTGTGATCTGTGATGGCTAGTAAAAGAGAACTGAATAAAAGACCTACACAATAGACAAACACAACCATGATTTGTTTTCTTGAATGACAGATTGTTTAAAAATATAATAAAATACAGGGCCAGATCCTCACCTGTTGTAAATTGTTGTAGCTCCACTGAAGTCAATGCAGCTATGTCAGGTTATGTCAGGTTATACCAGCTGAGGATTGGGCCCACTATTTTCTGCATTTAGTGTCTGATGTAACTCCCACTTAAGTCAAAGATAACTCTCCTTTTGAATCTAATGGGAGAAAGATTGGGCCCATACTCTTTATATGTCACTGGAGGATTTGAGGGGAGAAATTTTGCATTGGCAAGGAGATGGATTAGATTTAATCTAATCCAATTAAAGGCCCTATTCTGCCTTGTGAGGTGGTAATCCATGTAGTAGAGAGCAAATTCATGGAGTTTCCTACACATTCATCTGTCAGGGAACACGTTTTAACTCACATATGGAGAGCCTGGGGGAATATCCATATGGGTACTCCTTGCCTCTGCTCTACTGTCCCACCCTGCCATCTCCCACCAGTCCCTGAATAGCATGGGTCCTGCCGGAGACATGCTTCAGAATGCTCCTCCTATGCTAGCTACCGTGTAACTCCCTTACTGTGCATTCAACAACATGGAGGGGCAATATCACAAGTTAACACACCTTTATTAAATCGCACTGTGTCCCGGGTTCTGACCCCACGCCAAACCTATGGAAAGAGCCCAGATGCCTCCTCACCCCCTCACGTCACAATGCTGGGAACCAACCGTAGGGCTTCCTCAGAAGGAAGGAGGAGCATGCTGCTCAAAAAGAATGATCTCCTTGTGTAGGTGCAGATTCTCCTCCTCTCACAGAAAGGGAAACATGGAGCTCCAAGCCTTTCCTGTCTCCAATGTATATGATATCATGACTTCCAAGAACTGGTACTCTTATTCTCTTCATCCCCAATCTTCCCTCCCCTTATCCCCTTTCTCGCTGAGGTTGACTGGAAAGGTCTGTCTTCTTGCAGCACCTGAAATTAAGAGCTAGATGCTGAGAACAGGGAGAACTTATCCATGTACTAATTTAGTTCTGGGCAGTGTAAAGTAGACCCCCTCAGTTATTCAGATAAACCCCAAAAAAACCTATCGGGGGTGTCTCCGAATGACACAAATATCTCAGAATCGATTTTATAGGACCCATAATTTATTAAAGTGCCTAATCATCATGCCACATACAATAGTACATCAAGAGGTCTTTAGGAGGTCCCTTTGCAGCACTACTCTGTTCAAGGACACTGAAAATAGATAACTAGAACAAGTCAAGTGGCAAACACGGTCACATACTACAATAATAAACAGAAGATTAGTTTGCTAAAGTCTATCATGTACTAAATCTCACAGCTCTGCACCCTGGAAATATTTTCCTTCCATGCAGAGGAAAACAAATAATAAAAGTGAATTCTGACTGGAAACCTCTAAGGAAACTGGTTACGTTGCTGCTTAAAGTGTTAGAGAGCCTTTTAATATATTCTGCTGAGTGATAAGCCCCGCATGATGTCAGTCAAGGATATAGAAATATGTCTTGTGACTCTTCTCTAAAACACATCGGCCCAGATCTACAAAGGGATTTAGGTGCCTAAATCCCAGATTATGTGCTACTGAGATCCACAAAACCTGCTCAGCTGCCACCTAATCAGTTAGGCACCTAAACTTACTCAGCACCTAAATTTTTGCTGTAAAAGTACCCTCGGCACCTAAATTTATGCCTCTGAGCACGTGCACTGCTGTCTCAGGCAGGTGCCCACTCACCTATCTCCTACCTAAGCCTGAATGTGATCCACAAACCAGGTGGAGATGGGTGTTGTTGCATGTCACTGTGATGTACAGATAAACACATTATTATGAACAGAACTACGTACAGAAATGAGGTACCAAAACTTCCTACGACTCTGTGTAGCTGCAGCCTGAGACTGCCCTGTCCTAGGCCTCTTTATTTCTGCCCACAGCAGGAAATGTGTCCCAGAAAACCAAAGCCTGCATGAAGAAGTGAAGTCTGCACTTCCTGGAGCACTTCCACACCCGCTCACCATTTCTTTAATGTCACTATCCATCTGTGGCAAGCATACAACTTCTCTAGCTCTCCTTTTTGATTTGGTCATTCCCAGGTGTCCTGAGTGTATTTGTTCCAATATTTTCCTTGTCGTTATTGTGGGAACCTCAATCTACATTTGAGAGCATTGCTGAAAGCTCATTTTTATAGTGGAAATAGGCAGGTGGAAGGGTTGATTTCCACACACCCCCCCCATTACTTATAGTTCGTATCACTGCTTGCAGCACTTCATATTTAGCTGTTTCTGTCTCCAGTTCATCTCATATGCCTGGAGACATAGCACATGATGCTTTTATCATGTTCACTTGTAGGTTTACTGCTTGTTCCACATCATAAGGTTGTGTGCTGTCAGAAAGAGCACATGTTCTTGAGAGTCTGTCTGCCATTACTAAGTGATGTCCAGATTGGAACTCCAGGGTCACTTTTTTTTTTTTTTTGTATTTTCAAAAGTAGTTGCTGTATCTTTGGTGGTACTTCCCCAAGTCCTTTTTCTGTGTATTGCAATCAGTGATTTGTGATCAGTTTCTGCTTTGAAGCTACAACCCTAGAGAAAGTCTTGAAATCTCATATGCCAAACCTAGTATCTCTTTTTCAATTTGTGCATACATCTGCTCTGCATGTAGATGCATAGGCACCGACTCCGTGCATGCTCCAGGGCTTGAGCACCCATGGGGAAAAATTAGTGGGTGCTCTGCACCCACTGGCAGCCAAGCTCCCCTCCCCTCCCACCCCTCCTCCTCCCCCTCCCCTGAGCGTGCCGCGTCCCCGCTCCTCTGCCTACCTCCCAGCGCGTCCCCTGGCTGCCACCAAACAGCAGCTTTGGCGGTGTTAGCACGCTCCAGGAAGGAGGGGGAGGCGCGGGAATGTGGTGCGCTCAGGGGAAGAGGCGGGGCCGGGGATTTGGGGAAGGAGTTGGAATAGGGGCAGGGAGGGGGCGTAGTTGGGGCAGGGATTTCGAGGAAGGGATTGGAATGGGGCGGGGCAGGGGTGGGAAGGGGCAGGGCCTCATGGAAGGGGTGGAGTGGAGGCGGGGCTGGGGGCAGAGCGGGCATCGAGCACCCACTGGAAAGCGGGGAATCGGCGCCTATGTGTAGATGCATTTAAGAGTGACAACCCATCAGTTCCATGACGCTGTAATAGTACTGCTCCCAGCCTTCCTTTCAAGGCATCTGTGGAGAGTATTATCTCTTTCAGTGGGTCAAAAAATTGCAGCACCAGAGCTGATGACAGCTCTGAATCATTGAACTCTCTTCATGCTCTGGCATTAGTGCCCATTCTGTGACCTTATGGAAAAGATGTCTTAGGTGAGTTGTGTGAGCTGATCAGCATACCTAGCAGCCTTTGACTTCCCTTTTTATCTTCAGATCTCGGCATGTTCAGTATTGCCTGAATCTTTGATTCATCGGGCAAGATTCCCTTTGCAGTCTGTCTCTCTCCCTAGTACGTTATTTCTGTTTGAAATTGACATTTGGCCTTATTATGTACACTCTCACACCTGCTAGACCCTCTAGCATTTGGCTCATTGTACAGTGACATAATTCTGGAGCCAAATGTATTCTGAAAAGACAGTCTGAAGAAGCAGTAGTAGCTGCCAAATGCTGTGTTGAAAGTACAGATCGTGGAGCTCTCAGTGTCCAAGGGGATCTGCCAAAATCCTGCCAGTGCATCTAATTTGCTGAAGAATTTGGCTTCTGCAATCTCAGATAATAATTTACTTCTTGTTGGCAAGTGGTAGTGTTCTCTTTTTATGTTTTTGTTCAACTCCTTGGGGACCATACACAGCCATAGTCCCCCTCTTTTCCTCTCTTCAATTACTAAGGTGTGAACCCAGTCTGTTGGTTCTTCTATTCTCCAAATGATACCATTTGCTGTCATGTGTTGCAGCTCTTCTTCTACCCTCTAAGACTAGTGGAACTTTTCATGTAGCATGTACCACAGGTTCTGCATCTTCTCTTAACTGCATCATGTATGTTACTAAGAGGCCCCCATTTGCTGTGAATATATCTTGAAATGTTGCTATTATACTTTCATATCTGGTTCTATGTTGTCTTTCTGTCTCTCTCTGTCAGACATCCTCTTAATGAGACCACACACGTCATACATGTGTAGGCTCAAGACTGGTTGCTTGCCTCTGTGTACTACCACAAACTCTTGTTTTATTGTTTTCCCTTTGTATTTAAGTGTCAGTATGCAGTCTCCCAACACAGGAATTGTTCCTCCACTATAGTCTTTCACAGGTTCTTTTTGACTCTGCCATTTCTATGTGCTCCTTACATCTCTCTATTTCGGTTTCTGTCATCACATGTACCTGTGCCCCAATGTCTATCTTATATGTCACGTACGTGCCATTTGTGCACATTTTAATTAGCCAATCTTTAAGTTTTCAACCTCTGCCATTATTCTATTTAAGATCAGCTCTCTCTTCACTTAAGGAATTCCTATCTGCACTTAATACATGTACTTTCCTGATTTCTCTTCCCATTTTAGCATAATAATGGGGTGTGTTATAGATTCTACATACTTGCCCAAATACTGAGCATTTCCTATATTTATGCTGGTTGCCACATCACTGGCATTATTCCTGCTTTCCATGTTTCTGTACTTGGTCAATTTAGTTTCTGTGAATTTTTCCCTTTCTGATTTAACTAAGGTACTCTCAGTCATATACTAGAGCCTTTCCCTAGGCTTTTTATTTGTGTTTCTGTTTGTTCTGCTGCTTAGCATATACATATGGCCCTTTCTAGTATCAGATCCATCTCCCTTAGTTATTGTTCACAGACTTTTTTTAATTGTTACATCCCAGGACAATCTGTTTTTTAATGAGAGAGTCTTTAATATTCCATATTCACAGGATTGACCTTTTAGTTTAAAGTGTGTGAAAACTCCTCTTTTGTTTCCCTTTAATTCTGTCTTCTCATCCTGAACACACACCTTTCATAAGTAACTTTTTTTCTAGAGACACAATGATCCTCAAACATTTTCATTATTTTTGCAATGCTTTCTTCTTTTTCCCTATCTTTATAGACTGCATTGTTCACATGTCTGCTAGTATTAAGTGCAAAAAAATCTTTTGCTCAGCCTCCACTTTATTTGCCCCAGTGGCTTTCATATACAGCTCAAATTGCTATTTGGACTGTTTCCAGGCACATTCAGCACTTCCCCTGATTCCTAGGGTTGGTGGGGGAGTTACTCTGAGGTGCACAAGCTCTGTATCAGCCATTTCAGTCTGATCTCTCACAGGGTCTGCTGGCATGCTGTGCCTTCCACTCCTGCTACCATGCAGTATCTCACTGACAAGATCTTTATTCTGAACAGGGACTATGTATAGCAACGAGGTAACAAAACATCCTGCTGCTCTGTGTAGCTGCAGCCTGTCATTGCCCTGTCCTGGGCTGCTTTATCTCTGCTCCCAAGCAGGAATTGTGTCATTGGGGAACCAAAATCTTCATGAGGCGTGTACTGGAAGTGTAGCATCTCTACACTGCCTGGAGGACTTACTCTATAACAAAAGTGTTTCCCTCATGTGGGGCCCAATCTCTTTAAGGATCTAGGCTGTCTAGAATAGTTATTGGAATACGTGTCACCAGCCTTTACTCGTGGCCAACTTGTAGAAGTGTAAAAGAGAGGCAGTTTGAAAACCAATGCTAAATAGGCTTCTGAGTAACAGTGCTACCCACATGGCCTCTTCCTGCTAGTGTTTCAGAAGGGCTGTACTGATAAAGTAGTATAGTAGCACCTAGAGGGGGAATATAGGCACACGGAGATGAAGGCCCCAATCTTCACTGGTAATGAAAACAATAGAAGTTAGGAGCCTAATACCTTTGAGGATCTAGGCCGAAGTGACTTGCCCAAGGTCACCTAGCAGATAGAGCCAGGACTAAAACCAGGCCCTTAAATACCCAGCTAAGTGCTTTATCCATTGGACCACACTATATAATAATTTTAAAATGCAATTAATGCTCGTATAGATTGCTTTGTTGCAGTGCAAAGTCCCTGCATGAGTTGATGAAGTTTCTCTCTGCTGTGGTCTGGGAGGCACCAAGGCTAATTTTGCTTATTGAATTTGGCTTCCACATAGGCGATAAGACTTTTGGATTGGCTCAAGACTTCATGGTCACCCTATGGGGTTATCTCAGGTGACTGAAGGCTCAATCCATACTCTGGATTTGATGTTTGGGTTAGGATGAGAGATTGGAGGGTTAGATATTATTCCCATGTCATGAACTGATCATTACCTCCTGTGGCTTGAGGTGAGCACCAGTCTCTTCTGTATGGACAGAAGACCTGTTCTGAGGGCCCTCCCTGAGAAACTCGTGGAACTAGAGGGCATTGAGAGGGCTCTGCGAGAGAATATTTTTTAACCACTCTATATTGTTTCAGTAGGAGTGTATAAATATTTTTTGTCCTTGACTACTAATTGTGCACAATGTTTCACAGAGCTTCCTTAGCAGCTGACTGGCCATATCCACTGATGCAGAGGTGAGAAGGTGGGTCCATGGACATGCCTCCTTCTCACACATTTTAGGGTGCCATTTAGAAGAGCACAGAACTGGCATTGGGGCCAGTGGTGCTGATGACAAAGTGTCCAGAGGTTTCTTGCACTCTCCTCATCCATGTGCACATCCACAACGGGGCCAGCCAAAATCTGGCTCTGTTTATTTTATAGCTCCCCCTACTGTCTCTCTCCTCATCTCAAAAACCAGTATGTTTGACATGCAAAACAGTTTGAAATCTGAATAAGCAGGAGGTGAGCTTGGCCTTTTCTCCAACACCACTATTACTGATGCTCAGACACAGGTAGGAATGGGAGCATTTAAAATAAGTAGGAAGAAATGGCTCATTGTGTGTCTCGGATTCCTCAGGATCATTAAGGGAGTGGGAGTAGGGAATAGGCTGAAAGGAGCAGTGGCCATCTGTGATAACAGGGTGAGACTTAGGCCTGGTCTACACTACGAGTTTAGGTTGAATTTAGCAGCGTTAAATCGAATTAACCCTGCACCCGTCCACACAACGAAGCCATTTACTTCGACATAAAGGGCTCTTAAAATCGATTTCTGTACTCCTCCCCGATGAGGGGAGTAGCGGCAAAATCGACATTGCTGGTTTGAATTAGAGTTAGTGTGGACGCAATTTGACGGTATTGGCCTCCTTGAGCTATCCCACAGTGCACCATTGTGACCGCTCTGGACAGCAATCTGAACTCGGATGCACTGGCCAGGTAGACAGGAAAAGCCCCGCGAACTTTTGAATTTCATTTCCTGTTTGCCCAGCGTGGAGAGCACAGATGACCATGCAGAGCTCATCAGCACAGGTAACCATGCAGTCCGAGAACTGAAAAAGAGCTCCAGCATGGACCGTACCGGAGGTACTGGATCTGATCACTGTATGGGGAGACGATTCCGTGCTAGCAGAACTACGTTCCAAAAGACGAAATGCCAAAACATTTGAAAAAATCTCCAAGGGCATGATGGAGAGAGGCCACAATAGGGACTCATATCAGTGCCGCGTGAAAGTTAAGGAGCTCAGACAAGCATACCAGAAAACCAAAGAAGCAAATGGAAGGTCCGGGGCAGAGCTGCAGACATGCCACTTCTACGCTGAGCTGCATGCAATTCTGAGGGGGCCGCCACCACTACCCCACCCCTGACCGTGGATTCCGATAAGGGGTTACTCTCAGCCATGCCTGAGGATTTTGCGGACGGGGAAGATAAGGAGGAAGAGGAGGAGGTGGACGAGCTTGCGGAGAGCACACAGCACACCGTTCTCCGCAATAGCCAGGATCTTTTTCTCAGCCTGACTGAAGTAGCCTCCCAACCCTCCCAAGGCGATATCCCAGACCATGAAGCCATAGAAGGGAACTCTGGTGAGTGTATCTTTGTAAATATAAAACATGGTTTAAAAGCAAGTGTTTTTTAATGATTAATTTGCCCTGAGGACTTGGGATGCATTCACGGCCAGTACAACTACTGGAGAAGTCTGTTAACGTGTCTGGGGATGGAGTGGAAATCCTCCAGGAACATCTCCATGAAGCTCTCCTGGAGGTACTCCGAAAGCCTTTCCACAAGGTTTCTGGGCAGGGCAGCCTTATTCCGTCCTCCATGGTAGGACTCTTTACCATGCCATGCTAGTAGCAAGTAATCTGGTATCATTGCATGACAAAGCCTGGCAGCGTATGGTCCTGGTGTTTGCTGGCATTCAAGCAACATCCGTTCTTTATCTCACTTTGTTATCCCCAGGAGAGTGATATCGTTCATGGTAACCTGGTTGAAATACAGGAATTTAATTAAGGGGACAGAGGTGGCCGTTCCTACTGAGCTGTTTGCCTATGGCTGAAAAGAAATCCTTCCCTGCAGTTAGCCAAGTGGTGGGGGGGGGTGGCCATTGGTGCTGAGCTGTTCGCGTTTGGCTAGCAGGGATCTTCCTTGATACCAGCCACGCAGTGGGGGGAGGGGTAAAGCAATCATCCCAGAGAATTGGATGGGGGGGGGGATTGGATGGTTTCTGCTGCTGCTGCTGCACATTAACACAACATCACAGCAGCCCCCACAGTAGATTTGCCCACTCCAAATTGATTCCTGACTGACTGGTAGCTGTCTGGCGTTGCAAGCTTCCACAGGGCTATTGCCACTCGCTTCTCAACTGTGAGGGCTGCTCTCATCTTGGTATTCTGGCGCTTCAGGGCAGGGGAAAGCAAGTCACAAAGTTCCATAAAGTGCCCTTACGCATGCGAAAGTTTCGCAGCCACTGGGAATCGTCCCACACCTGCAACACTATGCAGTTCCACCAGTCTGTGCTTGTTTCCCGGGCCCAGAATCGGCGTTCCACGGCTAGAACCTGCCCCAGTAACACCATGATCTCCAAAGCGCCGGGGCCACGGTTTGAGAGAATTCTGTGTTCATGTCCTCATCACTCTCGTCGCCGCGCTGCCATCGCCACCTCCTCCTCAGGTTCTGGTTCAGCATAAACTGCACGATAATGCACGAGGTGTTTACAATGTACCCAGAACCACCCGCGACAATGTTTTTTGCCCCATCAAGCATTGGGATCTCAACCCAGAATTCCAATGGGTGGGGGAGACTGCGGGAACTATAGGATAGCTATGGGATAGCTACCCACAGTGCAACACTCCGGAAGTCGATGTTAGCCTCGGTACATGGACGCACACCGACGAATTAATGTGCTTAGTGTGGCCGCATGCACTCGACTTTATACAATCTGTTGCCAAAAATCGAATTCTGTAAAATCGGAGTAATCACGTAGTGTAGACATACCCTTAAGGTGGCCAGGTATTTAGGCTCCTAACTTCCATCGATTTCAATATCTGTGAGGATCAGGGCCATCATGTCTCTGTGCCAATGTTCCCCCACCCACCCTTTCAGTTCAGGGACTGTCTCTCACTATGTGTCTGTACACCAAGAACACCAGAGCTCTGTTCTTAGCTGGAGTTTCCAGGTGCTACTATAATGCTATAGCAGCACAGCCCTTGTGAAACACTAGCATGCGCCAGGCAGAGCGCAGGGATTGGAATGCTGTACAGCTATTGGAGAAACCACAGTTCAATCATTATCTAAAGCAGAACCCTTCAGCCTCTCAAGTGCAGGGATTTGCATAATTGAGAAATAAACATATAATTAAATATAATTTTATGAAGCCAATAAAAAGCCAGGGACACTGTATGGCTATTGACCCACAAATCTTATAATCGGACAATATATTGATCTGTGGACTCTGATTTGCTACAGTCCTCAGCATGCTTCATCCACACTTGGCCACCTCAGCTTCTCACTCTCCTCCCACACTATCACCCCCACAGAAACTTTTATGTTCCCTCAGCTTTTCCTTACTCCACCCCAATGAGTAATTCATCTCTTTATTACATTGTAATTACTGGTGCGTTTGTAAAGCTTTCACTCACACCCTTGGGCCCTTTCCCCTGCTAGCAAATTTGTTATCAGTTGTGCAGGGAGGAGGTGGGTTAGGAATACAGTGGCTTTCCTCTGGAGTTTTTATCCCTAGGCCTGTCTGCTGGCCTCATTCAGTTGTAGAGCACTCGCAGTCCTATAAGGATGACATTGATTTTGAGTTTTGTATTAAATATTGTTAATTTATCTGAAGCACCCAACATGTTACACAGGCTCTATTATTATAATAATTAGTATAGTTGCACACAGGGCTTGCATACAAATAGTGATACTATCAGATCTAATTTTGGAAACATCTAGTCTTTATTTTGCATGTAAACACAGCTACACCCCTTGCTTGACAATTCCCACTTGTCTTCTGCTGCATCAAATATCTGCCTGGAACCAGATGCATAAAACTCAGTCCTGCAGTATCCTTTAGCCAGGTCAAGGCCAGACAAAATCCAGGGCCTTATACTGTATCAAATGGTGGCTGGCTGATGGGGTTAGAATGGAGTTGCTCTTTCCATACTCTGTTTATGGTAGTCATAATGTCACATATCCTATCAGGGACAACAGAAAGTCAACAGCTCTGATTTCTCAAGATCTTAGGCAGATGATTAATGCTACAAATTTTTTAAAATTCGGTGCTAATTGTATTTTTAAAACAGCTTTCCTCTTTAGGAATCTTACAAACCAGTTGGTAACAGCAAAACCTTTGCAGTTCTTTTAAACTATCCAGGATTTCTCTGTTTTTAACAAATGCAAAGCAGATGCAGCATCTTACTACTCACAGCTTCTTCTAAATTATAAAATATATATCATAAATAATTGGAAATATCTCATTATCTGTCTGGAGTAAATGTCTTATGCACTGAATAGTCCGGTGATAGCAAAAGAATATATTAATATTGAACATGCAGACTTACAATTCTTCACTTTAAATAGGATTTATGGCCTGAGAGAGTATCTATGGGTGGAATAGACTTTTATAATAATAAGCTGGTTATGGACATTTGCAGGAAAAAGGACAGTGTTTGCAGACTTTCAGGCAGCTAGATTCTGCCACCTTCTCTCATGCTGAATAGTCCCCCTACCCCTTAAGTAGTCCTGATGGGGTGGCCATCAAATCTAGAGCCCGTTGGGGCTATTTGAGGAGCAAGACATTACTCAATGAAGCAGCAGTGGCATAAAGTAAATTCTTTACAAATATAGAACCCAACCCTGCATTTCTTGCACACCCAGAGCTCTCAATAACTTCAGTAGGAGTTTTAGGTGCAAAGGAATGCACAACTGAGCCCATACTAATCTCCAAAATAGCTCTGAATTAGCACAATACTTGCTTTGATATCATAAAGACTTGTACATGCTCCAGTTTTCATGGGACCTGATCCAAAACTCCTGAAGTTAATGGAAAAACTCCTATTAAGTTCAATGTGGTGTATCAATTTTTATTATGTTTTTAAAAGTACAGCAAAATTAGCATCTTTCTGGTTTTCAGTATTGTGTAAGGAAATGCTTCCTTGTCATATTCATAAATGTATGACTGCATTATTGTTTGGTTTAGTATGTAAGGTATCAAACCAGTTTTCTGTTAAATTTATTGCTAGATTGTTTATTATTTCTTTCCCAGCACTTCTTCACTTTTGCAACTACCTCCTTTCCTGTTTTCCCCTCTGATAAGATGATTGGACAAGATGACAAGTTCTAGGACCTTGCACAGATCAATATGCAGAGCTATACAGCTGACTCACCCTGGTATCCTGACCTCTCGTCCATCAAGTCTGGTATTCTACTTACACCACTCATAGAATCATAGTCTGCAGAAGAGAAGAATGAGGGGGGATTTGATAGCTGCTTTCAACTACCTGAAAGGGGGTTCCAAAGAGGATGGATCTAGACTGTTCTCAGTGGTACCAGATGACAGAACAAGGAGTAATGGTCTCAAGTTGCAGTGCGGGAGGTTTAGGTTGGATATTAGGAAAAACAAATTCACTAGGAGGGTGGTGAAGCACTGGAATGGGTTACCTAGGGAGGTGGTGAAATCTCCTTCCTTAGAGGTTTTTAAGGTCAGGCTTGACAAAGCCCTGGCTAGGATGATTTAGTTGGGAAATTGGTCCTGCTTTGAGCAGGGGGTTGGACTAGATGACCTTCTGAGGTCCCTTCCAACGCTGATATTCTATGATTCTATGATTCTAATCTACTTCTGTACTGTGAGCTGGGGGTGTAATTCCCCGCTAATGTACACATACATGTGCTAGTTCTCATCGAGATAGCATGGATATAAATAGTTGTGTAGACACGATAACACAGGCAAAGGCAGTGGAAGCGTGGCTTAGCCATGCTGAGTACAAATCAACTTGAAACAGGTGGAAACAGGGCATAAATATGTTTGAGCCGCTCTCTGAGAAAGAAGTAAATAGGGCCAGGGATAAAAAGGTCTTGTAGGGAGCAAGATCAGGAAGAACTGACATGTGCCTCTTTGCCAATCTGTTTTCCACTCGTTGCATCATTACCTAATCCTGTTTCCACTGAAATCTATGAGACTTTTATCACTGGGGTAAATAGGTATATAGGTTCAAGCCCTTTAGTGTTATGAAGTACTATCAGCACCATGGTTAGGAATGGACCAGGGTTTTCATTTCATTTGGGCTCTTAAATCTTTCCTTTTTATGTATCACTACAAGGTTATGACAAGCTGAACCCAGGAACTGGTATTTTGAATTGAATATTAACAGCTTAAAAAATCTTCTTTTTTTTTTTTTTTTTGGAAATTTTACATGAAATGTCACTCTTTTATCAGAACCCTTTTAATAAAAGAAAATAATAAATAAAAATTTGTTGTTCTCTGAGTAGAAATTGTACCATATATGGAAACAGGGTGACCAGATGAGATGAAGAAAATATCGGGACACCGGGGGGGCAAAAAAAAAAAAAACGAATGAACCCAGCGGAAAAAAAAATGACAAAAATAACGTCCCGACCAGAGATCGGTTGGGACGCAGGACAAACAGCTCAAAATCGGGACGGTCCCAATTTTATCAGGACATCTGGTCACCCTATATGGAAACAAAATAAATTAATTTAACCAGGAACAAGAAGCATTTTAGTCTGGCTTTAAGTCCAAATGTCAGTTGAACATTAAATACAGAGCTGCTACCTGTGCCTCCATAATCTTGACTTGGAGAAGGGCTTGGATTTGGTCAGGTTGGAATGAGATCCTGAAGCAAAACACCTTATTTGGCTTTTTCTCTAGTTACTTTTTTAATTTCACTGCTGATGAGTAATGCAGCCATCTCAAAATAATATCTCTAGAAAATCTGGAACACAAATAAATAACATTCATCAACAGGTGTCTTTTCTTTCTGCTTTTTCTTTCCATGTACATTATATTCCCCTCTCTTTTCTTTCTTTGTGAAATTATACTCTTCTTTTTTCCTAAACTGGAGCACTTTTTCCTTTCCCGTTGTTCTTTCTTTGATGTATTCTTCCCCACATTTTCCACTATCCAGTCTCTTTTCTCTGCCCTTGTTCATTCATTACTACTGCTGCTCAACCATTTTGCTATTTCTTCTTGTCCAACCCTACCCATATCCCATTTCCTCCCGAATGGCCCTTCTCTTTCCCTCCCCAAACTTCTGCAGTCTAGCTCATCTGTTCCTCCATTTTTGCCTATGTTGGTTTTCTACCATTTTTTCCTCCCCTATTCTGGTCATCTCCCCTTCTTTTCTTCATGCCTTTATCTTGCCAGGAACAGCAGTGCAGGTGTTATTTCCACTAAAAACATAGATTCATTGGGTGTGATCCACTGCTCATTGAAGCCAATAGGAGTCTTTCCATTGACTTCAGTGACCTTTGGATCAGGCCTATACAATATAAAATATAGAGGGCAGGGGAGTATTAGATCAATATGGCCAGCTGTCTGCCAATATAGGAACTTTCCCTGCAATCTTGTAATCAGGGCTTTCCTTGCACACAATATCCATAAAATTGCTGAATGTTGATTGTGTGCTGTACATTTATTGACTGAAACACTTGAGTTGTTCGTTTTCATATTGGTAATTTTAGAGCACAGATGCCTGGCATATTTACTCACATACCAGAGCTCACATTTAATGAGCAAAATGTCAAGTATATTGTTATCCACCATGAAAACTGTGAAAAATATCCTTGCCATCTGCACTGTGCCTTCTGCTTCAGCCTAAAAGAATTTTACAAGCAACTACATGAAATAAACAGTCAAGTCAATATTTATAAATGACAACCACCTCGTACAGGCCCAATCCTGTTATACTTCCACACCTCAGACTCCTACTGGCATTCATGGAAAGTTTTAGCGGGCGTAAGGGAGACAGAAGTCTGCCAATAGTTGCTCTTTGCAGTATTTGGCCGTAACATTCTCATAATAGTAAGTGAGATAGTTGGAAACAGAGAGAAATGGAAACATAGAGAAATGGAACTAAAAGTTATTGACATAGTTGAAGGGCCAGATCCTGAACCACTGCTGATCAGCATAACGCCATTGAGTTCAGTAGTTCTCTAAGGATCTATCCCTAAGTAACCATCACAAAACTCACTGGTGAATGGGGAATTTGACAGAGGGATTTGATATACTGGCATGATACAACATTGCATTTACCCAATACTTGAACTACTTAGATTGTATACTGTGTGGGGCAGGAACCAGGGCTGTCCCTACCCATACACAAAGTACACAGCTGTGTAGGGCACCAGGAAATTTGGGGAACCAAATTTCCTGGTGCCCTATGCAGCTGCGTGCTCCTCCAGCCCCTGCCCCACCTCTTCCCACCCCTGCTCCGCCCCTGCCCTGCCCCCACTCCACCCCTACCCCAGAGCCCCTACCCTGCTCCATCCCCACCCCGCCCTTCCCTGCCCCAGCCCCGTC
Source organism: Terrapene triunguis (assembly GCF_002925995.2). Classification (NCBI taxonomy): domain Eukaryota; kingdom Metazoa; phylum Chordata; order Testudines; family Emydidae; genus Terrapene; species Terrapene triunguis. The sequence continues at coordinate 9,086,177 of NW_020664531.1, read as the reverse complement.
TCTTCCCACCCCGCCTCATTCCTTCTGTAAGTCAAAGTTTTCTGTACAGCATAACCATCAAGGGATCACAAAAAAGTGCAGATTTTAAAAATGGCACCAGCATAACCACTAGGACAGTGTATGTTAAATATCCCCTTCTATGACCAGTCCAACTCGGTTTGCCAACTACAGACCTCTGCCAGCAGAGCTATGTCAGTCAGGGGTGTGAAGAAGTGTGATCCCTGGTCAACAGACCTTTGATGGCAAAAGCTCAAGTGTAGACACAGTTATACTGGCAGTTTTGCCAGTATGGCTTATTTCTCTTGGGATGATGGTGGTATGAGGTGTAGTATAAGCTTCAGCAGTAAAGTGCACTTTTGCCATTATAGTGCTCTGGTATACCTACACCGACAAAGCACTCCTAGTGTAGACATGTTCTAGCTCAAGTTGTAGAGGCTTGTGTGTTGAGCTTTCTGGGTCAGTCCCTGTGTGATGGAGTATACAAACACGCAACAGCATGGAAGGGGTTGAGGAGCTGCTATGGGTTTGAGTAACCTTGCCCCTCTGCCCCTGCAAATCGTGCCAGGACTGGAGGAGGAGGAGTTAAAAGGAGGGAACTCTACTCAGTAGGGTGCAAAATGTGCAAAACGGTTTTAAGAAGGGGAGAGGCACATTTGATCATATTGTAAGATTAGAAACAGAAATACAAAATAGTATGAGAAATGAACAGTATATGATAACTGTTTTTTTGGACATTGAAAAAGCATATGATACCCTATGGGGAGGAATTGTTTGTTATATAAATAGACAATGGTAGGATTGAAAGGACGAATGTTCTGATGGATAAGTGATTTTTTGAGTAAGAGGACCATACAGGTTAGAGTAGGGAAATTCTTATCAGGTATCTATAGTATTGCCAATGGCACTCCTCAGGGGGGTGTTGTCAGCCCTACTTTATTTAACGTTATGATAAATGATCTCCCAAAAAGTCTGAGGGCAAGAATAGGTATTACCCTATCTGTGGATGATTGTGCTCTATGGGTTAAACACTGGAGAATTAGTCTGGCTGGAGAGAGACAATCAATGAAGCACTCAGGGAGGTCTCAGACCTGCTTGGGTATTTAAATTTTCAATTGCTAAAACAAAGGGAATGATCTTCAGTGGGAGAAAAATTAGAGATATGGGCAATTTATAACTATATGGAGAACAGGTGCATGTAGTTAACAGTTTTAAATGTGGATGTATTGTTTGATAATTAACTTACTTGGAAGGGCCATACTGGAAGTATTACAAATAAATGTTACGGCAGGATTAATCTGTTTAAAAGTACTGCTGGGATTAATTGGGGAGCAGATAAGAAAGTGCTGATGATGCTAGATAGAGAGTTAATAAAATCAGTCATGGAGTATGTGTGTCAAGCCTGCACTTTTGCATCTGGATCAGAGCTTAAAAAGTTAGCATCAATTCAAGATCAAGGGCTATGAACTGCAGGTATTACATTTCTTACGATGCCACTGTGTATAATGCAGGTAGCTACAGATGAAATGCCTATCTATTTAAGAAAGAAAATGTTAGAGCTGACATTTTGGCCTAAAGTCAAGGGAAATAGTGCAGATCAGAATACTGGAAAAAATATATGAGGAATGTTGGGAATTAAGTGGATGAATTGTAGCCCGACACAATAAACTCCCTTATGGTTTTAGGGTTAAAATGTGGGTGAAGGAGTTAAGTGGAAAGGAAGGACTAGAAGAGATTTAAATCTATAGTTATGGGGCAGTCAATTATACCTGAAAAAATGTCTCTCTGGATGAGGATTTAGAATTGGATTATAAAATAAAGGGAAAGAGTTGTCCTATATGACAGATAAAGTTTATATACGGTAAATGGAGTCACCATTCTCGAATATAAATGGATGGATCTGAATATAAAATAACACATAGTGTGGGTGCAACCTTGTGCATCCCTGAGATTGGAGTTAATAAATCTAAAAGAATATCTAATTTTGTGGCCATTATGACAGCTGAATTGGCGGGAATAATGTTACCATTATAAATAAGGGACATACAGCTTACCATAGCTATTATCTTTTCAGATTCATGATCAGGTATGCTGGCACTTAAAGGGGGTACCTGAGAAAGCAGAGGTGAGCTAATAAATGAAATATTGTTTTTGACAACAGGGTTAGTATGCTCCAGCATGACCATAGTACTAGCATGGATTCCAGCACATGCTGGGATATCTGGCAATGAAGTGGCAGATAAGGAAGCAAAAAATGCTTTAAAAATGGAGGAAATGATATAAAGACTCCTTTAAGTAAACAGGAATTTAAACATTTAGTTAAAAAAAGGATTAAAAAAGGAATGGCAAGAATTATGAACCAAGGAGAAAGAGGAAGAAGATTCTGTGAAGTATGCCCCAAAATAGAGGATAACCTGCTACTCCAATGTCATGAAAGGATCAGTGAAGTACTCATATTTAGTCTGTTAACTGCTCCCTGTGGTCTGAATAACAATTTATATTTAGTCAGTAGGCACAAAGCTGGGTTAGGTAACACATGTAAGGTTAAAGAACGAGTTGATCACCTGATACGGGAATGTAGGGAGCGTTCCCAGGAAAGATAGGTTCATTCTGAAGAATTTAGATGCTTTAAGGAGACAGAATATAGTAGGGGGGGTTAGTGAAAGTATTGGGAAAGTGGAGTAATATTAATAAAGCTCTGCTATTTTTCTTAAGGAGATGGAGCGGTGTAGGAGTGGTATGAATGTATGAGGGGATATTCTGCCAAGGACAGATTTATGGCACCTTAGTAGATCAGTGTCTGTTGCACTAGGAGCTATGATGCCTTACGCTGAAATTTTAAAGCATTTATTTTACTTTTACCTCAGCTCTAGGTTTGGTATTTTGCCTTGGGCAGACTGTTGCTTCATGTTTCCCAAACAAAATTTGTGTGGAAAAAGAGGAAGCACTGTTTTCCTGAGAGGTGTTTATTGCCCACATCAGGCTCTATCACTGTACCCCTTCATCCTTTATCCCCCTGTTCCTTTACCCACTGGGCCTTCATACTTAAACCACCCCTACCTTTGAGAACCGTGATCAAACAAGACTTAATGCAAATAAACAAAACCTAGGAACAGGTCTATAGAGAAGAGCGCTCATTTATTATTCCAACAAAGATCAAGGCCCCATTTGCTAGGCCCTGTACAAACATTTAGTAAGGGACAGTTCCAGTCCCAAGGAGCTTTGAGATCCTGAAAACACTTACACAAGTGACTAACTTGTATGCCTATGAGTAGCCATGTTGACTTCAATAGGAATACTCTCATATCCAATGTTAAGTACAGGTGCAGGTGTTTGCAGGATTGGGATGTAACTAGAGAAGACAGACAGGAGAGAGGGAGTAAGATACTCAACAATAGGCATTAAGAAATACATTAGGACGTCTCTAGATAAGGGAAATTTGTACTGCTGTAACTACATTAATGTAGTCCAGTGGTTCTCAAACTGTGGGTCAGAACCCCAGAGTGGATTGTGACCTCATTTTAATGGGATCACCGGGGCTGGCGTTAGACTTGCTGGGGCTCAGGACTGAAGCCAAAATCTGATCACCTTCTCCAAAGAAGGGCAATAGCATCTGTCCAAAGAAATGGAGAGGACAGGGCAGTACTGGATTTAAAGACTCTCAACAAGAGAGATCAGTTCCTGCATGTTCAAAATGGAGACCATGTCTACTGTGTCAACTATTACTTGGGGATTTCCTAAGCTCTGAGGACCTGAAGGAGGCATATCTCACATTCCCATCTTTCCCATTCACAATTTGTATAAAGCACTCCGCACATGCAGTACAAAGCACTTCCTTTTTACATTGCGATTGTCTCCCTGGTATTCACAAAGGGCTGGTGCTAACAATGGCATCCCAACATCCAAAAGGGATACACGGGTACCCTTTTCTCAATGACATTCTGATAAGAATCCCCTCCCTACTCCCTGAAGTCAGCCAGAGACATGCAACTGACAGTGCACACCCTTCAATGGCATGGGTTTATAATCAGTCTGGAGAAAAGCCAGCTAGTCCCTACACAGACAATAGAACAGCTGGGGGCTTGGTTGGACACTTCACTCCAGAGAGCCTTCCTCTCCAGAGACATGCAAGTACAGTTTCTGGAGCAAGCTTACAAGATCCTTCACAGTCCACACTCATACAGGAACGACTTGCTACGTTTACTAGGCATGCTCATGTCCTGCATACACCTACTCATCTGGGCAAAGGTTCATCTCAAGGGTTTTCAGAACTACCTGCTGAATTTCCCTAATCACGTTCGCAATTCCAACTCACACTGTAAGACTTCCCTTCACAGTAAAAAAGATCCCTCAGATGGTGGTTAGATTTGACAAGATTCATGGACAGTAGCCAATTGGCAGAACTGCAGACAGACATCATAATGATGGATGCCAACTTGGAGGGATGGGGAACTTATGCAACTCAACACATGGTACAAAATCAATGGTCACAGATGGAATCTCACTACACCATAAGCCGTTTGGAACTGCGAGTGATCCACCTAGTTCTTCAGGCACTCCTCCCTACCGTAACTCCAGACACATACTTGTATTCACAGACAACACTACTGCCATGGCATACATAAACAGACACCTGGGGATGGGGGACACCTGGTTGAGCTTGTTACAAGCAGAAGCCACAACCTTCTTCAGGTAGGACGAGAGAAATGTTCTGTCAGTCTGAGCCATGCCTGTCAAAGGAAAACTGATTGCTGTGGCAAATTTGCCAAGCCACAAAATTGCAGACGGGGCAGTGGTGTCTTACCAGAGGGACTTGACCACATAGTCCTAACGTCTGAGAAACCAACAGGGGATCTCTGTATCCAGCTCCAATGCCAAAATGAACAACTTCTAGGCAAGGAAAAAAGATCATCACCCAGGTATGGCCAAGGGCTCTCCTATATGCATTCCCTCATTTTCCTGTGATAACATGAACTATCCAACATATACAGAGACAATAGGCTACAGTGTCTCTGATTGTACCACACTGGCCCAGATGTCCCTGATTTTCAAACTTCGTGGAGATGTCTGAGACCTCTCTGTGACCCATGAACCCCTCAGTGCTGATTGGCAAGGGGATTACAAGAATATCCTGATCCTAGGATGTACATTCTGGTTCACCAAAGAATATCATGTAGGTCTTAAAGGAAAGCCAGGGTTATGCTGGTCATCAATATTGGTTGTGAAATGCATGTACAGATACTATGTGAGGCCTTACGTACATATACCAAAAATATGTTCCTGAAGTCAGTATTAAGGCAGAGTTGACAAACAGGTTTTCTGCCAGACAAAAGATATTTATTCACCTATCTCTGTCAGCATATAAATTAAGCATTGTAAGCCAACACAGTGGAAGCCCCATTTACGTATGAAATCAACAGCGGGAAGAGAATTCAGTGAGGATGAAGCAGAACCAAGGAAAAGCAAGCCACAGGGGGTTTTACAGTCCCTGAGGACAGAGGATGAACTTTGGGGATATAAGTAGAAGTCCTGCACCTAACAAGTAAACTGGCAGCATGTTTGTATTCATGAAAACAGGACCTCAGCCAGACTTGGTTAACATGCTGCAAAGGGCTTGGGGGTGAGGTACACTTCTTTAGACAGAAGGTTAGCCTGTTAAGTTTCAGCTCTAAAAATTGTGTTGTGATTTTGTTTTATATTTAACCCTTTTGTTTTCATTAACTGTGCTCATTTTTTTTCTTGGATTTCAAATCGTTGATAATAAACATATAATTTTTTCCCACTATAAATATATTTCAGTGCTGTAGTATTATACAAGGAGCTGATGCTGAGTTTAATCATTCAAGCTGGTGCGTATACTGTTCCTTTGGGGACAGTAGACCTGGTACTTCTGTGAGTGTTCAGTGGATAAGGAGCTAGACACTACAGGGGAATGTTTCAAAGGAGCTAAGGGGTGATAACACCTATTGTTAACCTGCAAGGCAAACTAAGGGCTGGCATAGCCCAGAGGAGATTGTTTGGGTGGCTACAAGGCTGGTGTCATGAGAGAGCTGACACTCAGTTAAACACCAGTAAGTCTCCCTGTTGCTGGAGGCAGAGGCCTAACAAGAGGACTCTCAGTCCTGGATATCTCGAGAACCATCACACCTTCTATTACCTCTCCAATATACTCTGGATGTACTATTTCAGGGCCATATGTTCCACCACAACCTGGTATCTCTGAACCTGACTGCCTGGTTATTGAGAAGTCACATTAAAATAAATTAGGATACTCCAAGAAGGGGATCTCAACATTATTGAAGTCCAGAAAGTTTTCCACCAACTCTTAGTAAACATGAATATGGAGAATATTTTATTCCTGGTGCACACCAAAAGGATGCATGGCAGAATCAGCTTTGGTCAAATTGCTCCTAGAATTCTTACAGGCAGGTCTGTCTATGAGGCTACAGTACAACACACTTAGAACTCAAGCATCTGTTATAGCCTCTATTCTGGAAGCCAGGGATTGATCTTCCTTATCCCCATGTCAAAAAATTCCCCAAAGCTAGTTCCCTAATCACACCTCCTCCTAGTCACAGAGTAGCCCCATGGGATCTTTCCCTAGTACTGAATGCACTCTTGGATCTACCTTTCAAACCCATGTCCAAAGCGTCTCCAAATTTCCAGACAGCTAAATTCACTTTATAGTGGCAATAACATCTGTCCAAAGGGTCTCTGGGTTGGGAGTCCTCTATGTAACTCCCTCAAAATTGTGTTTTCCATAATGATAGGGCAGAACTACTATCTTCCTTTCACCAGACCCAGGAGATTTTTATCCATCTCCTTTTGCCTAAATCCAGCCCATCCAAAAGAACAAGTATGGCATGCTTTAGATGTCTGGAGGGCAATTAAGATCTTTATTAAGAGAGCTAATGCACCACAGGGTTAGGGGACAGAGGGCCTCCATAGCAAGATATACTAGGTGAGGCACTTCTGAGACATACAAAGCCAAGGAGAAAACTCTCCTATCCAATTCCATGAGGGCAATGGCAGCTTCATGGGGCAACAGATCCAGTGCACAATATGGACAAATTTGCAGGGTACCAACTTGGGCATCCCTGCATATGTTCACAAAATTCTATAAAACTGATAGACTTCCGTCGAGTGAAGCAGCCTTCAGGAGGAGGGTTTTGCAAGCCATAGCTCTCTCTTAGCCCAGCCAACAATTGATAGTGATGAGTGCAGGGGAGAGTACTGCTACAAAAATTCAATCACTACTGAATGTATGGACCCATCCCCCACAGGGAGAATGAGAAAATTTGCCTCTCATAAAATTTTTTTCATTCTGGTAGGGGTGGGGTGGGTACTGTACTTTTCATCTCCTGCTTATGGGAGGTTAATTTTAAATAGCATTGAATTGTTTTTTTCCTTTTTTAGGGAGAGCTGGTGGAAAACTGTTTTTACATTTAATCTATGGCCCTTGTTTGTTTTCCACAGGTTGGACAGTTAATATTTCTTAGTGTTGGGCAGTATTACCTGTTGTTGTTAACGTTGATTCAGATATGATAGCTATTATCTTTGGAAGTGACACTCTAGAAGGACTCATTAGTGGGGACTGCCTACTACAGTGTGGGGATTGAAGAACCCTTCGCTACTGAGTTTATGGACCCCATGCCCCTACCAGAATGAAAAATGTTCAGGTGAGAGAGAGAGAGAGATTTTGTCATTAACATGTATATGCCTCAGTCTGCCCAGGTATAAACAGAAGATAATTATACTCACCTAGCTACAAGAGTGGTGTGAGGGTAAGTTCATTAATGTTTGTAAAACATACTGAGATCCTTAGATGGGTACCACAACAGAAGTGCAAAGTATTAATATTACTTCTACAAAAGAAAGAGGATTGCTTTTTGAGTTACCATCTGCTTTTGGCTTGATTCCAATTGCTTTGTGGTGCCTAATGTGATGAATTTTCTCTCACTTTTTCACTATACAATAAATCCAGCTATTGGTTTCAAGTACTGTAGCTCTCAGGGAGGAACAAACTACCAATAGTATTCCTTCTACGGTAAAAATAAATCCTGTAAATTTGGAAGACAGCAATTAGATGGATACATTGATTTGCCATAAATATCCTTGTTGTATCTTCACTCCATTCGGGTTCACAGACTTAAGTGCTTTTTTTTTATATGATACTTTCTAAATGATCTCATCACAGAAGCATAGGTGAAACAAAGGTCAATTCAAATGCTTCACAGACAATAACCAGAGGACAAGAACCAGGGAATCTAAAAATCCTCAAAACCACTCAGGGTAAGACCAGAATGAACATGTCACTTGTTGCCTTAGAACATAAATTCTTTGGGTGCAGAAGCCATGCCTTTGTGGTAGGGCAGTTGTTCAACTCGAACCCAAGCCTGTGTTTAAAAAGTACCTAGCACAACAGGGCCCTGGTCCTGTTGGATCCCTTTAGCCACTACCATAATATAAAATAACTTGCCACTATCATATTTTGAGAGAAGAATGGATGAGAAAAGAGTTGACCTGGCCTAGAATGTTAGAGGTTCTAGAGAATCCTACTGAGTAGATAAGATAGTGGCTTTCCAAATCACACATGGCCACATATGCTGGTTCTACACAAAGCTGACCTATTCAGCTTGGCCAAGTGCATGAAGGTACATTTTTAAGAACATACCTGCTCAATACCAAGTAGTTATGAAGCTTTTCAAAGGTGGGGACCTTGAGCTCTGTCAGCCTATTAAACAGTACTACTACTCTTTGTTCCCTTCCCTGTGGCGCCGAGTGAGGTACTGAAATTATTAGGCCCACAGGACCGTAATACTCTCTTGTGCTGCACTGCTGTGGGAAATAGAGGAGATAAGACTGGATTAAGACTTGGGTTATATCTGAACAACTGACCTACCCCCAACCTGCAGTTGGAGAGGACGGGGGTCTCTTCAACCCCTGATAGATGCTGAGGAGCAGCTGGGGCCAAACTGTGCTATTGTGCTAGCAAGGCCACAAGAATCCATTACACCTCTGAATTGGCTACCTGCATCAAGGGCAGTAGTGTGGGAGGAGAAGCAAGCTCTGCACTGTAGGTACAGCTGAACTGCAAACAGGAATGCAATTCGCAGCTCGTGTAGATGTAGCCACGCTAGCATTAATTGAGTTAGCTCACTAAAAATATCAGTGAGCACATCGCAGTGCAGGCTCTGTGAGCCTGCCTTGCCCCCCTGGGTATGTATTGGCTTGTGCAGTCTGGGCTAAAGAATGTGGCACCACATCCTCTCTGATATTTTTAGCAGGCCAGCCAGATGAAAGCAAGTGTGGGTACATTCAGCATCATCATGGCAAATCCCAAAGGGATGTGGCATGCTTGCAAGTCAAGTGCCACCCAAACAGATCTCTGGCTAGGTCCTTAAGGTGGTCTGGCTGTACATTCAGCTTATGTCCATTACTGACAAGCTTATTGCACCATTGAAGTTTTTGGCACACAAGTGGTTGCCAGCTGTGTAGCAGTGTTCCTGCAAATCACACCCCTGACTGCAGTGTAAACGTACCTCCTGTCCCGCCTTGTGCACATGGGTGGGAGGGGATGGAAGAAGGTGGAGATCAGATGTAGCCTTGGCTCTGCTTTCACATCATGCAGACCAACATAGAAATTTACTCTGCACTGGGTACAGCGTTGTTTGTTCCCTTCCTGAAGAAGCAGGAGAACTGGGAGAGAGACTCAGGGTGAAATCCTGACCATACTGAAGTCAATGGGAGTTTTGCCATTGACTTTAATTCTGCCAGGATTTCACTCTCAGAGTCAGTCTCCCTCCTGGGCTGCATCTGGACATTACATTGTGCTGCCCCTTATTCTGGGCATGTGGCCATGAATGAGGCTTATATGTTTACGGATAAAATCCTAGTTTCTATTGATGAACGTGAGAAATAGTGTATAACTTGAGCTGACTCTAATCTTATGGCAGATGGAGGGAGGGACGTGCTTTTTTTTTTTTTTTTTTTTTTTTTTTTTACTGCCTTCTTACATCTAGCATTATCTGGCACCTTGCTCCAGTTTTTGTGCTTCCGGAAATCCTTTTTGTGGATCAAGTAATAGACACAGCCTTTGGAAATAGTAAAAACCTTATATTTTATGTCAATATACATTAAATCCTCTTGGATCCTCAAAAATATGCCATTTTCTCCTTTATCAGTTTCTGGATGATGATGATGATATAATGTCCTAATTAACACTGAATTCATTGATATGTTAATTGTAAGGATAAAACTTGGACTAGATCTTGCGCTTTCATACAGCTGTGGGCCAAATGGATTCAAAAGGTTTTTCTCATGTGCTTTCTTTTTGTACAGTCCCCTTCCCCCTTTTAGAATGCCATTCTCCTTTTTACAAACTTGTATAAATGTTCTACCTCATACCAGCAAGAAGGAACAAATATCTTCTGCTAGGGCTTGTAATGCTATCTCCGGTTACAGTGTGTCCCCAACTACTATAATCTGTGCAGCCTTTTAAGGAAATGTAAAAAGAGAGATGCAAATTAACTAGCCACAGAAAGTAAATCTTTATAGTCTACAGTGAAACATCTATGATATACCCTCAGCAGTGAATATATTCTATTTTAAATATATTTATGTGACAGAAAGTAACAAATACCTACTTAAAAAAATCCTTTCACATACTCATCTGATCTTAAAAAAGTACTCCACTGGTGCAACTTGGCAGAGGGTGAAATATCTAAACTTTACTATTTAATGTAATTGATAAAATATTCTGCAGGATAAGATAAAAAGTATAGGGCTAGTTGAATGATGAAAAAGAATTAGTGAAAAGTTTTGGAAAAATTCAGTCACTTTTGTTATGTGAGTTTTGAAATGGAAGCAGAATTTATCTGTTAAAAAAATGTGAAATTTTAAAATATTTTCAAAATTAACCAGTTTTTCCTTTTAGTCCCCTTACCCCACCTCATTTCACCACTAAATAGATAGAATAAATTATGTTCTTTCTTTTTCATTTTTGCTTTTGCTAACTTGAGTTTACAGTAAAGTGGAGAAAGTTTCTATAAGTTCTAGAGTGAGCAAAAAGAAAAAGTGAAAAAATAAAATAACATAAAATAAAACCACCTGGGACTGCCTTTGTTCTGTTGCATTTAGTGGCAAAATGGAAAACATGTAAAGAAGGGAAGAAAAGAAGGGGGAAAAGGAGAAAGGAGGCAGGGGACACAAAAAAAGGCTATTTTTTTTCCATTTTCAATATTGTAAAAAAAAATTAATAGCAAAAACACTTTAGGAAAGGCCATTTTTTATTATTAAAAAAATTCTAAATGCTTCAACCAATTCTAGTAAAAGAATATTTTTTTCCAGATATGACATTAATATTCATGGAAATTATAATCTGTTAGAACAGAGGTTCTGTAACTGGGGCGCCTGGAATGTACTCTGGGTGTGTGTGAGAAGCTTTAGGGGGAAAAAAAGTACTGTGCACATTTTATCCGCAACAATGAATAACTAGCAAAGCTGATTCCTCCAGATATATCAGGTCCTTAGATGGCGCTGTGCATTTAACTCTAGGTGGTGCTGTGCATTTTGACTGATTTCTGTTAAGCTTGCAGAACATTATACAAAGTCGCTGCAATCTGTATGTTAATCCGTTTGCTACAACACGACGTGTGCATTTAATTGTAAGCATGAACCACAATTGCAGTTTTGCTTTTGTTCTTATTCCAATGGCTCTGTTTGAATCAATGCCTTACTGTTTTTAATATTTAGTGAGAGTTGCATGTTGATGTTTTTAAATCGATATATGTACTTGTCTGTGTGTGGGGGGGGATAAACTACTACAGACACAAAGAAGGGGGGCGCGATCAAATACGTTTGAGAACCACTGTGTTAGACTTCTTGTCCGTCCAAAGTTTCTTTGTGCCAAGCAAAGCTCATTTTAAAGGTTCCTCAGCAATTTTTCTGCAGTACGTTCATCAGCTAATATGACTATGTTGATGCTTTTCAACTGCTGAAATCTTTAATTACACCATTTGTGATAAAATTGGTACTCGGCATCCTCTTTCATATAACTTTCTCAAGAATGTGCCATTTGGGACTGAATTGTCTGACTTGATTTCAACCTCTCCTGCACAGATTGTACACTGGTGTAACTCCATTGCCTTCAGTGGAGTTGCTTCTGTTTTACTCCTGTGTAAGTGAGAAGAGAATTGGTCTCCTCATGCTTGGTCTCAGAATAAAGATGAATTTTTCTGGAAATTTTAAGGAAAACATCTTCATCTGTTTCTGAGTGAAATGAGAGATGAACATTTTTTTTCATTTTTCTCTGCTTTGAAAGTAGTAGACTTTTTTTATACACAACTCAAAAATGACTGAATGCTGAAAGTTAAAATGTGTCACAGGGTAAGATCTGAATGAGGAACAGTCATTTTATGTTGCTAAACATCTGTGCAGAGCAAACTGAGAGTCCAGTCCAGTGACATTACACTGGGGGAGAATTTGACACCATGTGTTCTTCTATTTAAATATCAAGGCTTTATTCCATGCTAAGCAAGTGCAGAACATCTGTATTTCACTTATATTTTTAGGACCTGGTCCTGCAGTGCTTACTCAGCAAACCTCCCATTGAATCAAAGCTTTTCTAGAATAAGAACTGAAGAATGGGACCTGCAATATTTAAGCTTATCCTACCATGACATAATAATTTCAACAGTTGCCAAAGTAAATGGAGTCTTCACACTGGGCTCCTAGGTGCTACGATAATATAAATCATAAGGCAATCTAGCGCCCTAGGCACGCTGCAAGACAGGTCCACACTATAGCTCTGAACCTTACTCTGTATGGCAGTGGAAGGCCCCCCGCCCCACACCCACCCAGAAAGACAGGATAGCTTCCACCCAGGAATGACAGCAGGGGACATTCTCCCCACAGGAGCAGCTAGGGTGGCAGCCAGAGGTCCCTGAGTACTAACACCAACAAGCAAGGTGTATCTGTTTAGATGGGTGGATTGGGCCTGCTGTACTTAAGTGTGCAGTGAGTCTTGAGATTAATTCCCCATGTATGGAGCAATTCACATTTCTCAGAGCTATTGTTGCGTGAGTCTGCAGACAGGACAGCCTGAGGACATCACTGCATCAGTTACACCGCGTTCACATTTTCAGGATTTTTTGCACCCATAAGGCCTAGAAACATACTTTATTTTAAAATGAAAGACGAGACTCTGATGTAATCACATGACTCCATGAGTAGGGCCCTACCAAATTCGTGGCCATGAAAAACGCATCACGGACCATGAAATCTGGTCCCCCCCACATGAAATCTGGTTTTTTGTGTGCTTTTACCCTATACTATCAGGGCCGCCCAGAGGGGGGGGGGGGGCAAGTGGGGCAATTTGCCCCAGGCCCCTGGCCTCAGAGGGGCCCCCATGAGAATATAGTATTCTATAGTATTGCAACTTTTTTTTATGGAAGGGGCCCCCAAAATTGCTTTGCCCCAGGCCCCCTGAATCCTCTGGATGGCCCTGTATACTATACAGATTTCACAGGGGAGACCAGCCACCCTTACTTCTGTGCTGCCTTGAGAGCTGGGTGGCCAGAGAGCAGCGGCTGTTAGCTGGGCACCCAGCTCTGAAGGCAGCGCCCCTCCAGCAGCAGCACAGAAGGAAGGGTGGCAATACCATACTATGCCATTCTGACTTCTGCTCTGCTGCCTTCAGAGGTGAGCAGCTGGAGAGTGGTGACTGCTGACTGAGGGCCCAGCTCTGCAGGCAGCAGTGCAGAAGTAGGTGTGGCAATACCATACTATGGCATCCTTACTTCTGTGCTGCTGCTGACGGCAGCTCTGCCTTCAGAGCTGGGATCCCGGCCAGCAGCAGCTGCCGCTCTCCAGCTGCCCAGCTCTGAAGGCAGCCTTGCTACCAGTAGCAGCGCAGAAGTAAGGGTAGCAATACCACCCCCCCACACACAATAACCTTGCAAATCCCCCCCCCAACTCCTTTTTGGGTCAAGACCCCTAGAATTACAATACCATGACATTTCAGATTTAAATAGCTGAAATAATGAAATGTACGATTTTAAAAATCCTATGACCGTGAAATTGACCAAAATGGACTGTGAATTTGGTAGGGCCCTATCCATTTGACTGGGGCCCTAGGTATGAGCCTATAGTGCCTATGCCCTAATATAACCATGCTTCTGCCAGCAAGGAATTTCAAGTACAGGGAAGCCTGAGTCTGATCTCATTTCACTAGGGTAAATCAGAATTAACTCCACTGAAGTCAATGAAGTTATACCAGAATTAAGTGTGGGCTCTTATCTACCACTTATATTAACTATTATGAGGAAGAGAAGACAGTGATGTTCTTAGGCCAAACTCATCTCTGGTGTAATGCCACTGACCAATTCATTTGCATAGAAACATTTTAGGAACTTGAGTCTCTGTAATTTACACCTACTTCTGTGACTGTCTTTGAGTGGAAATAATACTGATACACAGACAAAATGGCATTGTCACCACCGATTCTTGCATATTTTCCCTGCAGTAGAGTACAACTTATTTTCCTGGAAAATATTGGGTTATCTTGAACTAAATGCTTCTGAAGGTGACAAGAACCCTACAGTTGGTGTATGTTATCTTGAAGGCTGTTTTACATTATTTCCATGATATAGTATACTGTAACTTTTTCAGAGATTTGTTAGTTCAGGGAAAAGAAGTTAACTATCTCATAAATCTGCTCTTCCCTGCAGTTACAGGGATCTAGTTCTACAGCTATAGTTAACCATTTTAATTGTTTTATGACAGTATAGTTTAGTTTCAAACAACACAGCTGTAGTCCAGGAAACTAAACATGTCTTGCCTACTATATATACTTGCCAGAATGTACAGGAAATATTCCTCACACACTAGTGTTTTTGTTTTACTGCCATGATGAGACAAATAAATATTATATAGATGAACACTTCAACAATCGTCTAGTAAAATGGTTTATTTTTATATAAGGAAATTTATGCTCAGACACCCATTTAATCACCATTCAACTGGACACTCTTTTTCTTTGTCATAAGCACTTGTAAAGGAATCTATCAACAAGTTTGGCTCCAGTACAAGTAATTTTATTGTCTGTAAAATGTAACATAATGACACACAGTGTATACATTTTAATCCTTTAAAAATCATGTGTAATGGCAAATAGACATGTTCTCACACTTGTAAAATATTAAAGTTAATTCATGATAAACTGATGGATCAGCAGTGTTATATAGTGAGAGCACACTTATTGGAAGAAAGCCAGTTAAGCTCCAGAAATGGTGGTTCAAGAAAGACCCCCGACATACCTTTTGTATTGTATGTAACGTTTGTGTATTTCTAACACTGTTATTTATTTTTAATAGTCAATCTGAAATATTTGGTGGTACTCTGGCTGAAGAGGTAGAATAATTTGGAAACCAGAAATTCATGAGATATAATTCTAACTTGCTTTGTGACCTTGGACAAATCACTTTACCCCTTTGTGTTTTAGTTTCCCCCTCTTTAGATAGGGTGAAACATAACATTTGTAATGCACACTGATCTCTTAGGGTGAAAAATGCTATAGAATTGCAAAGTATAACTATGTCATTACCACACTAAAGAAGCATGTGTTGAATATGATTAACCAATAAGCACAATAGGGCTGGGCCTAGCTTCAGGATCATGTGATGTTACGGTAATGTCATCACACACTTTCCAGGTAGGAGGAGAAAACTTCCTGCATGGACAGCATGCTCCATGCGAAGGAGGAACTGCATCAGCTGCCTCTCTACTCACAGCCAGTGAAGAAGGGGAGAGGCTTTCCCTTCGTCCCCTCGCCACACTAGTAGATTGGGATCTTAAGCAGAAATGCAGATGGGCATGGGGTAACGGCAATGGGAAGGCCTGGCTTGTCAACCTCACCAAAGTGGTTAGTTCAATCACCAGTATCTTCTCTTTCGTGGCAACTGAGGGTGTGTGTGCGGGGAGGGGTTTGTCTCACAATTCCACTTTCCTGGAGGCCAGGGAGAATATTGCTGCTATTCTCCTCGGGCTGACCCAAGAGACACCTTCCTCTTCAGCAGCTTTTCACAGCCTCCTTCTCCTCCACAACAGAGTGTCTTGTGATAGGAGAGCTCAGCTCCACACACCCTCACTAGAACAAACGATGCTGTAGGAGGGCCCAGCGCCTACACCCCTGAAACAAAGGGCCAGAACAAGAGGCTCTATTGTCACTCTTTGCTGCTGCTCCTGTGGGGGCCTCCCTGGCTTCCTCCATTACTATGGCTATGCAGTTTACTGAGTCCTAATCTCAATCTGAAGCAGAGGGCCCTTGGAGGAGAAGCCCCAGTAGCTCTGGCAAAGGAGGCCCTGTGGTGCGGGGAGAGGTCCCTGCTTATACCATCCTGTCCAGCAGGCAGATCTGCCCCCTACTTCCTAGCATTGGTGGCAGAAGTGGCTTCCCACACCTAGTCCTCTGCTGGGGTTAGAGACACTGAGTGTGTATATGATGGGTGAATAGTAAGCATATGGTTGGGTCACGTGTATCTGTGAGAGGCTATTTGATATGTGTGAGAGACTGGAGAGATGATAAGAGGGAGCGACTGAGGGATGGAGAGATGAAAGAACACAGGGAAGGACACGACACATGCACAGAAAGAGGAAGGTGAAATGAAGGGACAGCTGTGAAAAGACACCAACATATACTGTACAGGGACTAAAGGAATGGAGAAAGAAGGAAGAACAAAAGCAATGTAGAAATAGTAAGTTACTTTTTAAAAGGTGTTTAATAGAAAGTTGAATGACAATACTATAATTAATACATGCCAATAGTGGTTTCTAATAATAATGAGGAGCACTGGGAATTTCCCTGCTTCCAGTGGCATTCAGCCTCTTCTATAGATAAAGCAGATATTTTTCTACAAGTGGGTGTTTCTAGGCATGGTTTATAGAATGCTCTCTGCCCCTCCCACCTTTAGAATGCACTAGATTGCACCAAATGGCATGCGCGTGCACACACACGTTAAAAGTTTCCTTAGGGGGGATACCCCTGGATTCCTTGGAAGAGCCGTTTCTCAGTTCCACAGATTACTTGTCAACATGTGAGCCACTTAAAAATATTCTTTGGATTGCATGGAGCTGCCAGTGCAGCCCTGGTAATAGGTGAAGTTGAAATGCACAAGGACCCCTGCTGCTGAAGAGTTATAAGTATTACAAGTGTGTGAGAGCCCTGGGGAGTGCTTGAGAATCCAAGAGAGTGGAGGGGCTGCCCAGTTTATAAAGGCTCCCCTGCAGTCTCTGTTACCATGAATTGTTCCAAGGACACACAGCATGCTATGTGTCTCACAGATCAGATAGACAGGCACATTCTCTGTGGCATAAATGGTGGTGGTGATGAAAGAAGTGAGAATACAGAATGAAAACAGGATGGGCAGAGAAGGTTGGGAAAAAAAGGGGTCGTGTAGTTAGTTACTTGTTATGCATACATCGTGTTTGGAAATATGTCCTACAATATGTACAAAGTGTGTTTACATGTGTATTTCTAACACACTAGAATCTCTTTCCAGATCCCTGTCCCCTATCACTGTCCAACCCTTCCTACTCACCCATCATTCTGCTCCTTTAAAGACCTCCTGTCCCCTGTAACCATCCATCCAAGCCACACCCCAACCCCAGGCATGCCATCTTACAAACATTTCACATTTCCTCTAGCTGCTGCTCTCACCTCCCCCTGCACCTCAAAAAAGCTCTCTGCTGATCAGGCAGCTGGTAATATCCCTCTGGTGGAGCCAGCCCACAGGAAGTAGGACTTCTGCCCCTTGTAGTGCTGAGACCTGCTGACCTGAGGTTCTGCTTGTACTTTGAGTGGGTTGTTACAGGTGGCCAAGACCAACTGGCAAAATATAAAGATCCAATCATGGCTGTGAGTCCTTGCAGGGCCTCTCCAACACCTTTGTAGTGTCCAGGCCCCAGGACCTCAGGAACATAAGAATTGCCATAGTGCACCACACCAGTAATCCCTCTTGTGCAGTATCCTGTCTCTGATAGTAGCCAGAACTAGATGCTTCTGAAGGTGACAAGAACCCTACTGTTGGTGTATGTTGCACAATCAGCCCCTACATAGGCCTCCCTCTGATCTCTAACAGTTACAAATTGCAGAGTCTTTAACTCTGTCCATTTTTACTCAAGTTTGGCTTGGGTTGCAGCTTTGCAATGACAGGGCTAATGTGAGCCCTCCTTGGAGGAACCCCCTCTGATTGGCTGGTTATCCCACCTCCTGGGGAAGAGCATCCACTCAGAGCAGCAGCAAGAAGAGCTCTCCCCCCTCCCAGGAGGTGACCCCATTTGTCACAGGTGGGAGGGAGAAGGAGCAGAAAGAAGCTAGCCACTTAAGGTATCTCCACTTCTCCCTCCCCTTCTATGGGCTGGCTCTTCTTTGTCTGCCTCCCTACAACACCTGGCTTACAAAGGTGCAGGAGTGGTGAAGAACCCCTGAAGCTGTTCCCCTCAACCCTGGAAAGAGGAGAAGGGGACCTAGCTACAGCCCTCTGCTTTGGTCCTGGGAGAGGTGGATGAAGAGCTGCAAGAAATACAGAAGGAACAGCGGTGAGGCGGCGGGGGGCAAAACTCCTGTGGGGCAAAATTGATGGCCATCAGGGGGCAGAATTAATTGCTGGGCAGGTGATGGGCAGATGTGGGGGTGAAAGCTTTTGCAGTGGGGGCAAAAATCACCTTTATAAATTTTGAAGCATTGGCAAAAATGAATTGTAACATCCAGTAAAGATGGGAAATGAGAGTTCAAAAATCAAGTCAGACCAAAACCATAATGTAATCTTAAAAAAGAAAACGTGACTTTTCTAGGGGCTGAAATACAAGATTGAATATCCCTTCTCAATATTTTATTGTCATTAATTAGTATAATTTTGCATAGATGCTAAGAAGTGTGGCCTGGTCCATTTAATCCCAGCTGGTGCAGCCACTCCGGCTGTTACTGGTGCATTTTTTGGCTTTTTTGTTTGCACAGCAGCACTTCAACCTCCTTTTCCATTAATAACGACACTCAGTTTC
Source organism: Terrapene triunguis (assembly GCF_002925995.2). NCBI lineage: Eukaryota > Metazoa > Chordata > Testudines > Emydidae > Terrapene > Terrapene triunguis. Next base: position 9,067,121 of record NW_020664531.1, on the reverse strand, counting down.
TTGCAGAGCACAAATCTAGCTATCCTGTTTTTGCATTCATTCTACCTGGTCTAAATGTGAAACAGCATTACCATCCATTGGGCAAGCCTCATCCCAGTGAGTGTGAATATTTCTGTCGGCACAATATACATGAGAAAGGTGTGTGTGTAAGCAGGGATGGTGAGAGTGAACAGTGAGTGTGCAAGGTGTGTGTAAGTGGTGATGGTGAGAGTAGGTGAGCACAGTGCATGCGTGTGCAAAGTCAGTGTAAGGAGGATGATTGGCAGCAATGCATAGCTGTGGGTTTGCCAGAGCCAAGTGTCTGAGTGTGACAGAAGTGTGAGAGGCTGCGCTGGGTGGGTAAGTGTGAGTCTGAAACCGTGTGTGGCGGAATGCAAGTGAGCCTGGGCTCGGTGCGTGTCTGTGTGCGGACGGCTTTAGTGGCGGGTGCAGGCTGCAGCCCAGCATGTACGCACACGTGTCTGTGGCGTACCAGAGCGGCGCGACTGTGAGCGGGCCTGGGAGCAGGGGCGCAAGTGGCTGAGCTCGGGCAAACCTAGGGCGCGTTTGTGTCCGCACAGCGACTAGCCAGGAACAGCAGCTCCGTCTGCAGCCGGGCTCGAGGGACGCTGGCAGACGGTTGGCGCGGGAGCAGCGAGGCTGGAAAACAAACCCCGGACCGGGCTGGGAGAACTCCAGCGGGACGCACTGGAGCAGCTCGCTGCCCTTCCCCGGCCCGCGGCCGGCTGGGCGGGGAGGCGGCTGGGCTGGGGCGTGGAATGGCTCGGGCTGCGGCTGCGTGGAGCCAGCGGAGGCGGTGCCGGGGTGGGAGGTGGGTTTAAAGCCTATTAAAGGGGGAGGGGGACGGTGGAGATGATGCATCCTAAGCTGGAGAGTCAGCTGAGTACGAAGCAAGAGCTCGGTGGCAGGGGCACGTAGCCCCGTGTTAATACCAGGAACCTGGGAGCGGGAGCAGGATCCGCAGCAGCGGTTCAGGCGCAGCAGCACGGGCAGAAGTTTTCTTTGCAAATTCCCCCCCGCACCGTATAGTTTTTTGGCGTGTGCGCTGGGAGTTTAACTTTCCACCTCTCCCACTCCAAAGATACCCCGTCTCCCCATTGCATCCCCCGCTGCCTGCTCTACTCCCGGCCCCACCAGAACAACAGCAACAAAACTTGATCGGAGCGTGCGAGACAGAAGGAGCCAGACGCACAGAGAAGCTCTCAAGAGGGGGAGGGGGCAGCGCTGGTGTCCTGAGCAGCGGGAGGGAGGCCACGAGGGCGAAAGAGGAACCGCAGGCAGCAGGTAAGAGAATCGGGGGGCGAAGGTTTATTGCTTACCCCAGCCACTTTGGGGTGAGCATGTAACATCCTGCATGCGTCTCTTGCAAGGGGGAAAGCGGAGGAATCTCGGGGGGGTTGGACAGTCTGCAGGAGCAAACTGTTGAGAAAGGTCCAAGACTGCAAATGCAAAATGCACTGGCTTAGGCGCTCCCTCTCCGCCCCAGACCAGGCTGGGGTGAGGGAGGACGCCAGAGGCAATGGGGATAAATTGCAAGGGGACAGCACGCCTGTGCGTATATATAGAACTGCTAGGGAGCTTGTGTGCTGGGTCCTTAGTAGCCGAGATTAGAGCTGAGGGAGGTGGGGAGGAGTGTGCAGTTCTTTCTCCGGCTTCGGATTTAGTTGGTCACTTTCAAAACTTCCCAATTAAACCGGGCTGGAAAACTGGAACCACTTTCCATTCTCCCCTCCCTCCCCCCGAGTGACAAGACTTCAGGCGAGTTTAATGCTGCGAATCAGTTGTTAGTAATTTGCTGTGTTCTCTTTTCTCTCCTCGTTTGGACCTTTATTAGCCCCTTGGGGGAGTCATTGAGCCTGTGCACGTATTTGAACCATTTCGTTGTCAGACGTGAGATCCTTTCAAGCCCTAAAGAAAAGCGTGTTGGGGGGAGGCTGGGTTGCAGCGATCAGAGGGGATCTTGAGCCACAGAATAAGTCCTATTCTTAATCCATCTGTGAACATAGTTCTTCTCCCAGCCTGATTTTCCATTTGCACCAGATCTAGGGGGCTGCTGTACTTACTAGCCTGCACTTTCCAAGTATTTATCTGGAATTGCAGCTGCTTTTAGGGTCTGAGGAAAGCTAAACTGTTTCTTTTGCTCTGCTTTTCTTAGAGGTATTAAAAGTTTAGGTCTGAAATCCTATTCCTTGCATTTTTTTTTTCTCTTTCGGCAAGAAGACTGAGGCAAAGGACAGTTCACAAAAGTGCCACTCCTGGATGCTGCCACCTTCCTTCTTTTCTGTTTTGTAAATCTGTGATGGTAGCTGCAAAAACAAGTATTTGGGAGTAAGGGGAATATTTGAACATTGGTGTGGGACAGCATTTTGTTGGCTTCTGGGTAATATCGGGTAGCTTATTGTAACCTGTTATGTGTAAAATAAGACTTGGGTTGGAGGGAGAGGTTTTTACCTTCTTCCCTCTTGTCCTCCCCCACTTCAGACTCATGATTGGAGGTAGAGCAGCAGAAAGCTGTTCCACATGGACTCCCCTTTTATACATTGTTTGCCATTTTGCAAACTGGGACCTAAACTATCATTTTATAAAAGAAAGTCTGCAGTTAATTGGGTCGGCAGATGCACTATTGCAAAATCTCTTTTGCTACGGATTTAAACTGCCAGCCCCCCCCCCTTCCCTTCCCCTTCCTCCCCCTTAAAATCCACATAACATTTTATTTTAGAAGTAGTATGGAAAGTGCTGATTCAGCACTTGGGAGCACCACTCTATCTGCAGTGGTGTTTTGTGTAAAATGTTTTGATTTGTTGAACTGGGAACATATGTTGCTGGTATGTCAAAGCAATACTGATCAAGGTTCACAGAGCAATTCTGTGCTTGTTCATGATTTTACTCATGTAAAGTGAGAAACAACAATTGGCACAGTGAAGAGGGTGGGAGTGGAATGTTAAATTTCTAAAATTGAACTTAATAGTCAAGTGAAATTGTATCGCTTCACAGAGGTGCTTGAATGATCTTCTTTTGAACAAAGCTTCTGTAGGAGATGAGATCAGTAAGCAGTTATAAGATTTCAGTTTGACTTATTCTTAAATTCATGGGCTAGTTGCACTTACAGCACTCAAAGGTACAGAGGAGGGCAACCAGGCTAATCCCAGGATTAAAAGGAGTGAGTTATGAGGACAGGTTTAAAAAAAAAAAAAAAGTATGGAGATTAGACAACCTGAGTGGAAGAAGGAAGTGTGCCTGAAACATTAAATGGTGTAAATAACAGCCTGGACTGTTGCTTCAGTCGAGTTCGTTTAGATAGGGGGAAGAGGAGTGAAGGGACATCCAGAATGCTCAGAACATACACATAAATTCCCTAGCAAGGTCTGAATGGAAGAGATGTGGCTGTTCAAGAAGCATATTCCTCTCTTTCTCTTGCCTTTGGTCTCAAGATATACAGTTGTAGTCTAATGAATAAACTTAATCTTTGATATCAAAACTTGCTTGGCTCAATCTAGTTTTTAAATATGCAGCACAACTCACAGCAAACAGACTAAAAAGTAATGTTTGATAACATCTGTTCTGAATGATAATGTATGGAAGCAGACCCCTACACTTGCCAGAAGTTTATTGTTTCTTCCCTTCTCCCCGCCTGCTAATATTGTACTTCATTTTCACTCTTTGTTCTTAAAGTAGATCTTGTTTGCTCTGGCTGGATATTCTAGTGAGTTTCCTTGTTTTTTGTCAGCCAAAATATCCTCTCCCCTACTGTTGTGCATGTTGGCTTTCAACCTCTAACCCAGGTGTGACTTGCTTTCAGTGGTGTTTTTGTATTTATTTTGAAAGCATTACCTAAATGTAAAATGGATATCTGTAGTTCAGTTCTGTTCATAGAACACAGCTGGTATAATCATATGTAGAGCAAACATTTTGCAACCCTGTGTCATACATACTTAAATGACTTTGAATCTAACAAGAATTGCTACAAGTCTTCCTGTGAACTGTGGGCCAGATCCTGAATTGCAGTCCACTGGCGTGTAAAGGCTAAAAGTAGCTGGATCTCCTTAGCTGAAGGTTTCTTCCAAGATGGGGAGTCGCCAGCTGGCATAGAGATGGTATAGCTAGGCCATGTGCCATCTCTTCCAGCAGCCCTTGCAACACTGGTAGGGAGGGGGAGGATGTTATCTGACAATCCCCAGCTAGCAGATGTCCAATTGGAGACTGTTAGCAGCTGGTATACTGCAGAGCAGCTCTAGGCTGGGAGCCACAACCAGCTTCACTGAGGCTTTCCCCTTAGACACCACAAATAATCTAGATATGTATATATTGAGGTGGTTGACCCTAACTGAATGGAGAGTTGCAAAGCAAAGCCCCCTTGCCAGTCATACCAGGGAATGTAATACCGGAGGGCTTTAAGGGGTTGTACTAACTTGAACTTGTAGGACTCTGGATGTACTCAATCATTTGACTGTCTAGGTAAAGCTATCATTGGATTAGTAAAAACTGCTGTAAACTTGATTTCTTTACTTAAAATGTTTGCTTGAAGTTAGACTGGGTAAACATTTAAAGACCATTTGGTAATGTTGTATAACTTAATGGGTTGTGGTAGTGTTGCTGTATTAACTTCTTGGCATTTCCATTCTATCCCTCTATGTTAATTTATTACTAGGGATGCATGAACTGGTTTTCAATTTAAAAAATAAAGGTTTTTTTCCTGTAAGAATTTCTTTCCCATCAGCGCCTAAGCTAGGAAAAGCAAAGAAACTATTCTTTTGAAATTTGAGCTGTCTGACCCTATGAAATGTCTTACTATTGTGGTCTTTGCGGTAGCTTGCTTTGTGCTTACTCTTTAGGTAGCTTAAAATGTAGGATGAGATGTCCCCTCTTGACTGCTGGGGACAAGTCTGAGCAGATACAGCTCTTCAAAGGACCAGCTGGCACACAACACAATCTGCACCTCCTTTCTGTTTGAAGAGAACTTTTTTTGTGGAGATGTCGGAGGGTCATTTATATTGCTTATGCTTGCTTATCCAGGGTTAACCATGGGCCAGGAGACACTGTGGCTCTACTCAGAGTGCAGCTTTCCCTGAGAAACCCAGTGTAGTGTTTGTCTTAGCATTGTGTATCGATTCATGTCTCAGAATCCTATGGCCCTAACTTTTCAAGCAGGGTGCTGATACAATGGCTCTCTCAGTTACAGTAAATTTTAATGTTTCAGCTTTGTTCAGAGACCAGAGTCAGTAAACATGAACTAGTTCCAAAAAGGCAACTCCACACAAGTAGGTCATGATGAACGAGGTAATTGTAAACATATGTTTACTTAAACTACTGGTAAACTGGCATCTGATTCTTCCCAACCTAAATCGATGCCAGTTTCTACTAGCTCTCAGCAGGAAAAAATTGGAAATCAAACTTTTCTGGCAAGCTGTATTGAGCATGCTGTGGAGGAAATGCTCATCCGTCCAGTGAGAGCAAAAGGAGACTGAGATCCAAAGCTCTGACAGGCTTGGATGAAACTGTCTTACAAAGCAACAGTTGTGGTTGTCATACTTCAACCGATTTGCTGAATAGATTGACCAAAGTACTCCTGTCCTGTAGGCGTCGGGGACACAAATGTAAAAAGACTAATGTAAACATGGGTAGTGATGAGGATATGTTATGAATATGAGCTTGTGGTTGCTGAGGGCTGTAACTGAGTCAGGAGTGAATGATGCTGCAGTCTTCTGCAATATCACTTTCCATTACATCACCATGATGAGAAAATGCAGTGCTGTTTGGTAATCTAATAGGGTCTCTCTTGCCCATAACCTAGGGACTCTATTTTTTTTTTTTTTTTTTTTGCTATCTTAGCTGCACCCTTGGCACTTTTAAGAGTGGTACTTATAATTTTCTTCATTGTTTCACAACACACATAATTTAGTGGTGCTTTCAAAAAAAAAAATCAACCCATTAAATAGCTTTCAGATAATTTTTAAGTGCTGATTGCTATCACTATACAAAAACCTGAAACTCTTGCCTTGAACCTAGGGGGGTGTGTGTGTGTGTGTGTGTGTGAGAGAGAGAGAGAGAGAGAGAGAGACTATCCGCTCGTGGAGCAATTAAAATGACGTTTTGCCTAACTTCAAAACTTAAATGTGTTTTTCATTGGGAAGTAGCAATTGGACTGAATCACATGGAGTCTCCAGAAATCTGCCTTACAGCTTGCTCGAATATTTCATATATGAAAACCCTTTGATTGCTGGCAAAGAATTGGGTGCTTCAAAGCCTCGTCATTCCACTCCTGCTATACCTTTGTAGTCCCTTTTTTCCCCCTTAACCTTACCAGATGGATGACTTAACTCTCTCCTTTCTCTTATGCTTTCCTTGGTGCATATAAAATGTTTAACTTTTAGCTATCCTCCTAAAAATGTCAGTGTTACTGGTTTCTGAAACATCCCAGAGGTGAAGGGCAAAAGTCAGAATTCAGGCAACTTATTGACTTCATCTCTAAAATGTTCAGAAACTCATCTCAACCGAGCTATTGAACTTTAAGATTCACCCACCAAAACTACCCTTCACTCCTAACTAAAACTTTGGGAAGGGGAAAAGGGAACAGGGACTGAGGCTAAATACTCTGATGGTGTCGCTTACTATACTGGTAACATTTTAATTTCTTGAACATTATTCCAGAAGAGGAATCAGTAGTTCCTTTATGTCAAAATACATGCATAGATGTAAACTTGTAAAAAGCTAAAATTTCAGAAGCTTAGTACACTGTGCAAGGGGAACTCCTGATGTCTTAGCCTTATGATTACTGCCTTTCAGGAAAGTATCACTGGGTACTTGGTCTTTGTTCTAGCTCAACTGTATGCTGCTAATAAAATCCATTTAGGAGGGTTTTGGTGCTAACTGCTTTTTACTGTATGTTCTACTGCTATCTCCTATCAAACTAGAAGTGCCTTGTGCATTGAGTGATTCTTCTGCATTACTATTAATATTACCAACATCGCCTGAGAAGTGAAAGGATCCCTTTGTCATAACTCAAGACTTTCTACTTTATAGAGCAATTGTTCTTGTATCAATAAGCGACTTCTCAGTGGGTCAGACTGCTTTATTCCCCCCCGCCCCCCCCCCCACTGTATCTCTGTGGCATTTTGCACTCACTTTGCATATTGCCAGTGGACGTAGCATTTGAACACAGATTTCCCAATGACAGGATTCGGATGCAGCACAACTATGAGGAGAGATGATGGTCTGGTGACAAGGGGTGTTGCAATGCTTAACTTCTCGATGCCTGGAAAATCAATGGGATATGCAAAGCCTGAGTTATGTGCCTAGGCTTCCTCTACAAAGATTAGGGAGAAATAGGCACCTTAGAATGTGATCCCCAAAAGGCAACATGCTAGGTGAGGCTCTGCCTACTTTAGCCAATAGGAGATGCTGATGAAAAGGATGTGTCCTTACGCCACCCTTCTCGTGGAGTTCAATGCTCTCTCTACTTGCAGTCCACAGCTGCGAACCCCTTTCCTGGAGTCAGGCAGCTTAGGCACCTAACTCTGTACAAAATGGTGATGGAGGAGGACGTCCTTCATAACTTTTAGTCCAGGGGTTAGGATACTCACCCAGGATGTGGGAGGCCCCAGTTCAGTTTCCTCCTCTGCCTGATGAGGAGGGATTTCAACTGGGGTCTCCCATCTCTCAGGTGGGTGCTCCACCCACTGGACTATAGAGTGATTCTCATTCTCTCTAGCTCAATTTAATGAGTTAATATTCTACTTTTCAATAAGAGTGATGGAGACAGACCTATATCAGAATATTCTGTAGTTCAGTGGGTTGGGTGCTCACCCCTAAGGTTGGTAGATCCCTGTTCAAATCCCTTCTTCTCACTGGGAGGAGTTGAACCAGGGTCTCTCACATCCTGGCTGAGCACCCTAACCATTAGGCTAAAGGCTGTGAAGGATCTCTATGCTTCCTCCCCCGGGCTGTTTTGTGAGGAGTTAGACAGCCGCTGAGCTTATCTACCAGATTGACCCACCCAGATCTTGCCTGCGGGGCCTAAACTACACGAGACCTGCTGTTGCACACTGTCTTGATGGAGGATCTGTCTCAATCTCTTTATGAAGAGTGGCTTTAAGAAACCCTCCCTGCAAGAACTCATGAAATATAGTGTCAACTTGGATTTGTCTTTTGTCTTCTATTAAAGGTACCGAACTTCTTAGCACCAGGGAGTCATGAAACAGACAAATAAGTACATTTAAAAAAGTTCTGAATTTTACTCAGCTTTCTGGTTGTTCGACTTCTAGTTGTCTGAAAATGGTGACACTACAGCTAGAAGCATGTTTCCCAGAGCAGGTAGACGTGCTAGCTCTGCTTGAGCTGGCATGCTAAAAATAGCAGTGTAAGCTTGGGGTTCCACAGGTGGGGGGCTCAGGCTAGCCGCCCAAGTACCAACCTGCCCGGATGCCCTGAGTATGTACTGGGAGGCTGTCTCAACCTGCTTCCTGTGCTGCCCCTGACCAAGGTGCTATTTTTAGAATACTAGCTCCAAGCAGAGCTAGCAGATGTCTAGCTCTTCTGGGAAGTAAGCGTCTAGCTGAAGTTTAGACCTATCCATAGTCATGGCCTTTCTGGGGGGGTGGGGGGGAGGGAACTACCTGGCTTTTCAAACTGATCAGAAACAATAGGACAGTGATGATTGTATTTGACTTGCATGAATCAAAGGCTTTCACTGTTTTTTATTTAGCGGGATGTTCTAACAAACTGCTATAGACAACAGCCCTTGACGGTTAAGCAATACCTCACTTGAGCCCCATTTTGTTTGCTTGAAAGCTTCATGAGAGTTGAGAAGGAAGGCTAAAAACTCAGCTGTAGCAACAGAAGAGATCAAATGCTACTTGCTGCTTACACCCTCTGCAGTGTGGTACAGGTGGCAGTTTAGACGGGATCGGCCTTAGTGGGAGTTGTTAATGGGCAGTTTGTCCAGATCTTCTGAAAGGTGCGTAACGTACATATTCTAATTTTTAGCCCCCTTCCTCCCTGTCTTCCTAACACCCCTTCTCTTTCCTGTGTAGAGGCAGTTCAGATCCTATCAAGTGTGCTGCTTCCTTGGGGGGCAGAATATCATAGAAGGCTTCCAGCAAGCAGCAGACTTGAGTTTTGTGTGTGTGGTATAACGCCTAAATATCAACACTGTTTACATATTGGGAAATAGTTCTTCCATCCTCCTTCTGATACCAAAGCACTCCAGATAAATCAAATGGTCACTTTGTGTGAATATATAGGAAGAACAGTAAGGAAGAAACCACAAAGTCGAGACTTCCCCAAAAAAGGAGCCTAAAATTAAGCTCCTAAAGTAAAATCCTTATAGAGATACTGAAACTGGGCTGAATATTACAGGAAGAGAATTGCACTTGTTGTGTATTCTGATCAGAAAACGCTTTGAAATCCTTGCTATCAAGGTGGATTAAAAAAAGTATGATGTCAAAGCTTTAAAGTCAAAAGAGCAATTCCAAAGAATAGCACAGCTGATACTAGAGGCGTGCAGCCTATATGGTAGGTAGAGATCAAATATTTAGTATGATGAAACTTGCAAAGTACAACAGGGTTGTGGTTCAGGTAACTTTCTCACGGCATTATAAGATAGTGCTGGTTCTGCCAATTGCTGCATCAGCAGGATTGAAGAATGTGGTGCTGTACTAATCTTTTAGTCTTGAATAAGTTGGACATGAACGATTTCATTGTAGGCCACAATTATATGCAACTGTTTCTCTTCCTACGAATGGAGGAAAAACTGCTGGTAGTCATTACAAAGCCAGCTGGTCATGAAGAGACTAGAATTTCTCAGGCCTTTCATGTCGAGTCATCTCACCCTCCCTTTTTGAGCATCTTGTGATGTTGTCTTACAGTATCTAGGAGCAATTTAACCTGATTTAAAGGCTCTGTTGCAAAGCTAAAATGGCATATAGTTCTAGCTAACATGGAATGGCTTGCGGATTTGGAAGCGATTAAGCTGGTAAAGTTCCCCAGAGGAACTTTTGTCTATGTCCAAGCTCTAGTGGTTAAGGTCAGTTCTGCCTCAGCGTGTCAGAGCAAAAAAATCCACTGCAAAAATATCTAGAAATGACAAGTCTAAGAGGGAAACCACCAGGAAAAAAATAAATGTTTTATGAATGCCACGCTGCTGGGTCAAACAAGCTGGAGTCAACCCAGACAGGCCACAGAATTTAGTGTCTGTGTGTAGGGGAGCTTGGCTAAGGCTTTATCTTGGCTGGGAGACCCAAGTGGAATTCTCAAGCTTTTCTGATGCTGTTGGTGGGCTAGCAGGCCTCTGTGGAGTAATATGCAAGCTAATCCATTGCAATAGAAATCTGGCTAGGCCTCATTTTGCGCACACGTTCCTAAACTTAATTAAAGACAGGTTTCGATGTCTAAGGATTTAGGAATCCATTGTAGACACAAGAATTAGTATTTGCATTCTGAACTCCAGGAATCCAGTTCGAAAACTGGGCTCAAAGATAAAGTTGGATGCATTGTCTGCTGCCATTATTTCCCGGAGGAGGACTACCTGTCCTCCTACCAACCAGACTAAAAAAAAATTTTTTTCTCTAGCTCACTTTGACATGCAACTCAGTCGTGCAAGTTTGTCTTTATAGTAAGATTACCATAGCTATGGCTCATACTTCCCCTCCCCCCCCTTTTGCAGATGGTACTTTTGCTGAATCCTGTCAGAATTCTAGACTAAAACTCTTGATGCGTCAGAACTTCATAGAAGGTAACAGTCCTAGTGCTTCTAGTAATGTAAGTAACAGTAGGTAACTAGAATAATGTTGGCATAAGTATATATGTTTTTCTTTAAGACACTGAAATTTGACTTATTTGCACCATACCTTCCTATCACTAACCCACTTATTTTAACCCCCTTGGCTGGTTGAAAGGGAAATGGGTTCCTCATGAAAATTTTTCCTTCACATGGGTGGAAAAGGGTTGTGGTTCTAGGTTTGCTGGAAAGAGGCACTACTGCTGTTCAGTAAAATGGTTCACATCCAGGAGTTATCTTGTAATAGGTAGAATCAAATAAAAGCACAAATGTTTGTTGCATCACTTAGCAAATTTGGGACCTACCAGCTGCTATAGTTGGACACCATCTCATCTTCATGCCCCATCCTCTAGCTCTCCTGCCCTTTCAGAGGTTGTAGGACAGACTGTTTCCAGGTACTATTACCAGCCCCTCCTGCTTGGATTAGGACTATTGTTACTGAAATGAGTGTGAAAATAGCCATGGTTCTTTAGTCACCATCCCTTCCAGTAAAGTCAGCAAATGTCAGTTTTCTTTCCCTTAAATGCAGAATTACTTTTGACTTGAGTTGTCAAATTATTACTTGGGTAAAACAAAGCAAGGGTAAGTGCACAGACAAGCAGTGAAGACCTGCAATTTAGGCTTCCTGAATGTTGGTTATAAGAAAACGTGAACAGCACATCTCTTCAGAAACTTTTAGCCAGCTTATCTGCTAGTTCAGCACCAGCTGGTGAGAAAGCTTTGACCACTTGTTGCTGTGTAAAGAGCTCAGTCTTTCCAATCAGGTAAATCTCCCTCCATTTAATGCAAAGTCCAATATCAATCTTTCATACACACGTTTCGTTTGTGAACTAACATTTGACAATTGTATTAATGCTGTTCATGGAAACCTTTATGTGGACCTGTCTTGTACAAAGCTATCCAAAAGCATACAGTATCTACAAATATGTATGTATCAAGACTCTCACCCCTTCCCACAAATCGCCAAAATACTGCTCTCAATTGCTAAGTGAATCACAGGCTTTTTAATAAACTTGCTTTTCATAAAACATCACATGAAGTGTGAAGAGACAAGACACTACTTAAACGTTAAATAGTATAGGGATTTTTTTTCTTTGTGTTGGCAGTAAAGTTACTTCAGCCCTAAAACACTAGTTGGCAGTGGTCAAAGGGAGTAAAAGAAACTGTCAGAGCCAACATGGGTTCACCAAAGAATTGTAGCAGTCTGCAATAGACCGTGGCTTTTCGACTTTCCCCCATCCATTTTGCATTCCTCTATTGAGTTGTGGTGCTAGACAAGAGCACTGGTGTAATACTCTGTGAGGGAGCAGGATCAAAACCAAGTGGCAGGGAAGGCTCTAGCACATCTGTTTTTTTGAAATCGATCCCAGAAAGTCCTGATGTTGCTGTCCAGTAGCTCTGGCTTACTGGGAACTCTCAATGACTTGAGAATCATAGATGGCAAACATCTGCCTTAATTGTTCCTTTTGTTCCTCTGATCTCAAATATACCTAAAGAGTGCCCTAGCAGAAGCTGATTGCCACCACAGAAGCACTGGTGTAATATTCTGTAAGGGACTAACAGAAAGATGGAACAATTCCTTTCTTCATGCCAAGAATTGTTGAAGAGTATTTCTTTATTTTTATTTCTAAGCTGGTCTTATGAAGTTATCCACACTTCAGCAGAAGGTAGAAGAAAATACTACTTGTCTGTCTTCAATAACCTCAAATATGTGGCTTTTTGGAGGGGACAGAAGCTTTATAAGATATCAAGACTAGAAATTTACACTTATAATACAACCAAAGTATCCTGCATACTTTGAATTTTTTTTTTAAAACAGTAACTCAAACCCGACTCCTGTAGTTTCAAATATGTATCTGAAGTAGACAGTTTCTGGGATTGTAAACCCATGGAGACCTGCTCTGGAAGGACTGTAATGAGCAATAATGAACTAATTAGTAAATCATAACTCAATAGGGATCTTATAAGTAAGCTGTACATAAAACTGACCACTGGAAGTGCTACATGGAGAGGGGGAGGAGCAATGGGGGGAAAGGTGGCAGGAAAAACTGATCTTACTACAGATGGGGGAATATAAATCCTTGAATGATCTAAGGATTTCTGCATCCTTAGTGACTAATGATTCGCTCAACAACCTAAGAGAAGCTCATAAGATTGTTCAAATAGATTCCAGGAGGTGTGCTCAAGAATTTTGGCTGGGTCTCTGGGACAGCATCCAAAGGTGGCTGATGCAGGGGACGGTAGGCGGTTGTGTGAGGGCATTATAAAAAACAAGACCGCTTCACTGAAAGATCTGGATGGCAATATTATAACTTGTAAAGGGAAGTAACTGGAGAGGTGGGTTGAGCACTGTGAAATGATATATACTCAAGGGAGTCTGTAGTAGACCAACGTGTGTTGTATGAATTGCCTGGATTTCAAGTTATGACTTCGCTGGATGTCAAACCTACACTAGAGGAACTTGAACAAAGCATCAAAAAGATTCTCAACAGCAAAGCTTCAGGTCTGACTGTTCTGCTGCTGAAATCTACAAATGCGCAAACAAGACTTGCTGCAAAGATTGCGTGAGATATTGCTACTCTGGAAGGGGGGGTGGGGAAAAACTCTTCTGCAAGTTTTTAAGGATGGTTTTTCATCCAACTCTATAAAAAAAACAAAGGAGACAGAAGTGATTATAATAACCACAGAGGGATATCTCCTCTTAAAATCGTGGGAAAAATCCAGGTAAAAGAATACGGTGTAAGACTTCAAACTTTAACTGAGAGAAGCTATCCTGACAGCCAGTGTGGCTTCTGCTTGGGAAGGGCCATTATAGACATGGTCTTCTCTGTAAGACACCTACAGGAAAAGTGCAGAGAGAAGCATATTCCACTGTACCTGGCTTTTATTACTCCCGAGGGCATTCTGTACCAAAAAATTCTGTGCACAATATTTTAAAATTCTGCAAATTTTAATTGTCTTCTAAATGTGGAGGCTCCAGCTTGCCATTGGGGAGCACAGGTCACTGGCTGCACAGAGGTGGGAGATCACTGTGCAGCCCATTTCCCCCAGGACATGGATTCAGTAGTGAGGCTGCACCCAACCCTGGCACAGTGCAATGAACGAGCCTGCCCCAGAAACAGCCCAGTGCCCTGCCCCTCCGTGCCAGGTGCGGGCAGGCAGGCTCAGCAAAGCAGGATCCAAGTGTGGAGGGACTTAGGGGGTGGTCCAGGTTTGGGTTGAGAAGGTTCAGTGTGGGGGAGCTCAGTCGGGGATCCAGGAGCGGGGTGGTGGTGGGGAATCTGGATGCACAGGGGCTTGGGGGGGAGGGGCTCTGGGTGCAAGGGTAATGGGACTCTGCAGGGGGGTGTCCAGGTGAAGGTGGTTGGGGCTCAGCAGCGGGGATCTGGGTGTGGGTGGATAGAGCTTGGCAGGGTATCTGGGTGTGGGGAGCTCAGTGGGGGGTCCTGTTGCTGGGGGAGTGGGGCTCAGTGAGGTGGAGATCCAGGTGCAGCTGGTTGGGCTCGGTAGGGTGGGGATCTGGGTGCAGGTGGCTTGTTGAGGTGGTGCAGGGGGAGTGGAGCTTGTCGGGGGTGGGGGTTCTGGATGCACAGGGGTTGGGCGGATGAGGGAGCAGCTCCCTGTATAGTGATTCCTCCCCCTGCAGTTGAGGAGCGATGGGTGCAGGAAGCAAAGAAATCTGTGGGGGATATAAATTCTGCGCATGCGCAGTGGCACAGAATTCCCCTAGGAGTATTTTATAGATTTAACAAAAGCCTTTTGACATGGTTAGTCGGTCAGGGCTTTACATTGTCTGGAAGAAGCTTGATTGTCCATGTATATTGCTAAACCTTGTGAGATTCTTACACAATGACATGAAGGCATCTGTAATGTATGAAAACCAAGAGTCTGACTCGTTTAACATCGGCAATGGAGTGAAGCAGGGCTGCATACTGGCTCCTACATTTTAATATTTACCTCTTATTCCTGGTTCAACATGCGTTCCGTGATATTTGAGAAGTGTCTATCTTAGCACTAGACATGATGGAGGTTCCTTTAATGTTGCAAGGTTCAGAGCTAAAACGAAGGTGAAGGAGAGTCCATCACAAGGGACCTATTGTTTGCAGATGATGCAGCCTCTGTGGGTCATAGCATTGATGCCCTACAACAGCTTAACAAGTTTTCTGATTCATGCAAAATCTTTGGGCTAGCAGTAAACTTGAAGAAGACTTATCATGTACCGAGGCTCTTCAGAACCAGTTCCAGATATCACCTTAGATGGTATTTTGTCTGGATGCTGAGAAATTTTGCTACCTGGGCTCTACTGTTACGAGCAATGTAGATCTTGATGCTGAGCTTATTAGTAGCAAAGCAGCCAGAAAATTCGGTCTTTTGCAATACAGAGCCTGGGACAACAAAAAATTGTAAACTAAAGTGGAAATCTGTATTTGAGATGTTTTAGCCACTCTTCTATATGGCTCAGAAACATGGATGACTTACACCAAACATACCAAAAGACTGAACAGTTTTCATATCAGATGCTTGTGTAAAATTCTTCAAATAAGATGACAGGGTGAGAAATGTGGAAGTGTTAAATCGTGCTGGTATTCATGGGAATAGTGATTAGTAAGAAAAGCCTCGGGTGGCTTGGACATGTCAAGTGAATGCTGGATTACAGTGTTGTGCTCTGAAGCTCGCGAAGGGTCTAGAAAAAGAGGCAGATTGCTGCGCAAATTTCTGGATGCTTGCAAAGATGATTTAGTATCCTTTGGAATCTCTGTAGATGATGGGGGGAAAGGAGTGCAGAATACTGCTCTGGTTGGCAGTCAGCTTTTGAAGATGGAGCGAGGCTTTGTGAGGTAGACTGGATCAAGTGTTTTGATGACTGGCATCAGAGAAGGAAAGAATCTGCTTCTCAGATTCAGAGCATTGCTAGTGCATGGGTGTGCCCTACCTGTGGGGACTGTCACTCCGGCTTTGAACTCTGCAGCCATCGAACTCATGGTGCATATGCCATGCTCTGTAAAGACCAATGGTACCATTAGGTAACTGCCTTTCAATTCCCAGTCACTCATCACATGGTATACTGCATAGCTCCCCTTTCTGTGTGCATGCCTGTATAGACACTTGGGCTGGAATGTTTAAGCCCAAATATAACTATGCTGTGGGCTGGTGAGTCAATACTACAGCATCCCCTCTGGCCAGGCAGAACATTGCACTAGAGTTCACTCAGTCTGCTGGGGTAGTCTGCTCCCCTTGCCTGACTCCCACTGGGGTGTGTGGGTTTCCTCCTTATTTCTGGTGGGGTCAGCTGGTCCTGGTGTCCAGGGGGTTTGGAAACCCACTCAATTCATAAGTTTCTCTGGAGATTGGTAGGGGAACCCAGGCCTGCCACCTCCAACTGGGGTCCAAATCAGGGCCATGAAGCCAGACAGGCAGATTCAGGACTCAATGACTCCAGCTATGCCCTGAGCTCTTTCCTACCTCCCCTGGTTTCTATAGGCTTTTCAGCCTGTTGGTCCAGTCATTTCTTCTCAGGGTGCTGCCTTTGAGCAGGTTCCCTTCTCCAGCCTACTTGCTCCTCTGGCAGTGGCCCCACGCTTCTGCTTCCCAGCCCTTTTGTCTTCCCAGCCGCTGTGAGGCTGCCAGTCAGCATTGAACTGCAGTACCTGCATTAACCCCTTGGTTTCTGAGCCAGCGTGGGGTATATGCAACCCATGACATGTCCAGTAAAGTAATGCTGAATGGGCCCTCAGAATAACTGTGTTGGAAGCTTGCAGGGAGAAAAATGGGAGTCAGAATTATTTCTCTGAACAGTGTCTTCCCCCCCCCCCCCCCCCCGGCTGTTCCCAGGAGGCATTATTGTGAAGTACCAGAACCCTTAATGCAAGCTGTATTTTTTAGTATCGTAACAATGCATTATCAGATCTCTAGCAAACCAGGGTGTACCAGTGGTATCTAACGAGAGAACACTTCAAAGATAGTTAACTTGCGTCTAATGTGCTTTACCTTTAAAAAGTTAGTTGGGGGCATTCAGCTAGTTTTGACTTAAAGGAATAGTAATATAGTCACATTGCAGCAGGGAAGTCTGTTGCATGGAGGATACACTCTCTGCTCAAGTGAGGCCTCTATTATGGAGGTTGGAAGGTTGCAGTCCACATCGCCCACATTTGTGGCAGAATTATAAATCATTCACTCTCCTGTGGATACTAGTCCATCTGTTGATGTTTGATGTAGCTGACTCTTTCCCTCTTTCTGACTTGCCTGTGATTTTGCCTGATAGTAAAAGTTGCTCTTCAATCCACGAGCAATAGGTCAGCAGAAAGTTACTCTTCTGCCTAAGGTCTGCAGTAATTGTGTTCTCAAAGTTCATCCTTTTCACCTCATCATTTATGGTTTGGGTTATCCAGCTAATTTTTAACGTTCTTCTGTAATTCCGAAATTGAATGTTCTGAGTTATCTATGTCCCTTTTTTATAATAAGAGTCCTGCTCACATCCATACAGGAAGGTTGACTATGTATAGTACTTCAGCAAGTTAGAGCGGATATGCAGTTTCAACTTATGGCAACACGGAAGTCATTGAAAGTTCTTGAATACATTTTTTTTTTCTTTTTTTATCCAAGCTGTATCCTTCTGTTGATTCCTTTATCACCTCTATGGAAGATGCTGATGTTTCAAATACAGACTAAGCCACAGGAGTAGCTTCTCAATACAGTCTCTTCAGTTTGTGTTTAGAATTGTTTTCAGGTAGTAAAGAGACCTTGATTGTAGCAACTGATGCATAGCAGTCTTGAGGTTCTACGTCCAGGAACTGACCCCCAGCTATAGATTTGTGCCCTACTATAATAAACTGAAAATGAAGTTCTAATAAGGGTTGATGGATGGTTATGGTCAATGTGCCCTTCTCTGATTAATCTTTCTTATATTATAAGTAAAGATGGCCATCTTCAAATTCCAGAACTGCTAAGTCTCCCCAAGTTTTCTCCTCGCCATATTTCCAGTAGAAAGTATGCTGCAGGTCAGATCACTGCTTTACTATTAGCTCAGGGTTGTAGCATGGGTACACTGAAGATATGAAACTGAATTTGAGCCTGGAGTTGTAATTTAAATGAGCACTGATTTAAAATTACACTTCTATCTGTTTTTGTTTTGCCTGTTATAATATCTAAGGTGACTGGATAGACTAGAGACTTTCCCTTAGAATCAGTTTTGTGCATTTTGACAGCTTTGTGCAACTAGCTTCGCTGTCTCCCCTGGTCATGCGGGCTCTTGCAGCAGCAGGAGAGAGATGGGAAGAGGGTTGGGGGAGAGTGAGAGAAAGGGAACACTTAAATTTCTGTTATGAAACTGACTTAGATTATCTTCCATCACTGGTAGAAGAACAAACTTGACTCTACAGTGTGAAATAGGGCTAAGAAGTAACGAGAGTATTGTTCGGGGGTGTGGTGGTGATGGTGGGTTATCCAGAAGATAAGTAGATCTTGACTCAGAAAACACACAGAGCAGATCTCTTCAGAAAAATAAGGTGCCAAATACTGTCCCCTTGTTTTTGTCTGAGTAGTGTCTCCATTTGACTTCTGGAGCCTCTTTTTGTCTCCTGAACTGCTTGAAATCCTGTTCCGATTTGTGGAAGTTAACTTCCTCAAGGTGGCTGTTGCCTCATATCCTCTTAAATGTTTAGGAAACATTAGAAATGTACAAGTATCAAGTTAAAAAGACAAGTATTCAGACCGCACATATGGTAAACATCCTACTTGTGAGGCAGGCAACTAATTCACATCTAAGACTTGGCTTTAGTTCAATCACTTCTAAACCACAGGTGTCACTTTGGAATAAATGTTTGTTTGTCATGTCCTGCGCTATGGTGGCATTTTGACCAGCAGGGAATTCCAGGGTTGCCACGCAATGTGATGGATAAACAAAAATGTCTAGCATGCACAAAAAGGTGGAAAAATTTAAACTCCGTGAAATGGAAAAACTTGTTGTGACTGGCTCAACACATTTTCAGATAGATTGACACCACTAGAAATAATAGTGACTGGCATCCATAGGTTTTCAAGTTACTTTACCAAGGCTTATCCCTCAAATCCCATTGTCCATGGTCACATGGTGAGTGACAGAGCAGAGAACAGTGCCTAAGGGCTAGTCTACACTGGTAATGCTAAAACGTTGCCATGGCAGCGCTTTAACGTGGCTTGTGTGGTCACAGCGCCGCCTCGAGGGGCGTAGCTACCAGCGCTGGGAGCATGGCTCCCAGTGCTGGTGCACTATCTACACTGGCGCTCTACAGCACTGAAACTTGCTGTGTTCAGGGGGGTGTTTTTTCATACCCCTGAGTGAGAAAGTTGCAGCGCTGTAAATTGCCAGTGTAGACAAGCCTTTAGTCTTGCTTAATTCAAAAGCTTGTTACTAGATAGTGAAAGGCTGTAGCGCTTTCTTCTAGGCTTCAGTACTACTGTACGGAGTCTGCCACTAGCCTCAGTCTTGTGTATGCTAGCTCAGTACATCATTGGACTCTTGATCCGAGAGCAGAAATGTTTTGTGCTGTTGAGGATCTAATGGTTATATAATGATATCTAGATCTTAGCGCCATGAAAGCAATTTAGTCCTTGGAGGAAAAACTGCATTAAGTATCGTTGGAAACAAATTTGCTAGATTTTTTTTGTTTTTGTGCCCCCTTTCCCCCCCCCCCCCCCCACCAAAATGGTATCTTAATTGATTTTGGAATGTTCCAATAGTAGAAGATGGCAAATTGTTGACTTACATTATAGAGTTTCAAAATTAATTTTAAGTTAGATGTTATCATAAGGCTTCCCTTAAACTAACCAGAGCGAGTTAAATAACTTCCAGTTCCATAATTGAAGGCTGAACTAAAGTCTTGTATTGAGGAACACTAAATTTGCAAGACTTGCAGGCTCTAACTTGGGACATAGATTCATTGATGCAGATGGTGGCTGCAAAATCGAACTCCTGAGAGAGAAATTTGTCACACTCTAGGGACATCGAGTTGGCTAAAGTTGGTGCCTGCAGCTCTGTCTAATTACATAAAGTTGATTGCCCCAAATGTTCCATTAGGCTTTTTATACATAAAGAACAAATGAATGCAATTTGGGGAGAAACTGTGGATAAAGTCCAGTACTTGATTGTTGCCAAAAAAAACCCCAACAAAATCTGAACAGACTGTAGCAGCTAAGTTTAGACACTTGCTGCTTATCGGCTGACACACAGTAGTAATGTGCATTAGCAATAGACGGGGAGGACTGAAACTTGCCACCCGGCCCACCTCTCCGGTTGATTGGTGTGGTACTGGAATAGCCCAATACAGGTGACGTGTTTCCTAGTGCACCTTCAGACTTCTAGAAGAAGATGCCCTGGTCTGTATGCCTTTCAAATACCTCTGACAGCAGGTTTAAGCTTGTGTCTGTGCGCAGTAGTTTCTGTATTGTAGCTAAGCATGTAATTGAATTTATTCCTAGAAATACCTCTAGCGTCAGAGTAACTGTCTCTTTCTCCTCCCCCATCCCCTCCCCCATCCTCCCCTTCTCTGGCTTCAAATGGTGGCTCTATTGCACAGTTGCAAAAATTGCTCACTTTCTAAAGTGCCATCTCCTCTTTAAGCACAGAGCCACCCTTAAAAAATCTGATGCTTGAGGGGCATTGGCTGATGGTTATGTTGCTATAACAATACTCTGTCATCAGATAACTGTATGTAGGAGATGGGAAACATATAGTGAAGGTTGCAAACTTACTTTCACTATAAACCCCTCTCTTTAATCACTCACCTATTTCAGCCTAAAGCTGCTAACTTCTTCATTACCGCATCTTGGTGCAAATGTCTTGTCAGATAGGTTTTGTTTGAGCTTTACAGTTGCTTGGTTATTGGTGAGGGAAATAATTGTAGTAAACTTGTAGTAGGCCTTGTCTACACTACAGAGTTCTGTTGACCAAAAGTTATGTTGACACTAAAAGTGCTATAATAAAAATTGGTATTGCATGTTCTCATGCACTCCCTGTCAGCAGAGCGTGTCCACACTTGGGGCACTAGTATTGACAGTGTAAGCAGTGCACTGTGGGTACCTATCCCACAATCCAGCTCGACACCTTCTGCCGCTAGGTCTTGTGGGAAGGCGGAGCGGATTGCGGTGCATCTTGGGACTGGGCTCAGTGTTCCTTGATGCGTTGTTTTCTGTCTCAGCATTCCATGGGCTTCCAGCTTTTTTTTCGTGGTATCTTTCAGTGGTCCTTGTTTGCTGTGCACCCTGGCATTTTTGTGAGAAGGGATGGATCCCGCACTGCTCTCCTATGCTCTGATAACTGTCAAGAAGCCTCCCAGTTGCCTGACATGCTGTGTGATATGGATAGGAGCAACTTTAGATTGCTTTTGGCATTTACGAAACAGCTGCAGAGGGTGGATCGTTGCTTTTGGGCTCGGGAAACAAGCACTGAATGGTAGGATCGTATAGTCATGCAGGTGTGGGATGACGAATAATGGCTACAGAACTTTCGGATGCGGAAAACTACTTTCTTGGAACTGTGTGTGGAGCTCACCCCAGCACTTCGGCACAAGGGCAGCTCTCATTCTGGTGTCCATCGGTAGAGAAGCGTGTGGCAAATGCTGTGTGGAAGCTGATGACTCCAGATTGTTACCAGTTGGTCGCAAATGAATTTGGAGTTGGGAAGTCGACTGTTGGGGCTGCGTTAATGCAAGTGTGCAGGGCAATTAATTGCATACTGCTACGAAGGACTGTGACTCTGGGAAATGTGCGTGAAATAGCGGATGGCTTTGTAGAAATGGGTTTCCCTAACTGTGGAGGTGCACACAGTCCAATATGTTGAAATGCCCATAGTGATCCTGGGAGACCTGGCGTACCCCTTACAGCCATGGCTCATGGAAACCTTCCACGGGAAACCTGGATAGCAGAAAGGACCGGTTCAACAGGCTGAGTAGATGCCGGATGACAGTGGAATGTGCCTTTGGCAGATTCAAGGTGCGCTGGTGATGCATTTATGGCAGGTTAGACCTCAATGAGGATAATAATCCATGGTCATAGCCACACGTTGTACGTTGCATAATCTTTGTGAAGTTAAGGGTGAAAGGTTTGCTTAGGGGTGGAGTGTTGAGGCAGACCACTTGGCTGTTGATTTTTGAGCAGCTAGATACCAGAGCTATCAGAGGGACCCAGAGTGGGGAAATTCTAATCAGGGAGGCTTTGAGGCAACCCTTTGAAAAGGAGAACCAGTAATGTTTGGGGGGAGGGATAGCTCAGTGGTTTGAGCATTGGCCTGCTAAACCCAGGGTTGTGAGTTCAGTCCTTGAGGGGGCTACTTAGGGATTTGGGGCAAAATCAGTACTTGGTCCTGCTAGTGAAGGCAGGGGGCTGGACTCGATGTCCTTTCAAGGTTCCTTCCAGTACTAGGAGATAGGATATCTCCATTAATTTAAAAATTTATTTAATGTATATCTCTGTGATTTGGTGCTGCAATGTTGCATTACATGTAGTTTTCCTAGGAAGCAATGTTGACATTTGGGGCCTTACGTTCCAGTAAGCAAATGATTAAACTGCTTGTGTATGTATTGGTAGTGCCTGCTATCTCAATTTGTAGGAAACAAATAAAGATGAGTTACCGTTCAAAAACTTTGCTTTTATTACACAAGACACAACACACACACGCGCGCGCGCTTGGGTGGAAAAGGAGGTAGCAGGGAAGGGCAGACTTTCAGAGCTGTGTGTAGGTCCCGCTATCATTTTGAAAGTTGTCCGAGGGGCTGGAGTGAAGGGGAAACCAAGAAGTCCTGGAAAGTGGAAAGGACTATGCGGACAGAGGTTTTTTTTTTGGGCGGAGGGGTACAGAAAAGAGTACTGAATGTGCTGCAGGGGAGGGCAGGCATGCATCTGCTCAGTCTGCGGCATTATTAAGGACTTCAGCATCTGCGTGTGCTCGCCAGTAGCATCCTTAACAAATTCTTGATTTTTCTTTTCTGTTCAGCCTTTCAGCTTCCCTCCACTCCTTGTGCTCTCTTTTCTCTGCATTGGAGAAGTGCAGTATCTCCTGGAACACATCGTCTTTGTTCCATCTTGGGTGCTTTCTTATCTGGTAGAGACGCTCGGCCGGTGTGTATGGCGTGTCCCTCAAGGCCATATCTGCAGAAACAGAGGGAATAATGCACAGAAGGACAGGGTGGATTTGATTTAAATCAAATTGATTTAAATCCCTAGTCAGGAAGGCTCTATTTAATCATGGATTTTTTACATAAAAGTGCATTCTTATTGGTTGTTATAACTTTAATACATATTCTTCACAACTCAGAGATAGATGTAGGTTTCATTTTTAGAAGGTACACGCTATATATTTTTAAACAGTGCTTTATTTTGAAAACTTTTCAGATTAGTTTTACAGCTATATCAGAAAATGAATGATTGTTTGGTTATTTCATTTACCAAAGGTATTTATGAAGTCATTGGGAGGTGAACTATCTCCAATTCAACAGGTTAATCATTAATATTTGGAGGATTTTCTTACCATGCTGTATTAGGAGGAGAGCATCACCAGACAGACATTTTAAATTGTTTTATTTAACTAAGGGCTGGTCTACACTGCCGCGCTAGTTCGGCGGCTGGGGATCGAACTTCCTGGTTCGATTTATCGCGTCTGGTCTGGACGTGATAAATCGAACCAGGAAGTGATCCCCGTCGACTGCGGTACTCCAGCTCAACGAGAGGAGTACCGCGGAGTCGACGGGGAGCCTGCCTGCCGCGTGTGGACCGCGTCTGAACCGCGGTAAGTTCGAAGTAAGGTATGTCGAATTCAGCTACGTTATTCATGTAGCTGAATTTGCGTACCTTACTTCGACTTGGGGGGTAAGTGTAGACCAAGCCTTAAACAACTGGATTTTTTTTCTTCAACAGCAAACATATTCTAATATAACAAAACAAACATATGAATTTTTGAGTTTAGTTAAACAGTAAAGTTTTTTAAAATCAGGTTTGTTTTTGTTAAAATTGTTTTAACTATTTTAGTTAAATGAAATATTTAAAAAAACAAAAAATTAAATCGACTGTCAGCCAGGTCAACCTGAAGAACTTAAAATATTGGCTTCTGCAGCTAACTCAGTCGTCTTCACCTTCATTTTCCTGTTTGTTCATAATCTGGGAAAGAAAAACAAGCTTTCCTGCTTTTTCAAGTCCCAAATGATTTCCAAATTGAGAATGAATTAGTCCAAAAGAAGAAAATATTCTTTCTACACTGGCAGAAGATGCTACTGCTGTTAGAAGTGAGATTATCACTTCAACGGTCTCTGAATCCAAGTGCTTAAGTGACTTCCTCCAGTTCATTGGTGTGACTTTCTTTAAAACATCAGCAGCAAACATATATTTCTTGAGTGGTTCTTATTCCCAAACTGGGTCTCTTTTACAGCCTGCTGCCATTACAGGTTTTCCCTTCTAGTGAGAGAATGGTATGGTAGATCTCAAATCAATGAAGGCTACACTCAGACCTCAAGACTTCTGGAATATGCTGCTCAAACAGTTTCACTTGTGTTTCTACTGCCTGTCCCTCCCTTCTCACATTTATCTCCAGACTACTTCTCCTTGTCCAGATCTATTCCACCCCCAACAATCTTCTGTTCATTGAACTTTTTGAAACTTTGCACTTTTAGAGCGAGGTAAGGGGTTGACTCTGTGTTCACAAATTTGAAGCGGGACAATAGGGTTGAGATCTGTTATTTCTCACCTCTATATATTATTTATTTATTTAAAAACAATTTTGCTGTTAACAAGCATGTTATCTCTGGAGACACAACTCCACAGTTTGAGAACTGCAAAACTAAGCATCTCTGCTGGTATCTTCTAGACTGAGCACTGAGCCCCATTGGTTAGATAGAAAGATTAACCTAAATAATCTATACAGAAGCCCCTGGAACTCCATAAGATCGAGTCCATAATCTATTGGAACTCATTTATAAAACTTTTCTTAAACATTACATGAATATATTGTCCCATACTATAGAATTAGAATTTATAATCCCTATTCCATGATACATTATAGCTCAAAGATATCTTACCTTAATTAAAACTATCTTTAAATAATTTTTTATTTAAATCACATTTTTTGATAAAATGCTTTTTGAGGAAAAAAGCAATTTATTAATAAATAAATAAATCATTGATTTTTATCCACCCTGCATAAGGATGATTATTAAGTTCACGCACAGCATTGAAACATTTCAGTAAAATACACCTTTTGTAACATAACAATCACTTTCTCACTGACTCTTGGCAAGCACACATCTCCGCAAACACCCAAAGTATGGTGAGTGTTGGATGGGGGGAGGGGGACTCTACATGAGGGAAAAGAGCACTCCGCAAAGGTTGCGGTGCAGCTGACTAGGGAAAAAATTCTAAAATTCTCCCACACTTTTCCAAAGGCAGGGGTCATTGTAGCAGATATCTGAGTCACTGCTGAGGGTAAGCAAGGAAGCGAGGGTACATCTACTACACGCTTGTGGCTTTCGCCCTGGTCCCTGTGCTGCTCGCTTGTGTGCTGCTTTGGTCCCTGCACAAGTGATTGCCGAATCATGTGGGAAAGTTTACTACAATGGGGGAAGGAACAAAGCAGCTCTGCCAAGGAACCTTTGGCAGAGGATTGCCGAGTACCTCCAGGAAACTTTCCTAGAGATCTCTCTCTGGAGGATTCCTGTCTGATCTCAGTGTTCATCAACACTCTGTTCCGACGTACTGATTAGCTACACAGGGCAATGTTCAGCACACAGAAACACAGCCAGCCTTGTACATTTCTATACCCTGAACCCATCTCCGCACTACACAAACCACAGCCACTTACTAGGCGTCTCCTCTCCTGCTTCTTGCTCGCTGGTGCGCCACTGCTGAGACTGGCTAGACATCTCCGGAGTGGTGAACGGTGCCTGGC
Source organism: Terrapene triunguis (assembly GCF_002925995.2). NCBI lineage: Eukaryota > Metazoa > Chordata > Testudines > Emydidae > Terrapene > Terrapene triunguis. Next base: position 9,041,439 of record NW_020664531.1, on the reverse strand, counting down.
GACCCTGCCGGGAGCTACACATTGTCGTCTAACTCCACCTCGTCATCAATGGCTTCATCCTCCAGGTTAGGTCCTTTTTCCGTCACCTCCGGGCACTCCAAAGTAACCACGGGACTCTTGAAGGTGGGGTTGCCACCGAGGATAGCATCCAGCTCCTTATAGAACTGGCAGGTCTCGGGTGCAGCACCGGAGCGGCGATTTGCCTCCCTTGCCTTATGGTATGCCTGCCTCAGCTCCTTTATCTTCACTCTGCACTGCAGCATGTCCCAATTATAGCCCTCATCTCACAAGCCTTGAGAAATCTGCCCATAGGAATCAAAATTCCTATGGCTCAAGTGCAGCTGGGACTGCACAGCCTCCTCTCTCTATATACTGATCAGTTCCAGCAGCTCTGCAGTGGTCCAAGTTGGAGGTTTGCTGTGATAAGCCACCATGGGCACCAGGGAAGATGCAACAAGACCTCTCCACACTCCCAGGGCTCCTAACGGGGAGGGGCAGATGGTTGTGTAGCTGGCTGCTGGGCAGTGGAGTTCAAACTGCTGACCAGAACAGTCAGGATGGGCATTGTGGGACACCTCCTGGAGGCCAATTAAAGCAATTAAAATCAAGCGTGGTGTCTGCACTGGCACTTTGTCAACAAAAATTTTGTGCAAAAAACCTTATGTCTGTTGTTGGGGTGGTTTTGTTTTGTTGCCAAAACAGGGCATTTTTGCCACCAAAAGTCACATTGCAGTGTGTACCCATTCACTATTTTTTGACAAAAGTTGCCTTTGTAGTGTAGACAAGGCCTCACTCTTGCTCACAAGCAGGCAATAGCTGAGTTAAAAGTAGCCAAAAATGGCTTCTGATAATAGTGAATACTTTTGAAAGGAGACTGGAAGAAAAGGCCCCAATGTTCAAAGGGTGAGTTCTGGTCAAACACTGCTGTACCCATGTGCTTTCCTCTATAAGAGCAGCGTTCAATCTGCTGAAACTAATAATGGGCGGTACCAAAATAATGGGCTGCTTCCCTGAGCCACTCTGGTGAGATTTGGGTTGAAAGTTTCTCTTAAGTGGTGCTCAGTGGTTCTGATCAGCTCAGCAATACTTGAGGAATAATGGGGTTTTGTGTGTGGTATGTCTGTTAGTTGTCTAAACTCACTGAATGCAGAATCATGTAAAAGTGGGGGTGGGGAGTAATGTACATGAAGGGATTTTGTCAATCCTTCATTTTACAATCCTGGGCAGTACTCTCTATCCAGACCTAGAAATGCCTTGGAGAAAAGGATCTATACAGAGTGGAGACAACTAGCAAAGACAGGAGTGCTGCAAAGTAATGGAACCTTTTTGAAAGAGGACCCAGTATTCTATAATCCACTTCAAGAAGACCAGTTCTGGGGGCAGGGCACAATCCTTTTTTCCCCTTCCAGAAGATCTAGCCTGGGATCTTGCCCCAGCTTCCCTGAAAATCCATACAAGAACCTCGGGGACAGGTTTGAAGCAAGACATTGGCTTCCTTTCTCCAGATTACACAAAGCAAGTCTTCTGTGGAGACTCAACTTTCCTCTTTTAACAAAGATAGTCCTTGCTTTGAATTTACAATCTAAGTACAATATGAGATCCAACAGATGGCTCCAACAAACCCAGAGAGAGAGGGATGCTAAGTATTAGCACAGCTTACTTGTTGCTCAAGACCTCACCCTCCTCTTCCTGTCCCAAATATTAGAGCTGTCTCAAATGTTGCCAATTCATTGATGGAGAATGGGGAAGACTCCTCTTAGATATGTGCAAGGGAGACTTTTGGTCGGCTCTGCATTTCTTCAACGTGAAAACTCTGCCTAGATAAGCAAGAGGCTAGTGTATCTTCTCTTGGAATGAAGAAATAGTTCTGTCCCCAGCACTCTGTTCATACCCCTTTTTCCTCATACCAGTTGCAACCCAAAAACTGAGAATTGAGTTATAGGGTAGAATCCAGAGACTAAATTGGGTTGAGATTCTCTAATGCCTTGGAACTTGTGTAGTTAGATCTATATGCAAACTAGGAGTGATGCTATCATTCTGATCTGGTAGCAATATACAACCGCTTCGCACAGACAGAAATGACTAGAGAAGATGCAAGGCAGTGGTGAATCCGATCACTGGTTAGTAGGATTACATAAGAATCCTTTTCAGAGTGGTCGCTGTGTTAGTCTGTATCAGCAAAAACAATGAGGAGTACTTGTGGTGCCACAAGTACTCCTTGTTGTTTTTATAAGAATACTTGTAATCTAAGCTGTGTTCCTTACTTTCAAACCTTGAATTCATTTAATAGATATTAGTGCTTTGTTCCTTGTTTCTGAAAGTCTCTTCCTTCAAGCTGTTAAACTTCCTTATGCTTACATTAGAAAGCTGACTTTACTTCCATCCGCAAATGGTTAAACTTCTAGACCAAACAAAGTTGCTTTTATTGGCTATGGAAGGATCTAAATTGGAGCTCCAGTGGAAGAGGTGCTAGTCGCAACACCAAAACTTTCTAACTGTGACTAGCTAAGAGGCTGTCTGCTTTTTGGGGTCAGAGAACTCCTATGCAAGTAGCATCTGACACTATGTGAATCGGACCAAGCAGCTAAACATTTTTATTTCCTGCACTAAGTAGGTTTGAAACATGCCACTTCCTAGCCGTGCGGAATTTCAAATTAAGATGCTGTGTACATTTTTTTTTTTTTTTTTTTTTTTAAATGGGAGACCATGGGATTGAAAAACCCATATAAAGCAATTTGCTAGTTCCCTTTTAGAGCCCATTATTGTGTCATCCACAGCATCTACATAAGATATAATACTAATACTGTTACATTCTGCCATGGGAAAATTTGCTTTCTATTTTAATTAAGAAACCTTCTCCTGAGGCTTCATTGGCGATTCTCATGTCATGCTGTGGCTATTGACAAGGCTGTAAACACTACATGCGTTAGCAGCAGTATATACAATCGGTAAGCCTGTGTAACTCTTTGGCATGTTGGTTAGTGTGTTAAATCTTGAAAATCTGTCACTAAACACAATGGAGGAAAAACAAAAGTTGGCCCAGATATGTGGCATGTGCATTCATGTTTAATATTGGAATTTCTGGAATGGCCGGTGACACAGGCCAGCTTCTGTTGTACAGGCCACAGTCCAGATACTTAAGTACCATACTAAAAATAACATGACTATTTTAGACAGGGACCCAGTTAGGAAGAGAATAACCTGTAGCTCTCCAGTCAGTAATCTGAAGCAGTAGGCTGACGTATGACAAAGTGCAAATAAACTGTTCTGTTGCCAGTTTTGCTGTGACTACCTCAATGCATTCTTAGAAACCTCTTCACAGATAAAGGGTTCTCCTTTTTGTAAAAGCGACTGTGCTCTTCATTTCATACTTCAGTATGCAGTGTGTAATAGAATTACGGCTTCTAAATCCTCCTGCGGTGACTTGTGAAATTCCTAGAAGGCAGTGTGTGGAAGGGGGATGAAGAAGCTGCCGTAAGGCCTGTGTTACAAGTAGCAAATAATCCAGGTCACAGTACAATGGAAGAAGGGCAATGACCTAAATTGTTGAACGTGTGTGCGCGCGCACGTGTCTGCATCTGTGTGTGGAGCCAAGGAACAGACTGCTGGAGGAGAAGGCAACTTCCCTGGCTTCCCCCACCTGCAGCAAACCAGGGGGACAGTGATTGAAGTTACTGAAACATGGTTTTCTTTCATAACTCTGTGTTCAGGAGCTGCAATCCAAATAATTTTTGCACATTTAAGCTGTTAGCAGTAGGTAGTTTTTGCAGTGATTTCAGCCGTTGTTGTTTTTTGTGACATTGCTTCAGCACCCGTTAGGTCACTTGACAATCATAGTAAAGCAGTGATTCTCAAAGTCGGTCTGCTGCTTGTTCAGGGAAAGCCCCTGGTGGGTCGGGCCAGTTTGTTTACCTGCCGCATCTGCAGGTTTGGCCGATCGCGGCTCCCACTGGCCGCAGTTTGCCGCTCTGGGCCAATGGGGGCTGCTGGAAGCGGTGTGGGCCAAGGGATGTGCTGGCCGCCACTTCCCACCGCCCCCATTGGCCTGGAGCGGTGAACCGCGGCCAGTGGGAGCCGCGATCGGCCAAACGTGCAGATGCGGCAGGTAAACAAACTGGCCCGGCCCACCAGGGGCTTTCCCTGAACAAGCAGCAGACTGACTTTGAGAACCACTGTAGTAAAGCATATAGCTCTCAAACTTGAGCAATTTTGCTACCTAAGGAAAAAACAGAATTCCAAAACCTAGCACATGATTCCTCCTATCTTTAAAGTGAACAGTCACCTTGCACTTGATTATTTGCCTTTTAAAAAAAAAAAAAAAAAAATTCTAAACAGTCTTCAGACTTAACTTGGGCTGAATTTTTCGTCTTACTGTTGCAGAGATGCATGATTGAATAAGTTCTCTATAGCTATTTTTGTTGACTCCTCTAGCCTAGTAATTTGCATGTTTGAAATACCTTGGGTCTGTTGGTATAGAAGTCGTAATGCTTTCTTGAAACTAGCATCAGTTTTATTACAAGATCAAAAGTTGGTGGGGAGATGGGGGTGACACATTGTAGCATGGACTTTCAATTAATAAAATAAAGCAAAGAGCAAATAGATTTCTGAAGTTTGAAAGCTTCTATATGCAATGGTCTCATTTTAATGAGGCTCTTACACAGCTTTGTGCACAAAGTCTGGTATTCTTTAAAACCTAAGATTTTCAGTTTTCCTTTTCTAGTTGCCCAGTCTTATGTAGTAAAGTAAAAAAGAATCTTCCTCGATCTTTATCTTAAACAGTGTTTTCAGTGGTCTGCACTGACATCTAAAGCATGTTAAAACTTGTACCTGGTGAACTCTCATGGGAATGTGGTGTGGAAGACACGCTGGGTATGGATTATGTTCAGTAGTTTGGGTTATACCTGGGAGGGACGGGGGGGGGGGGGGGGGGTGGCTTGAGAAGGAGGAGGGCAGCTCTTGTCCCGTGCTTGTCTGTCCAGCAATCCAGAGAACACAAGTTGTACGCTGCCCGTACTGCTGCAGCGTACAAGAATTGCTGTTGAATTTTCATATCTGGTGCCAATTAACTGTAGTTACAGGTCCATATCTAACTGTTAAAGGTGCAGCCCTGTGGAACTGAAGCAGTGAGGCCTAGAGCTGTTCCTGGCTCTGTCACTGGCCTGCTGAGGGACCTTGGGCAGGTCACGTGCCTGTGCCTCTGTTTTCCTATCTGTATAACTGGGATAAAGATACTGATATCTATTCTAAAGCACTATGTAGCACCAGCCAGAATAATGCCTGGCTCTTGGATTGGCTTTAAACGCCATAGACTTTAAACTTTACCAACTGACCTCAGACTAACTTAATTGCTGGTGTTAGTGTTATGGAAGTACAAGAATCCCTGGGCGGCTCCACTTCACTCCTTTACCTCTTGCTCCCCAGCCATCAAAAAGTTTTGGGGTGGGTGAGGTTTGGTGGGGAGAAAAAGGAGGGATGAGAATGACTAGTGTGTGGTCTGCATCTTGGCTTAAATCTGCCAGGTCTGTTTTGGCCATGCCACCATGTCTGCATTCTAGCCTGTAGGTCCCAGTCAGCCATCATCATGAAGATGCTCTCCAATGTCCCTATTAAATTGACTTCTGGACCTCTTCCTCTAGGCTAGTGGGTCTTCCTTCCCCATATTCAGGTTATGGCTGTCTCTCCTCTGAACATAGGGTCCCCCTTTGAAGTCCCAGTAACGTGAGGTAGAAGTCTTAAATTAATGTCTAGAACAGGGGTGGGCAAATTACGGCCCGCTAGCCATTTTAATTCGGCGCTCGAGCTCCCGCTGGGGACCAGACTCTGGGGCTTGCCCTGCTCCTGCGCTCTGGTGTTGCAGCCGGGGAGCAGGGTCGGGAAGCTGCTCCACGTGGCTCCCGGAAGCAGCGGCATGGCCCTGCTCCAGCTCTTATGCATAGGGGCAGCCAGGGGGTTCCGCTCTGCATGCTGCCCTTTCCCCAAGCGCTGCCCCCGCAGCTCCCACTGCCTGGGAACTGCGGCCAATGGGAGCTGCAGGGGCGACGCTTGGGGATGGGGCAGCGTGCAGAGCAGAGCCTCCTGGCTGCCCCTATGCATAAGAGCTGGAGCGGGGCCATGTTGCGGCTTCTGGGAGCCGCTTGAGGCACCCCCTAAGCCTCTCCCTATGCCCCTACCCTAGCCCTGATTCCTCATCTTGCCCTTGGTCCCCGCCTGGAGCACCCTTCTACACCTAAAACTTCTCATCCCTAGCCCCACCCCACAGCCTGCACCCCCTGCAGGAGTCCTCACCCCCCCTGCACCCCACTCCCCAGCCTGGAGCCCCCTCCCGCACCCTGAACTCCTCATTTCTGGCCCCACCCCAGAGCCCTGACCCCCTCCCACACCCCAACCCCAATTTTGTGAGCATTCATGGCCCGCCATACAATTTCTTTTCCTAGATGTGGCCCTTGGGCCAAAAAGTTTGCCCACCCCTGGTCTAGAAGCAGGTTGTAGCAGAATGAAGTCACGGAAACAAATTTCTTAGAGTAAAAGTTCGACAAATTAAGTGTTCTGTATTGAACTTTGTTTTGGCTTTCTTGGTATAGACCTACTAAGATCAGCACATTTTACAAAACTCTCTTACCAAAGAATCCTGCTACATGGTCAGTGATCTCATGGGGTCCCAAAAGCTTTGGTGATACGATAAGATTGCCAGCTACTGACATAGACTGAACATCTAGCCAAACTGTCTTAAGGACCTAGCCAAAATTGATCCAGAAGGCACTTGATCTGCAAGGAGGCTACGCCCGTTTGGGATTTTCCATGATGAGGGTAACTTGTTTATGAAACTTAGTATTGCCCTGTGAAACTTAACACTTAGCTTCTTAATGCTACAGCCTGAACAGGGTGGATTTCATTTAAATCATGATTTAAATCACTAGTCAGGAAGACTCGATTTAATCATGGTTTTCTACATAAAAGTGCATTCTTGTTGATTGTTATAACCTTAATACATATTCTTCACAACTCAGAGATAGATGTAGGTGTCATTTTTAGAAGGTACACGCTATATATTTTTAAACAGTGCTTTATTTTGAAAACTTTTCAGATTAGTTTTACAGCTATATCAGAAAATGAATGATTTGTTATTTCATTTACCAAAGGTAATTGAAGCAGATATTTATGAAGTCATTGGAAGGTGAACTATTTCCAATTCAACAGGTTAATCATTAATATTTGGAGGATTTTCTTGCCATACTGTATTAGGAGGAGACAATAGGGTTGAGATCTGTTATTTCTCGCCTCTGTATGTTGTTTATTTAAAAACATTTTTGCTGTTAACAAGCATGTTACCTCTAGGGAGACAACTCCACAGTTTGAGAACTGCAAAACTAAGCATCTCCAGTGGTATCTTCTAGACTGAGCACTGAGTCCCACTGAGTAGATAGAAAGATTTATCCTAAATAATCTATACAGAAGCCTGTGGAACCCCATAAGTTTGGGTCCCTAATCCATGAACTATTGGAACTCATTTACAAAACTTTTCTTAAACATTACATGAATATATTGTCTCATACTATAGAATTAGAATTTACAATCCCTATTCCATGATGAGATATCTTTGAGCTATAATGTATCTTAATTAAAACTATCTTTAGATAGGTTTTTTCCTCAAAGCATTTTATCAAAAAAATCCGATTGTTTTTTATTTAAATAAAAAAAAAAAAAAAAAAAAAATCCATTGATTTTTATCCAGCCTGAGCCTGAATTGACCCACTGTTGAGATGGATGGGACATTTTGTACATCATTGTTTCAAGCTGCTTGAAGACTAGATAAAAGCCTGCATTAGTAAACTTGGGAAGGTTTTTACTCACAGTCATGAGGGCTAGAAACTTCTTTAAAAAGCTTGGAATCTACTGCACAATTCTATGACAAATGGTGGATTTTGTGACAAACCATAGCTGGAAAATAATTGGTCCCTGCCACATGCACAGCCTCTTGACCCCGCCCCCAGGACAGGCCAATTCTATTATTCTTGCACTTCATGGGAGAGGGACAAGAGACGGACAACAGTGTGTCTTCTACCACATTTCTGTCTTTCAATAGTTAGCACTGTATGGAGAAGCAATGTTCTGAAAGTCTGTTCATTTCATAGGCAAGATTAACAATGGTCTTGTTAGGAAGACTAAAATAAAACCAAGTTGTAACTGACAAAACAAAGGGCTTGACATGTTCATATCTACTTTGTAATCACCAATTTGCGAAGTTCAGTAATTCTCCGTTGATCTCATGTCATTCAATGTGAACTAGCAAGGTACTGTTTAAGATCAGAAGCAATAAACTGAGCTACAAAATGTCAAATACTAAATTACAGTCAGGTGTGAGACTATGAAATAGTCTCCCAAAGGAGGGAAGCCACCTTGTCATTCGGAGGACAACTCAGTGATTAGTTTTGAATGTTTTACACACACTTCACTAAATATTTGTGCATGTATTTGCACATTAAATAGAATTTTTAGAATTTGCAGCACTGCTGTATTTTCCTTAATGAACACTTGTAGTTCCAATGAATATCTCAATTTGATTCCCACTTGACCGGAATTCCAATCTCCCTTCCTTTGCCAAAGGAAGCAGCATAAGCAGATGACTGTATGAGGCTGGAGACATCACTGATGGCCTCTTCTGTGGATCTCCTGCTTCGTCCATCTAGGGATCCATGGGTTAATGCCAACTATTCCTGTGCTCAGAGTTTTTAACTATTTATCAGTTAGTTCCCCCAGCTGGCTCATTAGAACACTAGTGTTTTGCCATTACAAGAATGCAGAGCAGTTCCTTTCTGTGCCCTTTGCAGAGTTGTTCTCAGCCTACTTTTGCTACTTTCTTCCTCCTCTGATTTTGCTTTTGGACTCCTTTCTTACTTAGAATCTTGTTAAACTTGTACTCTCCTGAGAACTAAACCTGCATGTACCAAAAGGTGGTGGGTGAGCCACCATCAAGGTTGAGGGGTAATACCCTATCAAAGCATGTAGTCCATTCCATAGTCCTGGGATTCCTAGTATGGTCCTGTCCTTGGTTTTGCTCGGCCTTCTTGCTCCCCCCTCAGTAGGTAGTGGTGTCAAATGCTCTACCTCTATGCTTGGGTGGTCATATAATGTGAATGGCTGCGGTACCTGCCTGTGCTGCTTCTCCTAGTTTTCTCAGCAGCAGAGAAAAACTGACATTCTTGTTGTTTTGCTGATAACCGGAGGGTTCTGAATGGCTGTATGCAATTTACTGGTGTATTGTGAAATACACTGCTCTTAGGGAAATCTCTGCGCAGCGGAAGCATTGCACCTGTTTCTCTGCATCCTTGGGAAGAGAGCACTGCATAGGCTTATATATGGAAGATTAACTTACTTAAAACTACATCTTAGACTTCACACACACACTCATGGATTAGGCCTGTCTGTGGTAGCTGAGAGATGCTCTTGTGTTCACCACTAGCAAGTAGACTTATCAAACTGCTCTTGCAAGATATCTAGGGGTGTGTGTGTGCGCGCACAATACTCTTCTGCCACGGTTCCGACTTCTTTTCCAGATTAAGGAAATGGAAAATCTCTTGGTATTCTATTATGCCTCCCTAATAGTAAAGGTGAGAGATGGAATTTGAGTTAGAAATGAGAAAGGTAAAGAGAACCAGTAGTAGAAAATCCAGCAAAATTTTATCTCTAGTTTCTAGGAGGGATTCTCCTTCTTCAGCATCATAAAGGGAACAAAAAACCCACTTAAATTCTCTCTGGCCAGCTGTCTGATGCAGGTATTGCATAAGGCTGCTTTAATAGCCAAACACAGGTCACGTTGTAAGCAATAAGTTAGAGGTGGGGATAGCATGGGTCTGCTGGAAGGGTAAAGGAATGGGGCACAATATATAGCACCACAGTGAGTCTGGCTTGTGTTGTTGCCCATAGACAGCTAGGGACAGGTTGCTAAAACAAAGACCACTCCTTCAGGGTTTAGAGACACATAGTTCCCTTCTCCTGGGTAGGGTTGCTAGGTGTCTGCTTTTTGTCTGGAATGCCCAGACAAAAAGGGACCATGGTGGCTCCGGTCAGCACCGCTGACTGGGCTGTTAAAGGTCCAGCCAGTGGCGCAGCAGGGCTAAGGCAGGCTGCCTGCAACTCCCAGAAGCAGTGGCATGTGCCCCCTCCAGCTCCTATGTGGAGGCATGGCCAGGCGGCTCTGCGCATTGCCCCCACCCCAAGCGCTGGCTCTGCAGCTCCCATTGGCCAGGAACCGTGGCCAATGGGAGCTGCGGGGGCAGTGCCTGTGGACGGGGCAGTGCGTGGAGCCGCCTGGCCGTGCCTCTGCGTAGGAGCCGGAGGAGGGGACATGCTGCTGCTTCCGGGAGCTGCTTGAAGTAAACACTGCCTGGAGTCTGCACCTCTGATCTCCTCCTGCGCCTCAACCTCCTGCATCAGCCCTGATTTCCCCCTCCTACCCTCCGAACCCCTCGGTCCCAGCCTGGAGCATCCTCTTACACCCCAAAACCTTGATCCCTAGCTCCACACCAGAGCCTGGACCCCCCAGCCAGAGCCCTTGCCCCTCCTCCCCTTGCACCCTAATCCTCTGCCCTAGTCCAGTGAAAATGAGTGAGGGTGGGGAGAGTGAGCCACTGGGGGGTGGAGAGGGATGGAGTGAGTGGGGGGTGGGGCCTCAGAGAAGGGGCAGGGCAAGGGTGTTTGGTTTTGTGCGAGTAGAACATTAGCAATTCTACTCCTGGGCTACATCTAAGTGTGCTGCTCCTTTTGTAGACACCGTATGCTATCCACTCTAATCCAAAGCAGAAATCTGTGCATGAGAACGTATCTCTCTTTCTCTGTAGGCCTGGTTAATATGAGGTAGTACTGAAAAAATCACTAATAGAAGACTTGCAGGCTAATATAACTTGTATTTTTCATTCCACTTTCTTTTATGCTATTAGTGCTATTTAAACTTCAAGTTATATCTAAAATTAAAGGATCAGAAAAAACCAACTTATTTTCATTATTGTTTCATGACCCATTAGTAGCAGTTAAAAATTCAGCTTCTCTACAATTAAGAGAGACTCTTCTGTGAATGAGACTTTAGGTAAAGCAGAGAGAATTTGTCAGGACGACAACACTTTTGGTTTTCTTTAGCAATGAAGTCTCTGATTTATATACGTTTTACTTCTTGGAGAACCTCTTTACTGTATTTCTGAAAGGAGAGGTTAGAATATTTCCTCCGGCAGAGAAGTCCAGGGAAGAGGGAACTTTTCTGTACATGAGCTGGTGAGACATGGAATTTAGTGTGCACGAATAAGTATCAACTGAATGGAATATTATTTCTCCACTAATCACTGCTGTTGTTCAGGCACTTCAGCAATTTAATATGACATGGTGAACATGGACGGTCTGCACCTGATGCACCTTCAGCTTCTCCCAACAACTTCTAAAATGCAATTTTCAATGCAAAACGAGCAGCAAATCCATCTTAAAATCTGGAGGCAGCATGAAACTGATTTTTTTGTTCAACAGATCTACTGGCTTTTCTAGACTGCAAGGGAGGTGGCAGTGATAGGGCTTGGGGTGCTATGCTCTATTAGGTTCTGCGGCCTTATCTACACTAGAAAGTTGTCCCAGTAAAAGTTCTGCCAACACAATGCTATTGACAAAGCTATTTCAGGAGAGTGCATTAACATAAAGTCTAATGTTAAGCAAAGGACATGGGACCTTGCCTCCAACATGCAACTGTTCCACAATGAGTAATATCTGCAGCCTTCTCTACAGTGAGGTGCTTTAGCAATTGTTACCAGTGGCCTAGACAACGGTCGTAAAATGTGTATGCAAACACTTTCACCACTGGAGCTTGACCAACAGTGGGAAAGTTACTAAAGTCTTTAGATGCAGCTTGTTTGTTGATCCCAGGATTGGAATAGCAGGTATTACACGTTTGAATAGAGATGCAAGCACCTCCCCACCTCGTGACTGTAACTGGTGCTATTTGCTCCATACCCATGAGAACTTTCAACTTCAAATGCATCTGAATAACATATTTAGGTTAACTGCAGTTGAAACGGTTTCCTACAATTCTTGGTAGCTAAGAATACATGCGTCTGCTAATATATAGTTGTGCTGACTCTCAGGCTGCCAGAAATGATGAGGTTCCAGCCAGATCCCCTTTAAATATCCCCAGAAGGATAATTTTTTTTTTTTTTATTTGATAAATGGAATCTTTCACTGTAGACACACAAACTGATGGAAAAAACATTTCCATCAATAATTGAAATTTAGGTAGGCAAAGAAAAAAGTGCTGCTTGAGAACTTATTAGACTTGGATTTAAGGAAATTTACTTTGTATATTTTGAAATGTAAAGTTGCCAATTGGTGTTCTTAATGGTTATAAAGCTTTAACTTTTTGATTTTCAGTGTCTGTAATTAGTTTGTCTGACCTCCCCTCATAATTTCCCACAACTTTTTGAAAATTTAAATAAAAATAAATAAGGCTTAAATAAACATTTGATATTAGCCATCTATATCTATATAAAAACTGAAAGGTTGGCCTGGCAGAATTTGAGTCGTCCTGAAAGAACAGGAAAGTAGCTTCTTCTAATGTAGATTAGTTGGCAAAATGTCATCATTCAAGTCAAGGATTTGGCATTTGGCCCTCCTACTCTGCTTTAGATATGTACTGTTTGGGAGCTGCCAAGTACCATTCTAGTTAAATTGATGATAGTCTTTATAGACTACTTCAATCTCTTATTTTTTTCCCCAACTCTCCCATTTTAAAGGGTCTATTTGAGGAAACACAAAAGCTTTGGCTTTCTTTTTCATAGATTCCAAGGGCAAAAGGGACCAGTGTGAACATCGACCATAGAACTAGGTTTGCCAACTTTCTAATTGCACAAAACTGAACACCTTTGCCCTTCCCCGCTACTTCTCTGAGGCCCCACCCCCACTCATTCCAGCCCCCACCCTGACTCACTTTCACTGGGCTGGGGTAGGGGATTGGGATGTGGCAGGGGGTGAGGGCTCCAGCAAGGGGTGAGGGGTGTGGGCTCCAGTGGGGCAGCGCTTACCTCAGGCGGCTCCCGGTTGGTGGCGCAGTGGGACTAAGGCAGGCTCCATGCCTGCCCTGGCTCTGCTGTTCCCGGAAGCAGCCGGCATATCCAGCGTTTAGGTGGCAGGTCTGCATGGTGCCTGCTGCCTGCGTCCACAGGCACCGCCCCCACAGTTCCCATTGGCTGCAGTTTCCGGCCAATGCGAGCTGCAGAGGCAGTGCTCAGGGCGGGGACAACGCACAGAGCTTCCCGATTGCACCTGCGCCTAGGGGCTGCCAGGACATGCCGGTCGCTTTTGGGAGCTGCGCAAAGCCAGGGAAGACCAGGAGCCTGCCTTAGCCCCACTGTGCCACTGACCATACTTCTTACGGCCCAGTCAGCGGTGCTGACTGGAGCCACCAGGGTCCCTTTTCAAGTGGGTGTTCTGGTTGAAAACCGGACACCTGGCAAACTTACATAGAATTTCCCTATAATAATTCCTTTTGAACTAGAGTATATCTCTTTAAAAAGACATCCAATCTTGATTTTAAAAATGGTCAATGATGGCCACCACAACCCTTGGTAAGTTGTTCCAGTGGTTAATTACTCTTATGGTTAATTTAACCGTGTCATTATTGAGCTAGTTGACAGTAAGGATCAAAGAAGGAGATAGGGTTCCTTTTCTACTTGTGGGCTTCATCTCTGCAGGAGTAAGTCAATAACAAACAAATTTACACTAACAAACACAAGGAATGCGATCAGATCGCCACACTTCAATTGAACATTAACACACAGATTAAACATTTCTATAAAATTTAACTCCTTCATGAGTTATTTTTGTTCAGTGTGTACTCTGGTTGGAAAAGAATAAGACTCTAGGCCTAACATGTCCTACCTCCCAGTTTGTTGTGTGGCAGTGTGCAAGCGGTTTTCTCTGTAGGTCACTGTACTTGCTTGAGGAGGCTGGGATGCCCATAGGCCCAATCCCACAAGCCTAAGAAGTAGGAGATGATACCCTTTGAGACTCTTAAGCTTGCTTCCCCTTCCTGAAACCAAAAATCTCAGCCTGCATTCTACATCACAGAATGCCAGTAAGTGTTCGGCATTCTGAAAAACTTAATCCAACTCAACACTTGATAACAGCTACTTAATTACAGATAAATTTCTTCTTCTCTTCATTGTTGACCTCCAAATAAATTTGAATGTCTGGAATATGGCACAGTGTACATTCCCCTGCTGGATTTTCAAGGGACCCTAAGGATGTCATATGCCCATATCCCATTGAATTACAAGAGATTTTTTGGACTCAGTTTCCCTTAATTGGATTTCAGTCTGTATTTGAAAAATGGTCAATTCCCATTATCTTTAAATGTATCTCGTAAAAAAAATCTCTTTTTATTCGCCCCTAAGTAAATTCTAAGAGCTTCAGCAATCTTAGTAATGATCACACAACATAAATTAAGAGCTGTGTATATATAGTCTTAGGCTTCTGTCTGTTTGAAGGAGTTATCAGTTTCCCTTTAACTAAACAATCTTAAGCAAGACATCAGTCACCAGCAGCAATCCTGAAAGACTGAACCTTCCATAATTGAAAGGTTAGCTGGACATATAATGGAAAGTCAAATTAGTAAGAGGTTTTGATAACAAATGCTCCTGACTTGATATGCAGATTGTAGCCGTGTGTGTGTGTGTGTTTTATTTTTATATATATATATATATATATATAACACCACACACACGCACCCATCTAAAAGTGAATGAGACTACTTTAGCACTTCAGGTTGAAAACCAGAGTGAGAAAAGGTAGATGTCCCTATTCAGCCAAGAGAGCAGATACTGCCTCTGGCTTCCTTGTGTAGTCTTCTGTCCCAGTTTACAAGCACATTTGTTAGTGGGATTGAATTTTAGCCAGCTTGCTCTTGTCTCAGTCTGATTGCCAGTCAGGTACTCTGTACGAGATGACTAAACTGAGTCCAAGGAAACAGAAGCAGAGCTAGGTGTCTTCTGCTTACAGATGACGTAACTCAGATGACGCCGATAAAATGGCTTGGGTTGGAGTGAATAAACCTCTCTCTCTCTCTCTCTCTCTCTCTCTCTCTCTCTCTCTCATGGTGGGCAGAGCTTCTCCATCTGACTCTTTAGTGAAGATGATTTTAGATAACTGAACTGAAAGAGCACCTCTCTGGACATACTGACCTTAGACGCAAAAGGTACATGTGAAAACCTGAGTTTAGAAGTGCAGTATGATGACTAAGAGAGACCTTCTTTGTGGATAGCATTATTCAGTGGCAAAAAACTACAGTAATGCAGAGTTAAAGTTGCGTGGTGATAGGTCATCCTGCTGCAGAACATGGAGCTGAGCAAAATTCAAAGTTCAGAAAACCAGGAGAGGCAGAGTGAAGGTTCCCCTGGCAACCTTAACTCTGTTCTCATTCAGCAATGCCCCAATGTGCCCCATGAACACTGATACATTTTATTCTGTCTGTCCCACAGTTCACCTCCCTTTTACAACCCATTCACTCACCACAGGATTCCATCTTAATGCTATTGAATGATAAGAACTTGCAAGCCTGTGGATTTTAGAGCACTCCGAAGCATCAGCCTTTAAACAGGAAGGATAGAATGATGTTTGTTTTGGGGGGGTGGGCTCCTCTACCTATCTGTCTACAGTATAGGAGGCTCTGAAAGGTGTGAGGTGTCATGTTCTCAACTGAAAATGAGGACACCCCATGGAGATGAGTACAACCAGAAAGCATAGCTCTGACATGGGTGAACTACTCCATCACTTCAGGGGATGTACCCCTCCACCCTCCTGAGTGCTTTAGGGCCTGTGATATGCGTGAAGTATATCTGTTCTCAGCTCCCCACTCAAAGGGGCAGGGTATCCCCAGATCCTGACTTGTATGGGGGCAAGGTGGAGGCCTCAGACCAGGCCAAAAGGGGAAGTGTCCTCTTCACCCCCCCCCCCCCC
>NW_020664531.1:9022496-9025355 GCF_002925995.2 Terrapene triunguis | reverse complement strand
CCAATCCTGGTGTACACCAGGAGGGCAGTGAGAGGGGGATTCAGGCACCTCCAGATGGGGAAGGCCCCTGTATCCCAGATCATATGAGAGGGGGCTCAGACCCTCTAGAGGGACAAGAGCTTCCCAGATCTGGGCCTACACACTGGAGGGGAGAATGGGGCTGACAGGTGTCCCAGCCCCTACTCTCTCCCTGTCACTCAGCCCCCTCCCCCCATGTCCCCCTTTCTGCTGTCCCACTTGTTCACTCCCCTGAGCCCCCGACTTCTCTCCCCTACCACCCATCCCCTTTTCTTCCTCCTAGTCTCCCACCCCTTCCCTTCCAGGAAGCATTCACATCTTTATCTTTCCCCCCCAAAGATTGGTTATATTTCCCCCCTCCCCCCATATAAAACTGCCACTCATAATGCAAATTGTAGCAGCGTCCAGCTGCTCAATCCAAACCTCTGGCAGGGTCTTAGTTGGGGGATCATGATTAATGTTGGGGGGGCTGGAACAATTTGTATAGTGGGGGTGCTGAGAGTCATTGAACCAAATTATAAACCGTGGATATGATGGAAACCACTTTAAGCCAGGGGGTGTGACAGAACCCCTAGTTTCAGCACCTATGATTAACGTAGCTTTCTGTTAACATAAGTAAGGATGCATTCACAGTCCTCAAACTCAAGGAGGTGTGTGATTCATCCAGCCATCAGTACCTGTCAGCTTGCTGCCTTGTACGGTTAGTTAGAAGGAGATTTAGCTCATTAGTCAAATGACCCCAAATTTGGATCACTAACGCTATTCCATGCCCCCATGAGGCACACCAGATTTCAAAGCAATCTAATTAACTGTTCACATATTAGAGCACTTACAGGAGTCAAGCTTTAAAACATGTGAAATGGCAGGAATGGAAAAACCTCTAGCAATTTTCTGCATTGGCATGATAGGGGAAAAAAGGTACATTTTCTTAAATATTATTCTCTGTTTTGGGTCCCTCAAAGATTTTAGTAGGGGCCACACGCTACCTTGGGTAACGCTCAACAGACTGCTACCATTTTGATCCACTAATAACCAATAGTTTGATCTCTAGCTGTGAGCAAAAAGTAAATAAAATAAGTCATTTTTTAAAAAAGCTTCTAGTTTGGTTATTTTTTCTAGGGCTCATGTCTCTGGATTTCCACTCTCAAATAACTCCAAATTTGTGACCCTACCCTGCACCTTCCTGCGGCACACTGAATTCCAAACAAACCCGACTAAGCATGTCTATTTTAGAGGACTTGGAAAAGTCGACCTTCAGACAGATGTTTAAACTATAGTGGTGCTGGCGAGCCAATATAATATACCAATATTAACACTGAAATCTTCACAAACACACTCTTGCTGGTGGGAGTTGACGTGGATGACAGTCTTTCTGTGCTGCTTCTAAAATGTATGTCTGCTCCATTAAAAAAAAAAAAAAAAAAAAAAAAAAAAAGAATATTGGACCAAGTACATGGGTCAAAAATGAGCTCTTGTTGCTAAGATATTACACTTTGCAGCAAACCTGCAGTACTTAATGTGGGTTCCTTTACAAAGTATAGCCTTTAGAGTTTTAGACTAACAGATTTGCACTTAATAATGGCGGGGGTGGGGGGAGGAACAGAATTCTTTTTAAGAAATTTCACATTCATTTGTGGAAGTGTCTGGACCTGCATCAACCTCTTTGATCTATGTTTGTTTAGCTCCTGTTTTCTCTTTTAAGATATCACATGCTTTTGTGTAACTCAAATTACACCTTAAGTGATACTCCACTAGACTCTACTCAGACCTGTGCTCAAAGTACCGCAAATTGGGTAACTTCTTTAGATCGTGAATTTGTCTAAGTGGGGAGGAGAACAAGCAAACCTGGAAGCATTCTTAAATATCATCAGACACAAACGTGACTGTCAAGTTAGGTATTCAAAGGTAACTTTGAATCATCTGCACTTTTTCTTTTCTGTAAGATTCTTTTGGTCTGTGTTGCAAAAATCAAAGGCACGGTCACTTTCTGTATTGGAAATTTTGCATTTTTTAACTTCAGATGAAGGATACAATTTTTAAGAAAGGCACTGAACATCCATCTGAGGCTGAGTTGCTTTTGAAAATCAGACTTTGGTGCATAAGTCACTTGGACACTCTTGAAAATACTCCCTGAAATCTGGACTTTGTGATAATGCATGGAAAAGCAGTTCTTTCCTCTGCTAGAATATTGGGGAGCAAAAGTAAAAGGAGTATGATGACCAAAAAAAATTACTGAAATAGGCATCTTGTCAAGCATTGAAAGGTGTAAATTTCAAAACAATCTCTTTATTCCTCCCCATTCCTACCCAGCATATGAACATACATACTCCTCTGAAAAGAAATACTTAATCAGTTTAAATTCCTATCTGAGAGTGTTACTAGTTTCATGTGCTTCTGGTGCGCCCACTTCTGTGATATTTAGACTCCAGCAATCACCCAAATTCTTATACTATCTTAATTAGAAGGAATCTTTTTCTCTATTTAATTGACTAACGTTGAATTGTCCCTTGTTACACCAACCACTTGCTGTAACTTCAAAATAAAGTAGTAACTTCACGGAGAGTGGTTCGGACCATAAAGGACTGTAATTACATGTCTGTTCTGTAATCTGTAGACTTTAAAGTTCCCTGCTGACCAGCAGTACTTAGCTTTCTCTCCATCTTGTAAGCCACTAAGGTTTACACCTAATACCAGTTCCACAAACAGAGTAAATGTTTCACTTAAATCTCATAAATTAGCTATGCATACTTAGGGTACGTCTTCACTACCCGCCGTATCGGCGGGTAGCAATCGATTTATCCGGGATCGATATATCGCGTCTCATTAAGACGCAATATATCG
>NW_020664531.1:8853987-9022096 GCF_002925995.2 Terrapene triunguis | reverse complement strand
TAGTGAAGTGATGACACTGAATGGCAAAAAACTGAAAGATATGCATCATGGAGGGGGAATAAAATTGCATAAAATTTGGGGTGGCTGTCTTGTCAGCGCCACTGTGACTTCAGTGAGTAACACTGCTGGAGAAAAGAGAGCTTTTGTTCAAGAGCTCAATAAATTACTGCTCCCTAGGGTTTTTCTAGAGTTTCTGAGGTGGTGTATTGTGAAAACCTGACAAACACTGAGATAAAGGCCTATAGCAGGGAGAAAATGTGGCAAAGCTTGTCTGAAGTATTAAAAACAAACAGACAAAAACCTTCCATACTGCCTTCTGTGCAGCATGAAAAAGCATGAGCCCTCTCTTCAAAATTGTCTGGAAGTTGCCTTTTAACTCTGCTTCTAAAATGTTGGCAGGCTACCATCTTTGCTTCTTTACTCTTAACTACTTTGTGCAGCTTTTTGCTTAGATTTAAAGCCTTTGTCTGGCAGATGGAACATGTAAAACTTGGAAAAGCCTCTGTGTTGGCAGAGTGACCATACCATTGCAATCTTCCCATTGCCTTGTATGGTGGTAAGCTGAGGCAGAGACTGCATTGCACTTGAAGTGCATAATTTACCCTTTTTCCCAGCAAATATAAAACAAGAAGGTGATGCACCAGAAGACTGAGCTGGTGTCTGGCTGTAATTAAGTAGCAGCTTGCACTATTGCATAGTAAATGTTGGAATCTTTTTGTGCTTAGGATCAGTTATTTCCACACACTCTAATGTTGAGAAACTGATTCAGACACAGTAGAAATGTTCAAGATGCACACTTGGAAATGTTTCCCTATATTAGCCCAGGGTGTGAACTGTTTTTCTCTACATGATCACAAAAAAGGTATGCTAAAGTCTGAGAGATTATAGTCTGTTTTTGAAGTGTAGATTTATTGCTTAGTAGGGAGCCATACAAAACATGGGTCTCTGATGGCCACTGAAATCTGATCTGAGATGGTTATACCTCTTTCATGGGGCCTAGACGAGAAACGCCTCTTCCAGAATTATGGTACTTGAACCTTCATTAGATTTTGTACACGTTGTTTGAGCTGATATATGCTGATAGCCATCCTTTTTATTTTTTGGACTAACTGCTAACACTTGTAACAGCGTGTGACTTTGTTGTCATAGTCTTCACAAGCTTCTAGAATTCTTCTTCTCCAGTCCGATATGAAGCCTGTGTCAGAGCAATAACTTGGCTCTTGCAAACCTCCTTGTGATTTGTGCTGTTTAGCTTATAACAAAAGAGCTTTCAAGCATAGACTACATACAGCTAAGGTCTCTTAGGCAGGTATTCTAAAAAACAGTAGAGCATAAAATGATGTAGTGATATAATGAACCTGTTTAAATATCTGAAAATATATTAAGATGGATTGAGTAATATCTGTTTTAGAAGTACAGAAAATATTTGAATAGCTAAGAGTAGCTGACCTATATTTTGTTGCTTCAGTCCATGACAATGTTCAAAATAAGCTAATGGCTGGACTAATATTGTCACTCAAAGCATTTGCAAAAGGAAAAAAACAAAAACAGTAAACTGAAACTTTAACTCCTGCAATCAACTTCCATAAAGAAACCTGAAAATAAGTAGGATTATTTAGATACCAGATAGTTGCTGGTATACACTAGAATTGGTTGGAAAAAAATATTTTCCTTCTGCAGCAGAAAACTCTGAAGGTGAGAAAAATCATTCTCTGTTTCCCATAGAAACTCTAGACTTCTTTTCCCAGCAAACTACTTTTAGCTCAACCTGTAGAGGAGAATGAGGACACAATGTGACCAGACTACAATTCCTATGAGGCACTGTAGCAGCATATTGAAAGGAAATGTTTGTTTTGGGGCATTGATTTGTTCAACTAAAAAACATCAAAAATTTTCACATAAATTGGACACTTCTTGCAAAAAAATTTTTGTCAGTAACCTAATTTTCTGTCAAAACAGTTCAGATGGAAAATTATTTTAATAGTTCTGTTGCCTGCCTATCAAGGGTAAACAGAAAGGTCTATTAATCTCTGAGATTCTTTGCAGAATACAAATGAAGCAGTGTAACTAAAATTTTTAACTTTAAAAATGTGTGCAGTTAATGAGCAAAGTATCTAACGTTATTACATACACCTGTATAGTCGCTACTCAAGCTTTTAGTATTTGGTGTTTGTATCTGAGACACAATGTATTAATTAATGTACAATTCTACCATGATGGATCACTATTTCAGTGCATGAATTTGTGTATTATAAGTGATTTTAAACACGTTCTCTACATCTCCGGCATACACCACTTCTTCCTGCCCTGACTGAGTCAAATATTACATGGGCAATTTTACTGTTGCACAAGTGTGATGCAAGACTTCTCGCTCTTACCCCTAACTGAGATTGTCTTGCTCTTGTCTAAGTGCATGTGAACCACAAGATGGGAGAATATATTTCAACACTGGTCTTCCTTTTTATGTGATGGTACTATTCACCAAGTCCTACTTTAATCTGACTCTTACTTTCCTGCTATTAAATTCCTTTGCTCTTCCTGTTAATCATGCTGCTCAAATTCAACATTAAATATCAACTCAGTAGATTTTCGCCAACCCTATGTGGGACTTTACTGTATTGCCAAATCCTAGTCAATGATTTGAAATGGCAATATCCTAAAATTAAAAAAACTACGACGGGAATTGCTATTTTTGTGAGTGGGGTTTACTCAAACAGCCAAAACACGGAAGGTATTTTGATGAGCTCAAACTCAAAACTTGGATCCAATGCACTAACCAACCTCCCACCCACCACACACATACCTCTCCCCAAAATGGAAAGGCTGACTAGCAGGCTGCTTTATAAGAATACTGAAGATGCCAGAACTCCAAGGCAGTGGGCATGCAGAAAGAGTTCCCAACTGTGTCCTACTTTGAGTTAGGGAATAGGTGAGAAGCTGGGGAATGACTGACACAGTGGGGTGTTCCAGGTACCATACTAGAATTAGTATGTGAATATGGGGTGCAAGCCCCGAGGTGGCAAAGTATTTAGGTGACTTGAGACTAGGTGAGTTGAGATAGTAAAACACTACCCTTAAGAGGGAACAAGTAAACTTATGTAAACAGGCAAAACAATTACATATGAAATTGTTGACCTAAAAATAGTGCACATTGGAAGGAATCATTGGAAATATTCATTCACATATTATCAGACTGTGGACTAAAGACTTGGCCTATTCCCTACGTGCAATACCCTCCGCTTTTTAGGGAATGCTGGCGGTTTTGGAAAAAGGCAGAGAACTTCAACCTTACCCCCAGTCTGAATTTGGGTCTGCTGGAACAAACTCTATAAAGCTTTTATTGAATGCCTAGACTACTTAGAGGGCATGCAACAACTTCTAAAATTGGTCCTTAGATAAATGTGTGTATGTGTGTGTAATAATAATAATAATAGAAAATCCAAAAGCTCTTCAGAATAGTAATATTTTGTTTTAAGATTAAATGTTCGTGTAAATTGAGACATTGCAGTAGAAAACAGTGCTTCTAACTACATAAACATCATACCTATGTTTTTGTTTGTGGCCCTTGACTTTGTATGTATACATGTTCAGGGTACTGTACTTACAGCATGGCCAAAGGAGATGAATTATTTTAGTGGTGGTGCTGCTTTGTTTGTTTTATTTGACAATAATCCCAAATTTTGCTAGGCTAAGCTTGTAAAATTGCTAGTTCTGGTAAACACTAAATTCGCTAGCATAATGACTTTAACTCCTAACTTTCATAGACTGCCCCCATGAATTGGTGTAAAGTTCTTCCCCCCTCAAATTTATTGTTCTCTAATGGTGTGGTACACTAGAGTTTGAGATTTCAAAGATGAAATAATATGCTTTATATTACTGTATATTTTGGTAAACTACTTTAAGACAGGAGAGGTATGTGGTCTTAAATCAGTGCAGATGTATGACGGGATGATGTCATTGGAAGATTATTGCTTTCTTCCTTATTGCAGTGTTCACAGATGAAAACTCAAGAATATTGCTGTGAAACAAATAAATCTTGATAAATTATGCAATCATGCCTAAAATAACGGGTTAGAAGTAATTTTATGATCTTCCACTGGTGTCATGGAGATGTAGTGGAAATTAAAGCACAGTCTAGAGTCGACATATTGGTCTAGTATTGTCTGGAAACGCATTAAAATTTCTTGCAGTAATCCAGACTTCTGTATGTAGAACACTAGATTTCATAGGCTATTAGGGTTGGAAAGGACCTCAGGAGATCATCTAGTCTAACCCCCTGCTCAAAGCAGGACCAATCCCCAGACACATTTTTACCCCAGTTCCCTAAATGGCCCCCTCAAGGATTGAACTCACAACCCTGGGGGTTTAGCAGGCCAATGCTCAAACTACTGAGCTATCCCTCCTCCCTGTTAGCTTAACTTGATTCCCTACGGAGTTAAGCAAATCAATATAAACCAAGTTTGAAAAGAAATAAGGGTGTCCACACAGGGTTTTGCACTAGTCCGACTCAATCAGTTTTTAAACCAATTTAAAGTTAAACTGATATAATTTACATTATAGACAGAGCAAATTTCCCCCAGTCCCTCCTCTTTAGTATATTACTACTCTTGTTTTAAGTTAAAGCCGTCTCCACAGGGTAACTGATAAATGATAAAATGATAAAAATTATTCATGGAGTCTAATACTAGTAAAGGGCTACAGTAGAACCTCAGAGTTACAAACACCTCGGGAACCTATGAACACCTATGATGAGATAACTGGCTCTGTGGATGAGGGAAAAGCAGTGGACGTGTTATCCCTTGACTTTAGCAAAGCTTTTGATACAGTCTCCCACAGTAGTCTTGCCAGCAAGTTAAAGAAGTGTGGGCTGGATGAATGGACTATAAGGTGGATAGAAAGCTGGCTAGATCATCAGGCTCAACGGGTAGTGATCAATGGCTCCATGTCTAGTTGGCAGCCAGTATCAAGCGGAGTGCCCTAAGGGTCGGTTCTGGTGCCGGTTTTGTTCAATATCTTCATTAATGATCTGGAGGATGGCATGGATTGCACCCTCAGAAAGTTTGCAGATGACACTAAACTGGGAGGAGTGGTAGATACGCTGGAGGGTAGGGATAGGTTACAGAGGGACCTAGACAAATTGGAGGATTGGGCCAAAAGAAATCTGATGAGGTTCAGCAAGGACAAGTGCAGAGTCCTGCATTTAGGACGGAAGAATCCCATGCATTGCTACAGACTAGGGACCGAGTGGCTAGGCAGCAGTTCTGCAGAAAAGGACCTGGGGTTACAGTGGATGAGAAGCTGGATATGAGTCAACAGTATTCCCTTGTTGCTAAGAACCGATGCTGTCAGGAACCAGGCCCTAGCAGAATTGTGTATGTTGGAGAAGGGAAGCCATTGCCCGAGGAATGCCAGTACTCATATGCAGGTTTTCAACCAGTTTTTTCAAATGGTTCATTAAGTTGCAAGTTGTTAGAATGACAGTAAATATGTTTTAAAATTTAGCTTCAGATACCTAGGAAATGACACATCTTGATACCGTAACAATGTAAGCCAGAATCAGCAATAAAGGGGAAAATGTGTTGGGTGCCTGTGTGCTAGATCTGGCGATAGCAGTCATACTAACCATAGTGAATATGCCCCTATGCCTGCTGGTGAAGAGAGTTTAAAATTATACATGGGTGTGGGGAGGACAGGACACCATCATTTTAGAACTTGATGTCTCACTGCATTTTGGGCTGTATAAGTAGGAACATTGCGAGCAGATCAAGGGACGTGATTATTCCCCTCTATTTGGCATTGGTGCGGCCTCATCTGGAGTACTGTGTCCAGTTTTGGGCCCCACACTACAAGAAGGATGTGGAAAAATTGGAAAGAGTCCAGCGGAGGGCAACAAAAGTGATTAGGGGGCTGGAGCACATGATTTATGAAGAGAGGCTGAGGGAACTGGGATTATGTAGTCTGCAGAAGAGAAGAATGAGGGGGGATTTGATACCTGTTTTCAACTACCTGAAAGGGGGTTCCAAAGAGGATGGATCTAGACTGTTCTCAGTGGTAGCAGATGACAGAACAAGGAGTAATGGTCTCAAGTTGCAGTGGGGGAGGTTTATGTTGGATATTTGGAAAAGCTTTTTCACTAGGAGGGTGGTGAAGCACTGGAATGGGTTAACTAGGGAGGTGGTGGACTCTCCTTCCTTAGAGGTTTTTAAGGTCAGGCTTGACAAAGCCCTGGCTGGGATGATTTAGTTGGGGATTAGGTCCTGCTTTGAGCAGGGGGTTGGACTAGATGACCTCCTGAGGTCCCTTCCAACCCTGATCATCTTCTTCTTCTTCTTCTTCTTCTTCTTCTAACACTAGTTAGAGTGGATTTATCTTGGGAATCAATGAAACGTTTAAATAAAGAAATTCCCATGCTGTATTCCTGTAATTTGTTTAGAACTGAATAAAAATTACAGCAATCATGCCTTTTTATGAAATAAGGCAATGTTTTATAGATGTTACTTTTTAAATATTAACTTAAAATTGTTGCGGTACAAAACTCACTTCTCCCTTCACCCTCTTTCCCACTCTCCCTGATCTATCTGAATGCTCAAGCCAATAAAAATAATTTCAGTGTTGCTACTACACTATAGCAACTTTAGAATATCTCCTTCGTACTCTAGCCAATTTCGCTCTTGATCTACCTACAAAACTCATACTGTGCAAGATAGAAGCTTTGGCACATGTCAGCTAAATTAATATGAATCTTCTGAAATGTGTTTGAGAATTGAGGCAAAGTGTATACTGAAAAAGAAAATTTGGAGTTGCCTTCTGCCAATCTTGCAAGAACAGCCCTGGTGAGAACTGAATGTAAACTTTTGACAAGTGGATGTTAGTTGGTCTTGGCCATGCCTATTGTTTGCATGTTTAAAGATACATTCTATATGGGTGTCCTAGCAGCTGTACTAAAAGGGCATCATGCCATATTCTAATAAAGAGAGCCTTGTTAGATGCTTAAAATGGTCTTTTCCAGTATGAGTAATGCAAGGTTTAAGTATTACATTTTAATCTTTTACAGATAAACTAGCAGCATGCCATGTAACTCAAAGTAATACTGTACAAATCCAATACTTTTATTAACAGTAGTGTTTATTTTAGGTAGCTGTTGGTTTTCTGATGCCAAAGCTCACTGTGGATAAGGAAATCTCTCTCTCAAACAATTTGCTTAAGGAGCTGTTAAGGTTATTTCAAAGGCTTTATTAGAAATGCCATTCCTTTCCTAGAAGTAAAGTAGTTAGGATCCATTGTTTTGTATAACTGAAGTACCTTTGAAACCCATAAATTAACTTTTAAAAAAACCTTTTGCTGTCACTCTAAAGCAAGCCTACCTTGCAGAAAGTGTGAGTGACACCTTTCTAGATGGTGCCTGTGATGGGGTGGACTAGGCCCAAAGGTCCCCTGCTGGAGACCTCAGGGTACTGCCACACTTATTCAAGGAAAGGAGCAGTGGAGAGCTCCTCCACGTGGCCTAGAGTGGTTATGAGGAAGCAACCAATCAGAGGGGCTGCTGGAGTGGCCAATCAGGGTTCCAGGAGGGCCATATAGAAGGAGCTGCAGAAGAGAGCAGCAGTTAGTTGCTGCTTGGAGCTGGAGAAGAAAGGACTGCATGCCTGGCTGGAAGAGCAGCTAGACCAAAGACAGTCTGCTGGCAGGGACCGGGGAGCGAGAGACTCCTGGCTGGCTGCTAGGGCTGAGAAGACAATCTGCTGGCAGGGACCAGGGGAGCATTGAGGGAGCTCCTGGCTGGCTGCCGGGACTGAGTAGGGACTGAGCCTGGCAGGGCTGTAGGAAGATACAGTCCCATACCAGGGCCGGGACTACTTTCTGAAAGAACACAGACACACTCAACCAGAAGGAGCGCTCGTGAGAGGTGGGTGCTGACCCTGTTACAGTGCCCATGCGATGGAATATCTCCTATTACACAGAAGCAGCACGTTTGTTAGAGAGCACTCTATTTTGGCAGCATCCTGGTTGTTAGATTCTTTTTGTTATGGCCTATCTGTTCAGACACAACTTAGCTTTTCAAAGCTCTCTGAATGAGCCGATAATCCTATTTCTTGCTATGGTGGACATGGCGTTCAAAGTCTGTGTGCGAAGTAGTTTCCGTGCAGTTTAGCACATTATCATATTGTAATACAATTTACGTGTGTCTCTTTTATTTATTGAAATAAAAATCTAGCATTCCTAGTTTGAAGACTTCACACTGTAAAATGATGCACAGTTTGCATTCAGGTTGATTTCTAAAACACACAAATTCCTATAACTTAATCTTCAGGAGTCACAGTAGTTCTTCAAGAAGTCATTTAGCTATTCCGCTGTTGATAACTTACAAGGAAAAAGCCAGTTAATAGTTTTGCCTTGTGCTATGGGACATGCATATTTGCAGCCTGACACTCACCCCAACTCCACTCAGATCAGGGTGAAAGTTAAACACCTTAGGGAGTGTTTTTACTCTAGTCTGTTTCCCTCTCTTCCTCCCTCCCGTGTGGTTCTCCCTCTTCCTTCCCCTCCCCCGTCCCCTAATAAATTATCTTTTGGAGTGCAGTTGGAGTGCAGCTCCATTGACTAGGTTGGAAGTATTCCTGGAGTCTTCATCACTATATAATCTTTAATTCCTGGAGACTCCAGGACAATCCTGGAGGATTGGCAACCCTATATGGTGACAAAAGTGGAAAGTGCTAGTGTAGAAACTGCCACCCCACTAACCACCATGTCCACTCCTGCTCTGAGGTCTTGATGACTCTGATTAAAAACTATACCCGCTGCCATGCCCATCTACACCAGTGGGGAATGAGATTTGGGAAGTGTACTGTGGGTGAGGACAGCGCTCTAAACTGGCATGGTTTGGAGTTTTTAAAAGGAATAAAGCAGTACTGTCTCGGACAAGAAGACACAACAAGGGTTCTCCCTTGACTCTGCCTGCCACAACAATAATCCTGATTTATCAAAGCTCTTTCTACAACTATCATAAAATAACATGGTTTTACTGGGGCAGAACTGCAAACACAGGCTTAGGTGTCTCTTAACTTAAGGGTTAGTAATGTATTAACTATTTACATTGTACAGTGGAGGGTCAAAAGTTCACTGGGAACATGCAGGTTCAGGAACATGAATCACTCTGAAAAGCTGTACTTGGTTGGGCAGGGTAGGGGACTAAAAGTGTGTGTGTGTGGGGGTGTGTGTGGGTGTGTGTGTGTGTGTGATATTATAGGCAAAGGCGAACTGTCTTGCAATTGTGTAAGTACCTAGAGACTGAGCAATCTATTTATTTACCTACTGGCTCATATCCAGAATTTCTCCCACACCAAAAAGGCATCATCCCAACTTGCTTTTTCTGGAGGGGTGGGCTGTGATTATTTGTATTAGTCGTGCTCAGAACCCCATTCTCGGATCAGGGCCAAACCTAGAACAGAAAATGGTCTCTGTCCCCCCCAAACGGAATGAATTGGAGGTCTGTGAACTTGTGTTCTTTTGAGATGGGGTTGGAAGTCTATTACAAATGTCCCTCATTGAAAATACTCGGCCACCAGCCACTTCTGTAAAGAGGAAGTTGAAGCTGCTATAAAAATGAACAGGGTAGAAGCTCTTCAGGGGGATAGTGTTTATTGGCTTCATGTTTTCCGAAGTCTCTTTCCCCTGGACTGCATCCAATTGGAAAGGAATGGTCTCAGACACATGCAGGGTATTCTGTGGGACATGGAAGCAGGAAACCAGAAGTGTCCAAGGGAAATGGCAAGACAAGCAGGTTACTCGTGGTAATGCATGGAGGTTCTGGCAACTGTTTTCTTCACATTGAATTGGTCTGTTTATTCTCCCCTGTCAAACTTCTTCTCTGACTAGGTGGCTCTATTTGCCTTAAGCAGGGGCGGCTCTATGTATTTTGCCGCCCCAAGCACGACAGGCAGGCTGCCTTCGGCGGCATGCCTGTGGGAGGTCCCTGGTCCCGCAGCTTCGGTGTACCTGCCACCGAATTGCTGCCGAATCCACGGGACCGGCGGACCTCCCGCAGGCATGCCGCCGAAGGCAGCCTGACTGCCACCCTCGCAGGGACCGGCAGGGCGCCCCCTGCGGCTTGCCGCCCCAGGCATGCGCTTGGAGCGCTGGTGCCTGAAGCCGCCGCTGGCCTTAAGTTCTCTATCAATGAAATAATGACAGAAGAGGAAAATCTGCCCTCTGAACATGCAGATAGAGAGCTACAGGGGGGAAAAAATCAACTGTTTTGAACTGCATTAAAACAGTGGCTCTCAACCTTTCCAGACTACTGTACCCCTTTGAGGAGTCTGATTTGTCTTATGTACCCCCAAGTTTCACCTCACTTAAAAACTACTTGCTTACACAATCATACATAAAAAATACAAGTGTCACAGCACACTATTACTCAAAAATTGCTTACTTTCTAATTTTACCATATAGTTATAAAATAAATCATTTGGAATATAAATATTGAACTTACATTTCAGTGTATAATATGTGGAGCAGTATAAACAAGTCATTGTCTGTATGAAATTTTAGTTTGTACTGACTTCGCTAGTGCTTTTTATGTTGCCTGTTGTAAAACTAGGCAAATATCTAGATGAGTTGATGTACCCTGGGAAGACCTCAGCATACCCCCAGGGGTACACATACCCCTGAGTGAGAACCACTGCATTAAAACACTATTTAGGTGACAGTTAGTGCTTAAGTTGAGAAATACCAGTCTTATAGTTGCCCATGCAAACCTAATTGTGCTCTACTCATGCATCCACACCGTACTCTGAATGAAGAAGGGGGTCATGTGGAATAAACTGTGTGTAATTTATGAGCTAAGATGTAAAAATTTATATAATTAAAGATATAATGCTTGCACTCAAATGGGCGTTCTCAAGGAAAATTAGAACACTTTAAATTCGAGTTTTATACCGCCCCCAATTTTAAATGTGTGGAATAGTTTGTAGGTGTTTAGTCTTGCTAAAAGTTATAGTCTAAATGTAAATATAGACTCTAATTCATAGACTGTGCAATAAAGGGAGACTGATAGAATTCTTATGGGAGGAGAAGTACGCTTTATTCGACTTCACAGCTTCAGGATCGTGCAAGCTGGGGAAATATAGATGGCTGTAACTGCTTTGATACTTTCCATCAGGAGTAAATTTTTGAATCCTATAATTTGCGGGGAGTGGGAGACTAGGTTTTGCTAACTTCTTACCAATGGTTAACATCTAGTCAAAATTCTGAGTAGGGTACAGTTGCCACCATTAGCTAGCACTCTGTCAGCAGTTAAACTGCCCTACTTGAAGTCACTGATTTGTTTTCTAGCCTGTCAGAGACCACTGTTTGGTAAATGTTGATTTAACACTGGTAACTTTTTTTTCAAGAAAGCACGGACAAGGCTTTATTTATGATGATCCATCTAGTCTTAGAAGGATCTTGCTCTGATTTATTTCTGGAATTCATAGGAAGCTTATGAGGTAAAATCTGAGGTATATGAGGAATCTACCTCCAAAGTGAGGAGAGTTCCTCCATACACTACTTAAACCGGAGGCATGCAAGTAGATTGGGAGTGATTCAACTTGACAATAGTTGGCTCTCTTATCGGGACTGTCTAATCTGGTATTGAATGAAAAAGTAGACTTGTTCTCCCAGGCTATAAAATACTACCTCAGAATCCTGACCTGCAGACTTGCTCCTCCAAGTTGGTGCATGTACTTGCCACTTCTTATTACTCTTCTCTGCTCCATCCATCTCAAACAGGTTTTTTCAATAATAAGTTGTCAGGCCTTCAGTGTGGTTTCTGACTGTTTGTTTGTTCTCTGCAGGTGCTGTGAAGCAGTAGATGTAATTTGAAGAAAAATTGGAAGAACAAATGGCTTTAGCTGGCTGCCCAGACTCCTTTTTACACCATCCTTACCGGATAGTAAGTGTTTAACTGTCTTTTGTGTGTGT
This sequence comes from Terrapene triunguis, assembly GCF_002925995.2. Classification (NCBI taxonomy): domain Eukaryota; kingdom Metazoa; phylum Chordata; order Testudines; family Emydidae; genus Terrapene; species Terrapene triunguis. Next base: position 9,010,138 of record NW_020664531.1, on the reverse strand, counting down.
GTGTGTGTGTGTGTGTGTGTGTGTGTGTGTGTGTGAGAAATATTGCAAGCAATGTAATTTTGGTGGTGCTGATGTAAAACTGAAGATTAAGTAGCTGTTCCAGCAAAAAAGTACCAGAGTCTGCTGAATATTAAATAAATAGAAACAGGAAGTGCCGCGATTACCACACTGGATGAGATCACTAGTCCATTTAGTCCAATATCTAATGGTGGCCAGCGCTAGATGCTTCAGCATAAGGTGTAAAACCCTGTAACGGAGAACTAAACAAAAACGTGTGTATTTTTTTTGTTTGCTCCTATTCCTATACAGTTACTGGCCATTTTATAATATGACTCATTTTTACTGTAGCTAGTGTAATTATAACTGCAGATTAGTTCTCTAGAGCCAGGACTGTGTTTTCCTCTGTGTTTGTTCAGTGCTTAGCACAACAGGACCTGACTACAGGGCCTAAAAGCCCAGGGACATAAATATGAAATAAAAGTAGTCATACAGTGTCTAGTCCTCTGTGTCAAGTCATATATTTTTTCAGCAGTGACCTCCACAGTTCAGTGACAGAGCATTTTTCTCCAAATGGTGCATTGGATTAACCTTTTTCCTGTCATTTCATTGGTGTGCTCCCTTGTTTCTTCATGATAGGAGAGGGTAAAGTTAATTGATTCCTACTGACAGGTCATCAGCCAATAATCGTAAAGTTATCTGACCTCTGGAAAACTATGATGGATGTCTTCAACAGAGATCAAGACTGTCCTGTAAAATGTCTTCCTTTTTGACATGACATTGACTTTATTCACCTGGCTCTCTGGCTGTTCCTTTCTGGAAGAAACCTTGGATAGATGTGACTGGATTTCATCTCCATTAGTTCACCAGTGAAACAGTTTTCCAATCCAGTGGGCTCAAAATTAGTTCTGACTCTAAACTGGAGAAGGTGGTGAGCTGACCATGACTGATGTGTAATTATAACATCCAGCCACTTCAGATTAGAAAATCTTTACCATTAAATCAAACTATCCTCCTCATGATGCAAAGTCCGGTAGTGCTGAAGGCCAAGGCTCTCCCAAGCTCCCCCAACGCAGCATACAAACAGCTCTAAGATAGCTCCTCTGTTCAGCGAGATCTACCCCATTTTGGTCTCATCAAGTCAGTTAAACCAATTTGAATTCCTTCTCTTCGCAAGTTTTAGTTGTTCCTGCTTTGTGGTGGAACTTAGCTAGTGGCATATATAACTGACCCTTCATGGGCCAACCGTGCTAAAACCTTTTGCTTGAGCAAAAGGAGAAACTTCCTTAGTTTGCCGCTGTAGCAGACTCCTATCTCATGTGGACTAGCTAAAAGACGGAGGCGAATACAAATGCTAGCGTGGGTTACACATTTGCTGCTTAGGAATCTTCCTCCTAAAATTGTTTTAATGAGTTAGTTTACATTTTCTATTTCAGTGGAGAGGGAAGGTTCACTCATTCCAGGAAGCTTGGGTCTTCATTCCATTGGCTCAGCTGTCTATCGGTCCATCTTGGGTACTGTATTTAAACAGACCTCTGCAGTATTTCCAATACCATGCATTCAGAAAGGCCTCCAAAAAATCCTCAAATTTGTCCAAGGGTTGGGTGAAGGTTTTTTCTTTGCATTTTGGTTTGAGCTATTAGAATGCACTTCTAAGCTTTTCTTGACAACCGTTAGGACTAGAAACTAAAATGAAAGCTGAGATTCCCTTGTAGTCACTTGACTCCAGGCCTGGAGCTCTAAGAAAAACAGCAAATATTGTGAGTCTCTCGTGATAAAATCCCTGGAGTTAGAATACTGGTATCTTATAAACCACCTCTTCTGTAGCCTGCTATACACTTCCACATGCCACGTCCTTCCCTCTCTTCCCACAAAACCTGTAGATACTCTGCTTTTGTTCTAGGAAACTAGCTGACTAAAAAGCTTCATAACAATTGCATGAGGGCTGCAGGAATAGTAAACACTGCTGTGGGTTGGATCCTCTGTATCTACTGGCGAACTGGTCTCCAGAGGAGGGAGTGAGAGAGTGCATCCTGTTTAATTTTACACAGTATTTCCTGGCACAAATATTTGTGTGCTAGCATTCTTGAAACGAGTGCTTGAACCTATTACAAAGACTGGCTTTGGAAAATCACTCTCAACTAAAGTGTCTGCTGTGAGGAATTAAATTAGCTTGGGGGGGGGGGGGGGAACTGTTTCCCCCTCTCCTCCCCCTCTTCCTAATAAGCTTGATCAGATTAAATTTGACTTGCAAAATTGGCTGCTGAGCCAGCCTTGTCTTGGTTAAAGACCAGAAGAAGGGTATAAATTCTAAGTTATGGTGTGAAGTGCTGTTGTTGTGGTCTTCTTTGTTTATACATCTGCTGTGGACTTTTAAAACAAAACATAAGTCAGAACTAAAACTTTCAAAGACTCATAACCCTTCATTTGATATTGTTGGTACTTCAAGGTTTAGATTGAGTAGATCATTCAAACTTAAATCGCAGGTTACATTATACCTTATCTCAAAAGGCTAAAAATGGAGCAGAGGAAAGCCTCCTAGAGTACATTCACTCAATGGGGAACTCCAACCAGAAATCTGTTCACCTTTCAAGCAAACAGGAAATGCACCACATATTGCTCCAGAGAAATCCTAGGTCACCACTCCCAGCTCAATGCTCTGCTTCATCCTTGGTTGGATCAATTCATTTATGCCTTCCATCTGCTACCGCTGCTGCCACAAGTTCTACACAAAACCTTGCAGGACAGAGCACTGGTTATCCTGATCTTCCCCTTCTGACATAGACATTTTTGGTTTCCCAACCTCTTACGTATGTCATCCTGACTATCAGTCATCCTCCCAATGTTTTCCAAGCTCCTGACCCAGTGAAATGGCAAGATCAAGTACCCTGATCCGCTTCAGCTCCACCTCAGGGCTTGGAATTTGGATGGGCATCGTCCTCGAATGTTCATGCTTCACAGAAGTGTGAGACATCCTTATTCATAGTAGAAAGGACTCTACTAGAAGATGTTACTTACCTAAATGGAAGCATTTTTCTTTTTTGGGCACATCAAAGAGGAATTCTCCCAGAAACTGCAGATATTCCTCTCATATTGGACTACAACCTCTCTTTTGAAAACATCAGGTTTGTCCATCAGCTCCTTGCGAGTCCTTGGCGGCAATCCGTGCATACCATCCACCTTCCCAGGGCTACTTGGTCTTCGCACATCCACTGACCAATAGATTCTGGAATCCTGCACCCTCCTCCTACTTAAGTACTGCTTGACAATCACTTGACAATGGAATGCAATAGGGACCATCATTCAAAGAAGAGGAGGAAGTTACTTACCTGTAACTGGAAGTTCTTTGAGATGTATGGTCCTTTTCTGTATTCCACTACCCACCCTCCTTCCCCTCTCCCTCAGAGTTTATCTGATTCGTTGTGCTGAAGGAAATGGAGAGGCAGTTGGTCTGCCCTGCCGTTTATCCCCTTGGACGGAGACATGAGGTGAGCCAGGGCTCATGCGCAGACCAACGAATGCTACTTTCAAATTCTCCAGCTCTGGACACATGGTGCACATGCATAATCAGCAGTGGAATACAGATAGGGATCACACATCTCGAAGAACCTCTAGTTACAGGTAATAACCTCCTCTTACCTACAGCGTGACATAACCTTTAAGCTAACTCCTCACCCACCTCTTTCTTCCTTTACCTGGTCAGATTGGCAACCAGAAGCAATAATTGAACCTGATCTTTATTTTTTAAAGTAGGCTATAGGTCTCTGACCAACTTCCTTGCTAGTTTTAGAACGTTTGCTGCTTTAGAAGCCGTTTCTAAGATCCTGCTTACATGAGGCTTTTTCTTTACTGTATTGGGAACTTACATGTAAGTCTGAGTGCATTCCCCAGGAAATGATCTGTAGCCTTGTGGGAAAAAATCAATACTGCCTTTCAGTGATTTTCAGTGGTCCTTTCCAAATTCTCTGACTCTTCAGTAAAAATCCAGCAGTGAGAATTGGCAGCGTTTGTCTTCAGTTCCTGGAAATTCAGAACATAGTTCCAGAATTTCTCAGAAAAAGGGGATGACTTTGTTTCCGTTCTTTTGCAATCTAGTTACAGCAGCATTTATGCACGGGGTCTTGAACTCTTAAAAAAGATTTAATTTCTTAACTGTTGGTTGCATAAATAGTTCAAGTTCCAGTGACTTGCCCAGTATCTATTTCTGTATGCTCTAGTTCAAACAAACTAATTTAGGGAAGTCCTATGGCTTGTGTTTTATATAGGAGGTCAGACTATATGACCACAAGGATGCCTTCTGGCCTCACCTTTTGAATCTTAATCCTTTTTCAATATCTCAGTTTTTGGAATCTAAAATTCTAAACACACAACTAGGATTCTGAGAGTCAAGGTTGCTTATCTCCCCCCCCCCACCACCACTATACTAATGCAAAGGAGGGGGACAAACTTCTTTACTAACTACATTAGTGTTTATTTCCATTTATCTTAATTCGTATTAGAGGGAATACTTGTTTGAGCAATTTTCAATGACTAATTCAACATGAAATGGAATACAAACGCTTGGAAAAATGTTGAGCTTTCTTCCTTACTTTCCCTACATGCTCCTAATTATTTTCTTTTGATTTAAATCAGTTTCCTGACTTCTGATTTTAATCAAGATTTAAATCAGTGACTTAAATTACTTTGATTTAAATCGGTCCACCCTGGTCTATCTCTAGTCATTAAACTAGGGGGAGAGGGAGGAAGGGAGGGAGAGAATTCACCACTGGTATCAGTGGATGCAGCTCTACTGAAGCCTGCCAAGCTGCATTGTCTTAAGCTAAGGGAGAGTTTGGCCATAGATCTCTCAGAATGCAGTGTGAAGTATCCACTCTTTCTTGGTTATAAGGGTCATACCAAAACTGCTGCTGTTGTCCTAGATGTACTTATTTTATTTGTGGATCGACTAGGTTTGGTTTGTGAGGGGTGAGATAGTGTCCCAATGAACTGTTAATTTTAGCAGAAACATCCAATTTGCTTATATTCATAATACAAAATGACCTCTGCCTTATCAGATGCCAGAAGCCTCATCTATCAAACTCCAAGTGCCTCCATGCAACATAATCCCATCTATACACTGGAAAAACACCAAATGGTGGCACGTGGAAAACGTGGTGAGAGTGAAATCAAATTTGTTATGAAAGTAAACAAAAGTTTGACTGTTTCTATATTAAATAAAAACACCCTTTGAAAAACTGTTTAAAAGTGCCACCAACTTTCTAGTGTACTGTAACAAAGTGTCAAACCAGGAGGCATTGCTTAGAACTTTGGCCTGATTTACTACAAAGTACACAGAGCTGTAGGAGAAGGCCTGTATGTTTGGCACTCATGACCTATGTCTGATATCAGCTGAAATTTGTGCTGTTTGTAGGTCGTGTAATTAACTGTTGTCATATAAAGACTATGGCAAACTATTCTCCAAACACTTTTAAATTTAGATTTGAATAAACACTGTTGGATTTCCTAATGTTCTGCAGGCTTAAATGTACAAGCTAAAATCTTGTACAGAACTTGGGATGTAGTTCAGCTTTTCATGCTAAAAAAAGATAATGTGTGGCAACCGGCGTGCACAAGTATGCTTTACTATGCTTGAGCCTCACTGAATGGAAAACACAACAGAGGATTTGAATTGCATCATTCTTCTACATATATTATGAAAAAACAATAATGTTGAAATAGCACTCTTGGCAGTGCAGGAAAAGTCATCAGCTTTCTCAAATGTGGCGTCGATAAGCAGATTTTTCATCTTTGAGTGATGGTAGGTATGTGTATTCTACATGTGGGTACGCATGTGCCAGGGTCCAGAAGTTTGTCAGAGCAGTGTACACTGGCTTGTACATGTGCAGTAGCTCTCATTGTGCTCCCGACTGAGGTTATAAGAGGCAGTACAGATCAACACCTTTCCAGTTCCTTCTTAGGGCAGCATGGCCGGAGTCGGAATCGTGTCCGCCTTCACTTTGTTGTATAACTTTTATAAAAAAATTTTGTAAACAGTTATATTCTTAGATTAATAGTTAGTAGTTAAAAGAAATACTCTATACTATACCTTCTCCCCCCCCCCCCCCAGTTGTGGAACCCCTCTCCCAGCTCTGGAACTATGCCTGGAGTCCCTGGATTCAAGAATTACATCTCTTGCCCTTGATTCTTCTCCATCCATGACAAACATCAACACTACCTGTACTGTCTGGGTGAGGCGCATATCTCTGCCAAGTGAAGCATCTGTCTCTCACGTTCCTTTTCACCCAGAGAGGCCTGGGAGCTTTGCCTACAGAAGCACCTGAGGGAGAAGGCTATGAGGCTCTTCTCCAATCTGGGTCAGGGAGACTCCCCTGTATGTTGGCCTAGCAGTGCCCCTCCAAGCATGTGCCTTGGAGTAGAGCCATCAACATCTAAGCCCAAGGATTCTTCTTCCAGGGCTCCCCATTAGAGTAGAGGACACATAAGCTCTCTCATGAGCACAAGGACAGATCCCTGTTGAGGATCTGCGCGTTTCCTTCCCATGCCAGTCCAGGTTGGATGAGACATCATGAGCGGAACCTAAGGAACCAGCTTCGATGAAGACCCCCCAGGTCCGAGAGCAAGATACATAAAAATAAAGATCCACTGGATCCGTCGGTCACCTTGATTCTGAAGTATAAGGATAGGTCCTCACTGGTTCAGTCCCAGAGTGGTGGTCTGGACCCATCTTCAGTACAGTATCATCCATCTAAAGACCATCTGGCTGTGCTGATGTACCAGATCCATTAGACTTAACTGAGGAAATCCGTTGGACATCAGGGCATACCAAGACTTTTTATATAACACCAGAGAATATGTTCCTCCCGTATCCAGTCTCCACTTATTTCTGTCTTCGCTCTCCTAAGGTATGTCCTTACGCTGGAGGAGGAGCCCACGTCACTGTCCCAGGAGCTGTCTCACCTCCAGCCATCCAGCAGGAGTACAAATGGCACTACCACTATCAACAGGGCAGTTTTTGGACTCTGATGAATCAGAGGAGATGGCTGCACCGGTATCTCCGCTGAGGCAATTGAGTCCTGATGGAGAGTCAAGAGGTTATGCTTGCCATTCCACTGGGTATGACCTGCACTCATTCTCCAGGGATTGCAGGTGCCAATTCCTTTTGTGTCCCTGCAATCAATCAATCCCTCTTTCTAGCCTTATTAGTATCTCTGGGATCCTTATGGCAGATGCCTGGGCCCCTTTCACTAGTTGTACTGTTTCTCTCGCCACTCAGTTCTGTCAGTGTACGAGAAGAATCTGCAGGTATTGATGGTTCTGATCAGTAGCGTAGCTAGGGGGGAGCGGTTGCTCCCCCACCGAGCACAAGTGGCGCCTTTTTAATTTTCCTCACCTGGGAGCGGGGGGGGGAAAAAAAGGCACCACCCGCTGCGGCGCTTTTACTGACGGGGCGGCGCTCCGGGTCTTCGGCGGCACTTCGGCTGCGGGACCTTCACTCGCTTCAGGTGTCTTCGGCGGCACTGAAGCTTCATCGCCGAAATGCGGAGCGAGTGAAGGTCCTGCCACCGAGGTGCCGCTGAAGACCCGGGGCGGTAAAAGCGCCGCAGCGGGTGGCGCCTTCCCCCCCCCCCGCTCTCCCTCTTCCCTCCACCTGGCTTCGCCACTGGTTCCGATGGGTGGATTATTCCTGGATGAAACGGTCATTCCTTCTTCCCCTTCTCCACTGGATGACCATTGCCAGTACTAGAAGCTGTTACACAGAGTAGCCAGTGACCTACAGATCCCATTAGAGGAGGTCCAGGGCCCTCAACACCGACTCCTGGACATCTTGCGACCGCACGGACTGAGTAGGGCAGCTTTTAACAAGCAATGATGCCGTACTAGAACTTGCTAGAGCAGTATGACGCATCATCCTGTGCCCCAAGACCAAAAAGGACCAAGAGATGGTATTTCATTCCTGCAAAAGGGGCTGAATTCTTGTTCTCCCATCCTGTCCCCAACTCATTAGTGGTATAGGTGGCAGCTGAAAGGGCTTGGCTTCCTTACCAAAGGGCCATCCCAGCACAAAGGTTCTAAGAGACTGGACCTCTTGGGGAGGAAGTGCTTCTCCTTTGCAGTCCTGCAGTTTTGTGTCACTCACTACCAAGCATTGTTAGCAAGATAAGATGTTAATACCTATTGCAGGCTTGTGGAGTTCACAGACAAGCCTCCCACAGAGGACAAGACCCAGTTTCAGTCTTTCAGATGAGGGGCTGCTAGTGACAAAGGTAGCTCTCCAAGCCGCAATGGATGCGGCAGATGTGGCTTCCAGAAGTGTGGCCCCTGGTCTAGTCATGAGGAGAAATGCCTGGCTGCAATTGGCAGCGTTTCCTAGGGAGTCTCAAAACACCATCCAGGACCTTCCTTTTGATGAGTTGACTCTCTGTAATGAGAAAATGAACGAGTTTCTGCACTCACTAAAAGACTTGATCAGCTCTGTGTTCCCTGGGGATTTATACTCCGGCCCTCAGGAGGAAACACCAGAAGCAACTCTATAGACACTTTATTACCAGCACACGGCTGAGTCACTGCACAAACATCAGAAGATTCAAAGACTGCTTCTAGGCCCCTGCTACTGCCACAACCTCTACTTGCTTTCAGCCATCACTCTTGACATATTGGTTGAGACCCATGTACCACCAGTGATCCCAACCACCTTGGCCCAGTTACCTTTAGGGACCATTTTGCACTCTTTGCTCACAACTGGAACAAGATCACTATGGACAGTTGGGTTCTGGAGACTATCCACCCGGGGTACTCCACAGATTTTTCTCTCCTTTTCACCTCACAAACCCTGTTCCTAATCCCCCTTCAGAGACCACTCTCATAAGGTAATCCTTAAGCGAGACATGGAATCCCTCTTAAGTCAAGGCAATAGAGCATGTCACACTTCATTGCCACGAGAGAGGATTTTACTCCCTGTATTTCCTAATTCCCCAAAAAGACAGGATGGAGACCTGGTGCTTACCCTGAGCAGTGTGATTGTCCAGGTATCTGAACCCTATGAGAGGCCAGACTACATGTAAACTTACTGGAACTGAGGGCTGTCTGCCTTGTATGGAAGGCCTTCCTTTCACTTATACACTCACTCCATATTCAGATAATGTCGGACAATATCACCACTGTGGTTTATATAAACAGATAGGGAGGAGCAAGAGCTCATCCCCTCCATCAGGAAGCCATCAAACTTTAGAACTGGTGCATCAAGAACAGCATCATGATACAAGCCACATACCTTCCCAGTAATCCTAATTCCTTGGCAGACAAATTAAGCGGAAGCGTCTCAATAGATCATGAGTGGGAGACTCATAACAGCATCCTGAGAGAGATTTATGCAATGGGGTACTCCACTATTGGACCTCTTTGGGTCCCAAATGAACAGAAAGCTCTTTCTGTGTTACTCCAGGGAAGCCATGGCTTGCGACTCCCAAGGCGATGTTTGCTGATATCTTGGACTAACAGCTTCAGATATGCCTTTCCTGCTATTCTCCTGCTTCCACAGGCCGTAGGGAAGATATGTCGTGACAGAGCCAACATCCATTCTCCTAGCTCCTCACTGGCCCAGACAGTTCTGGTTCACAGAACAATGTCTGCCTGCCCACTAATCAGGATTAGCCAGTTCTCAGATCTCCTAACTTAAGTTATGGTGGGAGGGGGAAGAGACCAAGTACCCCACTCCAGGCTCACTTTATCTCACAGCCTGGTTTTTGGATGGGGACGTCGGAAATAGAACTTTAAGATTTGGCCCCCGTTCCGCTGATCCTTAACCACAGTAGAAAAGAGTCTACTAGAACCTGCTACCAAGGCAAATAGACACTTTTTTCAGCCTGGGTACAACTGCGCCAACATTCTCCAGATACTGTAAGCATTCTGGTAGTTCTAGACTATATCTCCTAACCCTAAAGACTTCAGATCTCTCTATTAATTTGCTATGGGGACACATACCAGCGATTAGTGCCTTCCTCCCTCTGGTGGAAGAAGCTCCATCTTTCTCACCCAGCTACAGTACAATTCATGAAAGGCCTGATCTGGACCTTCCCTCCAATGCTTAAACTTGTATTTTAAAATCACTTAAAATTTAAGTGATGTGCTTTTTCTGTTTTAGAGGTGACTAAAGAATACCCTTTTTCTCCAAGGTTCTGATCTGAATATCGTATTACAGTAAACAGTTTTGTTTCAAAGAAATCTGGAGAGATGTGACTCTACATGAAGCTGACTAAATCATTGGTTGTGTGTGAAGTAATCTGGCTATTTAAGGAATACCCAGTTCAGATTTTACTACTTTTAGTTTAAAGATTTGTCAGCAGTTCTAATTAAGAATTGGTATCACTAACAGACTTATAAAGCAGATGTATGTTTCATCTAGACTGACATCTGGTTGGCAATATATTCAGAACACTTATTCAAAGTGAGGGGACGACAGATAACTACTTTAAGTGTGAAGCTTTGTCTAGATCCCTGTTTCTCAACCTTTCTGGTGCAACCCACAAAATGTCCCTAAGCTTCCCATTAGCCATCATATCATACATTCCTTTGCAGCAACAAAAGAGACTAAAAGATTTGGGTCACGAAGCAGGAAGAATCCATAGTTGCAGATCTCATGAGAAATTGCAGGTGACGAAATCTGTGTGGCTCTTTTGATGGATGGTTAATGCTGAACAGGAGACTGGAAAGGCTTGTTTAGTCTTGTTTACTAATTTTATAGGAAAGGTGTATGAGATGTAGCCTGTTAGATTTGAGTTAACATACTCTTTCAGACCTACCAAGATTACTGCTTTTTCCAGCAGACTGTTGACATTTGATCCTTTTAGTGGGTCTACAGGGAAACATGAACAATCTGTTACTTCTTGTGGTGCCAGGCTCCAGGTTAAATACAGTCAATTCCATATGAAATCAGGATGATTTGTGAGTTGAGAAATGGTCCTGGCACAAACATTTGTCATCTTGTTTCCTTGCTTTTCATGCTTGCAAGACACAATTCTAAGCAAATGTTTTTTTGTTTTTGTTTTTTGTTTTTGTTTTTTGTCTCAGATTTCCTATTTCACCCCATTAAGTTTGAAAACTGCTATGAGAATTGCAGTTGGATTTTAGAACTTATTCAGGATTTTCCTAGGGTTGGAGCAAACTCTCTTCACAGGAATAAAGGGAATGAATTTTTCTTTAATTCTGATGCTCCTGTGTACAACTTAAGATGACAGTCCCTGTTCTAAGAACACCAGTGTTGATGGAAACTGCTTGATTCCTGCCCAGTGGGCAGGTACACGAAACTTCACATGAGACTATTATGCCATACTTGTTAATTACCTGATCAACAAACTCTTAACTAAATCCTGTGTATTTCCATCTGCTTATCTTCTGAGTAGGATCTTTTCCAGATTAGTAAACTTCTAACAAGCTGATTACTGAATAATTACAGTGGAGGACTGCCAATATGAGTAGTCATATTGGCAGTCCTCCACTGTAACTGTGCCATCTTAATGGAGAAGAGAAGTTGGAGGACTTAATTCCAGTACAGTTTCACAGTTCAAACCGGTTTAGAGCATGAGACATAAGAGAATGCAACTCTTATCTAATAGTGAGTCTTCTGGTTGGACAGCTCTGTTGGAAATATTATAGTACAAATGAGTCTTGCTAACTGAATCATCCTCATACCAAAAAAAAAAAAACCAACAACAAAAAACATATGCTCCTGACACCTTGACAAATGTGCCCACTGTTGGAGCAAGCCTTTTATGAAGGAAGACCTGCTTCCCATATTTTTGGAGATGCGTTTTCTTGAAAAGAGAGGGCGTCGTAAAGAAGCCATGTTTAATATATTGAAATAATACTGCTGTTCATGACGGGTCTAAAATGGGATTATTACATCCATTTAGAAAGGAACAGGGGAATGATGCGGGATTGTTTTAATCAGTTATTGATAGGAAATACCATTTCCCAAAGGCCATGCCCATACTCAGCGTTAGTATAAGCTTATCTAGAAACCAATCACTTATGCCTTTTGGCCAAAGGAAGGAAACTAAACATTTCATAGGTTCTGTTTTCATCTTCTCTTTATTGGATGAGATTAAATGTCTTAAATTCTAAGTGAACTTGCTTGTTAAATGCAGACAATTCTGCAGACTAAAGTCTTCCAGTTACAGATAACAGGAAACTATAAGTGGAAGCTTCCAGACTTTACTGCTAATGAAACATCTTGTGGTAGGCACCATTTGTTTCCCTGTTTGTTTAGTATAGCAATAATAAGGAAGCTGGGCGTTACTGCAGTACTGACCTTGAGGTACTAAATCAAAAGATAAAAGGATAGCCTAATCACTGTGGGCACCTACCGCTTGACTTCTGTGCCGAGTGTCACAATAAGAATACCTATTGTGATCTCAACGCTTGCGCTGGAAGAATTAGATGAACTCATCCCTTCCACACGGGATACTGAACAGTCATAGCTAAAATAGCCTTCCTCTATTTACCATCTGTAGAGTGATCCCTTTCCCATTCCTTGCATGTGTGTTTGCAAGTCTGAACTTTTGGTTTTTCCCCAATCCCCCTCCCAAAAAATTTTTTTCCCACTTCAATGCTAATTCTGCCCTCTTGCATGTATGCATTTAAGTTGCTTGTTCCATTTTCAGAAAGAAGCTGCATGGGGAATAATACAAAGGGTTAGTTTTTCAAACTGTAGCCTGGGATGGTCTGTTGCTGAGTTATTTCTTGCCTAGATCCTGATGATATCCTATTTTAATAAAACGTTGTGGCTTTTTTTCCCCCCTTCTATTTCAGCCTTCTATCTTGGGGTTAACATAACGCAAAGGCTATGGTAACACAATTTTGGCTTTATGTACAGTTCAGACCAAAATGTAAACTATTAAAATTGCCTTACTTTAGAAGGAAAAAACAAATAGTAAACTGAAAGCAGTTTGAGTTTATTAGTACTTTACATATTGCATGTTAAACAATGACATGAGACTGAGTGCTGTCTGTAGCCCTTGATGTTGGCTCCAATTTTTTTTTTAAAAACATAATTTTGGCAAGTAGGGGGAATCTGGCAATCCTTCATGCTTGAGGCCCCTGCTCTAATAAAGCGCTTTAGTTATTAGCACAAGTAAATAGTTGTCCATTTATGCTTCATTAATGCATATTAGTCATACAGTAAATACTGTCATTTTGGCAAGTACCCCAGAACACTAAACACTTCTGCACAGTTTGGGGGGATTCAAACACAAAGTGGTGCTGGCACCTTTTTTAGAAAAATGTACTTGAAGCTATTAATATATTAAGTAGACAGACTCCAGTGGATTTTCCTAAAACTGATACTTAAGGCAAGGAGGTGGGAGGGGGGAAAGGAGAAATTATGATGAATGCCCCAGTATCACCGCCTAACCTTCTCATGCGAGGTTTCCAGTCAGCTTCTTTTTAAACTTGAAAATACAGGCTGGCTATCCTGAATTAATCAGCTTCAGATTTAGACAGTGCAAATAAGGAGACTGCTTTGAAAATAAAAATAAACTGTTATGCTCTAAACTAGTACCTTTGTGGTAGTTGACTGTTAAAATTCAGCTACTTGTAGAAAGGAGTGTAGTTTACAGGAATATATTTTAACCCAAAGTAAGGCCTGATCCAAAGTCTATTGAAGTCAATGGAAAGACTCTTCTTGTGTTCAGTAGACTTCAGATCAGGCCCATAATGAACAATTGGAACACAATGGCAAACTTAAATGTTTTGGAAATACTGTGAGCTGGTGATCTAGTGTTTTAGTAATTTATCAAACAAGAGTGTGGATTTGACTCATGACTAAGTCTGAAGGAAATCATATGAAACAATGGAATGGACTGAAATAAAGAAAACATGTTTAGTAAGTGAGCTGTAAATCTTGTCAAAGATTGTAAAGTAGCAAGATAGAAAAGATTCATGCTCCTCTTGAAATACTGAAAATCAGACATTTGTTTATTTGGACTCAAGATCAAATGTGCTGCTGAATGCAACTTTTCTTCTAAAATGAAAGAATAGAAAGTTGTTGAATTATTCCTCGATGTGAGAGATTTCATATGCCATTGTCATCTGAACATAACAATAATGGAAGTACCACATTCCGGGTCTCTTGGTAGCTCTTCAACGTAAGCTTGATTCCCGAGCAGTTTGTTTTTTGACACTCAAAATGAGATAAAGATCAATTGGTGATCATGCTATGAAAACTAAAAGGCAGAGATAGCAACTTTGTAATCAGTTTTCTTTTATGCTGCCATGACTACTGTCAACTTTTGCACAAAATGAGCAATTTTAAAGAAAGAATTGAATTGTATTACCTTTGGATACTCCTCCCAATATGTTGAGCCTCACAGGTCCACTAATAGGGGCTGCAATTGAAGAAACAGAGGGGAAAACTGGAGGAGGAATTAAAAGAATCAATATTGACCTCTCATGCCAGAGATAGTCTAAATAGAATGTACAACCTTCCTTAGTGTGTGTTCTGAGATAGTGTAAACAAATTCCCTGTTGGCTAAAAGAATATTCTAAAATTAGAACTTGACAGTGTAAAACATTGCACACTAATTGGGTTCCTTCTACATGAATTGGATGGGCCACCTGCTGTTTCAAATTCATTTAGTGAATTAAGTTGGATGAAAGTTCTTAGAACTCTCTGACCTCATGAGATTTTTTTTTTTAATCTAGATTTGATAGAAAAACTTCTTAGATAAGGATGTAGTAGTTCTACATGTAAACAGAATTTGATTACTTCATATTGCAAAATGTTCTTGAAGCAAAATGTTAAATCTGTTTAACTTGATGTATTTTGTTACTTTATTTCTTCTGCTAAAGTCAGGGAATTGCCGAGTCAGTTATAAAGAGGGATGTGGAAGGAGTCTTGTACAATATGGTGTCCAGTCTCTCTCTCTCTCTCTCTCTCTTCTTTTCTTTTTTTTTTCTTTTCTTTTGACTCTCATCTTATTACTTAACAGCGGTGGCAGAGTCCTTGGACCCAGATCCTCAAAGGTATTTAGGCACCTAACGGCTATTGAAATCAATGGGAGTTAGGCACCTAACTACTCTTGCAGATTTGGGCCTTGGTTTGCAGTCTTAAATTGAACTAGAATAGTTATCGGTGGCACACTTCAGCATGATGGCTGCTTTCATCAGGCGGCCCTGTGTATATGCAAATATTATATGCACAGTTTAATGTATATATGAAGAGAAGTGGCTGGGGGGAAGTACATCTTCCTTTATCAGACAGCTATGCCTCGCAGCATAACTAAGTTTTTTGCATCTCACACTTTTTTCCTCCCAGCATTATCCAACAAGCAAATACTGGCAATCTATATTAGTCTGTATCAAACATTGCTATTTCCCCCCCCCCCCCCCTTTTTTTTTTAAATGTGCTGGGTCAATATATACTTACCATAGGAATTGTTTTACCTGTAACTTCTGTAGAAATTGACATGATAGATGGTTTCAAAGTGAGTACAACTGAAATAATCTGGTTTGACTTTGTGTCAGAAAAAAGTAACCAACAGTATTTACACTTCTTTTGGTCCATAGCCAAAAGTAGTAAATGCCTAAAAGGGCATCTCCTGCCATCTGTTTTCCTTAGATTCTTGTATATCCCCGTATAAAACGATTACCTGCTGGCAGTAGGTTGTATATCTGTGGGAGGATTTACTAGCAGCTCAGGAGCTTAATAGCCACTGTCTTCTTGGGCCACATCGTAGTGTTTCCTTGTTGGAGAGGAATGGGTCAGAAGTGTGGAATCTGAATATCCATCTGACGTATGAACTCCCAGGTAAATAACCACACTTAATGTTGGCAAAGAGAAAAGAAGAACATAGATTTTTGGTACAGTAACATCCAATGGATGGGTTGCCCCTTTCCTTTTCTCAATTTTGTCCACCCTTCAACTAATCTTTTTGACCTCCAGGCTTTCTGATTTGTAATCTTAACGGGAGCTGTTTTCAGTAGTCTTACTCCACAAACCTATATCTTTATCAGAAGGCTTAACTCAAAGTCAAGAAAAGGAAGTATAATAAACACTGACTTCCCTACAAACAGGCATGGTGCAAATTCATTAGACAAAAGTTTGCCGTGTACTGGCAACAGAAACTTTCCTGCAATGTGATAGCTAATACAACCAAATAAATTAAATGTGCTATAAAAGAAATTAGAAGTTTCTTAGTGTATGTCATTGGTATTTCTTGAAAAGCTTGGCAATCTTCTGACAGGGCTTTGCACGCCAGTTGAAGTCTGAGTCATTGGTTGAAGACACCCCCCCCCCCTTTTTTTTTTTTTTTTTAATGTAGCACTACATTTTGTAATCTTTTGGCATGCAAGACTCTCTGCTCATATGTCCTCTCCAAAAACATACTAGTAACTATGGTAGTCCATTGAGCTGTTGAAAACTTAACATAGCCTAGTGTTTGGAGGGTTTATACAATATTCAAAGACCTATTGTAGTTGTGATGGGTTGGATCATAGAAACCCCCTTGGGGCTGCCAACTGATGTGCCAAGACTACTTCTGCCCCTGCCTTCCCTGCCAGTTTAGGACTCCAGAACCCTGCCTGCTTGTGCCAGATACGCTTGCCGGCTACCAACACAGACCCAGGTCTGAACCACGTTCCACAAACTGCAGGCTCAACTGAAAGCAGCTTAAGAAGTGTTCCTGTCTCTAACACTCAGATGTCCAACTCCCAGTGGGGTTCAAACCCCAAATAAATCCGTTTTACCCTGTATGAAGCTTATACAGGGTAAACTCATAAATTGTTCACCCTCTATAACACTGATAGAGAGAGATGCACAGCTGTTTGTCCCCCCTCCCCTGGTATTAATACATACTCTGGGTTAATTAATAAGTAAAAAGTTATTTTATTAAATACAGAAAGTAGGATTTAAGCAGTTCCAGGTGATAACAGACAGAACAAAGAATTACCGAGCAAAATAAAATAAAACACGCAAGCGAATGCCTAATACAGTAAGAAGCTGAATACAGTTAAAATCTCTCCCTCAGAGATGTTCCAATAAGCCTCTTTTACAGACTAGCCTCCTTCTAGTCTGGGTCCAGCAATCACACTCACCCGCTGTAGTTACTGTTCTTTGTCCCAGTTTCTTTCAGGTATTTTTTGGGGGTGGAGAGGCTACCTCTTGAGCCAGCGGAAGACAAAATGGAGGGGGTCTCCCCAGGCTTTATATAGTTTCTCCTTGTGGTTCTAAACCCCTCCCTCCACCTGTGCAAAATTACAGCTACAAAAGGGAGTTTTGGAGTTACATGGGCAAGTCACATGTCCATGCATGACTCAGAACTTACCAGCCAAGCCACATTCCTGGGAAACCTCAGATGTGGATTGGGGTCTCCAAGTTCATTGTTGGCTTAAGTGTTTCTTAATTGGGCCCTTACTGAGAATAGTTTTTCTCAGGAAGCTGACTAACTGCTTCACTGAGGCTACTTAAAATTAAAAAAGTAGATAGCCAATATTCATAACTTTGAATGCAAAAATGATATATGCATACAAATAGGATGAATATATTCAGTAGATCATAACCTTTACAGAGATATGTTACATGGCATATGTAGCATAAAACATATTCCAGTTAGGTCATATATACATTCATAAGCTTATTCCCATAAAGTATTATGGGGTACAACATCACAGTAGTTTCTTCTGCGCAAATGGTGAATGTACTTAACATTATCTACTATCTGAAGTATTGCAGTACCCTTGTTTCAAAGGTGTCCAATAGACCATGGCTGTTCACAGCAGAATGCTATTCTAGAAAATACTTCAATGAACTTGAGAGATGATTGCCAATTGGAAACTTTACTTGCTAAAGGCAAGGATGCCAGTTGGAAAAGTCTCTAGTTTTTTCACAAGGTTTTTCTGACACAAATTATAACTTATGTGTAATCAGTTACTATTTAAATGTAAATTATTGAGCTTCTGAGAATTTTTGGCTACAGAGAACAGTACTTTCACAGATCATAATCATTATTTGGTTAATTTCCCTTCTGCAGAATCTTTGGTAGAACTGCCTACAATCATTCTTCTCTCCCCTCCCTTCCCCCCCCCCCCCCCACGAGAAGTTGCTTGTAGGTAACAAGACAGCAACATAAGCATGTAATAATCTATGCCCTGAAGTTCCTGCTCCGTGTCTGGTTTCTTCCAAGACCAGAAGCAAACAGTAAAAATGTGTAGAGAGAATGAATTTGAGAAAAACACTGTAAAAAAGCATATTTGCTGAGGCGTATGCCTGACTTTATCATAGTAAATAGTCCTATAGTTATAGTCTCGTCTGCCATTCCATTAAAGGAAATGGAGACATTACAGTACATGGTGGCTTTCATTCATCTTAACAAATGTTTATATTGTTTGGATGATCTGAAATCTCTAGTAAAAACTGTAAGATTCTGTATAGGCAATTCTTCTTTTACAAGATGAACACTTGCTTTCCTGCAGACCACTGTAAAATCTTGAATTTTTCTCTAGTTGCTAGTGTGGCATAGCATGTTCTAAAATTATTGTCCTAGAACAACCTTTCAGAAGTGGTGTGCCAAGTCTTCATTTATTCACTCTAATTTAAGGTTTTGCGTGCCAGTAATACATTTTAATGTTTTTAGAAGGTCTCTATAAGTCTATAATATATATATATATTATATATAACTAAACTATTGTTGTATGTAAAGTAAATAAGGCTTTTAAAATGTTTAAGAAGCTTCATTTAAAATTAAATTAAAATACAGAACCCCCGGACCGGTGGCCAGGACCTGGGCAGTGTGAGTGCCACTGAAAATCAGCTCACGTGCCATAGGTTGCCTACCCCTGCCCTAGAACTTGGTGCATCAGTAACTTCAGTTTAACATACTGAATCTGTACAGAATGAATCTAATTTGAAATGGAAAATGAGGTAGATGGGAGAGCAAACCCAGCTTTGAACCCTCTAAGGCCAAATGGGATTGAAAGCTAAATAAGATGAAGAAAATGCCTGATGAAAACTTTTAAAACCTTGTAGTTCTAAATTTCTAGCATATATAAAACAGTGTTGCACCATAAGAACTTAAGTTTTTATGTCTGCTCATGAAATAACTCAATGCAGTTGGTTTTACAAGGGGTTAATTAAAAAATATACCTGTATATGTATGTTGCTTTCTTTGCTCACAACTTCCACCTTTTTCTTTGCATAATTTGCCTCAATTATTCAGTTTAGAAGCTTGGAACCAAGCCATTTGTCAAGTGCCTGAGTACAATGCTCTGTTTGAGAGATGGTACAATGGTTTGTATCCAAGTGCTATTTATAGGAAGGATTAACTGGAATGGTTTAGTGTAGATAAGTGTTAGTGTGTTTTTTAATGAGTTATGCAATTACTTTTTCTGGAACTTGGGGTCAGCAAATTTATGAGATCTTAAACTTCTTACTGTTCCTCTTCCCCACAAAGATTTCTTTATCAGAAGATACAAAATGTTCATGTGTAAAAGGAGCTTTGACTTCGAACAGTCATTAAGGAACTGCAAACAAGGTGCCTGAATTATAAGCATCCCTGACGTAAAGAATTGGCTTTAGGACAGATTGCTCTGCTGGCAGTTAACAGGCTCCATATCTCCATGGAAAGATGAGTTGTCAAGATAACTAGGAACAAATGTTTGATCAAGTGAGGCAACCACTCTTGGACCAAATTCATCACTTACCCAACTCCCAGGAACACTGCGGGGAGGGGATAGACACAAGAATGGATACTTATTCTGAATTGCTGCAATTGAGGAAATCAGTCTATAGATAAGCCTGGATGTCTCCTACCCAGGAAGTTCTGTTTTGCCTGTCATCTAAAAGTTAAAGTTGGGGGGGGGGGGGCAACAGAGAAGCTTTGGATGCGAAGTTCCGGATGCGAAGTTCCTCAACAGACTCTGAGATACATAAAGGTCAAGGTGGAGACTGTGGGATCTCCTGCAGTGGGGATATGAGAATTCTTTTGTTGACAGCTGACCTGAAATTATTTTAGTTGCACCTCTATGAACTCAATAGCCTTCACCAAACATCAAGTGGCTCTTTCACCAATCCTTAAAGGTCATCCTTGTTTATCAACCCTTTGGACTCTTGATTTCAAGCACAAACCTAGGCAGGAAGAGAGAGAATATTGTTCTGTTCATTTATGAGAAATATGGTGTTAAAGTCTAGATACCAGAAAACCTATTCCCACCAGAATAATATTCATATGGGAATTGATGGTTCCCACAATAAATACAGCAACTTTTCCTCAGGAGAGTCCATATTAAGTTAAAGCCAACAACATGAAGGGCCCTTGTCCACAAAGTCATCTTGTCAAGCACTGAGCCTGCTAAGAAGGCTAATCTTGTACATCGTTGGCCTGAAACTGGCTAGACTCCATACAAGGAAGTTGTAGAGCTTCTCCTTTTATACTTTCTGCGAGAACACTTTAAAAGTCTGTACACCAAATCCAAGATTCGTAGTACCTGCCCTCTGCTCACAGTCTTACTGCAGAACTATTGGCAGTGATGCCGGGTGGAGAGATGATTGAGTAGCCTATTCTGCATCACAATAGCTCCAAGGTTCCTAACCCAACCAGTCTGTAAAAGATTGTCTCTTAAATCTGCCCTCAGCTTATTGTGCCAGCTTTTTTTAAAAAACACAAGTTAGAACTTTTGAAGAAACTTCCCCAGTGTACATAGGCCTCGGAGTGTTGGCAGGCTGATTTTGTTGCTGATTTGCATCCCAGGTGTCAGGGTAGAAGAGACTCGTTTCATACCTGCAACCCTTGAACTCTCAGAAGGAAATACAACTGGATTGAATCCTTAAAGTCTGACACTACCTAAGAAGCCAGGACTGTTTGAAAAAACTTGCTGTATCTGTTGTATATCAAAGCTTTCTAAGCAAAGGCCTAGCACTTCCCTATACTACATTTAATGAGAAATTTGAAAAACAGCAATGTAATAAAACTCCTACATGTTCTGTCACTGCACAGGCATCATCCAATGCAATATTTGACATGGGGAGGGTAACTACTGTTGGTAATACTTTAGTGATTCTGCGTATTGTTTTTAGCTAACCTGCAAATAATTGTATGCTATTAAACTTCAAATTTCGCTCAGTCCATGTTCATGGACAACTGCGAATAATATCCCACAGTTTGACTGATCTTTTTAACAGAGTACTATGGAAACCTACTTTGGCTTACCTGATATGTTTCTTGTAATAGCAAAGCTCAGATTTCCCCCATTCTGTTGACCTGTTGGCTGTTAAGCTTTTCTGTCTGGGAAAAATGGTTCTCTTCAGTAACTTTTTTTTTTTTTCCAGAGCCAATTGTAATAGTTTGGAATTGGCAATAGTTTATAGCTTTGGAAGTTACCTCACTGGCAGGCTCTTGGAGATGGAGCCTATCTCTGTGTCTGACTTGCAACTAAGTAGAGTCTGAAAAAGCATTCCTAAGATCTGTTGGTCCTCCTCAAACATGAAACAAAACTTCCATTTAAGCACATACTTTCCTACTTACTGAAAAACATGTACCAAAACCCATGGAGTTTCATAATGGAACTTTCCTCCAGTCAACTGCCTTTTGTGAGAAATGGAATAGACCCTAGCTTACTGAGTTAAAGCTAGTGCACCAGAAAATAAACAGCGCTTCCTTTCTATAAATGCCTCCTACCTGGAGTCATTTCTAGCAAACACTAATCTTCATGGAGCATCTTGCATTCTCAGTTTTTTATATTGCAAAATTTTATTTTGCTTTTAAACTGTCTCAATCCGGGCAGCCACTGTGGTTTTTAGACTCGTTAAATATAGAATGAGGCTTTTAAAACTTCTGAGTCTGTCAGTTGTACTCTTTACAGAATTATTCAAAGATGGTAACCTTGAGGTGTCACATATCTTCTACCATAGCATGCTGTAGCCTCAGCCACCAAGCACAAACTATAGATTTGATTTGGCTTGTTGGTGTTTTGTGGTTTTCTTGTTTTTGTAGACTTGTAAGGCATCTTGATTCTTTGACAGCTGGGTTTTTGTGGATCAGATTAACTGACAGGAGTTCCATTTGGAGTAATCCTACTCAGTTTTAGGGATGTTACAATGCTGGATGCCCTTATTGCAAAAAATACCACAAAGCTGAATCTATAATGATACTGTACTTGTGCCTCCAAAGCACAAGGGTAAAATTTTTCAGCTGCTACAGTATATTCGCTTGTGAGTTAGTTGAGGGAAAACTGTATTTCAATTTGTAGCATACTGTTCTTACTAAATTCTAGATTATTTAAGAGTCTGCATACTTGAGAAACTTTCTAATCCACTTTTAACTAGAACAGTTTTTCCGGAAACTGATTTGAAAGACAACTTTTTGTAAATGAGAGAGATTTACTGTTCCTGGTAGTACCTTCTGGGATAAAAGAGTGCTCTCACTGCAGCAGTCAAAGTTCAGCGTAGTACCAGAATGAAAACAAATCACTTAACTTTCTTAATGTTCCATAAAGCAAATCTGATCCTTCCTCTTGCCACTGGTGAAAATCGGTCTTTTCAGTTCAACCATATAGAGTATAAATCTGATACCATATTGTCACTTTCAGTTTCTATAGGATGCTCTTACCAAGAAATGCTTCATGAGTGGGGGGATAGGAATGGTAACACTATTCAAGGCATTTGGATATATAGGATCCAGGTGCCACCATTGCAGGTGAGGATTTAGGATTTGAGCTTGTCCAACACCCCCTCCCCAACTCTCTTGCTGGACTGAATTTTTCTGTCAAGGGGTTTCCATCCTTCGAGCTTCACTCGAATGCTATTTTAACTAAACAATCCAGTGTTGGTTTATTTGGCCCAGGCCTCTAGGGTTCTGACCAGCAATTATTATAGTATGTACTGTAAAGGCAGACCACTTCAATCTCCTGGGATTTGAGCTTATTTTAGTACAATGTCTGTGTTTTGGCAGTTTTAAAAAGGGGTTTTAAAGTTATTGGGTGTCAAAACTCTGAACAAGAATGTAAAAATTCTGCGTTGAACCTTGCTTGTTTGACCGAGTACGCTCACTCTTGCGGTTGGTTCTCAGTCAGATGACAAAACAATTTAGAGGCAGGAAAACTACTTACAGGATATTGAGTTGCAAGGTTAGTCTTGCAATGCATTTTTAAGCTAGTGCGGGAGCTCCTTACAATTAAGCTAAAATCCACCTTGGGATCATCTGCTGGGTATGCAAAGCCTTCAGTTTTTTTTCTTGGCATTCCATCTTTCATAAAATGCAAAGAGCTGGGCCATGGAGAAATGAGGCTGATGGATGCCCGGAACGGAAACTAGGGAGGAGAGTGAAGTAATATGAATTGTGAAGAAAGAAACCTGAAACCTCTAGATGAGAATCCATATATTTGGATGTTTTTGTGATCCTGAGCTTTGGCAGACCCCTTCCTTCCCCACAGCCCTATCTCTGAGTAGCAGTTCTACCCTTTCTTGGGAATCCCTGTTGCCTGTGAACTCAAATAGTTTTTCATGGCCTAGGGCATCTGCTATTGGGTAAGCCCAGAGTATATTGTGCTAAACAGATTGCCAGTTGGTGCTTGGTAAGGGGCCTTGGGCTCCTCGACAGCTGTGCATGTTCTCCAATAGCTTTAAAAACCTTTCCAGGAAGGAACATGTTAATCAAACACTGACCCAAACCTTGTGATTTTGATTTGGGACTGGGCTTAGGTTTGGGTCGGCTTATGATAGCCCTCATTGTGGGGAAACTGGCTTGAACTCCCCAAATAGAAATACAGTGCTATGTCTTGAGTAAATTCAATAGCTCTTTGTATTGTTCAGGTATTGGAGCACCAGCTCGCTGAGCAGTCAACAGGAAAATCTGCTCTCACTTGGTTAACCACACGTCTATATGAGAGTCAATCTCTTTGATAGCAGTGAAGGTCAAAAGCTACAGATGAACAGATAGGAGCAAGTTAACATAGAATGTGAAACTGTAGTTGGACCCACCTGAAATCTGACATTTAACATACAAATCTAGCTGTACAATTGATTTGGTGGGGATGGCTTAAAGAGGAAGGTTTTTGTTGGGTTTTTTACTCCTCCTATTTACCTACTTCACGCAGCAGAAATGAATTGTTCTTGTTAGTGTAAACATTGCGCACAGTTCACTGTCCCTCATCAACTTGCATGCAGAAGCTCCTTGATCTGGAAAGTAAAGAATAGTACAAAGTGGTCTTCAGAAGACCCTATTTCTGTTTGTCTTTAAAGCTAACATAATACGCCTATTACCTACTTGACACACCAGGGTAATGTAATAGGACTACATCAAAGGTGAGTGTGGGAGCAGATATGGTGGTTTCAAAGCTATTTGGATTGGTTATTTCTCCTTTCTGCCAATCCATTTGATCATAGGGTTAGTCCAAGGGATTAGCAATGCTTTATGAAAGGAGTATGGGGGGAAAATAACCTAGTCTACCTTGCAACGGGATAGCTATTCCATGGAAACTATAGTATGCAAAAATATAATATAAACTGGAGGGAACTGTAATTTTCTTTTCTTTAGCTTATTAAAGCTGTTGCCTCTTAATATCCATCGTTATTTGCAATTTAAGTCATTATGGAATAGGAACTGTAACACTTGAAACCACAGAAAGTGATTTAAAGAAACAATGTATGCAGACAGCGCAGCTAGTAATGAGTAAGGTTGACTGATCCTCTGTTTGAAATGTCTGATTTAATTTTTTTCTTTTGATAACAGAAATTGTTGCCATGCTAGCCCAGATAGCTAGTCATTTTAGTAGTTTAAAATTGGATAACTAGTATAACGCCATAAAGTACTTGATAATTCTAGAGTGTCAGATAATCCCAGATTTTGGCTGTTAATGTACTGAGGATATTGTCTTTGCCTCTGACTGCCCTGTTAAAGTATGATACAGGCGCTGCATTATTTCATGCAATATTGAAGTTTGCAAAATGGCATCGAAATCTAATCTGTTAAGTCTGTTTTGTTTGTCTTCACAAAATGCTAACTGCTGTAGGAGACACTATTAAAAATAAACATTGCTTCATACACTTCCAGTAGTCCCACTAGTCACTTGATTAATCAACCTTAGAGTCACAGATGCCGTATGACATGCAAAATACCTCATGCAAGTAAGTTTATAGGGGCTGATGCCTAAGCTAGCTTCTAAAAATACTATTGTCGTTTGATATTGTAATAAGTCAAGTCAGAGAGCATATTTTACTTTCAGGATGAAAGCACTTACTTGGTAGAGGGGAGAGGAATAAAAATAGGTAGAAAACATGTGATTTATTGTAAGTGTGGATTGAGCTGGGGGAAGGAATGATGGAAGAAAGCAGGTGTCTAACTTGTTGACAAACTTTGTGTGTAGGTTGCACAAAACAATAAAACTTCTTTGGCTGTACAGTGACTTGGAACAATTATATAACCTTTAACCTTGTTCCAGTGTCCAGTCTGATTTTTACTGCAGGTGGCAACATGCCATTGTTTGTCTTTGATCAATTTACATAAATAGATCCTGGAGGGTCATGTGAAACTATCATGAGCTTTTTAAAAACGGCACAGTAGTTACCTTTTCTCTGCTGCCTGCATTGCTTTAACAGGTGGTGTGGTTTATGAAAGTCTGTCACTTTACTGTGTATTGCCCTGGCTTTAAATACCTTAAGGAAATCCTTGCCCAGGGCATAGTTTCATGAGAAAAATGTGGAACCAACGTTTTTATAGAAGATACAGGTAGAATTGTCCAGTATTGAAGCAAACTAGGACATCTGCAAAGACACAGTCACTGTACATCTCCAGTGATTGAAACCTCTACTTCTGATAAATTTTACTGTAACTTTAAGTTGGAGTCGATGAGGAAGGCTTGTGGTTTAAACACCTTCCTGAAGAACTGAAAGGTTGCCTCAGAGAGGATGGCATTTCTTTCTCTAAGTCAGTGGAAATTATTTTTAAGCTTATTTAAGTGCTAAGTTACAGGCTTTCAGCCAACCCCAGGCCACAGCTTTTTGATCTTCTACAGTAAAACTTTTCCATCTAGTACTGTAGGGGATTCAAAGATAAAAAGACCCTCTGTGTACAGCTATTGTATTTTGTAACCACATTGTATTGTATTTGTCTCCTTTCTAGCAGACATTTTACTTGGTTTTTGGTGGGACAATAAAAACACTTTAAGGCCTACTTGCAAATAAAATGACTTCTGGTGTAACTACCTTTCCTTGTTTGGTTTCTCAACTGCTGTACTAGTTAAGCATGTGAGCTTCATGATGGGAAGACTATCTGCGGTTAAACGCAGATATGCCATCTGAACTTAAATTGTTGCATGGGAACTAGAATTAGCACCCTTGTACTTCTTGAAACATGACCTCTGCTATTTCAGAAGACTCTTAAGCTGTCAATATTTTATGTTCTTGCCATGCTGAGCCAGTTCTCGGGGTACCCAGGACTGAGAGCTACCTTTTTATCCCCTGCCCCAACAAGAGGGAGTCTTGCACATGGTAGCTTGGTGTTACCTTCCTAACACCATCAGTCTGTTAGTCAGTCATGCAGTCTCTCCTGGGTTATGTCAGCCCTGTCTTTGCCTTGCAGGTTAACAAAAAGTGCATCCCAGTCCCCGAGTCCCTTTAAAGTGTTCCCCTGCGATATCCAGCCTCTGACACTTGGCTACTCAGAAATCCCAGGTCTTCTGCTCTCAAAGGTGCAGTGGACCCCAGTTTGCCAATTCGACCTTAAGGCACTGCACTTATGAGCACTTATAACACAAAGAAGGTTTATTTAAAATAATCTAGAGAAGCCATTAGAAACAAGAGAATGTGATGGAAACAAATGGTTGCAATACAAAACAAAATCATAAAATGCAAATTAGGGCCTACACTTTTATAGGTATCTTTTCTATCCAATAAAAGCAGGTTTCCACCGCCAAAATTCAGTCTGTTGCAGAACTGGCTGGCTTCCCAGGAACCTCCAGTTTTTCATGAAACACTCCCGCCCAACAAGATGTCTCCTCAGTGAACGGATGCAGAGTGCCTCTCCCCACCCTGTGATATACTGAAAATGAGTCTTTTGTCTTTATTCACAGGCAGGGCGATCCCCTGTCTGTTACAATGTTCCTTTTTTACCTCCAAGTGATTCTGATTGTTTGCAGCTGTCTTTGATGGTTTTCCATTGAATGTGCTGGGATGGAGCAAGGGTAGACAATTGAGCCTTGCATTACCTTACTGGGGAGTAGTGACAACTACCTCCCACTTGAATGGGCCCTCACCAAGACTTATGGTTTCCTGGTGTCTATGCCTGACTTACGGGGTCTTGGAGTTAGTTTTCAGTATGGTTACATGTTCCTTAAATATTAACCATGTGCACATCTCACAATGATTAGGAGTACTGGTAAGTTACAAGTTTTCAGTAGACACCTCACATGCTACCCTTCATGGATAAATACCGTGAAAGTGTTGTATTGATTGTAATGAGTTTGCCTGTTGGCAACAGTCTCTCACATGCATCTAGCCACCTGCTGAAAATTGAAGTCTGATATTCTGTGGGGTGGAACACACACTAGAGTTCTGGCTGTCATTACACTGCACAGTATGGAAGATCATTCTGCTTTATTCTCTGTCTGAGATGCTTAGCGCTTAAGCCTGGTCCAGTACTGGGTTTGGAATAGCTGAGTTGCAGTTAATTTCAGGTTTGAGTTCTTGGCTCAAACTCCTTTAAGGATAGCTTCAGGGGTTTCTGCATTAATATAAGATAATTTGTCTGTCTTACCCTACCTTCAGAGCCCCCCCCACCTCCCAAAGATACAATGCTAAGGTTTTTTGGCAATAGCCATGATCTCTTCTTTCATACAAGTAGAAAGGAAAACTACATGCATTGCAGTGAAAGCACCACCATTCTAAAAGCACTACACATTACATTAGTTAATTACACTGAAGTGTTAAAATAGAAGGATTAACAAGTGCTGAAAAGAGAAGGGTAAATAGGATTTCATGTCAGCAGGAAACTTCTTGTGGTTTTAGGATGAGACTATGGCCTGGTCTACACTGGGGGGGAGAGGGGGATCGATCTAAGATACGCAACTTCAGCTACGAGAATAGCGTAGCTGAAGTCGACGTATATTAGATAGACTTAGAACCACTTACTTCGCGTCCTTGCGGCACGGGATCGACAGCCGCCGCTGCCCCGTCGACTTTGCTTCTGCCTCTTGCCGAGCTGGAGTTCAGCAGTCGACGGGAGAGCGATCGGGGATCGATTTATCGCGTCTACACTACACGCGATATATTGATCCCGATAGATTGATCGCTACCCGCCGATCCGGCGGGTAGTGTAGACGTACCCTAAGAGAGAACTAGTTTGAATTCAAAATAAGGTAGCACAAGTGGCACAAGAAATGTCACGGGAAGATTAGCAGAAAAGATGGAAGGTCTGGGTGTATATGTATGGCCAGTATGAAGGCGTGGATGTCAAGATCTTAACTTGTACTGTATCATTTTGTAGGGTTTGGAATATTATACAACTAGATAGATAGGGATATTTTAAAACTTCACTTTTACATGTAAAACTTCAATAGAAAACTATTCTATGAAGCCGTTAGCATTTCTTGAGTTGTCAACATCTATAAACTTGTGAATTGATAGATTTCATACATACTGACTTTAAGTCTTTCAAGCAGCAAGTCTGAGACTTTCTAATATTAACTGGCACTGAGTTAGAAACAGCCTCTGTTAGAAACAGCCTTTAAGGAGGCATGGACTAAATTCTTGTCATGAGCTATAGACCATTCTCACCCTGGAATACTAGAATGTAAATTAACTCTCAATCTGGAATGTTTCAACAAACTAGAAATGTTAGGTGTTTACACATTGATAAAATGGTTCAGGTGAAATATGAATCTACTCTAATTTCCCTTCAAATGCTGACTTTGGTAAACCAAATGAAGTTAATCCTGTTTTTTTGATTCCCCCGTTTTCCTGCTCCCTGCAAGTCTTGGTTTTAGGCAGAAGTACAGAAGGCTTACAAGAAGTTATGATATTTTTTGACCCAGTGAAAGCATTAAAGCTTTTCAAGCCTGATCTTGTGAGTTTGCCAAAATAGAGAACTGGAATAATATCTGGACTTTTGGATGAATATCTAAACTGAACCTCTTATTCCGTTAGGGTTTGCTACCGTTAGGGTTTGCTACTGAATCTGTTTGTCTGGACTGTTCTGGTTAATGAACTATAAATCCTAAACCACAGTTCTTGGAATTAGGATTCACAGCTTTGTCATCTATAAGAACTTTATAGCGCAACCCAATGAAGAAAACTTTCTTCAGCTCTTTTATATCAAATTGCCTTAGCTCCCAGGATCTTAGATTATGGAGAATACAAAATGCATATTTTGATCAGATTTTCTGCTGTTTGTGTTTTTAGGATAACGTAGATCAGACTTCAGCTCACACTCGGAGAGATCTGGTGGAACCAGGATTCCAAGAACCATCTAATCGCATCTCTTTAAATCACCAAGGTAAGGAATGGGGTGGAATTACGTCTGGTCAAGATGCTGGGAAGGGAACCCTAGAAGTGTATGTTCTGAAGTATTTGTTTCTGCACCTGGTAATGTGAAAGTTGAAAACGTTTAATTGTTTATATCCTCCTCTTTGCAAACTGCTTCGTGAGCTATGAATGAAGACGACCAGGAGATCCTTTAGTGATATAGTTTCTCCATTTGTGCAGCTGCTTTAAGTTTTTCACCAAAACAGGTTTTTTAATTACTAAAACGCCTGTAATACTGTATTACAAATCTAGTTTGAAAGCTATTCCTTGTCAGGACCTAGCTTCAGAGTACTCATTCTTCTGGAAGAGTTGATACATATAGATTGGCAAGAGGAGTGACATCCTTACCTGCTTTGTGTGTTCTATATCAACTCTTACAGGAAAAGGAGAACCCTGAATTCATGTCATAATGCCTAAACAAAAGTGAAATTTTTCATATAGCTTGAGTAATTATTTCCCTTATGAAAAGTCCCATAACCGCTTTATTTCTTGTCCCTATTAATGAGGTTAGTTGTGACATTTGAGAGCTCCTGGAGTATAACCTGGATCGGGCCCCCATGGGGTTAGCGTTTAGACAAATACATAGACCTTGTCATAGACAGTTGGGTTCTATAAAAACTTTATACATCTCTATAGCACTTAAACACTGTGTATTTCCTATGGAGTGATTCAAACTCCAAGAAAAAGGATAGTTTACATTCTGTAGGATTTTTTTCTATAACAGTATCCATATATTAATTATGGCAGGGCTCACATTAGTTGCATTAGTTTAATGCAGCCGTTAACCTTGACACAGTCAATACAATAATAAGGCACCATTAACAATGTGCAACAGGATTAAGTTAACTTTTCTAAAAAATGCTGGAAATTTAGTTTCTCTGTTTATTTGTCAAGATCAGCAAGATTTGAATTCCATGATTTGCAAACCTCCCAGACTACTTAAGTTTTCAAAAGTAGTTTACGTTCTTGAATTCTTTTACAATCTGAGCCTACCCACAAACAGATATCCTGGACACTGTATGCACTTCGTATTTCTGCATGACTGTGCAGGCACGCAACATTCCATTTTTTGTTCACCTCAGACTGCCTTACCCACACTCTAACTAAAGCTTCCTTGTCCCATCGAAAGCCCTTGACAGACTTGATTTAAATGGCATTCTTTGAAGCCATCAGTAGATTTCCTTCTTTGTAACCAGATGTAGGACTTCTTCCAAAAAGTTACTGTCTTCTCAGACACATGCCACGGAATTAGAATGTAAACCTGTTGATGCTTAATAGTGCTCATTGAGATAGAGTTAGGATCTTGATTATGTTGAAGACCTGGGAAGCCTCACTTTCTGATGCCAGAAGTCCTTTTCCTAGGTCAAGAAGCCTCCTGATATTCTTAATAGATAAACACTTTTTTCCCCCCCTCCACCCCGCATCCACTCCTGTTTTCCTAATGTGGATTTAATATAATCTAATTCAAGTGAATATATAACACTAGTGTGATGACATTGGGAGTACCATCAATAAATCAATCCTGATTTGTCTTGGGTATAGCTTAGTCACCTTCCTTCATGATACTAATTATGATTCTCAGAACCATCGTCACTGTGTGCCCATGCATAATGTACACTCGCTCCTTGGCCTTAACCTTCTGAGATTTCTTGGAAATCATGTTCAAAGTGATCTACTCTCTATGTGCGACAGCACTTGAAATAGTTTGTCCCACATAACTGGTATGTTGGAAGCCTGCGAGTGGTTCAGCAAAAGTATTCAATATTTCTGCTTTGGCATTATGCTATCCGAAAAGGCCCATACATGGGCTCTATTTAGATATTCACAAATTGTAACTTGTGTTCGTCATTGTTATGTACCTTCATTGTGCTCCAGCAAATTAAGGATTCAGATCTCTGGGTACACTCTGCAGTAATTCCAGTTATCGCCTCTCCTTTGTTACTCTCAGTAATCACATGAAGACTTATTTGGCACCTGATATTTCTCTGCCTGAACTACTTTGAGTCCTGCAAACTACTCCGACGTATTTAACAATTGTGGTTAAATGGAATGTGTTCCATAATGTCAGTGGCTGCTCTAAGGGACACTTGAACAATAAGGCCAATATTTGATATAATTAATAATATGCTATCAATGAGTAAGTAAAGGCCAATTTTGTTGGACCCAAAAACAGTGTTCCTTATTCTGCAGCAGATGAATAGAAACTGTCAAGTCGTGTCTCAAATCCACTTCTCAGTTTTCTGCTAAAACTGAAATAATCAGGGTAAATATAGCTGGTATTTAGTTTGCAAGTGAACTTGAATGCTAACATGGATACATATTGTAATCATACTGTTTGTATAGGGAGCATGGACTGAGCAAAGGACTAGGAACCAGAAATGTCAGCATTCTAATCCTGACTCTCCCACAGATTGTGTGGCCTCTGACATTTCATTTAACTGCTGCTGCTCCTCCCCCTTTTTACAGTGGAAAAATAACCTAGCTTAATGCTTTTATAGCACTACGAAAATGTAAACAACTGTTAATGCTAAATTACTATGTCGAGTTACATGCTGGTTCTCTCTGGTATTATGACCTGCTCATACACGACTCTACAAACCTATGAAAAGTGCACTCTTCTCCAGTAACTGTAGAGCAAAAGTCCTTCAACACTGAACAGGTTCTGAGCTTGTTGGAATTCTTAGACAAAATGTTTGTATCATAAAATGCTCACTTGTGAAAACTGAAATATTGCGTGGGAATGTACCAGTTTTGAGAAGCTTTCATTAGGAAAGGTTTCTTAGGTCCAGGGTGGAATTTCTGGTCACAACCAGAGAGAGCATGAGCCTGGTGGTACAGGCACTCACTACAATGTGGGAGACCTAGCTTCAGGTCTCTACTCTGCCTGATTCACACCAGGTACTTGAACTTCTCTCACCTACCACCAGCAGTACATGTACCACAGTTTGGGAAATCACGCTTTAGCAACTCTTTAACCTGAGCAGAAGTTCTGAAGGAATTTGGCCTCTTTAGATCTGGATGAACTATTTTAGATAGTGCTGCATTTCACAAAATTAGACAACTAATATACAACAAAACTTTCAGCATCCCATATTTGTTATGCTATTGTATATGCCCACTCATTGCCATTTCATGTTTGACCCCAATGAAAGTTAGGTTCTCTGAATGCAGCAGACTTAACAGTTTCTATCAATCATTAGTTTACCAGCTGCTCATAAACTACAACCCCTCCTCTCTTTTATAAGTGAACAGCTTTGGTACAAGTGCTTCCAGTTCTAAATCATGCTTTCTTCCCATGGCCTGTACTCTGCTGAGGAATCTGAATCTCTTCTATTCCCTGTAAGCTGGAAAAAGAGGGCACAAGTGAGAGCTTTATCTGAGGGCTGAGAAACCCTTGCCAAATGTATCTACCTAAATAAGCTCTTTCATACTACAGACATTCCAAGTACTTGTTTGCAGCCGAATCATCCTTCCACAGAGACAGCCATTTCTTTTTTTAAAAAAGGCTAAACATTTGAGGGTGAGGTAGGGGAATTGGGAGTACATTCCCTCAAGTTAAGGAGTCTTGCAACTTGCAGTTCTTGTATACAATTATTTTTACAATAGCTATAAAAATAGTATTTTTGTTATTTCCAATACACTTTTCTGGTATGAGTCACTTCCATGAGCAACAAGTACTTTGGACTGAAACCATTGTTTGATATTAATACTGAATGATCCCTCCATTTAAAGGTAAAGCATACAAGTACAGTCCTCAGACAACATGAATTGGGGAGTATTTTCCTGTACCTCTGAAAACTTGTGTGACGTGCCATAGCCCTTAGAGATTTTGTAAGATTGAAGCCATTGAGAATAAAGAAATAAGAGACATCAACAAACGGTGTAAAATTTGAAGACATGGAAAAGGCTGAAATGCTCATGCTCTGTTTCAGTATTCAGGAAGCAGAATATTGTTTGAAAAAATGATTCAGTTCTGGGAAATCATAACAAAAATAGAAGATGGGGTAAAAAACCAAGCATTGAAATTATATGGTGTTTATTGAAGGGTTATTAAGGAAAGTGACAAAGTATATCAGAACAGTTATTTACCATCTTTAAAACCACGAGGAGAAAAGAGGAAGTAATAGCATGATTAGACTGGGTCAACTAAAGTTGCACTTTTTTGGGGGGAGCGGGGGAAATGGTCAAAGGAAGATTTGAGAAAACGGCAGGCCACTTAACCGTATCTCAGTTCCACATAAAAATAAGAGCAATATTCAATATTTTTCACTTGCATAGTGTGGTATGTATGCTGAAGGATAGCAGTCTGTTCACTGCCCAACGGCAAAGGGTGCAGAAGGAGAGAGCGAGGGCAATTGTAGCTAAGAGTGCTTCGGTGAAAATCTCATCACAATGTCATTTATGGGGTCTTTTACTAGACCCACCAGAAATTTTTATATTTTGACATTTTTGTCTTGATCCCCAATGAGGGTGAAAAGTCAAAACAGCAAAACCTTTTGTGGAACAAAAAGTTCTGAGAAGCATTGATTTGGAAATGTCAAAATATTTTGGGTAGATAGCAGTCTGCCTCTGCTGTGCCTCATGGGAGTTGTAGTGGGAGGGAGCCTCATGCTCATGTTCCCCCCAGTAGTCTGACCAGATAGCCCAGCCGACATTTCCCCTCTCCCTCTGGTTGTGCTGCTAGAGAGGGGTGCCGCAGAAGTTAGTCTACCCTTCCCACTAGGATGTTCATGAAGTTATTCATGCTATTTATCAAGCTTAGCTATACTGCCCAGCAAAGAGAGGTGGCTCACCATGTGGAAGATAATGGAAATGTGCAGCAGGCTCCCAGTACAAATCAATTGAATGAATGAATCTTTCAAACTTCAGCAGGGTTAAACCCTTAAGCTTGTGCCGCTACTGTTTCTATTCCCTTTTATTTGCACTTCAGCCTCCTTATGAAAGCTCAATTGTTTTTCTAGAAAATCATTAAGTAGTGTCAAACCCATCACTAGGGGACGGTTGAAGGTGGTGGTTATCATTTTATAATGCATTGTATTTATACCTCCCAGTTACTTTTTTTGAGAGGTCTCACAACTACTTACTATTCAGTGTTTAGTAGTTGAACGCAAATAAGCAGCACTTGATTGTAACTTCTTAAAAATAAATAAATAACGTATTAGGTAAACTACTAGCATATTCTTCAGGTACAAACTGTCAAATTCTTCTTGCTGCCTATACAGATGTATTACAACCCCTTTTTCTTAGCACGCATATACAATTTTCCTCTTCAGAGACTATTTCTGCTCTGCTGTAAAGTCTAAAATTCTGTATGTCACAGGAGTTCTTTACTTTCCTATTCAAAACTAGAATGAACAGTGCTATACCTCACGCCATAGCCAGATTATGTTTTATTAGCAGACAACAGAGTGTGATATGACTAGTCCTTAGGTCTTCCTTGTTCACATTAGAAGATCTTGCCTGAGTTAAAGTGATGTAGATGCTGGTTTTAAGCATATAAACAATCAATTTTCTAGATTTCCAAAGAGCGCTCACAGTCATTGAACTCTATTCTTAGGGCAGATTCCCAATTTAAATTCACAAGTTAATAGCAAAAATATGACTTTTGTAGGCTCAATAGTGTCTAGAGATAACAAAAACTCCCCTGCCCGCATACCATGTAGATCCATAAAATCCACTCTAGTTGACTATTTTGTGTGCTGCTTTAATGACTGGCATAGACATAGTCTGAGTGGTACTTGCTAATCCCCCTTCTCCAGCATTCCTATTCCAATTTAATCTAAATAGCTTTAGTTAGGGCTCATATGCCAGTATGGCCTATTCCTTGTGTGTCCCTCCTCCCCCAAGCTTTGATTGGCTTACTTCCACAAATCTCTGACTTGCTGCCCACAGTGGTGACTTCTATATTTTTCTTTGGCAGCCAATGAGTGTGCCTAGTAATTATCAACACTCTGGATTGTCTTTCACTGCAGTACTGGGAAAACACCAGTGTCATCAGGATGTGCTATTATCAGAACTCAAGCCTGCTTTGTGGAGGTACAAATAAGTCCTGAATTTAAAAAGTAGAATGAAAAAGCAGTACATAAATTGAGTGGTCAGTAGGAGACATTCCCATTGGTACTGAAGAAATCAATGCCAAAAGCAGCCAGATTTCCATGAGTCTTTGCACAATGCCAACAGCATTTATATAACTTACTGCAACTATCAGTGCAAAAAAGGTTTACTGTAATTGCATGTGAAGGTGAGCCTCTACTTCCCAACTAACTTCTTATAGTACCTTCCACCTTATTTCAGATAAATCCGTTCTTATTACTTTGTGTCTAATCTTGTTATCTTTATTACTTCCAGGGTACAGTATATAACAGCTTGCATGGAGGTTTGGCCTTCTCCTTAGTTTATATGGCCACTTTCTAAACCCATTGACTGAGATATCTGCTTAAAACAAGAACTGAACAAAGAAGAGAATGTGCTATTTTTAGTTTAGAGAAAAAAAAATCTGGTCCCAGAGGTTTGAATCAAATTACAGGAGGAACAAATTGACCAGTAATTGAGTTAACTGGAAAATTCTGTACATAAGGCTGCTAGTGATTTGAAAAGAGAAGAAACAGACCAGAAGCCATTTAGTGTGCACGTGGGTGGGTGTTTTTTCTACTTATTTTCCCCAGCTGACCAGCTATCCTTTTGGGCATCTATTCTTATCTAGATACATTTTTACTAAGTGGAAACTCTCAACATGAGGGAATCAGCCCCCCATAACTTTATGATAAGAACTGTGATCCTCATCCTGCAAACATTTCAGCACATGCATAATTCTACTCTTGTGACTTAAGTAAAGAAGCATGTGTGCTCAGTGTTTGCAGGCAAGAGAACCAAATCTGACTGTAATCCAGCAGTGTTAAATCTGAATTTTTATAATCCTGCTTCAGGACAGGGAAGGGACCTCAAGAGGTCATCTGTGTTCCAGCCCCACATTTCTATGTTTGTATTAAGAGGTAAGGTCTTTAGGGCAGAGACCATCTTTCATGGTTGTACAGAGCTTAGCACAAGGGCGGGTGCCTTTAGGCAACTCAATAATGTAAATAAAAATAATCTTTAAATCACCCTTTTAAAACGAGCCAAAAGTTGGAAAGTGCTAAAATTTCGTGTGTGTGTGTGTGTGTGTGTGTGTGTGTGTGAGAGTGAGAGATCTTATTCAATGACCTAGAGAAAGAACGGGTTCTGAAAACTTCTAAGAGCTACCATCATATTTGTAATGGACCCTGGAGGCATATTGAAGGGGAAATGACTTCTGATGCTCAATGTTTGTGAAGAAGACAGGCGCTGGAGCTGGTCCACTTAACTTTGGACCAACCTCTTTAGTAAGCTGGAACTATTTAAACTCAAGACAGCTGAGAAAGTATCAGTTTGTATTTAAGTGTTTCATGGCAGGTTTTGGCTCAAAAGGAGACAAACTGTTGATTTGAAGAATATATTTTTATCTCCAGTTTCTCTACTAAGGTTCATAAGGTCCTTTGGCCAGCACCGCTTCCCACCGCCCTAGGTCTAGGCAAACCGCGGCCAGTGGGAGCTGCGATCGGCCGAACCTGCCGACACGGCAGGTAAACAAACTGGCCCGGCCCGCCAGGGTGCTTATCCTGGCGAGCCGCGTGCCAGAGGTTGCCAACCCCTGCTCTAGTGGGGTCCCTTCAAACTTTTTATCATACAGGTGGGAAGCAAATGAGAATCTCTTAATTCGGGATCATAGGTAACTGAACATTTACATCTTGCTGCCTAGTTTTTTTCCTGACTCCCATTTCCATGTATGGGCAGCTAATACTCTTACTCTGGTCATCCTCTTGCATCAGCTCTCCATGTATAGGTTGTCAAAGTATGTGCTCTCTATACAAATGTACCTTCTGTTGTCACACAGCTGTATGTGTGTGTCTTAGATTCAGCGCATCCTCTAGTTATCGCACATGCATCTGCCAAATGAAATACCACAACTTAATTTGTTTTATTTAAACGGTGTCGAGTGTGGTGCTGCTAGGTGCATAATGCATCAGTCATTTATTTAGGAGTATAGGAATTCCATTCAATGAGTGCGTATCTCCTAATGATCTAAACAATGCAATTGGTGCACTTTGATAGATACTATAACTCTCTTCTGCACTGACTGTGACACCCATTCCCAACAGCAGAACTGGCAATTTATGTTTGTGCATCTGCTCTGGTTGTGATGCCAGTCTTGCATTGCTTGGAACAGCCATTTCCCCTCATATGTCAGATATAAAATCAGGTCTAACACCACTGGTCTTCCTAGTTTTCTAACGGGAGGAATAGAATAGAAATAGCACTTGGCATGTGTAGGGGTAGGTACCATAGATTAGTTAAGAGGTGGTGTCTGATTCTCTTCCCTCCCTCCCTCCAACCCCCAAGGGGAAATCTCTGGAGATACGTGTCTTTGAAATATCATTCATTATTATGGAAACCTCTCAAAAGCAAGTAATCTCTACAGCCTTTAAAATACATCTTGTCATGTATGACGAGTCAAGCTCTTCACCTCAGTCTCCAACTTCAGACTTCTCATGTAAATTCAGCATCCCATGGAACCATTGCTAACCTTGCCGCTCTGGTATTAAGAAGATAGTTCTGCCTTTAAATTAAGCTGATGGTAAAAACCTGAAGAGGATCAAATTCTGATGCTTTTGTGTTGCCAAAGTAGAATATTAAATAAAAATATGGTTTTATTGGCTAGTAAAATCAACCCCTAAACTGTAAACCTAATTGATCCACTCTAGTAGGAAAAACTGAGTTTATGATAGCCTACGTTTTATATTGTTTTTTCTAGCCTGTTGTATTGGTCTCTTAGGGCATGTCTACACTTACCTCCGAAGCAATTGATCGAGCAGGGGTCGATTTTATCACGTCTAGTGAAGACGCGATAAATCGACTGCCGAGCGCTCTCCCATCGACTCCGGCACTCCACCGAAGCGAGAGGCGCAGGTGGAGTTGACGGGGGAGTGTCAGCAGTCAACTTACCGCAGTGAAGACACCGCGGTAAGTAGATCTAAGTACGTTGACTTCAGCTATGTGAATAACGTAGCTGAAGTTGCATAACTTAGATCGATTTCCTCCCACCCAACCCCCCAGCGTAGACCAGGCCCTACTTACTGTCACTAAGGTAACACTTCAGCAAGCATGCCATCCCCAGTAGTAGTCTCAAGTATCAAATGTCTTTTACCTGAGTTGAGCTTTACTGGGGTTCTCTTTGATGTTTCCTCTGTAAATGAACTGATCCATAATCTACTACTGGTGGTGTATCGCCACTACCTGTGTAATGAGTTAGAAGTCTGCATCATCCTTTTCCTTCTTGTGCAATAGCACATGAACTACTTGGACAGTAGAAACTTAATTAGCCTTAGGGGAGGAATTGGGGTTCCAAGTTGTACTGTCCCTTCTCTGCTTCATGGAGTTAACAGCCCTCAACTTGAGTTGTGCAGACCATAATATCTGACCCTTCTCTCCTTAGTTTAATCAATTTAAGTTAATTAAGAGCTCTTGGTATGGGCTCACAAGTTGGCTGGAAGAATGTTATTAGGATTCTGTGACAGTTGTTAACCTTTTTTCACTCATTTCAATGCTGAATTTGTGCCAAATGTCAAGACCCTAGCTCAGTGGACAAATGGAAATTAATATGGTCAGCCAGGGACTTGTTGCTAACATTTATATTACACTTCATAGGTAAGGCTCAGCACTGTGAGTCAGGTGCCCTGGATTATTTGCTCTGCCACACACCTCCTGTCCCTCCTGGGGCTCTGCTTATTTTCCCCCAGTAAGCGTATGTCTGCCCTTTGAACTGGGGTCATGATTCCCACCTTGAGGAGACACACTCCCACTAGATCTCACTGAACTAGTACACTAAAAATAGAGTGTAGCTATGGCAGTGCAAACTGTGGGAGGAGATAGATTGCCTCCCCGAGAACCAAGCTGGGACCTTAGATACATACGTGGGCTGGCTAGCCCATCCACCCTTCCCCCGCTGGTGTTCCATAGAATGTAGCTGTCTTTAGCACTGTAACAGGATGAGAGCTAGCACTAGTATGGGATAGCTCAGTGGTTTGAGCATTGGCCTGTTAAAGCCAGGGTTGTGAGTTCAATCCTTGAAGGGTCCATTTAGGGATCTGGGGCAAATATCTCCTAGCTCAAAGTGTAGACACACCCTTAGTGATTGACACCTCAGATATATTTAAGTAACTTCAGGGGTTTGAGAGCCTTTTTGGAGGTGCTATAATTAAATGTCAGACTGCTGCTGTGGGCAATTAAATTATCTTGG
The DNA here is from genome assembly GCF_002925995.2 of Terrapene triunguis. Classification (NCBI taxonomy): domain Eukaryota; kingdom Metazoa; phylum Chordata; order Testudines; family Emydidae; genus Terrapene; species Terrapene triunguis. Next base: position 8,970,326 of record NW_020664531.1, on the reverse strand, counting down.
GACTAAAATCACTTTTAGAGTTGGAAAGTTGTTTCTCTGTGTCAGAGCTGGCGCTAGGTATAAGGAGTCTAAGCAATTGCTTAGGGCCGCGAACAACTCCAGGAGGCTCCCTATTCTCTTTTTTTTTTAGTGTGTGTTGTGTGGGTCGGGCCCCCCCAAAGATTCCTGCTTAGTGCCTGCAATGGGTTCGCACCGCCTCTGCTCTGTGTAGACTTTTCACCTTTTACTGGAGGGGGTTATTCATTCAAGACCCTGCTGTCTGCCTCTTTAGCCCTGTTTCCCAACTCCAGATATTGAGGTACCTGCAAAACTTCAATATGAAATATGAAAGACAGTTGTTTTGGTGCAAGAGGGTGTATATTTATATTTTGTAACAATTCTTAATGCACTTCTCTATCTTATTGCTTGCTATGCTGTTTGGTTTTTAATCCTGTCTCAGCTTTGTTAAACCTTATTTTAAAAGAGAAAATTACAGTGTCGCTGCATGGGGGAATACTTAAAATGGGCAAGAGAACCATCATCTGATATTGACTACAGACAAAGCATTCTAGCATTAATCTAGTCTCCGGTTACTAATTGCACAAAGCCAAGCTCCTTGCTCTTTCACAAATGAACATCTTGGGAGAAATGCAGATACTCTGCCTATGCATCAGTTTTCCAACTTAAAGGGTTACTGTCAATTTAAATAGCTCAGACAGAAGTCTGATTTTTAACTAGTAGTGGTATGTGGTTTGAGGAGGACGATATCTTCTTCTTAATCTGTTGATTTACTTTGATGAAACTGAAAATACCATCAAGTGCCAACTTTAACTGTACTTTCAAACCTCTTAGTGTGGATCTTGCACAAGGGGAACACAAATACTTTCAAAAGAAAACTTGGTTGTAAGTGATAAAAATTGGCATGAAGAATCAAGAGTAGGTATCATGCCTGAAACTATTACTACTATTACTTTTGCATTCTTTAAACTACCTAAATTATAGATTCTCAGTATCTTTTTAGGTCTCCTAATCCTCCTGTGAATTTTAGTAATTTGTATACCAGAACTTCATTTGTCTCCCAAATAAAATCACTGAACATCTTTAGATACAGAGATAAGTCACTGCCACCTCCTTTCAAACAAGGCTGTACTGATTTGTGTTCTGTCTCTGATCAGCTATACACCTTTGATCTCTCTGATGATGGCAGGTAGTTTCTAATAGCTGACATTATGCAGCCCTCTCATCTGCAAACAGTTTAGCTTGTCAGGTGTTCAGTTTTTTTTTTTTTTTTTTTTTTAACTGCTAAGGATGTTTTGTTATGGAAACGGAATATTCACAATGCTAGCTAGTGCTCTGTATCCCACACCCAAGCTAAGACTGTCACAGGTGGAAACAAATGATGTCCTAATCCATTGACTTCTTCATTTGAGCACTTACATGTAGACTTTTTATCTTCCTTGACCTTCAGGGTTACATTCTTGGTCTCTATCAAAATAGCCAGAAGGGTGGAGAACAGTCTGCACTGCCCTTGGTTTCTTTCCATTGTTTGCCATAAAGATAGGAATTAATTGTTAGGATACTTTTATCTTTTGCCCTCCATTGCCTCCAGGTAGAACAAAAAATAAATTATTTCTATAACCAGCTCCTAAACAAAAGCTTTCTGGATACAGCTGAATGGGATGTGTGTGTTGCTACCTGTTTTAAAAAATAAAAATAAAAAGCAATTGAGAGGTCTGTAACTGGAGTGTTAGGGAACAAAGCTGTGTGATATCCCATGCAGTGAATTTACAATTTTATGTGATTATATGCTCCATTTCAAGTCATTGCAGGCCTCTTAGTGTTTCAGCATTTTAGGTTGACTGGCTGCTTAAATTGCTTGCATATCTAAATTACAGAAGTGATCATAAATCCTAAACAAATGTTGGTTTGGTGTTTAGTAACTGAATGGGTTTTAAAAATTGGCTGACACTATTACAGAAAATGTAGGTTAAGCTGTCTGGCAAAGTATAGAATTAGTTTAAGATCTTAATATTCTATTCTACATAATAGCACAATTTTTTAGGAGGTTAATCTCGAAGACCAGAAGTGTCAAATTAATCAGAGAATCATAGAACTGTAGGGCTGGAAGGGATCTTGAAAGGTCAACAGGTCCAGCCCCCTTGCGTTGAGGCATGACCAAGTATACCAGACACCCCCCTTCCCCCTGACAGGTGTTTGTCCAACCTATTCTTTAAAACCTTCGAAGACAGCGATTCAGCAACATCCCTTGGAAGCCTATTCTAGTGATTAACTATAGTTAGAAAAAATTTCCTTGCTGCAGATTAAGCACATTACTTCTTGTCTTGTCTCTAGTGGACAACTGATCACTGTCCTCTTTATAACACCCTTAATATATTTGAAGACTGTTATTAGGTTCCTTCTTCCCCCTGTCCTCCCCCCGCCCCTGTCATCTTGTCTTGTTCTGAACATGCATACTTTTTTTTTTTTTTTTTTTAACCTTTCCTCATTGGTCAGATAAATCTTTTAACATTTTTGTTGCTCTTCTCTGGACTCTCTCCAATTTGCGCACACCTTGCCTAAAGTGTGATGCCCAGAACTGGGCATAGTGCTCCAGCTGAGGTCTCATCGGTGCTGAGTAGAGTGGGACAATTATCTCCCATGTTTTACATATGGCACTTCTGTTAATACACCCCAGAATATTAGCCTTTTTTGTAGCTGCATCATGTTGATTCATATTCCATTTACTAGAACCCCTAGATCCTTTTCAGCAGGATTACTGCCTTACCAGTTATTCCCCATTTTGCAGTTGTGTTTTGATTTTTTTTTTTCCTTCCTAAAATGTAGTACTTTGCATTTGTCTCTACTAAAGTGAGATATACCTATCTCGTAGAACTGGAAGGGACCTTCACAGCAGAACCAAGTACTGTCCCTCAGACAGATTTTTGCCCCAGATCCCTGAATGACCCCCTCATGGATTTGAACTCATAACCCTGGGTTTAGTGAGGTAGGGGGAAGAGGGAGGGGAGGGATAGCTCAGTGGTTTGAGCATTGGCCTGCTAAACCCAGGGTTGTGAGCTCAGTCTTTGAGGGGGCCATTTTGGGATCTGGGGCAAAAATCTGTCTGGGGATTGGTCCTGCTTTGAGCAGGAGGTTGGACTAGATGACCTCCTGAGGTCCCTTCCAACCCTGATATTCTATGATTCTAAGTGCCTCTGTTTAGTTTTAGACCAACTCTCCAATTTGTCAAGGTCCTTTTCAATTCAAATCCTGTCCTCCAAAGAGCTAACAGCCCCTCCCAAGGCAAATTTTATAAGTATACTCTACACTTGTTATCCAGGACATTAATGAAAATATTGAATAGTTCCGGATGCAGAAGAGACCCCTGCAGAACCGCACTAGATACATTTCCCACCTATCCCCCACTTTGACAGCAAATCACTGATAACTACTCTTTGAGAATGTTCTTTCAACCAGTTATACCCTCACTTTACTGTGAGTGCAAAACATCTTCTGGTTGATAGGGAAGTTACTAATTCAAACATTGTTAAAGCTCAGAATTTTTTCTTACAAATAGCTTTTTAATCATCTAAAGAATCTAACTACTTGTGCTAAATGACTGGGAAACCATTGCAGACTATGGAACTTTATGAATTTGCAAGTAAGCAAACATAATTCCTTTTTTAAAAATGAAACAACCAACTGTCACAATGGGTACTCATTGATCAATTCTGATCAGTGGAGCCTAACATTTATTATGTCATAGTATACTAATGTGCTGTGGCGGAATTAGGTAACTGGATGTCACTGCAATACGCTACTGGCAAACTTCAGAGAAGTTGGGCCAGTGTGAATATAGGTTTTGCATACTGGCAAAATTGCACATAACAATTTGGGTTTTTTCTTTGTGTATTTAAAAAAAAAAAAAAACCTAGGAAATTACATACAGAGAGCTACGTTTAAAAGAATGTTATGATTGCAAGTCAAGGACTCAAGTTAGGAAATGCTGGAATTAAAATTGACACAGGCAGCATTAAATTCTGCCCCCTCTTGCATGTGACTGATAATATAGCGTTGGATTGCACTGTTGCACTCTAGCTACACAGACTAGTGCCTAATCCAAACACAAGATAGACAGTGCTCATTGTACTAATTGGTTGTGTAGCAAATTAGGCTGCTGTCTGTAGGATTCCCCCTTCATTTGCTCTGGAAGGTGGATGATGAACCACCAAATGATCCTACCTAAGGCAGTTTAATGCCACCCAGGAGAACTGGGTTCTATCTCTGGCTCTTTGTGATTCTGAGCAAGTCACGTAAACAGAAATCTTTGAAGATGTTCACTAATTACAGGATCCTCACTCTCTGAATGCCCACTTTGAAGGAGCCTGGTTTTCAGAAGGGCTGAGCACCCTAAACCCCATCTGAGGTCAGAGGGAACTGCAAATGCTCACTACCTCTGGCAATAAGGCATTATGGCCTAGAGGCATGAGCATGGGGCTAGAAATCCTGACTCTGCCAATGGATTGCTATGTGGCCTTTGGCAAAGCACTTCGCCTCTCTGCCTCATTTTTTCCCATCAGAAAATGGGATTACCACATACTAAATGGAGGTGTTGTGAGAGTAACGTAGTCAATATGTGTGCGATGTTTTGAATGTTATAAAGTGCTGTTTTACCCGTGGTGTCAAGCGGGGTGCCCAGTCACTGAGGCACCCCAAATTAATGGAGACTAATGCATATTTCTGCCTTGATCTTCCTTTGCTACAATTCCTCTTTCATAAAATTCCTCCCTACCTCACAGGGGTATTGCAAAGCGAATTAATTTAATGTGTGTAAGGCTCAGATACTGTCTGAGTCATAAGTCCATATTCATTTCAGTCTGGATGGTGTGCATTTAATAGTGGATGGGGCAACTCTAATCTGTGAGTATAAAAAGATCAACCAGCTACCTCATTTCCTGAGCAACATTTAGCCTCTGCTATGAATGAGGTAGGGGTCCTTTGGGAAAATTCTCACATAATCACGTTGTTAGAGACTGTATCATAACTAACATAAGAGAGTTTTTCGGGGAATAGTACTTGCTAAAAAAATTTACTTTTTGGAACACCCAAACTATTTGGGAATTTGTGTCAAATCTGGTGAATACTTTTGGCCAGAAAAAAAATGGTGGAAAAAAATGGGAAATGTCAATTTTTTTAATCAACATTTTCAAATCAATTTTTTTTCAGCCGGAAACCAAAAAATTCAGTTGATCTCTTAGCTTTAATCATAATACATAGATGTAAAGGGGACAAGATTTAGGCAACCTGAATCCTGGCTTTTCCTAACTTCTTGAGTGCTTGACTTTGTAACATTAACATTCTTTTAACATGGCTTTTTTGTATGCAGTATAACTTGGCTGTGGAAAAAGATAATGCAGCTTTTTTCAGGCTGAATTTTCTTTTGTAAGAAGGCTAGTAGGTACGTAAGACTTGGCTCACAATAGGGCATCAGTGAGTTAAGCTGAGAGGAGGCTGAAATTTAATGTGTGTTACCAGGATCAAAGTCAGGCACAGAGAACAGCTGTGGAAGTTGACCTTGGAGTACATACTAAAAGAAATCTTTCTGGAGTGGGAATTTGGCTCACAGAAACAACTCCAGGCGTAGGGCATGGTGTGAGAAGCCTTGGAGTTTCTTGTGGGTATTTTGGTATTTTACTGGAGGTGATGCTAGCTGCTTGTGTAACTCTGAATGAGGTGTGATTTATTATTGGTGTTTTCTAGTAACTTTCCATTGCTCATGCAGCCAACACATCCACCAATACAGTAAACATGTGCATGTAGTAATATCTCTCCCCTAGTGTGCACCCTTCTGCAGTTCCACCAGAAAAACTATTTGTATGTCTTACAGTAGTGCCTAGGGACTATACAACTGCCAAACAAAAAGTCAGTCCTTGCCCTGAAGAGCGTTGGGCCTTGCAGAATGTTGATCTTCAGGGAAAACTTAGACTGTTATGAACTAAGTGGCGGGACCAGTTCCCAAAGTTAAAGGGCCTTTGACAGAAAACATCCTGCTGGACTTCAGCTCCCTCTCTTATGCTGAAAGTGCTTGAACTGGATCCTCTCTGTGACCCTGGCTGTGGTAGTTTTATACTAAGGGGCTGGTTCTCAATTATGGAGTTCTCAGGTCTCTTAAACCTTTATTGGATGTCAACCACAACTTCAAACTCCCTCTGGAAACCAACAGCAACAATTAAGACCTAGTCTCCACTACAAAGTTTTGGTAGTTTAGCTATACTGGCAAATCCTTCTGGTGTAGGTGTAGCTTACATCAGCAAAATACTGCTTTTCTCAGTATAGCTTGTACTGTTTCAGTGAGCAAAATAAGCTGTACTAGCAAAAGGACTCTTCTACGCTAGGGCTTTTGCCAGCGTAGAAATGTCACTGAAAATCACACCACTAACAGACATCGCAGTAAGTGTTTCAAATGTGTGGAGGCTTGTATATTATCTTCAAAAGCCAACCAGCTTCCAAAGAGACTAGTCTGAGACCTACCTCATCTATACTTAAAATTTATACCGGCATAGCTAAATTGATGGGGGGGGGAGGGAATTTATATATCTTTTTACTGATATAGCTAAGATAGTGTAAACCCTAGTGTAGGTACACTTACAACAGCAAAGACACTTGTATGCGCATATATAAGTGATGCCCATACTAGGAGGGATGGTGGTATAGCAATGCCAGCAAAACATATGTAGAGTGGATGAGGTCTGACTTTATGGTAACTTATCTAAGCACCGTTGTGACAATTATAAGGATAAGTTTCCACAAATCTTGCTTTTTCTGGCTAAATGTAAGCTAGCTGGAAACTGGAGCAAAAGATGCTGTGTATCTTAGCATTTGCAAGACAAAGAAATGCTAAATGTAGCGTTAAAGATGTTGCTAAAACAAGAGCCTCATAATGGCAAGTTACTGAGTAAATAAATAAATAACAGATGTAGGGTACCCTGGGTCAAAGTAAACTATGGTATAATTAGCATGCAACTCCCTTAACTTTAACAGGGTTACAGCTACACACACGGGTCCCAGATTTGATCCTTTATATCCAAATCGAGAACATAGGCTATTTGTCCAAGGGTATAAGATGTGGAACATGGGCTTAGAAGTAATGAAATATTATGGTACATTGTGCCAGCACTGACTGGATTCATAATTGTTCCACGGCAGTCAAACTTCCTATGTTGGCAGTGTTAGCAAGTAGTTTATAGATTCTCCACTGTACGACAGTGAGCACATTGATACTCAACAGTAATCTTACCTTATCCATTTCACCTGGACTAGACAGATCCAGTCTGTCTTAAGTTCAGTGAAACATGCACAGTTCTGCCGTTTTGGGACGTACTGACTTCTTTTTGTACAAATAAAATTCTGTAGATCAAGCATCTTTTCTTTCCATGTGGCCAAAGTGAGAATCTATTTTTGTAGCTAGATTTCTGCCCCCCCCCCCCCGCCCCCCCAGTTGCTAACATGATCACATCATGGACCTAGTTACTAAGGACTCCTGACTTCTAACGCTGACTCAATAAGTGGCTTTTGTCCAGTCATTTAAGTCTTCCCCTATTTTATTTTTACCTCATGAATGTTTGAGGCCTAAATGATGTAGTTACGTAGCTCATGCCTTCAGGACACTTTTTTTGCAAATCAACCATAATGCACTTCAAGAGAACTTGATGAATTCTAGATGCTACAAAACATAGACAAATAGTAAATACAGAACACACTCTACAGATCTCTGTAGAGCCATTAAGCATTGGAGTCAAGTTTCTAGTAGGAAAACAGAAGAATCAAAAACTTGCTATTGAAACTAATTGGGACAACTACAAAAAGAACTCGCATCTAAATTACTACAATATGAAATTTCTAAACAAAGGAATGGAATTTGGCAAAAAAAAAATTAAACTGGTAATACAAGCTTTTTTAAAAAAAAAAAAAAAAGATGTTTCAACAGGCCTCAAAATTCTTCTGTGTTCAGATTTTGCCTATTTCTAGGTCTAAACCATATATAAACAGTCTTGCATGGTTTGTGGTCAAACCGTGAGTATGCTGGTGGAGTTTCAGGTCTGCACCAGAACCAGGTGAGTGGGTTGTGAAACTTCCTTTGTTCATAGATGTGTCTCAATTTTTAGGTACCTAGCTTGATATTCTTTCTAAGGGATGACTTTGTGAAAGTGCTGAGTAGGGTTGCCAACTTTCTAGTCACACAACTTTTTCATCGCACAAAACCGAACAACCTAGCCCTGCCCCTTCCCCCAAGCCCTGCCCCCCACTCACTACGTTTCCCCCTCCCTTGGTGGCTCACTCTCTCTCCCACCCTCACTCACTTTCTCTGGGCTGGGGTGCAGGAGGGGTGAAGGCTCTAACTGGGGATGCGGGCTCTGGGCTGGGGCCAGGGATGAGGGTTTCAGGATGTGGGAGGGGGCTCTGGGCTGGGGCAGGTAGTTGTGGTGCAGGGAGGGTGAGGGCTCTGGGCTGGGGGTGTGGGCTCTGGGATGGGACCGGGGATGAGGCGTTTGGGGTGCAGGAGGGTGCTCTGGGTTTGTGGGGGGGCTCAGGGCTGGGGCAGGGGGTTGGGGCCTCGGGGTTGGGGAGCAGGTTTACCTCCAGGGGCTCCTAGTCAGTGGCGGGTCTAAGGCAGGCTGCTTGCCTACCCTGGAAGCAGCCAGCAGGTCTGGGTCCTAGGCGGTGGGGCCAGGAGACTCCACATGCTGCTCTCGGCTGCAGGCACTCCCCCAGCTCCCATTGGCCAGCGGGGGGCAGCGTGCGGAGCCCTGTGGCCCCCTGCCTAGGAGCCCGGACCTGCTGGCCGCTTCTGGGGTGCAGCATGGGGCCAGTCAGGACAGGTAGGGACTAGCCTGCCTTAGTGCTGCAGCACCGCCGACCGGACTTTTAACGGCCTGGTTGGTGGTGCTGACCGGAGCCGCCAGGATCCCTTTTCGACCGGGTGTTCTAGTCGAAAGCCAGACACCTGGTCACCCTAGTGCTGAGCCACCTAGTTTCTGGAAATTGGGCTCCTTTAAAATGTCTCAATTTGGGCACCTGCAAATCACTTTTCACTTCTGAAAGAACTGGTATCTGGCTATTGCTGCCTTGTGTCCGGATCAATACAAGTTTGGAAATATAACTTTCTTTAAGTATTAAAAAAAAAAATTGACTCAGATTTAAGACTTCTCATTGCATTTTTTTAAACTATTTTTTGGTAGAATTTGCTCTTGCACTCCTATGTAGTGGTGGGCTATGATTTTGCCTGGGGAAGTGTTAGAGCTACAGAAATAAGTTTTACAAGGCTATCTTATACCTCTCAAGGCTATGTAAAATATAAATGCGAGAGTAGATGCTGTTTTTGAAAAGTAAGCAGTGCCACCTGCTGGAGGTAGCGTAATCCTGGAACAAGTTCCACATTTCAGAGCTCCTCATAGCCTATAATATATGGGGGGGGGGGAGGTCATCACAAATTACTACTCTTGTGGCCTTTTTTCCTTTATTGAAATGGCTTATTTTTTTGTTTAAGGTTCTACAGGTTGGCTTGGATAGGGATGTGCTTTAATTGGAAACCTGACTGAAGTTTGAATAAGATTTCATTGGTGGGGTAGAGATTATAATGCCATGCATGCTGTATTTCCTTCATCTAACTCCGCAATGCTATCAAAGCAATAATCTATTTGGCAAGATTGTAAGAGTATTATTAACGTGTTCTGCTTATTGCTCATAGCTCTCTTGAGAGATTTAGTGTTTTTGGGAGGTGGAAAGTTGTTCTTTTGTCCCTCACCTTTTACATACTATCCTATTGAGCATAGAAAGTAGACTGTAGGTATTCTACTGGTGCGAAGAAGAAAACATCCATACTTTATTATTAATTATATTTATTAGGTGAGTGCCTAAGGACCAACCAAGAATGGGGCCTCATTGTTAGGCACTCTCTGTACACAGAGCTCCAGACAGTTCCTGCCCTGAAGAGCTCACTATCTTAAATAGACAAGATAGAGGATAGGGGAACGAGTATAACACACAAGAAGTGTGAACAATGTGAAGACAGTGAGTAGCTCCATTTTTATTTTATTTTATTTTTGGTGGCTTTAATTAGGAGGGGCTATGCTGGAAAGAAAAGGGAAGTTGAGTTGGGGACAGGGCAGAAGAAGGTAAGAAAGGCAGATGTGGAATGAAGCTGAGGTTGACTGTCCCAAATAGCCAGTTAGCAGAAGAAGTCCAGTCAGAACCATAGAAATGGCTCTGATGTTCAAAGGTCCAGGCTTTGGCTGCTTATGCAGCCCCTCCTACCAGCTGGAGCGTCTGGCTGGTTCTTCCTGTAGTTTTTCCCCAAGGCCAGGGGCTGGTGCAGGAGGTGACACCACCTGTCTCCTAGTTTCCCTCTGGTAGGGAGCAGAGTTTTCCCCTACCCAGTTTTGGGTCTGATGGGTGCTGGGGTGGAGGGAGTGGCCCTGTCTGGGCCCCATTTTACCCCCTCGCCCCCAGTGCATCAGTCCATACTTTGGCTGCTTCCTTACACACTATCCTTATGACCTTAATGTTCTGATCTAGGCAGACGGAAGTATAAAGTCTGTAGCTGTTTCAGAGTACATGGAGCTCATGAGAAAGAGGCTGATATTAATGGTATGGTGCCACTGGCAATTTTTAGGAGTATGGAAATCAAGGGAAAGTAGGAGTCTTGTTACCTCAGCCATTGGGCAACTAGAGAAAACTAGATTGGACAACTTCCATTTTTGACTTCTAGCATTATCTGACGGGTCTGGAATTGGGTAAATGTAGGCAGGATTTTTTGGATAGATACCCAGCAGTTGATGTGGGGACCTTGATGAGATGATGAGAAACTGTGGACAGATTTTTCAACAGTGGAGCATTCTAAATTATTACTGAGGCCAACCAGAATTGAGGGTGCACTACATCTCTGAAAATCAAGCCATAAATGCCTGATGGGAAGGATTGGAATTATATATAAAAAGTATTGGGAAATCCACTTGGAGTATGGCTAGGAGTAAGCATACACGTAGGGAGCAGGTGGCATTGTTTTGGTGGATCTAATCCTAATTTGAGTCTTAATTGTAGCAGTGTGCTTCTAGCGTATATTAAAAAAATATATACTGTAGGAACATGTATTTGGAAAAGAAATCTGGTTCAGTAAGACTATAGAAAAATGAACATTTTTCTAATACTTATTAGCTATAGATAAATTAAACTAGTATGTATACCTTTCAGTGGAGATGTGAATGATAAATAGAGCCATACAAATCTGCGGATATCCGCAGATATCCGTATCCACTAATGCAGAAGCCGACATCCGCCAACCATTTTTTGCAGATCAGATGCGGATACAAATTGCACAAATATCATTGTGCAAGGCTCTAATGATAAGGTGTATTTATTTCCTGGGTGTCATTGTGTGCCTTCAGCGGGTTTTTGTTTGTTACTAATTTAACATCAACTGGAGAGTAAATTCACATGTAGTTGTGACACAAATATACCATATAGGAAAAACAAAGGATCAACAAGGAAGCTTTCTGATGATTCTGCTCTATATATTTGATTTTGATAAAACTATTGTACACCTGGCTCCAAGTTCTGCTAAAGTCCTTTAAAAGGTCAGTTAACAAGAGAAGCCCTGTGCTCACGTTATAGCTAGAGTATGTGGATGTACTGCAGAGTTTTTATAAATAAAGTAGTTGAATTGTCTAAATTGTCAATATTCATAATCTTAAACCCTCTAGTTTTTTACATCTGCATGATAGAATATGGATGCATTCAACAGTTGATCCATGTAGCCATTTGGAGTGTGATTTCAGCAATATGTTCTGCAATCTGTGAATACATGTGACAGCTCTGAGTTCCCTTGTGACGTGACAATAAAGGAACACATTTTATTACAGCAGCAGACCTTACAAAACTGATTAGTGTAGCTGGTTTTTAAAATGTGTTTTTAATTGTAGAGCCAGACGAGGGCTACTAGTTGTACAATTGGTAAAGAATTACTTGATTAACTCTCAAATGAAATTCAAAACCAGGCTGATGTAAAATTTGAGCCTCCATATGCAGTGAAATCAAGGAAGATAGAGAATATTTAGATGAGACAACTTGTCATCTGTACACCAAAAGCATGTATCCCTACCTGTGATTTATTGAAGAATACATAGGAGATGTTTCTCTCACACCTTGTTAACACATAAGGGCAACACACTATCCGATCGCAACTTGCTTCATGTATGAAAGCAGCCTATTTTGGAAAAGGATACATTTCCTTCTTCCTTGCTTATATACAGTTGCCAGATCTGAAGGGGCTAAATGTAGGTTTTTCTGGGGGGAAAGGTGAATTTTTAGTATAGTGTTAGAACACTGGATTATAAGAGACCAAACTACATAAGCTTCCCCTAACTTTCCTTCTGAGCCGAAATGATAAATTTGTGTTAAAATATTTATTCAACTCATTAAAGTAAACAAAAACCTTCCACAGAAGTATAACTGCAAAATTAAAAGACAACACAGTCTTTTTTTGTGTGTCTCCATAAGTATTGCTAATAATCCCTCAATTCTGTTGACTAAACTGACATTTGAAATATGTTCAGGTGAGCTCTGTTCCTCTTGTATCCTTTAAACTACACACGTCACAGCAAGATAAGTCATATACAGTGTAAACACTGGTTTGACTGAAGTTATTTAAAGGGCAAAGTTAACAATTAACTTCCAGCAGCTGTATTTAACTTTTGGAGCTTGAACGAAATATATTAAACTTTCAAAGCTATAGACTAAAATTACTCAAATGAGACTTCAAAATCTCATGATCTAAAGCAGTGAAATTAGACTGAGGATAACTCAGGTGTCAAATAACTGTGTGTGCTGAATTTAACAATTGACTGCTGTGAATACTGGCTATTAGGATTCATATCTGCTGTTTCATAAAGGAAAAAATATTCCATTCGTTTTCCCTTAAGTTAATGTAACTAGTTTGCTATTTAAAAACATTATTTAAATAACCTCTGATTTAGGTGTGAAATGAAAGTGGTCTGACAATTGGCTCCAACTGAGCTGTTGCTTGAACATTTAACTGAGAGTATATAGTCTGTCCTGACCAATAATACAGCAGTATGCTTGCCTTGTCGTCCTGGAGATTCTCTGGTTCAGTAGCTAATTTGATATTTTAGGCCTTGGCTTTAGCTGAGCAGAGGGCCATGTCATGAGGTTATGTACTCAGTTTCCTGGAGCTGGGATAAAGCTTGTGCTTTCTTGGCAGGACAAGCCATGAAATAGTATTTGTTTTTGTTTGCAAAGATTGTTTGCTTATTCTACTTGGCATTATTGCAGTTAATCAGGAAAGGGGAGTGCAAATTTTGTAAAGGAAAGTGGGCTGAGTGTCAGGCGGCAGAGCTCCATTGAGCCTAAATTACCCTGGAGTACTGTGTGTGTTCAGTTTGTGGCCTCTTAATCTTTTTACTTTATAACTCAGAGAATTTTATTGATTTAAATTAAACTGTAACATCACAATGAAATAGTAAGTATAAAGTTAATGTGTATGGACCAAGGAATATTGGAGTTAATACATTTTGCACTTACCTTTTTGTTTCCATAGTTTTAAGGGAAAGGTAATAGGATATTGTAAAGCAGTTCATTGTCTCTTCAGTGTAAATGCATAATCTCAAGGTGCATTCAAGCAAAGCCAACCTTTGCTCTGTCAGACTATAATTCATACAATATACCAGAAATCCTCTTAAAGCCATTTACCCATAAAATACGACTTTCCAACATGGGTTGCAATCCGCCAGTCTTCTATATGGCCTACCAACAGTACTTCAAATAGCTGCCCATTGCGGACCAATGCCTTGCCTTGCCCTCAGTGTTTAGACCAGCAACTTGCCACTCTTGTCTACATTTGCACTAGAGAAGAGAGCACAGTGCATGGCATTTCTATTGTATGTGCACAGTCTAGGCACAATGCTGTTTCCCTATCCACCATTTCACTGAGTGAGAAAGCCCAGTCTACCCCAACCCTTGAAGGAGTTGCAGCCTTTCTACAATCATGGGCATTGCAATTTAGATACCAGCCTCTTCTCCTGCCCTGTTTCCTAGAGACAGGCAGCATATTCAGCTTTACCAGTTGGTCTACATATAGGTGTGTCACACCTGAGCACCCACTTCATCAAACCAGTTGCTTATCATAAAGAGAAGGGGGTTGAGGGCAGGTTTTGTGCTTCCTGCCCATTCTTCATTAGTTTTCCGGGTCCTAAACAAGGTTTTTAAACTTTTAACGCACCTTCATTTTAATGTTTAATTCTAAGTAGCCATCTTAACCTATAGTTCATGTGCTTTCTGTTTTTAGAAAGTACAGTGGTAATGAGGACTTCACAGTGGTCTATTTAAAAACTCAGACTTTGCCTTGGATGGTCTTGCTTCAGTGTTCCCTATACAGTATCACCCTAAGGGAAAAAAAATGAATCTTAATAATTGCTGACCGTAGGGGCTGTACAATCAAAGGTTGATAAAGCAAATGTGTGTAATGTTTAATACTGAACAAGATTTGACCATTCCCATAGTATTTGGCCCATTACACAAACTCGTTTCAGTAATGTCTGAATGCTGTGGTGGTTAAAATACAGTGTACAGTGAGGATATAAGGAATAGGTGTTGCATGTGTCTTATCAACTGTCTTGTCACAAGTGCCATAATTAGATTCACTGGTGCTATATGTATCTGAAAAATACAGGAAGAACTCCAACCCAAACCTGATCATCCTAATGTCCTTGAGCTTCCCCTTCTTCCCAGTTATACATCCACACAGGAAGTTAATCAGATCTTAATTTACTTATTTCACCCTATCTCTTTATAACTGGAGTGGAATTGATAGGCTTATTAATCCAGACTTGGGAACTTCAGGATATTTTTGTCTTTGGATCTAAGTGTCTGTTCTTGTTGGAAGCATTTAAAGATTTAGTTAAATTCATGCTCTAGAGTGAAGTGATATATTTGATTACTAGGTCTTGTGGCCCAGAGCTGAGGTTGTCCTAGGGGTATCCAGAGTGAACTTTCACCTGTTTAGTCTAAAGTAAAGGCATTCATTGAATAAAAATTGTACCACTTCTGTCTACTTTGAGATGTAGAGAAGGGCCAAGAAGTCTCTTTTTAAAATAGACAGAACCCGAGCAGGTTTTTCACCTTAGAAATAGCTGGGATGTACAGTCAGGACCTCCCTGTTTTATCTGGAGGATCCATGGAGGAGGAGCTCTTGAATGTTTACCGTGAGCACAGTGGTACTCTAATTGGAAGGCAGATTACTATGATGGCTTTGGTGGAGATTCATTCTCTAAAGCAGTGGGGCCCGACCTTCTTACACAGGAGGGCCACATAAATCTAAGCACAACCTTGTGTGAGCCAAACAGATTCTACATATTTTAATAAGATTTAAAGTCCCCTCAATTGATTTATATTTTAAGTTCAGCTTGTTTCATATGTATTTAGTTAAGTTGTTTCTATGCATAGTATTGTCTATTTACACACTTGTGTAAACTAAAATGATGTGACATGATGACATAATGAATCAGCTGCCAGTATATTGTGTTGAAGAGGCTGCGGGCCTCATGAAATGCTCTGGTGGGCCGTACGTTGGGCACCCCTGCTCTAAAGTGTTCTGTAGTCATTGTAATTAAATAAACATTAACAGAAATCACAAAACGTCCTTGGTTTTAAACAGTAAGTCTAAAATCCTTCCTCTCTGAGCCTGCTCAGTTTTCATTATCTTGTCATATCCCCAGTCTTCCAGGAAAGGCACCATAAGAGTCCATCCTGAATTTCTAATCTTTACAGAAAAAAGCAACCAACCAATCATTCCCCACTCTTTTTTTTTTCCCCAACAAACTTTTAAAATTAGTTTTATACATCATGAACACTCCAAATCAGGCACAGATGCATGGGGGGTTCCCCCCCTTTCTTTTGCAAGCCACCTTTAATTAATCCTTTCTGTGCTCTTGAACACTTTGGGTTTTATTAACTGTAACATTCTTGGTATGTAGCCTTATTTTTTTTAATGGTTGTTACCTAGCAGCAATAACTTAGTTTGTCTATGTATTTTACTTAAAGAAATAAGGTGTATATTAAGAACATGACTCAAGTCCAGCCATAAAGTTTTAAGTACATAGGTGTTTATATACTGAATTCTTTTCAGCACATAAAGTTTAATGTGCATAAATTTTATGCTAAAGACTTCCCAGCCTCCTGCTGGGCTTACAGAAATTGGAATAGGTGCATGTGCGACTTCAAAGCTCCCCAAAGACTACGACAGGTGTTAAAAGTTCCACATAGACTTCTTTATATGTTGAATTCCAGCACACTCAGAACTTTGGTACTCAAGGATCACAGGTTTCCTAAATTGAACCTGATGCTCCTCTCCAGAGACAAGTCTTGGGTTTCTGATCTGCCTTTCTTACCACTGGACAGCAGTCCCATATGGCATTTTGTAAGCTGTACATGGACAAGCATGAAGCTTTGAAGTACATCAGCCCCAGTTAGGGTTAGGAGTTTCAGACAGAACATACTCTTAAAAACCCTGGCAGACTACCTCTACATTCCTTTCATGTCAATTTAATTCCCCATGCAGTTGCATAGAACTTGCAGAGCCCTAACATAATACTTTCACTGCATAACAGGCACAGAGTTCTAAAGGCATACAGCACTATTTTCCTGTTTTTTTTTTTTGTTTTTTTTTACCAGACGACTCAATCCCCGTTTGGGCTAACTGATGTACATGAAGGAGGCCTTTAAAAATTCTCCCGTTGTCCTGTATTTTGCTGGACATTAAGTGAACTCTTATTCTCCTTTCAGAGTAGCAGCCGTGTTAGTCTATATCCGCAAAAATAACAGGAGTACTTGTGGCACCTTAGAGACTAACAAATTTATTAGAGCATAAGCTTTCGTGGGCTACAACCCACTTCTTCGGATGCATATAGAGTGAAATATATTGAGGAGATATATATACACACATCTTATTCTCCTTGCATCATTGAGCAGGATTTGGCTCATGCTGTACTGAAACTTAGTATCAGTTAATGGTCAGTACTTATAAGAAAGATCACCATCTATCTGGACAGCAGCTACCCTGATAATTGGCTTTGTTTTATGGCAGTATATGGGAGTAAGTGTTTGATACTGTCTTCTATTTATGCAATATCAGTTGCAAGTGGTGACTGAAGAGCAATATATGGTCCTTAATCTTCTGTGCTTACCCTAGTAGAGGTCAAAACAGAGTTTGTGTGAAATGAACTAAGAAAGAGGGTTGAAAAATGAAATGTACACGTGGGGAAATGAGAATAAAATTGATGTGCCTTAATTCACTTTAAGCAGCCCTCTTAAAGTACAGATTAAGTTTAAAAAAAGTATTTTAAAACAAAGGCATTAGGGGACTGTTCTTGCCGTCTGAAATGTGCTCAGTCCACGTGAATAAAGATGTTTGAGTTTACAGGGCTGCCAGTTCGGGGGAAAAATAACACTCTACCCCCATCTCTACACTAAAGTCTGGATTCTTTCCACGTGCAACACATTGGGAGTAATAAAAGTTCTGCAGGGTAATAGGCCTGCTGACAGCTGTGCAAAACCCATTGTCTTCAGGGGATTTGCACAAGTGGAGCTGATTGGAACTTGGTAAAAGATTCTTTTGTGTTACAGGGGAGGGAATTGTTCACTCCCTCAAGCTGAGGTGTCGCTGCAGAACTAACATCAATACTAAAAAAGCAGGAGAAACTTGTTGTTCAAGTGGACAGATAGGACGCTGTTCCATATGTATCCAGTCCTGCATAGGGGACTACACATAATAATTACTTAAACAAAAAAAACTTCTCCAAACTTTAGATGTAGATTAAGGTATTCCAGGCCTGATAATAACCTCCTTCCTTATTACAATATGTACAAAAACACTAGGTGGTGCTCTGATGAAGCTGTTTTATTTCTGTGGAAAAAGACAGAAGTATCTAACTCAGCAGCTCTTCACTGTAGTAAGATGAGGCCCTGAAACATAAGCTCTTGTGTCAGAGGCCTAGTCTGAGGCCTGAAGCCTGAACCAAAGTACTTCCAGGCACTGCTAAGCAAAAGCTGGACTGTGAGCCAGAGGCAGGCCCCGCTCTCAGAAGTTGACGAGAAGAAGGTTGTTAGAAACAGGTGCTTAACATGTAAGTGCTAATAAGAGGAACTTGTGCCAAGATGGCACCTGGACAGTCCGATATAAGGACACTCCATAGACATAACAAGGAACAGGCAGGTGTATCTTGAAGACAGGGTCGAAAGTACAGCATGATGGATAGGTCTGTTTGTCTGAAACAACATGATCAAAGGGGGAGACAGCACCCTAATGAGCCAAGAGGCTGTACCTCAATATGTTAGTAGGGATGAGTAATCTGTCCTGTAACTGTATAAAAGAAGGTCCTGGAGTGCGCATCTTTGTCTGGCCTAGGGGGCAGTGGAAAGTCCCGCCACTGACTGAGCCGGTCCATTGCCAGGGGGCGCTAATTCGTAGTATGTCTTGTAGAGTCTACGGGAAACTATTACTGTGCTTCGTTTGACAATAAACCTGGCTCGGGTTCCTTCGTACCTTACTAGAGTCTGTGGTCATTGGGGGTTCTCTCGAGGTCTGCTGTGTCAGCTATCTGCGCAGAGCTGGGGCAGCACACAGAGGGAACACGCACGCAGCCGACTGTTATCATCATCGAACAAGAAGCAGAGCACCACACACTACTGACAACATTCACTATAGAACATGCAATGATGATCTCTTGTACTCCTTGCCCCCAGCCCGAGTGAACCCTTGCATTTTGTCTTGTAGCTGAAAGCACACACTTCAATTTTACGAAAAATATTGCTGTTGATATACAGTGGAGTCTTGTTCATGCCCTTAAGCAACATCTGGTAAGGACTCAGATTCAGGAGTAGTTCAGAACTGCAAAAAATCTTTATGGTGTGTATTAAGACTCAGCAATCTTAGCATTTCATGTTTTTTAACACATTTAAAAGGGAAAGGACGATGAGTCTTCTTCTAGTGATGCTCCATATATGAATTCCAAACATGGGTGCACATGCGCCAGAGCGAAAATCTTGAAAAAGCAGATATCCTAGCCCCAACACAACTTGAATTCAGGAAAAGACATAAAACCCAGGCATCCATCTTCATACTCCTGGACCTTGCTGCGGAATTTGGCACAGTCAGCCACAGAATGTTGTTGTCCATCTGAAGAAGGTATACAAGGGAATCTATTAAAATGGCTTGAGTCCTCCGTGGAAGGATGGATCCAAAAGGTAGTGATTGGAGATGGCTCCTCGCAATCAAAGACCTCACTTACAGAGTCCTATAAGGATCAATTCTCTCTGGTCATCTTCAACACTTACATGCAGACATTAAGTGTACCAGAGAAACATCAGTGATTCAGATTTACACAACTCTCTTGTTATCCTTCACAAAATACAACATACTCGTGTGGCAACCTCTCCTCCAGGTTTTCCCAGGCTCATTCCTTTTTTGAGGTAGCTGTACTGGGGACTCCGTAAGGATGCTCAGTACCTTCTGCTAGCTGTCCAGTTTTATGGGCTCAGCATCATCCCGGGTGTACCTCAGAGGTGGCAACCCTACAATATAGTTAACCAACTACCCCAGTGCTTGGTCAAGATCAGTTCATGGATGAAGAAAAGTTGGCTGCTCCTAAACCTAAGCTTGTTGAACCTTAAACCTAGAGCAAGATCAGCATTGTTGATTGGTGGAGGAAAACACTTTGAGGGATTGCACTGTGGATGCAAATTCCCTTTTGAATTGCACATCCACAAATGGTCAAGGCTGTCTGGAGTGCTTTTGAACTCCTTGATTAAGCTAGGCTCTTGTTACAAGTAACGTGTTCTACTGTGTGGTTGGCTAGGAGGTTGTGTTTTGTCCTGGCGGATGATAACGCAGGTGTTTATTTTGGAGGTTAGGTTATCTCCTGGCTGGACTGTAGCAATGCAGTCAGCTATCTGAGCATCAAACAATCATCCCTTAAGAAATTTCAGCTATCAGAAAATGCAGCATGAATTATCATGAGCACATCATATCTGCTCTCTACTCAGGCCTGGTCTTCCACACTTAAAACTTATACCAGTCTATCTGTGTCGGGCAGAAATATGGAAAAAAACCCACAATCCTTAGCTACATAGCTATGCTGACCAAAAAAAAACCTGTGTAGATGCAGCTATGCTGACAGAAAAATGCTCCTGTCCACAGGTTTGTTGTTTAGGGAAGTGATGTTCCTACATCACAGGGGCGGGGAAACACCTTCTGTTGGTGTATCTACATTTAGGGGCTTATGCCAGCACAGCTATGTTGGCATAGGGTGTGATAACCTCAGTATGTTGACTCTCCATAGAATATTGCATGAAGTTCAAGATATCCGTTCTTATCTTCGAAGTGCTTAATGACCAGGGTTCAGGAACTGGTAAACACTGTGGAGCAAATTCCGACAGTATCTAAGAACTGCCTCAAACATCAATGCAAGTGCAAGGTGTTCTTCACTAAATATAAACATATAGCACCTCAAACACTTTTTCTTAAAGCAGCGACAATGGGGCCGAATGAAGTCCTTCCACCACTTTCTATCTTGTACCAGCTTCACAGCTTTGTTCATCTTTAAACCTTTTTGTTCTATCATTCTTCACCATGTCTATCCAGTGCATCCTCAGTCTTTTTTCACTCTGCACAGTGAATTTAAATGTTGAGCTGATCTCCTTCTAACACTAACAAATTCAACTCTGTTTCAAGTGTACTTGATACGACTGTGTTTTTAATGAAGTGCACTATTGTATGCACATTAAAGTTCATATTGCACCCCTGAGCCTATTTGCTTAATCAAGAGTATCCTATTGATCAACTACAGGTGAATCTTAATCTTCCCCCTGTTTTGCTAATCTGAAAGTTTAATGATCTTGTTACACACGAATACCTTTGTCAAGATTAATAAAATTAGAGCCCCCTGGGACTCTAAGCCACATTAACACACACCTTCCTCTCTGTTCTGCTTTATGCTTGCTAACCAGTTGTTATGCATCTTAATTCACCTAACACATACCTAGTATCTCAGTTTTGGTATCCCTTTTCTGCAACACCTGACCGCTATCTGGCTCTACCCCTTGTAATGCTGGTGATGCCCCACTGCCTGGGGCTCCTCCCATGCGGTGATATTAGAGTTCAGTGGTTAAGTTCAGGAGCCTTGTAACTCTTCCTCTACTCCTTGTTGCCCTGATGAGACCCTATTTCAGATATGTGCTTGTCAGGTAAGAGGAGAATCTGAGGGAGGGAGTGAAACTTAAGATACACTTGGAAGGTGTAGATAAGTTTAGATATAACTAAATTTATCCTCTTACATAAGGATGTGTAAACTGGCAAAAAAGTAGAGGAGGCGGTCTAGTCTGGTGAAGATGTGCTTTAGCAATTGGTAACAGCCATAAAGTACAAAGGTCCAGGAACAAACAAAACCATACAAAAATGGAACAAATGCACTTGCTGCTTCTGTATTGGCTATATTTAATCTAGAAATATCCTGGGTAACACTTTCAATTAAACTAAAGTGACTTAGGCTCTGTTGAAAGTCCCATTGACTTCAAATGGGACTTAGGCTCTAAGTCACTACTTTTGTTTTTGAAAATGTGACCCAGTATTTAATATACCTCTGGATATTTCTATGGTGTTTTGTTTTGAGCAGGTTCTTGGCTTGTCATATACATCATGAATTGTGGGTGGCAGTGTCCAAAACTATTTCATTGGACATTATAATGAGCCCTGAACACTGCTACAGTTTAATTAGATATGTAGTTGAACAGAAATTCAGCAATGCTATTTCAGGTGCAGTCATCAAACCAACACATTATGAGGACTTCAACAGCAGCTGTCTCCACTACTGCATTAAAACTGATTATTGAAGTATCACAGGCAGAACACCCACTGACAGTGGCTTGAAGGAAACTTATAGATGTTTATCTAGAAAATGAGGGGGTGAGGGAGCAACATCGGAAGCTGTTTGGGGTAGGAAACATGTTTTAACTGGGTAGTGCTATGTAATTGTTGAGGTAACTTGTTGCTAGGGAATATCTATTATAATAAGTGTTCCAGGAATGAGGATTTAGAGGGTATTAAGTTTAAAAGACTCTCAGGGTTTATTGTCTCGCAAAGTACCCATAGTTAAACTAGCCAACAAAGAATGAATGAGCAAAGATTGCAGATTTACTGTAGGTTGCATGGCTACTCAAAGTTCGAGGACTGGGGGAGATTGAGGACAACATAATAGGGATTTTAAAAAAGTGTTTGTATTATTTCCCCTCTCCCGTCCACTCCCTTCATTGGTCAGCACTGCAGTCTAAAAATTTGAAGAGATGGAGGGCTAATGGCAGATAGCCAATGATTGATTTTGATACACCATCACAGTGGCTTTCCAACTTGCCCAACTTGGGATCTCTTTTCCCCTATTAAGTCTCCTCTGTAGAAGGTTTAATCGGTCTAGGTTCTTGCATCTTACAGTTTAACATTTGTCATACTATCTGTTGGTGCTCTGAATACTCAAAAATTCTTAAGTTCAGAGAGAATTTGAAAAGCCATTGAGTTTAAAATGTGTATATGAATCCTTATAGTAAGTGAGGTAATGCTTCCAATACACGGCATACTGTTTTAGAAATCAAAGTTAATCTTATTGAAAAGACCTGAAAAGATAAAAATTCACTGCTCTTAGTAACTGACATTGACACTGAATGAGGGACTGCTATTACATCCACAGTGCAGGGTAAAATAGACTCACTACCAGCAGTAGATACAGCAGTCTTCGTATTTCTAAATAGTCAAATGGTTGTCAAAAGTGTGTTCTGCCTTTTTTAATTGTGATCTGACTCTGAAAAAGCTTTCTATAACAAAAACCTGGACAGGGAAGAGAGCTCATAATATGAAAATATGTGCTCTCTTCGGCTCTCCGAGCTCTGGTCAAGTGAAAAGCTCTGTAAATTGTCTTTATCCTTCTAAATTTCTGTAGTAGTTCTAGCCTTCAAATGTGTAATGCCATCTGTATTTTGTTTGTTTTTCAGATGATGATGTGGATCTAGAAGCTTTGGTAAATGACATGAACTCCTCATTTGAAAGTTTGTACTCAGTGTGCGGTATGCAGTCAGAAACCACTCCCCTCCTTCAAAATGGCCAGCTTAATCGCAGCCAACTGCCAACCTCAGGAACAAGTTCTCTGCAGCCCATGTCTCCAAGGCAGAAGGTGCAGCGGTCTCAGCCAGTGCGCATTATGGCAGTCAGGTATGAAAAGAGGACAAGATAGAGGGACTCTTATGTTTGTTTGTCTTGGGCTAACTGAAAGAACCCAGATCATCTTATGATTTATATCTGACAGCTGCTTAATGGTACTAAGTGGTGATGCACTTGATTTTTGTTCTGTTTTTTTTTAAGAGAAAGATGGCTTACCAACTAAGACAGAAAATACAATCTTGTATATTGTCTGTATTACTTGGAGGCCATGTCTTTAGTTTGGGCTTGCTCAAGTGACCTTCCATGTTTGGATTCAGTTAATATCCTTCATGCAAATGTGCTGTCATGCACAGTATCTACTCAAAATATCTTGTTAGTTTAATAGAAACACTTTACCTTCTGTAGTGGCCATTAGATACTTCTCTACAGGTGCATTTGCCTATATGAGGCCCAAACTGAAACAGCAGGTTTGTGTTACAAATTTATAAAACCTTATATTAACAGAGCAAGTCTAATGCCACCTCTAGCGACCCCATTAAAACGGGGTCGTGACCCACTTTGGGGTCCTAACCGAGAGTTTGAGAACCGCTACAATAAAGCATCTTCAACTCCAGACATAGCAGCAGTATGCTAGTGAATAAGAAGCTGAAAGTGGAAGTATCTTTAATCTTTCACTTCAACCTTGCAAGCAGCAAGTTCCATGCTGGGAAAAGCAAACTGATTTAAAGATACTCTTTTTTTTTTTTTTTTTTTTTTTTTTAAATAGTAGTTGAAGGTTTTTATGTGTAACAAAAGGTTCTTAATCTTGTTTGTTTATTTTTGTTTTTTAAAAAAAACCCTGCTGTTGGTTTAACTGGACATGCTGATTTGCTTTCATCCAGTCCGCAAATATATTTGGGGTTTTCCCTCCAGTTAACAAGTAGCCTTTCCAAATGAAGTGAGAAACACAAATTCATTCATTAATTCTCCTGCTTGTGGAGCACATAGTGCACACTTTGGATCACCTGTTTCCAGAAAGCCTGACCTGCCTGCTCTATATTAAGGTTGAGCAGGTGAGGTTAATAACGTGGGAAGACGTAAGAGGCTGATTGGTCCTGTGTCGGACAACCTTGTTTGTAACGTGACGAAATCACCATATGCCTTCAATACATCATTGCTATTTCATGTCAATAGCATCCAGCTGGCACATTTGTGTTTCTGTGGTGGCCCAGGTTTCAGAGTTCTACAAAAGGACCGAAGCCACTGCTGCTTGTTGGATACACATCTTAGTCTGAGTTGATATGTGGTGGTGTTGCCACAGAGGCTTCCAAAAAGTGGGCACAACACTCGTAGTCTTACTGATTTGATGTCATGTCAGGAAGGCAACCTCCTTTCTTGGTGACAGTGGAACCAAGATATTCAAATAAGCTGACAAATTCAACTTCTTGTCCATCGATTATGGTGGATGGGGTAGAGGTCCATCAGCCACGTTAATCAGTTTGGTCTTCTTCCAGTTGACTTGCAGACCAAGCTTACGTGTTATTTCCTTAAATATTTTCAGTACATGAATGAGATTAGTTCATGAGGATATGAATATAGCCATGTTATCAGCATATTCCAAGCCTGTTATGCAGTATCACTCCCAATCTGCACCTAGTGACCGCTTCCATCATTTGTTCAATAATGATGTTGAGCAGATCAGGGCAGCCACTCACTCTTGACGGACGCCACTGTTGTACTCAAACTAGTTGGACGTTCTAGTACCTAAGAGAACACAGCTCTCACTTTGGCAGTGCATTTCTACAAGAAGGTTGAGGAGCTTGCCGGGCACACCAGCAGCTTGCAGGCAAAGCTAAAGGGATCAACAATCAACAGAGTCAAAGGCAGTTTTCACATCAATAAAGGCTATATACACCTCATCCTTCCTGCATTGAAACTTTTGGGCTTTTTGAATAATTTGTCTAAGGGTAAGAATCTGCTCCATGGTTGATCCAGCTGGGCATAAACCTGACTTGCTGTAGATAGCATAGATTCCTTATGGTGGGTTTAACATGCTTGGGAAGAACCAGCATGAACAATTTGCTTGAAATGGAAAGCAAAATGATGCTGCAGTGATTGGAACACACCAGATTATGGCCTTTCCTTTTCCAAAATGGAAGAATTAATCCCATGGCAGCATTCATTGGATAGTTTCTCATGAATCCAGATTTTGTTGATAACGTGGGTCAGCCACTCCAAGACAGAATCTCCATCGTGCTTGATCAGCTCAACAGCAATACGACAAACACTGGCAGTACGACTGTTCTTGAGCTTACAGGCTGCACTTCGAATCTACTTCACCGTGACATCACATTACACAGAGGGTGGTCACTGGACTCTTTGGGTCCACCTGGAACTGCAAATCTGCTGCTCTGAAGAAGCACTTAAGAAGCTCCTGAAAGTGTTCTTTCTATCTACTCATTCCGCCTTGGTGCTGAGTATGTTACTGTGTCGATCCTTGATGAGCAAGGATTTGTTCCATGGACCAGCTTTTAAGTTATGCAGTTCTTTATAGACTGTGCTGTAGTCGTGTGTGGCCAATACAGCTTCCATCAATAGAGCCTAATTTGCCCAAAACATCTCACGGTCCTTCTTTAAAGCTGTTAAACGCAAGGCATTGAGGCATAGGTGATTTTCGGTTGTTCTCGATTAAGTGAGCCAAGCCATGTTTTTTTTATGATATCCATGGTCTGTTGACTTGCCCATTGATGTTTAGGCTAGCATGCCTTTTCCCCAGCACTTTGTTGGCAGCGTCCATAAGAGGAAACAGTCACAAAAATTGTTGACTTGCTTGTGTTAAAAGCTTTCATCTGCAAAGTTTAGTGTGTCAAATCATTTGCAGATTTCAGCCTGGTATTCCATTTTGACAGCAGTATAAGTCAGTTTCTGTAAGTCTAACTCACTAATGGAAGGCTTGGTTTGAGTAGCCTTCAACTTCAGTTTTGCCATTGGCACAACCATCTGTGGTCAGTACTGCCAACAGTCGTATATACAGCTTCTCCACCAATTGGCTATCAGAATGTGAACTAGTGCTTTGCAGGTTCATCCATCTTTCAAATACGAAGTCCATGCATTTATGTTCTTCTATTGGAAATCAATGTCAGAAACTAGGAGACCAGTGGGGCACGAAGCTCCCTGTTACCATTCATGGTCATATTCACAAAGAAATGCCCAATGCTTTCTGGCCAAGCTGTTCTGGTGTCCATTCTAGGCATGGTATTGGCATCACGTAGCACAGTGATAATCCTCTGGGGAAGATGCATTTGTTTTTTTTTTAAAACTGTTTCCTTGGCATTCCCAAGCATAACAAACTTATCAGAGAAGAATCTGACTCTCTTAACTCTGTGCAGTTCCACAAGCACTAGTACAGTAGGGCCTAGATTTACCTAGGCTCAGCATCACCATGCAGGGGCAGATGAACGCAGGGCTTTAGGGGCTGCAGCCCGGGGCCCCTGCACAGCAGGGCTTGGCAGGCTGCCTACGTGCCCTGGCCCCATGCTGCTCCTGGAAGCGGCTGGCTGCTGGCACGTCTGTGCGGCCCCTGGCGGGGGCGGGAGGGGAGGCAGCTCCGTGCGCTCCGTTGGAATTGGCCAATAGGAGCTGCACAGGCAGCACACGGAGACATGTTGTCCCCCTCCCCCCAGGGGCACGCAGAGACATGCCAGCAACCAGCCGCTTCCGGGAGCAGCGTGGGACCACGGCAAGCAGGCAGGCAGCCTCCCTGAGCCCTGCTGCATTGCCCGCCGGGAGCCGCCTGTGGTAAGTGCCTCCCGGCCAGAGCCCGCATCTCACACCCCCTCCTGCACCGCAACACTCTTCCCCAGAATGGATCCCCCTCCTGCATACAAACTCCCTCCCAGAAAGAAACTAATATAACAGCTGTTCTAAGGTAAGAAGTAGGCTATTTTGAATTAACTTTACTATATTCTACATGTTTTAAGACTGAAATGTAACCACAGAACGGCTTTGTTAATTAAAAGGCAAGTTTAGTATAGTGTTAATAGCCTCGATGCCATAATTGTGATCACTTTTGTTTTAAATTAGGAAAAAGACTTGTATACAGGGGCCCCACAAAATCTAATGGCCCCAGGCCCGCAGGATAGTTAATCCGTCCGTCACCATGCTTAACTTTTAGTTGCCTAGAAAATCACATGGCCTCACAAAGCCTGAGTTAAACACCTATACGATGAATGAGGAGAGATAGGTGCCTTCCAATGGGATCACAAAAGCCGGCGAGACTGCTCCTCCCCTAAGTTAGCTAGTGGGAGATGTCAACAAGAGGGATGTGTGCTGAGTTGAGACCTTCTAAATGCATTGAAGAAATTTTTTATTCTATTCCACTTCACTATACTGGAGGTCAGTGCAAGTCTCTGATCATAGGCTGTCTATAAGCTTGGCGCACAAGAGGCTGTCTTGATTATAGGGAATCTTACTGTAAAATATATAATGACCAATTCCAGGTAGCTCTACTGCATCTAGATAACTCTTTCATCATATTGTTTAGACACAAGTGGGGAAAACTTCCACCACCTGGCTAGACAAGTCAAATTTACACTGTTATAGCCCATAGTTATGACTGGCACTCCACTTCCCACCAAAACCAAATCTTGCCTATCAGCCTGTTTAAACAGGTGTGCCTTTATACTGGACCGTGAAGGCTGTGAAATTCTGGATCTGAACAATCCTGCCAGCAGAGTTCTTGTAGGCCTTGCCACCAGTCCTAGAACTCTAGCATAGGAGTATCCTAGTTGATTGTAACTACTGAGGTGAAACATTGTTAGGATCTAGTTACGATCAACTGCGACACTTCAGCAGTCTGCTTCTATGCTAGAGCTCTAGGACTGGTGGCAAAGTCTACAAGGATTCTGCTGGCAGGATTGTTCAGATCCAGAATTTGGCAGTAGCAGCCCTTTTCTTGGATTGCATCCATTGGAACGAGCTCACGTATATGTACTTCTGGCATGTAGAACATAAACTAACAGTCTTCAGTTTAGCCCTTGCTATCTGTGATATAGGTCTGATTTTTTTTCTCACCAAAATGTGCATTTAATTTGTGTGCACAATTACCTCAATTATGCACACAAATAATCAAGTTAGATGCGGCAAAAAAAGCTTGGATGCATGACTGACTTTTCACATGCATTACCTAATTTGTTCATTCAATCACTGTAATTGTATGCATGTTATTGTGAAAAAATACCTTTGTTTAGAACAAAGTTTGTTTGATCCCCTTTCCTAAACGGTGTACAATATCAATATGCTGAATGGAGGGCAGTGGGTTAGTCAGGAGACTTAATTTCTTCTTTTAATATTCAGTTCTTATGTGTTTGTAGACGTCTCCAAGAAGAAGAACAGCAGTTTAGAACATCCTCTTTGCCAGCCATACCAAATCCATTTCCAGAGCTTTGCAGTCCTACAAGCTCTCCGGTACTGGCTCCTGGATCTTTACCTCAGAGTCAACCTGCTAGTAAGCATGTGAGTATTAAGTAGAAGTACTTTTCTATCACAGATTCTCGTTTAAGCTGACAATTGATTACTTCAGTGTAAAGGTAGAAGGAGAACCCTAAGATGCTTAGAAATATTTATGTATCTTGTCCTTGAGCAGGGCAACACTGGCAAGAGAATACTATCTGCAACCAGACTTCAAAGCTGTAAAAGGTTTGTAAGTACCAAGATATCAGAAGCTCTCTTGCCGTTAATGAAGGATGTTTGGAGTGAATGAAGCAATAATATTTAATATCCTCTCCTGAATTTCATTATGCTAGGCAATGTTTCATTTAATTAAGAAGTCTGGATAATTTGCTTATAGCAGTAATTGGGTATATTATACTGCATATTCTAGGTGCCACAATAGTGCTTAGCAGCCTGTTGCTGATGAAAAATTCAAGGGGTTTATAAATAGCTGCCTATTTGCTTTTAAAGATATGTGTGGTCTTTACTGGTTTTAATGTACTTCATAAAGCTGCACAAAAAGCAAAGTAATCTTCTTAGATCTGATGGCTGAGAGCAGGGGGATGGGACTTAGAAGCAAAATTATCGGATGGAAAGCTGGCTTGAGTGGCTCTTCACACTGAGAGTTTTACAGTGACACTTAATCAAATTGGGGTGCTCACACAGGAAAAAAGGTGTCCTCATATAAATATTTTTTCCCTCCTTTCCACCCCTCTCTACCCCCTAAAGAGTTCCATTTCACCAGCCCCGCTATTAGTCCTGGAGCTCTCGTGAAGTAGACACTGCACTTAGGCCAAAAAGCTGTGGATAATTTGTGAGATCCACAAACTTGCACTAGAATGAAATGATTTGAAAAAAAATCTTCATTTGTGACTGGAGACCCAAGTACAAATCTAATCTGGGCCAAAGGTATGAAGATGTTGCATTACCTCATTTTTGGTTTTCTAGAAAAGTTCTTCAATGGAGCAAACTGAAACCTAATATTTTCCTCAGATTCCTTTTTTAAATGAAATGGTTAGATTGAAATAAACATCCACAATTTACCTCCACACAATAGGTGCTACATAACTTGCTACCTTTTTTGTAAATGCACCTTCTCTCTGAATTAATTAAAATTTCTTAACAGTGCATGATATGAGGACCAGATAGTGTGCTGTCCCACAAAGAAACTAGAGAGCTCAGAACGTCTTGTGTGCTGGGGAATGGTACTTTGAAACGAAGTAGTAGGCAACTGTCTTGTGACTCCTGGCACTCGATAACAGAACACTTTTTCTGGCCTTTCTTCTAAGCAGCAAGGCGTGTGTTGAGACTGGTTGCAGCTATTTAGAGACTCACATAACTTATTCAGGCCTTCTATATTTGTTTCTCTTCTTTTTATATTATATTTTATATATAATATATATATACACATACACATATGCGCGCGCGCGCGCACACACACACACACACTTCAGTAGTCAGTAGCTTTTATAAGTTTATCAAATGAAACAAAATGCAGCCTAAAAGATAGCTGAAAGCCGTAAGATGCTATCTTGAACTGCGTGTCAGTGATTCAGGAAAGAAAGACCCTTGTAGTTGGCTCTTTAACAGGGGGCCCCACGAAGCTAAGTTGCTCAGACTTTGGCTTCAGCCCCAGGTGACGGGGCTTCGGGCCCGGGGCTTCAGCCCCATGCAGTGAGGCTTTGGCTTTCTGCCCTGGGCCCCAGCAAGTCTAATGCCGGCCCTGCTTGCGGCCCCCCCAGGAGCCCCGGAGTCCTGGTTGAGAACCACTGGTCTAAAAAGTATTCAGTGTTTCAGATTCTAATGTCTTTAAAAGGGCACCCACTTGAAAATAGTATTTCCATCTGAAAATCTGTTTATCACACGTAACATCTTTTTACTGTAACTGGAACATGATATATATGTATGTTATACGCTTGAAGTGTACTGTGTACTGTGATGTGTACCGTCAGTTTCTGTATTTTTTTCGTCCAGTTTCTACTGCTTGATTCAGGATGTGCTTTAGGACATCACTTATGCACTATTCTGGGATTACTTCATGCACATGGTCCGCCCAGGTCCATACTGGGGATTTGTTTTGGAATTTTCAGTAGGGCAAAATAAATCTAGTATGGCTTATGGAACTGTCTTCTTTTATTCATTGTTTTTAATGTTATGAAATGTACCACACACTTAACACTTCAGTTGTAAGGCAGTGAAAAATATCAGAAGTGAGAAAAAAAATTGAGGCTATAACTACTGTATTTCAATTTCACTCTCTTGCAGTACGTATTACCTGTTGAGAAGGATCTTGATTCAGTGAATAACTATATCAATTTTCATCTGGAAAACATAGGGTATACTATATAATGATGTAAAAGCAGCAAAGAGTCTTGTGGCACCTTACAGACTAACAGACGTATTGGAGCATGAGCTTTCGTGGGTGAATACCCACTTCTTCGGATGCATGTAGTGGAATTTTCCAGAGGCAGGTATAAATATGGCTACCTTTAAATCTGCAACCCATCCTGGACAACGATCCCTCACTTTCACAGGCCTTGGGTGGCAGGCCAGTCCTCGCCCACAGACAACCTGCCAACCTGAAGCATATTCTCACCAGTAACTACACACCACACCATAGTAACTCTAACTCAGGAACCAATCCATGCAACAAAACCTCGATGCCAACTCTGCCCACATATCTACACCAGCGACACCATCACAGGACCTAACCAGATCAGCCACACCATCACCGGTTCATTCACCTGCACGTCCACCAATGTAATATATGCCAGCAATGCCCCTCTGCTATGTACATCGGCCAAACTGGACAGTCCCTACGTAAAAGGATAAATGGACACAAATCAGATATTAGGAATGGCAATATACAAAAACCTGTAGGAGAACAATTCAACCTCCCTGGACACACAATAGCAGATTTAAAGGTAGCCATCCTGCAACAAAAAAACTTCAAGACCAGACTTCAAAGAGAAACTGCTGAGCTTCACTTCATCTGCAAATTTGACACCATCAGCTCAGGATTAAACAAAGACTGTGAATGGCTAGACAACTACAAAAGCAGTTTCTCCTCCCTTGGTGTTCACACCCCAACTGCTAGAAGAGGGCCTCATCCTCCCTGATTGAACTACCTCGTTATCTCTAGCCTGACTCACTCTTGCTTGCATATTTATACCTGCCTCTGGAAATTTTCCGAAGAAGTGGGTATTCACCCACGAAAGCTCATGCTCCAGTACGTCTGTTAGTCTATAAGGTGCCACAGGACTCTTTGCTGCTTTTACAGATCCAGACTAACACGGCTACCCCTTTGATATATAATGATGGGTGTGTTTACCAAAGTAATATGTGTATATAAATAAATGGGAGCACTAGTTACAGGAAACAATCTAAAGTGCAGTATCAAAATTAATCTGTCTGGGGGTAAAAATGGAAGCGTAAACTAGCTGTAATTCAGCAATGGAGAAATCTTATAGTCTCTTGCTGTGCAAAATGGTCTTTAGATCACTCTTGCATTGATTTTGAAGGAAAGCATTCAGATAGGCTGAATTAATAGAGAAAATGTCATCTAATGGTAGAAGACAGAAGAGTATCTAGTGTGAACCTATGCAACAAATAAATGATGAAGGCTTTCCCACATCGTGTTACTTTCGCAAGAAGACTGAGCCCAGATGAGGGAAATCTGAAATGCTGACAGTGGATAGAATGCACTGTTTTTTAAAAAAAGGAAAAAGGCAAAGTCAGGCAGGACTTGTGCTAGGGTGGTCAAACGTTTGATGCTTCAGGGAGTCTAGGAATGAATGGTAATTAGACAAACGTGCTTTCATAGTGAGGTTGCAGTGGTGAGGTAATGCTCAATTTCAGTGCTATAGACAGAAGCAGACTGAGTGTTTGGAGAGAGTTCACAGTGAGGGGGCCCAGATGTCAACCTGTTCATGCTAAATGGCATAGTGCTAAATGGCATAGTAAACATTTTAGTTAGAGAATCAACCAAGTAGGGAATATTCTGGGGGAGTTGAAAACTGACGCTGCACACTAAACAGAAGCTGAGTAGGACTCTGAGTTGACTCAGGAAACGCTGCAGGAAAAAACAGTTACACATTGTTGTAACTTCACAAATTAGTTGTATGGTAAACAAAACACCTAACATGTCTGGCACTGGAAGGAATTATGACTCTTCAAGCAATATTTGCCAGAATAGCTGTTGAATCTCTAAGCACCATCTCAAAATTATGGCACATAAAGCAAAATGAAACTACTGAGCTAAGAGCCATGTTATTTTGGGGGATGTTGACAAGCTTGAGGAATCAACTAAACGATACTACTCCCAATTATTGAATGTTTACCTCATATACACCTTTTTCTCTAAAAACATTGCCCTTCCCACCTCCCCACATCTCTCACACCCCTTTTTAAATTGGTGCGATTAATACCAAAATGAAACTAAATACTTAGTAAATACTTAAGATCTCACACTTCTTTTGAAGAGGGCATTAATAGGGATACCAAGATCTTTGATCCTCCTCCTCACCCCAGCCCCTCAAATCTGAGGGAGATAGGAGAGATGGAGATTTTTAAACATCATTTAAGAGGATAAATATGTTTATGTAAGGAAAATTGTCACCAGAAGATAAACCAAACATTTGTCTAAAAAATGGCTAAAAACATGAGACAGCTAGGTTACCACTAATTGAAGTCCATCTTTGTGTTGCTGGTATAAACCAAAAACTTGTTGGTAACTTAGGCTATAATTTCTGGTTGTGTACAAATATTTTGGAAGAAGCATGCAATAATTACATGTAGGTCACTGCAGTGCCACAGGATATTAGTCTAAAGTATCTTGTGTGAGTCAATGAAGCTTTCAACTGTGAAAATAAAGCAAACTTCTCACATAACATTCTCTATACAGCCAAGGCAAACTTCCAAATAGCAGTTTGATGTACCAAAGTTATTTACTCTTTTCTAACAAATTAAACTCCTTAAATAGTTATAAATTAATGCCACCCTTAGTCCAACTTTAGGTGTCCTTCAAAAGAACTCCTGTAAACAGATGTTTTAGTTATCATTAGTTTCATAATCTGTCTTCACATAAAGGTTTCTGCTATCACTGTTTTGAAGTCAGGGACATGGGTTTCTGTAGGATCAGCAGTATAAAATTATGAACTTTTCATATGTGTACTTAGCTAATTTTGCACCTAAAATGTTATCACTGCATAAGCAAAAGCTGCATTTGAGCACACCAGCAGTGATGTTATGTAGGCAAAATACCAATTGTTGGCTGTAGTTTTAGTCAGCTTTTGTTTCAACCTTTGCCTTTGGCCCCAATCTTGCAATTGGCTCACATAGGCAGCTGCTTGTGCCCTTGCCAGACCACATTAACCTCTGAGGTCCCCAGGGTGCAGTTGCAGAGTATGGGCCTACGTTAGTGGTTCTTTTTTGGTCTTTGTTGCAACCTTGCAACTGTCCAAAAATAAAAGTTCATGATCTGAGACTTAAAAAAATAAATCAGTGCACATGCATTAGTTTGTTTACTTCTGGGTTGCTCGTGCCTTTTATTTCTTTTTTCAGGTAGTTGCAATGATTATATGGAAAGAATTGGGGAGGTCAGACCTTCCCTGTGGGAACTGTATGGTTAAGGTAGGTTAAAAAAAAAAAAATTAAATCTCCCCTTCAGTTATGTCCCTTTTTACTTGGTGAGAGCAGAAATTGTAAAAAAAAAAAAATTATACCTTCCCAATGTTTAATTGATTTGATGAGTTTGGTGTTACAACTGTTAGTTTATATGAAATCGCTCAGAAGAACAGTCATATTGGGTCAGACAAATGGTCCATCTAGCCCAGTATCCTGTTTTCTGACAATGGCCAGTGTCAGGTGCTTCCGAGGGAATGAACAGAACAGGGCATCCCTGTCATCCAGTCGGAGCTTCTGGAAGTCAGAGGTTTAGGGAGCTCTCTGGAGTTGCATTGCTGACCATCTTGGCTAATAGCCATTGATGGATCTATCTTCCATGAACTTATCTGTTTTGTTTTGTTTTTTTACACCCCATTATACTTTTGGCCTTCACAACATCCCCTGGCAATGAGTTCCACAGGTTGGCTGAGTTGTGTGAAGTACTTCCTTTTATTTGTTTTAAACCTGTTGCCTGTTAATTTCATTGGGTGACACCGGGTCTTTGTGTTTATGTGAAGGTGTAAATAACACTTCCTTATTCACTTTCTCCACACCATTCACGATTTTGATATCTATTATATCTCCTCCTTAGTCATCTCTTTTCCAAGATGAAAAGTCACGTCTTTTTAATCTCTCCCCAGTGGTATTAGCCGCAGAATCTGACCAGCATCAGCAGGAGTGTATGCTATCTCCTTGGAGCTCTAACTTCTGTGTCAGGGACCAGCTTCAAAATTGAGGAGGGGCAAAGATGGCTTAAAGCCACCTTTTGTGTCCCTCTACCAGCCTTGTAGCAAGAAGTTTGGAGCAGAGAATTGAGCGGTTTATCTTTCCTGTACTGGCACTTTCAGAAAGTCATTCAGAAAGCCAGTCACAAAGTTCTGGAAATAATCATTAACTATTTCCTATGTTCAAATTAAAAAAAAAAAAATTCCTTATGACACTATGCTGGCTTTACTCGCAGGAGCACTTTGGCTGTCCGTTACGAAGCAGCACTTCTTCAGTGCCGGACGGATGGCGAGTGTGCACTGAAGTGTTGCTTAATAACCAATGTCCGTATTCCTGGGACATGGCTGCCCTGGCAAAGTGGGAATAGGAGCATTCATGACAGCAGGGTCAGCTGCACCCAAAAAACCACAGATATATGAAAGTTTTAGCAGGCATCATAATCGTTCTTAAACTCTTTTACAAATGTCTAGAAATAAGACAATAGTTGCCATTTACCTTTATAACTGTCCTGTGCAAATATTGAATGCTGCTGTGATATTAACTATAGTGCAAATATGTATTAGCCTACATACACATGCACTATAGAATTTTATATTTGTGCACCTTATCTATGTATGTGTCCTTTTATATAACGTATATGTTAGAAATGGAAATAGTGCAGTAACATTATCATGGCTAAAAATAAAATTAGCAAATGTACGCTGTACATATGTTGGAGTTAGAGGACTTGAAAGAGGTAAAATCTGAGAAATACAAGATTGCATTTTTTGAGATGGCCAGAGGCAGTTTTTGAAGTAGATAAATGATGCTAATGGCTGATAATTATATGATACTATAATACGGAGGCAAAATGTTACAGTGACAATAATAGATTATAAAATAAAAATGCTTCAAGTGACTCCAAATGGCTTTAACTTTGTACTGAAAGCTGTTAGGACTGATCCACTAAACATAATGTGCATTCAGTGTGTTCATTTTAAAACTGTAAAAGCAGTAGCCTAAATATTAAGACTGACAGTGCCCATTCTTTAAAAACCAAAAATTAAACAGTACTTGTATGGCTAACAATGCCTTAATTTAAACCTTTAAATTTTTACTCATCCAATATTTTGTGTGTGAAACTGCAAAAATGGTAATTATCTTGCTTGTTCTATTTCCTGGTTCACTGGCGTGGAGATTACATGCTTACACATTGTACCAGAAGCCTGCACATTCTATGTTCTTAGCTCCATCTCCTAAGAAGACTACAGTTTAGTACAGTGGTTCTCAACCTGAGAGTTGTGACTCCATTTTAATGGGGTTGCCAGACTTGCTGGGGCCCGGGGCCGAAGCCAAAGACTGAGCCCTATTCCCCAGGGCTCAGGCTTCAGCTTTGGCCCTGGGCGGCAGGGCTCAGGTTACAGTACCCCTCCCTGCAGTTGAAACCCTTGAGGTTCGGCTTTGGCCCAAACCAGGCTTGACTGGGCTCAGGCTTCAGTCCCCCCTTCCTGGGATCTTGTAGTAATTTTTGTTGTCAGAAGGGGGTTGTGGCACAGTGAAGTTTGAGAACCCCTGGTTTAGTAGGAATTTAATAAATCTCACTCAGCTGAAGGACACAGCTGAACTGCTCAAGACATGATGGGACAAGTACTAATCTTATAGAATCATTAAAGTGAAGGACTGGAAGGGACCTCACTAGGTCATCTAGTCCAGTCCCCTGCACTCAAGGTAGGACTACATAATAACTAGACCAGCAGCTTTCAATCTTCTTGAGCTGAGCTACCACTTCGAGTTACAATTTTTGGTCTCTTCTCTTCCCCCCCCCCCCCCCAACCCAGACAAAAAGAGGTGAGTTGGGGATGGAGGTGGCACTCCCTCCCAAAGCCCCGCCACCTGGGGCTGAAGCCCGAGCCACCTGGCATCGCCACTCAACCCCCAAATATTCCTCCATGCCCCGCAGTTTGAACACCTCTGAACTAGACCATTCCTGACAGGTGTTTGGAGGTTTTTAAGAACAGGTTAGACAATGACTGAGATTCTACCACCTCTCTAGCCAATTTGTTCCAGTGCTTAACTACATTTAGGAAGTAAACCTCTCTTGCTGCAATTTAAGCTTACTGCTTCTTGGTATAATCCGAATTCCCAGCTTGGATTCTATCCTCCAAAGCAATGCATTATTGCTTGGTATAATCTGAATACTTTATAAGGGTACTCTCTCTCTGCCATTTTCTGCTGCCTTGATTTATAGTTGCTTTATAATTGTCGGACTTGTTCTGTGTTACACTGTTTCTTAACTAGTTTAGAGCTGTGCAAATACTGGTCTGAAAAGATTGAACCGATTAATGTTAACAAAACAATCCGAGCTTCAAGATGGCTGTAATACGTGTAGAGGCAAGCCTTGTGACTAATTAAACGTGAACTTGTTAAAAGGAAGGGCATCGTGCATACATAAAGGGCACTTGTGCAGTGATCTGGTATCCGCAGAATGCTTCCTCCCTCCAGCTGTGGACCATGTTCCTAGCAGTGTAACCATTGGCTTGTTTCCACTAATGTTATTGGCTCTGTGGGAAGGTCAGAATTAACTGCACCCTGGCATTAATGCAGCAAGGCATCATAAGGAGATGGGATCAAAACTCAGCTCAACTGTTGAATTTTTAAAGGGTTGTTTAGCTTTCATGTGGGTAAGTTTCAAAAAAGTGGAAAACCAAAAGTGTGTGAAAATAAAATGTGTTCTCTCAGCAACTCCTGAGTGGTAATTGAGATCCCCTTCATTACAAGACATTGGCGGTGTTTGGGTACTGCTGTAATGGCAACTTAGTATAACTGAGTGTGGTGGTGGTGGTGGTGCTTTAAAAAAAAAAAGGGGGGGGGCAACTCTTTGCATGGGAAGACATTGGAGAAGAGGAAGCTGACAGAGACCTTTCAGGTTTTCTCTATTTATCGCAAAAGGGGCACAGGTTCCACTTCTGCACATAACTCTTCCATTATGCAGTTAACCTTTAATTA
Source organism: Terrapene triunguis (assembly GCF_002925995.2). NCBI lineage: Eukaryota > Metazoa > Chordata > Testudines > Emydidae > Terrapene > Terrapene triunguis. Next base: position 8,932,234 of record NW_020664531.1, on the reverse strand, counting down.
ATAAATAAAGTTTCACACTATTACACAGGTAAGTTATTGTGTGAGCACTCTGACTAGTTCACCCCCTCTATTCCGTTTGTGAACCAGTCAGATTGAATTTTGCAAAATATATATGGCCAAAATTTGACCTAGGGCTTCTGTGAGCACACTTCATGCTTGCAAACTATTAAAAGCAACAAATCACTCTTGGAGTATCTGTTAGTAATTTACTATTCATACTGTTACTGGTCACATTTTTTCCCCAATGACTCCTGAACCGACAGAAAGCAAGATTGCTATGGCAATATCTCCAGCACAAATAAATATTCACAAGTATTTGTGACACTTCCTTTTCCACAACTCTCTAGTGAGCCAAAGGCTAACTCATACATATGTTGGCAGATTGAAGAGAAAAGGTTTAGTCACTGATTTAAGGAAAACACTTAAGTGCATGCTTAATTCACATTGAAGTCAGTGGGAGTTAAGAACATGGTTATGGTTAAGCACAAGCACGTGCTCAAGTGCTGTGCTGAAGTCTGAGCCAAAGCACCTTTGAGGCTTATAATCAAATACTTTCAAATACTACTTGCAGAATTCACCCAATGCTGGTGACATTCCTAATAACAAAAGTAAGTTAGAGGAAGTGACTTGTGACATGTGGAGACTGCCTCTTTTCCTTTCCACCCCCTCCACAGATTCTTATGGACAATGAATTGAGATCTGGTGTTTCTGGAATACCTTGATTCTAGTCACTAAGCAAATAAACTTTGTAATATCAAAGAAAATATTATTTCAGAACTAGATGCTCTTACGTTGTTTGGCTTTTGTTAAGGCTGATCCTTGAACTTTTTTCTTTAACAAATTGAATCTGGCTTGGCAAAGCTGTACAGCTTGTCCTAATGGTTTGTGGCTCAGCATTGGCTCTTGCATTGTACCATTGTGTGTCAAAAGGAGGCCCTCAAATAGTCAGATCCAAGTATTGTCTTTATGTTTTGTACTGTGCTGGAAAATGTTACTTCTGAAACTTTACAGCTACAGTAGTTCACAAACTTAACAGAACTCTGAGCATGATGTGATATTACATGAACTGTCACCTTCAACAAGATATTAGAATTGTAATTCCTACAAAGGCATTTAATAAACAATTTCACTTAAATGGGTGTAGATTTATGCATTAGGGAAATAGGATTATTTCCAAATCTGACTAAAAGATGGAGATTATTATATTACCATGTCAAATGTATAGTGATAAATTCACAATAGTAAAATGTACCCATACAAAGATTTTGAAGTCTCTTTTGGATGTACATAAAATCTCTACGGGCAGATTTTACTCTGATTGTGAATTTTAGCAATGGTGTTCAAGAAACACAGGGAGATTAATCAAAATATCCCATGGTGTTTAAAAAAAAAAAAAAAGGTATTGCATTGTAATAATAAGAAATAATGAGATCCTTGGATGAAAAATCACTCAAGTACAGTGGAAATATGCTATGCAGGCTCCCTTACTCCAGAGATGCACGAACTATTTCACTCTATAAACCACACCATGAAAGAGATCTTCTTGTGTCACCTCCCTCTTCCTTTATCCCAGTTCCAATATCATGTAATGCTGTGAATTACCAGGAAGTTACCTGCAGAACACTGCTGATCCAGGAACTTCAGTTGGAAGACCTCTGCTCTGTGGACGGAAATGTTACAGACACTCCAAAATGGTATCTACTACAGCAGCCATTTCCCACCCAACTAAGGGTATATCTACACTGACATTGGAGGTGTGATTGTGGTGGTACAGGCTACAGCACCGTACAAATTCACCTGGGTGCATACTTGCCTATGCTATCATTTCTTCAGTACTATTTTTAGCTAGCTAGTTTCATTAAAGCTAGTGCAGGTATGTTTACACAAGCACAGATCATATCCTTGATGTCAATCTAGACACATCGTGTCTCTGCTGCACTTCTTGCTCTAACTCTAGATGAAATTTTGGGGTTTAGTCTGCTGTCCTCATACAGCAGTAGGTTTTGTAATTTGTGGAAAGGACTTCATTGATCTCCCATACACACGCGTGGAGTAGGTAGTGGTAATATTGAAATGTAGTATCATTGACTAAGTGACTCTGTTGTAAAACAGAACCACCAGCAGACTGCTAGCTTAATCTGCTCTTAACATAGTCTGCTTTGTTAAATTGCAGCCCTACTTAAGTATTGTTTAAACTGTAGAAATTAAGTACTTCTCTAAGATTTGGTTGATTGTAAATATCTTTGAAATAGGGAATGAGCAAAACCCTCTTTCTTAAGTGTTATGTGTGTGGTGTAATGGGGAATTGGTGTTGGTGCATGATGAGTACAGAGAGCTGGCATCCTGTTAAGTACACACACAACTAATATAGCTGCCTGCCTCCTTGCTCTTGCATCAATGACCTAGAAAAATGTGGAAGTAATAGGTCTTAGTGTACATACTGCTGAAAACGTAGGACGTTTTCTTCAGCCTGGGTTAGTTTCAACCCCACCGCCCCCTTCCCCCTCCCCCCAGATCACAAGCATTGTAGTTCTCTTGGAGTGCTACAAGTCAGTCTTTTTCCACTTACCATGAGTAAGATGTGAGGAGGTGAAGGGAAGAGGCATGTTTAAGATAAATGTACAGGAAGTGATCCCTCTAACTAAGCAAACTGTCCAAATCAGAGGGAATTTGGAGTTCAACAGTAAATATGAAAAGGACATTTACCAAGTAATGGCTAAGAAAACCATCCCTCACTTACTGGTCTGAGCATCTACTGTCATTTACAATTACTGCCTCCTGGTTCGGACCAAGAATGGGTGGCTGCTTCTAGAATGAAACTTCCCCCCCCCCCCCCCACACACACTGCATATATAACCTTTTCTCTTTGTATATGGAGTTCAGGATTATCTGCTGATCTCTCTCTCTAGCATTAGGCTAGCATCACATTAGGTTCCTTCCCTTCCAATTTAAGAAGGGCAAGAACCAAAACCAGTCACAAAGTGAGAAATTAGATGAGTTTTATGCCTCTTACTAATGCTTGAATTATAGGCTCAGTGTTAATTACAGAAGGAATGAAACTGCATGGAAATCTTACAGAAGGGACACTGGTTATTGTAGTTTCATTTTCCTGTGTCACTTCTTGTAATAACATGAAGATACCACTGGCCCTTATCTAAAACAACATCAAAGTATTGCCAAGAGACTTGGCCTCAAATCTCTCGAGAGCTGGTCTTCATGTGTCTGTTCAGATTACTTAGGGAGCCCCCAGCACATTCCCTCTTTGGGTCAGGTAGTGTCAGGAAGGAGCTACTGTCCCAGTTTAAGACTCCACCATCCCTGCTTTTCCCATATATTCCTTACCTCACACAATAAGTTGAGGCACACCTTACGTTTCCATGGCTTATGCTTCAGCTCTTGGCAAATTCATCAGTCAAAGGGTTGACTTGAAATCTAGTACATGTCAAAACAAGTTAGTTTCAGGTACTGCATCTGCCTTGGAATCGCCTTTCCTCCTCTTCGTGGCATTACATCATTTTCCTTTTTTAAAAAAAAAATGTTTATAGTATCAAATTTATCTCAAGATGACTGGAGCTAACTGATTGGCTTCCCCAGGAGTTGGTGCAGCTTCTTCATATTGCATCTTTAACTATATCTATGCTACAACTGAGTGTAGCCTCTGAATCTACTTATGTAAAGTCCTACGCAATGATGGTTAGATTCGTACCAATGTCAGAGTAGGAGAACTGATGACGCTACAAAGGAACTGGTCAATTTTCATCTGAACTGCTTTGTAGGGTGCTCTTAAAAGTAAGTCAAATATGATGGTAGAAATCGGAGTCTTTAAATCCTAAGCCAACCCTTGTGTAGCTGGTCATTGAATCGATTGAGTGTATCACCAGCAACATTTTGGAAAATCGTAAAATGAATTGAATGTCATGGCTCAGATTACTTTGCTTAGTTCTGTTCTAATGGAGACATTCTGGTCATGGTAGAAAATCACTCCTATTACTAATGTACTGAACTTTTCCCCTCCACACAATCCTTAGACAAGACCAATTTCTCTCTAGTGACTTGAGCCCATTTTGGGGGATGCAAAGGAATCTCTTGATAGTCTAAGGGTATGTCTACACCTCAGTGTAAGGCCAGGGGTCAAATTCAGGGTCAAACCTAACTCCCCTTCCACCTACACAAAAATACACTGACCCAGAACTCAGACTCAGGGTCCCAGAATCTGATGGAGGTGGAGATTCCAAGCCTGAATCAAGCCAGGATCTGCTGTTCAAGCCCTGTTGCTTTGCAGTGTAGACGCAGCACCACTGAACTCATGCTCTGGGAGTATACCAAATGTATCCCACAATCCCCAGGGCTGACTTTTTGTCCTCTGGTCTATCAAGTTTGGTGGACAGTCACTACACTGCACCACGGACAAAGGGCTAGAGTGTTCAAGTTTTAGGAGGGCCCTTGGACGGCTGCGATTTGGGTAGTTGGCCTCTGGTCCATGTAATACAGTATAGATGCTGGAGCCCCGGGTTGGGACCCAGGATTCAACAATTCCTAGCCTTCGGTTACAAATGAGCGCAAGCTCTAGGTTAATAAACTTGGGGTTTGCTAGCTCAAGTTCTGCTAATCCTGAGCTTATGTTGCAGTGTAGACATATCCTCAAATACCACTGGCACTCGCTCTTGGTGATATTTCACAAGATTCTGTATTTTGCTAAAGCTGGCATAGAAAGGATGCATGAAAGCTCTCTGTAAAGTCCATTCATCTTGTTTCATTTTAATGGCTATACATCAACATAATTACAATAAAAGTCTTTCATCTTGATCAGAGTGCTAGAAATGCCTGGGAGGGTGCACATGTGGCCAAACTTGCATAATCTAGGGTGCAGAACTAAATTTAATGTTGCTGTTGGAATACCACTTCAGATGAGAGTATTCAGAATTAAATACTTGTTGTGGTTAAACTTTAAAATTACAAATCAAATATTGCACATTTTGAACATAGTGGTCTCTTCCCACCTCAGTGACAGACAGCAGGAGCAGCCATGATCATCATTTTGTTATCTGCATGACAACTTTCTTACTAGTCAATGATGTCATCCGGTTACAGAACAGTTGTGATATTTGTCAGCAGAATATACTCGCCACCTTAGATCCAGGGTTGTGAGAAACTCAGTCTGGAGTCTTCAGCTTTGCTAAGAGGTTACTGGGGACTCCCACGGAGATCATCTTCCCTGTTCTCTGACTTGAGATGGGGACTGTTCGTGTCCACAATTGGCTGGGCCTCAATATGTAAGAGTATGTCTCCATGGGGGAGTGGGAAACACGCATTAGTGCATATTGTACCCTGGGTCAGCTGACCTGGGCTCATGCTACAGGGCTGAAGAAGCACTGTAGGTGTTCCCCCTAGGTATGGAGCCTGGCTGTGAAACCTGGCAAGGAAGGAAAGTCACAGAGCCAAGGCTCCCACCCAAGCTGGAATGTCTACACTGCTGTTTTTTAGCTTCATCCAACAAGCCCCATGAGCCTGAATCAGTTGACCTAGGCTCTGAGGTTTTATTTTTTTCAGTGTAGATGTACGCAAGTCCCATTTAGCTCTGACAATATCTTGCTTTTAAATACCCTTGAAGTGTTGGGCTTCTGCTGTCAGTCTCATTGGAAGTAACCCTGATGATTCCCCAAACTTTTTCTTCCCCTTCAGAGATTTCTTCGCACTGCTGCTTGTTCCATTTTAAAACTATTTGATATCCATAGTTCCTCCATGGAACCACTCTTGCAAACAGCGCCACAATCAGCAAAAATTGTCTCTTCCTTTTTTTCTTGTGTTTTGAATTAAACATTTGATTTGGTGTCTCACCTCCTAGCAAGCGAAGTTATAAAATGTTCTTCAACATTCCAACTGTTGCCTTTAAGCTTCCCATTTGGAAAAAAAAATTAGACTAAATTTTCATGAACTTCAGTCCTGAACAAGTTCCAGGGGACACCTTTTTAAATACAATGAAAGGGAGGGAGAGAGATGCGGCATTATAGGCTCATCTTCTCTAGGATCCCCATGTTAAGAAATAGTGGTAATGTATGCAGGTTTTTTAACTGTTTAGCATAATACTGACTTGGTATGGATGGGCAGAACTCTGTCTAAAATAGTTTTTAAAAATGTTCAAGACTTTGACGCATCTCTGACATGGCACTTGCCCCATGCAGAGTTACCAGACTCTTCCAATTAAGGATAGATCTGGGCTACCTTCCAAGCCCATCAACCCTCTCTGTCACCCTCCACCCATCCTTACTCCCAGCCCGATAGCTTGTAAAAAGTGCATTTAGTTGCTTTGACATGGCAGAAATAACAGATTTTATTTAGCTTTAGAGCTTTTGGCATCTACAAAGCTGCTGGGTTGGTTTTCTCTCCTTCTACAAGGAGCTTATATATAAAATGGAACTTTTTTTTAAATGCCCCATGGTAGAAGTTATCCAGAATCAGAGTGCTTTCCTGTACATCATCTTTGCTAGAGTGATGTGACATCTGAAATTGTAGATCCATTTGGGGGGGGGGGGGTAGAATTTAAACTTCCATAAAACAGAAATTGTGAGACACAACTGCATAATCCCTGCTGGTGATCAGTCCTGCAGCCTTTACCAAGTCTTCTGGGGTACTATCAGAGTTCTCCTGGGTTGAAAAACTGCTCAGACACTGCTCAGTGAGGACATTAGACTGAACAATACTTGGAGTATGTAGACCAAAAATCTGTGAGATGGTAGTCCAAAAATACAGAAGTGAGATGCCCCTGACTTCTTGAACTCTTCTATGTTATGAAGAGCCACCCTGAACTTGAACATCTCTGCCAGAAAACCCCACACAACAAATATCAGGCTTGGGTTTGGTGAACTGAGGGCCCAAACTGGGTTTTGGGGTCACAGTTGACTTTCCATTTAACTCTCTATCATAGCTCTAATGTATATGGGCAAGGGGGTGGAATTAATCCTCTCAAGGTGACTGTAATATTGGACCCCATAGTGAAGTTAACTGATAATTTGTCTAGTTTAATATTGAAACTAGGGCAAAATGCTGCTTGTAGGGGAGGAATAAACTATGAACCTTGGTCCTGTATTGTCTTTTATGTCTGGGAGGGGAAATGCATCCTATGGCTCTTTAAAGGATGAGACTTTCCAGTTAGTCTTTACAACACAACTTTCATAGTATAGCCTGTAATAAGCTGACATTCTCCCTATTTAATAAGATTTAAAAAGTGGAATTAATAGAGCGTATAGGCTGGCAAAGCTTCAGTACAAGCAAGTACAGTAACAAAACTCTAGTTGTTTTTTGTGCAGTCAGATGAGTTGAAAGAAGAACCTGAAGTACTCTGGCAATCAAACCACAAAACCAATTATAGGCCTTAAATTTCATTGCGGTCTTATCAATTTCTTCCTTGTTGATGTGTATATGAGCAATAGTTGAACTGAAAATGGTTTCAGTACTGTCTGGGTTTATTAATACTCTGCAGTTAGCAAAATTTTTGACACTTAACACACAAAATCTTGTTCCCTAGTGGGGGGAAGGGAGGAAGTAGCAAATCCCACGAAACTCTTGTTTTGTGGCAACAAAATAAGAAGACTAAACTAATCTACAAAAGCAATTTTTATTACCCTAAATCGCATAAAAGAGCATTCCTTTTGAGAGCTGGAAAAGACTCCAAAATTATTTCTGTACCAGGCATTATCTTTCTGGGAAAAAAACAAGCATTGATAAATTAGGATTTGGTATGTTTTCAGAAATCCAAATAACATCACATTGCTTTGAATAAGCTGAGCAGTTTTTGAAAAGAACAAAGGTTAACGATGGATTTTTTTTAAATATAATATATGTGTCTAATTACAAAATAAATTAACTTTGAGGATGCACTCTGTAGAACTGGTTATTTTTAATGTGAGCAGTTCAAGTAATTTGAGGAATGCAGGCTGTAGCTAACTGAAGAGGTAGAAGTGGAGTGGTTGAGCAGAAAATGGTTGCATACTGCAAGTCTAAAAATGTATAGAGTCAGGATGACTGCAAGCTTCTGTGCCATGAATGGAAAAGGGTAATAAAGCTCAAACCTAGCAGACCTTAGTGGGTTACTGAAGTTCATACTAAGCTATTGTCAAATAAAACTTTATTCAAAAATATATCTCGGAGCAGTGCATCTTGCCTAGAAGGAGACTTGAGATTTTTTTTTTTTTTTTTTACATTCAAGATTGGATATTAAATTGAGATGTACAAATTTACAAAACATAAGTCAAAATATTGTAATAAGTTTATATGCCCTTAAAGTACAATCCTTTTGTACTTTATTGGCTTCATATAACTGGGTTTGATTAATGCATGTTGTTTAAAATGCCTGTATTTTGGGGGATGGGAATGGAGTTCAGGCACTAGTAGAAATGGAAATTTCAAAATAAAAATAAAAAAATCCTTAGATACAGGCATTGTCCTACCTTCCAACAGTCATCCATGAGAAAGGGGTGTGTGTGTGAAAGGACTAGTAAATTCTGCATTAGTGCTTTCTTTTCAATTTTGGCTCCTGGGTTCAGTTTCAGATCAGGTTTCGGTGACCTACATTTTTTTTTTCAGAATACTCCTTCAAGAAGTACCATCTTGCAACTACAGCCCCTACAAAATCCTTGTAAAGACAAAGAAAATGTTGCCAGGACAGGAATAAAGTTTCTGTTGTTCCTCTGCATGAGTGATTGTTTTAAGTATGCTTGTAACCTGAGGTTAAAGGGAAAAAGTGAGCTTGGCTATAGTGGAGAAGACTTTTGTTTCTTTATATATAATAATTATTATTATTTTATTAGATCATATTTATGTTTTTATGCATGTAATAAAAATACAGAGTTATCTTCACCTCTGGATGAAGGCGACTTTAAAGTTGTAGAAGGATCTGTGTCTTGTTTCCTCACGCGTGTGCATTGCAGTAAACCTATTTCTTACTGACCTTAGAAAGATGTACAGTAAACTTGGTCATTACTGTATTTCCCTGTTCTTCTGTCTGTCTTATTTATTCCCACTTGAAGTACATTAGTAAAGCTGCTGTCTAGCAAGTATGGAAGATGTCCAGTTTAGTACAGTACAGCTGTAGAATTCTATATTGTTCATAGTGACTTAGAGAAGCAGAGTAACAAGTTTTGTTTTTTGTTTTTTTTATAGAAGAAAGGTTGATCTGTCCTTGGTACAAAAGTATACATCTAGAAAGTATACTTAGTATTCACTCAAACTATGGCTGTACAAAGAAACCTATTTGAATATTAATGTCTTACTAGTAGGGCTCACCATCTTAAATGTTTAATGGGCATTCCATGAAAAGCTTTGCTTCGGCTCTTCGCCAATGCAAAAGTCAAGTTAACTGCATTCATGCAAGATGTTAATTGGATGGACAGAGTGCATTGGACAAACCCATTGGAAATTACCACAAATTGTCCACTTTTGGGGGGGATGGGAGTAGGGAGTAAAAATGTACTTTCAACCAACTTCAAAGATAGGATGGCTTAAATGAAAGCCAGCTGTGTTTTGACACACAACTCTATAGCAATACCTTTGTAAAAATAAATCTGGAGTAGAAAGCTTTATTTCTTCATACAACTTTCTATCATGCCAGGTAACAAGATTTGGTACTAAATCTGTACTTGCTTGTACAACACAGTTCTACATTAGCAAAGGATTATTCTATTGTAACATTCATGTTGGTATAACCCCTGACATTTAGACTTCCCTGATTTGTTTAGGTCAGTTGATTAACTTTCCATGTAGTGACTTGTGGTGTGTTCAGTTAATTTAGAGAATGGAGATTTTTGTAGTCCCATGGCATGGCCTTGCTAGATATTGATGAAAAGTCCTAGACAACTGGGCAGTTTATAGACATTCCAGCTAATTGGACTTCAGAAGGCTTTGATATTTTTTGAAGATATAATAATTCTTAAGTGGGTACAAGGTGTATATATTAAGGGGTTTGGAATGAAACACCTTTGTGGGGAAAAATGCAGCTGCTTGGTGTGTGGGGGTATTCTTTTGGACAATTGGTTTGGAAAGCTGTTGTGAATCTGGAGATGTTCTAATGTTACCTAATGCTTCCCCCACCAGAATATCCTTTTTGAGTACTCCTCTGCATCCCTGGTCAAGATGTTAAGTGTCCTTAAACTAGCTTAAAAGTTCCAAATCTTAAGCATCTGGTAGTCACAATTTTACACTCCATAGAAGTCACATAATATACCAGTAAGGGGAGTCCTTTTCTCCACCAATTTTAAATATACATCAAAATGATATAATTATACCCATACATCAGTAATATTCTAATCAACTCATAGTGTTTATCCCCACAACCACTGTTAAAAGCCCAGTGCAATTTACTAATACACCCATAAATCATTAGTTTGCAAAGAGAGTATTGTATCTACCTACTGACTGCATACAAAATCAAATGGCTAGAAGTTGACATATAAAACTGCTAATACTATGAACCATTCAAGGGTCGGTTAACATTTCCATTAAACTTCAGGTTTGGAGGAATTTATATCTTACATGTATGCCGCTTATTTGGGTCCCAATAAGAATAAAACTAAAAATGGGTCGAGACAAATATTGCATACAGTATCTGACTTGGGTCATGAAAATATAGAGGGCTAGATTTATCAGGTGATTGAGACATTTAAATGAAGGAAGAGGAAACTAATTTGCAAGTTTATTCAACTATTAAAAATGGAAGGCTTGGACAGTGAGGACACATAGGCCTTTTGCATCATGACTTATAGCTGGCTGCCCTTCTGTATTGTAATGATGATGATAAAGCCAGAGATAAGATGACCAAAAAGGAAGAAAGAAGAATTGAGAGTTACGTGAATCCATAGAGGCAGAATCTTAGCATCATATTACAACCTGAAAGAACAAACAAGTTGATAGACACCTAAACGAAAGGTGTCTGCATAGATATAAATGCAGTCCAGGAGCATGGTGTGCATCACTCTATAAACGTTTACTGATGATGTGCGAAGAGGAACTGCTTTCAGCAGAAAACATTTAAGTTACTATAGAAAGTAGTTCTCATGGCTCTAACTAGAGTGAAACAGATACCATGGTGTGAGAGGTGGTTGTTTGAGGGGTAGAACTGAAGCTGCCAGGTGAAAATGGGGAGGGACATGGGCTGGGTAGGGGAGAACAGTTCAGAGGGAAGAAAGAAGATGAGTTTGGTACTGCAGTGCACAATATTGTGAAATAGGCTATACTGGAACATAAAATTGGACAAAAGGACAGCTGAGGATTCAGGGAGGCTTGCATAACCATGTGCGCCTTCTGGAATATCTTGTGTCAATGTTCTGCTAAACATTCCACTCATTATTATAGCTTTACTAAATAAACCCTCCTACTGAGCAGCTATAATGAACATTTTACACTGAAGATTTCTAAACTAACAATACCATCTACAGTGAAATTAAATAACATACTTATGTGCACAACTTGTGTAGGAAAGAACATTTAATGACCTTCTCTTACCTAGATTATAAGGGGAAATTTGTGGAGAACGCTGTCACAAATAAGAATTTATAAGAGGAACGGAACCGGTTAGCCTCCTTTATGCCTAAGCTTTTAATGAAAACTAGTTGGCCCTTTCAGTTCCTAATGGGCTGTGTTCAAATACTAAGCTCTCTATTTCTATAATGTCATGTACTGCTTGTTCGGCATCTTTTTAATTAGTGACATTTTATTTAGTCCAAATTAAATATGCCAGATGTAGCCGATTTAGTGGCTAACAATGATGAGTGAGGGGAGGGGAGAACGAACATTATAGCCTTCTGTTCTCAAGGGAAGTTTTTTATTTCTAGTACCACAAGAGAAGTTGGAACGGTAACCATGGCAGCAGGGAATTTGTCCCTGTATGCTAAGCAAAGAGTTGATTTGTGTGGGTTTTTTGGGGTTTGTTTGTTAGTGCCCCCACCAAGAAGGAAGGGACATATTAAATGGCCTAGAGCAATGCTTTTTAAGGGGGACATTGTATGGGTTAAATTAGAGATGTTAGCCATGGAATTAAAGCTGAAGTTGTTACTAATCACTTGGTCCTATCACAGCACACAAGTCTGAATACATGTGAAAGGAAAATAAGACCATAAGAGATGGGAGCAAATATTTTTTTAAGTAGTAAAACCTATACATAAATGTAGCGGTAAACTTTCATTTTAAGATATTTTGTATAATAGCAACCTAATATGTGATTCCATTTGTAATCTCTCAAGTATACTACATCCCTTATATTTTAAAAAAAAAATCCTTTTTTGTGAAAGTGAGTGCAGTTCTTGCTCCCAGCAGGTTGAATTCAGAATACACTTGGAGCTTGTTGCAGTCAAGACAGTATACACGGAAGCAGCCAGCAATCTCAGTCATGATGGCACATTCCCAGATACTGCATCAGAAAAGGAAGCTTTCCCTTTTCGATTGGTTGTTTCTTGAAGGTGTTCACGTACAATGTCTAAACTCCCAGAGCACTTTTACATAATAAAAGTTTTCCTCTTAATGTATTTATAGTATTTAAATACATTGTGTTTATGAGTGTTTAAATACAATGAGGGGGAGAATCTGAAAAGGATGAAAATCTGATACTAATGTGTAGAAAGAACTCTTGAAATGCCCCTTATGTAACTCTTCCTTGGTAGAGATCTATAGGTATTTATTCTAATCACGCAACTGATGCTTACACAGTTGCACAGAAAGTTTCCTAATGTGAGCAGCTCTGTAAAAAAGCATTATTGTATTTGACAAATGGAACTATAAAACATTCGAAAGCTGCAGTCAGCAACAATTAGCCAATATTCTCTGCGTGAAATCTCTCGGTCCCAGTGCCTGTAACTTGGGGAAACAGCAAGTTAAGTAATATTGCTGAATTCTGTACGTTGAGGAAGAAACTGATGGCCAGGCATTAGCGATGCTTTGCCATGCCACTGTCATTAAGCCTGTCAACCCTCCTGGTTATAAAGCACCCCTCCTGTTATTTTCAGAGCAGTATGAGCTCTGCCTGCTGGATAAATCTGTTGTGAGCTACCGCTGATGCTATCAGAGTGGAGGAAAATTACATTTTAAAGGTGTGCTTGGGCTCTTGAGGTTCTGTTAACGTAAAAGAATGATTATATTTTTACAGTTCTTATAAGCTATACAGAATAGCTTTATACTTATGTCCATATAATTAAAGTTATTTTTTTATTGAGTGACATTAGAGATTAAGGTCCAGCTTGACAAAGCCCTGGCTGGGATGATTTAGTTGGGGTTGGTCCTGTTTTGAGCAGGGGGTTGGACTAGATGACCTCCTGAGGTCTCTTCCAACTCTAATCTTCTATGATTCTATGACTAGGCTATATTAGGTCTGAGTTAAGACTGTTTAGCTGAAATGTTCCTTCTGTCCAACTTATCCCATCTGTCCCCTTTAGCACCAGCCTCAGCTGCCTCTCACCTTGGTGTATCCTCCCTTCGGATAGTTGTAGCTATGTAACCCATCTTCTTCCACACATACCATGCTTGACTGTTGCTTAGCCAACAGAATCTTCAACGTATCTTTCCTAAGTTAATTGCTCCAGTCTCTTAACCTTTTTTGTTATCGGATTTCCCTCCAATTTGTTTACGTTTTCCTGGTTCTGAAGTGTCCAAAGCTGGCCACAGTAATGGGGGTATGTTCCAGGAGCCATATAGAGCGGGCTGGTTTTAGTCTAAAACACCTCTGTATGTATAATCAAAAATCTCATTATCTTGGTGTTGCCAACTTTTGTGATAACTTTTGTTTGCCCCAAGAGTCCAGCTTTGGGAATTAGGAATCACAACTTTTGTTTTCTTAAAGTCAATATTTAGCCCTCATGGCTGCAGAGAAAAAGCTTACAAATGTGAATCTTAGACACTGACACCAGAAAGCAAATAAAAAGAGCCCCAAATGTGGTGGTTTGTAAAATCTCATGATTTTAAAGCCAATCTCATGATTTCGGGGAAAAGGGTGCTGACTCGTTGTTTTTGAACACTTGGGGTTGACAAGTACTGTTATCTGCTACTACAGTGCATTAGAAGCTTGTATCTAAATTGCTGCCCACCACTACACCTTTTATGACTTGGCAATACTGTTAAATGAATTTTTAATTAAATATTTTGTTTAAGGATTAATTATTTCTTATGCACCCACGTAAATTAGCTTTCCTTTGTCCAGGTTGAATCTCATAATTTCTGGCTCTTTTATTCTTTGTCCTCAGTTCCATATCATCTCCCTTGGTAATTTATATTTAACATGTCTTCTTTCAGTCTGCCGATGATTGAGTGAGCTCAACCCTAATACTGTCTGGAACAACCCTGCACTAGACCTCTTCACCTCCCCGCCATCCCCAAATCGCTTTGCTCTCCGTTCATAGTTATTCTGCCATTTTTCAGTCATGTCACAGTGTTGAGATCCCAGCAAATAATTGTTGATACTCTAACCCATCTGAATTTTAAGAAAGTATTTAATAAATCTGCTGAACTTCCAAAATCAGTCAAGTTGGTGACACACTCAAATCCATGCTGCTTATTGTTCGCTATCCCTGTGCACCATTATGACACCACTGGGCCAGCCCCATCCATAAGGATTTGGGGGACAGTTGGTGAGAATTCTTTTGGCCTAGTTCACAATTTTTCATGACTGACTTTACGTTACGTGCAGGGGAGGGGAAGGGTACAACATGTCTGTAGTTCACCCTTTCTCCCCAGCCCCTCTCCAACAAGCCTTCTGCAGCAGAAGTGAATATCCAGCTGCTTTCTCCTTTCAACCGTAGTGATTGGTTTATATCAGTTTGTTTTCAAGGAGCAGGGGTGTGCACAGGAATTTAAATTTGACCCCTTTGGGGCGGGGGCACAGAAGCTTGCTGCTCCTCCTTCTCCTCCCCCCCCCCCCCCCCCCCCCCCCCCCCCGCCGCTCGCTGTCCCCTCTTTTTCCCCTGGCAGAGCTCAGTCTTCCCAGCCCTGACCCCAGCAGGCGCTTGATCTTCCCTGCCTCCCTGGGGCCGGAGAAGTTCTGTGCCCCTGATGACTACTGAGGGGGAGGAGGGGCGTGCCCTGCTTGCTCCCCCTTGCACACATCCTTGTCCAGGAGAATTTATGAAAATGTAAGCTGAAATCCTATTTCATGGTCCCCAGAATCAGGCTTTTAACCAGGTGCTTGCATGTGCTTTAAGCTGTCTGTAGCTTCACTTAAACTCCCTGGCAGTAGGGGGACACAGCTGAGCATACAACCAGGAAGTGAGGTATAAGGAAAAAGACGGAGACCCTGATGATAAAACGGTCTCCTTACCAGCTAGCTGCAGGAGTTTGCCTTTAAAATAAATATGTATACCTAGGCCCCATATAACCTGCAGTTTTACAGCCTGTGATGCTAGGAAGGGGTGGGGAAGCAATGGTTTCCCATGAAAACCACAGCTTCCACAGCCGGCATTTCTACAGTTAAGGGATGAAAGTCCAGAAAGAGCATTAGCCTCAGTTGCCTAGGGGTGGGCAAACAATTGTTTCCTAGGATTAACACAATAGATGTTTTGTTTTGAGGATGAAGAGAGAAAATTGCATAGTCATTATTTAGGGATGAAGGGTTGCAAAGTGGTCCTTGTGGCCATTGCTTTTAAATAAATGTCCTCACTGTTCTGCTGTATGCTAGATGATCTGTAGAGAATGAGCATCACACAGTGATCTCCTGCCATGTGGCTGAATAACCCCAATTTATGCTCTACTGTGTGACTGTGGCACACACTGTTGTCACAAGCTGCATTGACCTAGAACTGTTTGTAGATATAATGCTTAAATCTAATGAAATAAATATATAAACTGCATGGTCTCTTTTATTTTCAGTTGACTCTAGATGAACTGTCTAACTCAACTTGCCATTATTTTAAAAATAAAACTGTTTACATGCTATTTCTAAATTTTAAAATAAACTTCTTAAGCAAGACCCGGACCCCAAAATTGATGGCATGCCAGATGGACTGCTGTGATGAGCAGCAGGATTGGATCCCCCAGTAGCAATAGCCCTTTCCTGATCATTAATGGGGCCCGATATTTTGCACCATAACCTCCCTCACTGTGTTTTCCCAGGAAAAACATAGGAGGTACTGTTCCAACTTTGGAAAAGAATCTCTCTCCAAAGTGGCCAAACATGAAGAGAGTAACTAAATTGGATAAAAAGGCTGAAAGAGCTTATGAACACTTCTACAACAGATGTTACTCAGAGAACTGCCTGGTCAAGAACCTGGTGACCATGTTCATGTCCAAGTGGATGGAGGAGGGGGGGCTGTCATGAAGAAAAAAGAATTCAGCACCCAAATCGTGTGATTGAGACCGACAGAGGAGAGTTCAACAGAAACTGTCAGTGTCTACAGTTTGTGCCTCAGAAAGAACAATCAACAGAGCAAACTCGAGAGATGACAGATGCAGAATAACGGGGGAGTGGGAGAGCTACAGATTCCAAGCTGACCACAGCCAGTCATTGCAACTAAAGGACGGCCAGATGACCAAGTTGTTATGCGTTCAAGTCATGTAATCAGAAAACCAGTATGATTCAGAGACACTTAACAGGCAAAATTAGCATGAAATGTAAATATTGTAAATGGTGGGAATGTGGAACTTAAAAGGAGGAGATGTAATGGATGCTAGAATGTATTATATTAAGTCATTAGGTAGCACTGGGTGCAAGCATACCTTATTTACGATATTCTCAGCCATACAGACAGAACATGAGAGGATTTTATATTGAACACATCTAGTGTGTATCTCACTCAGAAGGAAGCTTTGTAGCCATTCCATATCTGGCACAGGAGCATAATAGCGAGTCCTGCAGCATGTCTGGGAGGGTGTCTTATCCAGATACTGGCAAATCAAAGTGGGAAGCTAATTCTAGAGTCCAGGACCCCTAACTGAAAATGGCCTGCTGGCTCTTCATTTGGCCCCGGTGCTCTAATCTCAAGTGCTTCATTTGCCATTGTCTCAGTATCCTACTGGGAAAGAAGCAGCCATTCAAGCAAATGGGACTCGTACCATTTTATTTAAGCCAATGTGAAGCTACTCCGTAGTCTAGTTATGCTATCTGTCAAACTTTACATGGACATGGTTCCTGTTGTTGAAAGCCTGTATCGTGAGGTATATGTGGTCCTAATTCAGTTTTTAAAGAATACTTTATAATGGCAAAAACCTTAACCAAAGAAGTTGCAGACTTTGTTTATGTTCTCTAAGAACTGTCCTTAATCTTGATTTTTCTTTTGATTGTCCTTTCTGGACGTATGTTTGCAAGAACTTTTCTACTTAGGCTTATTATCACTCCCTCCTCCCCCTTCTTGAATTGAAGCTCAGAGATGATAATACATTTGGTACATAACTGGGGAAGAGGGTAAAATATTTAGTAATAGATTTCATAGTAAGGAATTTTTCATAGTCACTAAAGGTTAATGCCAGACAAAGCTATTTAATTATTTTAATTACATTATCCAAAGTGTGAAACAGTGGCTACAACTTTTAAGAAAGGTTCTGGTATTCTATACATAATTAGTTATGTGGAAAAAATGGCTTGTGGATTAATGGCCAAACCTGGTGCCAGGGGTGGCTAAATTTAGGGGTGGTAGTAGGAGAACTAGACAGGGAGACATTATATCTGTTTCTTTACTACATCAGAAATCTAGAATACCAAAAAATTTGTACAACTCAATGTTTTCATTAGATTCCAGTCCAGTTCTGCTGACCCAAACAATTTCAACATGCATATAAAGTGAACTGTATGAAGCTTGCCCTTTATGTGGGATGACCTGTAAAGTACTGTTGAAGTTTTGGCAAGTTTCATAAATAGTAACGTAGCCGTGTTACAAGAATCCAAAGTCAATATAGTTCATATTAAATGAATTGAAAACTGGTTATCACTAGATCTCCAATACAACTAAACTCTCAAATGTTTCTAATAGGGACCCACAGGGTTCACTTCTTGGCCCAATGGTGTTCAATAGATCTATCAATGATATGGAAGAAAATATAAATCACTGCTGATAAAGTTTGTAGATGCATGACACAAACTGGTGATGTGCTCAATAATGAGAACATTCAATTCTATCTCTCTCCTCTATTCCTCATCCTAATTTCCCAGCCTGATCTATAATTTGGAACTTTTTTTCCCTCATCCCACTTCCCATCTGCATCTCTGAATTTTATAGGTGGGAAAAGTTAGAGGATCAGCTGGCTTATCAAGCTGCTGCAAGTTTTGGGAAGGAAGATGTGGTAGGGATGAGATAACATTGGGGACAGACAATGCACTGTTTTTGTTGCAAATATACAAGTCTGTGTCAGGTAAGTGGTAGAATGCAGTTTTAAATATGAAAAGTTCATCACTTGGGGTAAAATGATTGTGACTACCATGGTCTTAGTTTGCTGTGGCCATATCCTAGTCCTTTAGTATTGGTAAGCTCACAACTTGGATACTGCCAGGTATGATTCAGTTGCATACAATCATTCAACTGTGCTCTCCCTCAAACATTCCAGGTGAGCAGCTTTTCAATTGGAATGCCAACATGGCACATAATCCTGAGACTAATTGACATATTTGTTCACTTGGAAGTCATTAAGTATCCAATGTTTTTAGCTTCATAACAGGTCATACATTTTCAAATATATGTTTGGTTATTAGAATTTCCTATTTAAATATGGGGGTGCAGTATTCACAGTGTCATTGTGTGGTGACTAATGGCAAATGTTTACTTTTTAAAATCAGTATGTGATCATTACTGAGTTTCTGGAATGTGCCCACATTCCACTTTCCAAGTCAAATTGTTCCTCTGAATCCTGGAAGGAACATAAAACTTGGTAACCTAGCAGAACGGAGGGGTGGGAGTGGAAACAACACTGAATTCTTAATTTAAACACTTGCACTTAATGCAATGTTAAGATTAAATAGTCAAACGTGGAAGTCAATACCAAGATCTAGGTTCTTATAATAACAATAACTCTTCTCCTTTGCACATGGGCTGTTAAATGTATACCTAAATATGGTGTGTGCCATGTAGGAGACTTAATGTTGCTATGAGAACCTTAACCTTGGCATTTCCTGGCTTTTAGATGTTTACATGCAAAAAACCCTACTGCAATATGAAGGTTCCACACAATATTTATTGCATGATTCTTGCTAAAGAAAACACTGTGCACTGAATGATATTTAAAAGGTCCCAGCTGCACTTTGAAGTTCACACCTTTATTGCTGGTGCTGCTGTTTTAGAGGATTTTTTCCCCCCTCTGTTGTTGCTTTCTGACTCCAGTCTTGCAATCAGAAGGGAAAAATTATAGGATTGACATATATATTTCAGTGAAACACTTAAAATGCCTCTTACTCCTCTAAGCTAAATACATTAAAGATTGTGAGGTGCTGAGACACTGCGTAATGGGCAGCATAAGTATCTTAGGTAGATAACTGCCCTAGAGCAAGTTAGGGAAACTCGACTATAATACCACAGTGTGGATCTATGCTAGACAGAGCTAAAATCTTTTCAGATATGTGCCGAGCGTGCTCAAAGTTACTCTTTATCAAAGGCTTACCACTGTTGAATCTGAACATTTTCCCCTTCTTGCTACTCTCTGAACCAAGCAGAAAGTGTACTACTCATTAAGGGTAATCCACATGCAAAGTTAGAATCTACAGTCATTGACAAATTGTCAGTAAGTGACATGGGATTAAGACACTGAAAGCTCTCACTTCTCTCATAACTCAAACTCCACGATTTCGTTATTTAAAAAAAAATAATTAGAATAACTTTGAGGCTGAGGAAAGTTGGAAGTTTTCCAGAAAACTTGTCATATGAAAACAGGCTTACAATGAAAACTCCCAATTTAATCATAACCATAGTGGTTAGTACCTATGTGTCTTTTGTAATCAGCAGATGTTCTTGCATTGTATCAGCTAACTGCAAAAATCTAACTGCAAGTATGGTCATCTTATTACCTGGATGTTTTTTTTTAATGTCTAAATGATTTAGCAGAGTGATTGTGGATTCAGGAATCTGATCCAAAACCTACTGAAGTGATTCTTTTTCTTCTGTTTTCATGAGAAGCTTGCACATAACAAGTCAACGAGGTGGTTCTTCAGGATACACTGGTAGTTTACGGAGATCCTCAAATCTACTTCTATGAGAAAAGTGAAGCATTTGCAGAGCCACCAAAACATTTATTCCATTAATTTTCAAGCTGAGCTCACTGTCTTTTGGCTAGCCAGATCCCTCCATCCCCTTGTATGCCTTTCTTAAATTGTTGAACACAGAATGATTGTGACATAGGTTAGTTAGCATTGGTGTAAATTCATCTGTGATTAAATTTGTGTAGAGCCCCAAAAGTAAAGGGATAGAAAATTCAGGCCAGGTCTACATTAGAAACTTTTGCCAGTGTAATGTTGGTTATGGATGTGATTTTTTTTTTTTTTTTTTTTTTTAATAAGAGATTTCTGTACCTGCAAAAGCCCTAGGGTAGATGCAGTTATACTGGTATAAAAATGCTTTTGCTGGTGTTAATTATAATGCCTACTTCTTATATAGCATTTTTTAATATAGCTTATTTTGCTTGGGAAACTGGTACAAGCCCTACTGGCAAAAAAGTGCATTCGACTGGATCAGCTGCCAAGGGTTTGCCAGCATCGCTGTACTGACAAATCTTTTCTAGGGTGGACCTGGCCATATAGCAGAACAAAACCAAAGAGAGTGAAGCAGTGAGGCAATGAGGGATGATTGGGTAATGATAAATATAAAACCCTTGTTCCCAAGGAAAGGAAATTAGGAGTACCAATAGGGCAGAGGGAGGAAGATAATGTAATCGTGACCTTGAACTGGGTTTATTTTTATCTTGTCCCTTTTAATGATCTCATTACTTCATGTAACAAGCACCATAGTTGCTCCTGGGAAAGTGTAGGCTGGAAGGTGAGGTGTTCCTTCCTTCATAATATAAAACCACTAAACTGGTGTATGTTAAAGTGCTTTCAATTTTTAAGTCTGTTCAAAAAGAATTCTTCACAGAACAATGGCGCAGTCTGTTATCTGTTCCTTTGCATTGTAAAGCACTGAATGTGCAGCCAATCGGAGACTCCGACTGGCTGAACATTCTTAACCTTGATTTTGAATGGAAGGTACCTCGTGCTGCTGACATAACTGAGTCCTTGTTGTAAGTCATTGTTCCAAGCAGTTGACTGTTGCATTTTACTCTGGGGGGTGGCAAAGTAAAAGTTTTTTGTTTAAAACTGATTTTTCTGGACCTCTGCTAAGTGTGTCTGTAGCTTCTACCTACTGGAAGAGAGTGCTTTATTCATAGAAGAAACTGATTCATTTTCCTTTAGTTAGGTCACTGGTGCAATATCAGCTGTGCTCATGAGGCACCCTCTGATTCATAGCAGAAATAGGATTGGGTGTGGAGCACTTACAAGCTTGTATTAGTAGATTATGCCATTATGTGTAATAATATTTTTTTTTTAAATAATCAAAACTAGCTGTCTCATTGACCACTCCTGGCTGGTTTGGAATTAGGCCTGTGTGTTGTAGAGGGAGAGTACTCGTGCTCAACACTCTCTCTTTTTATCATTGAAACAATGGCAAAAATAATCAAACTGCTGTAGCAACCAAGTCCACTTCCTAAAATATAAAATTTTATCTTAATATACAATATTCATTTGGACACCTCCATGAAATCTAATTCAATAGCCTCTTTTCCCTTCACAAAAGCCCGTTATTTAACACTGCATTTCCCCACCCCACCCTTAAAGATTTTAAGCTTCACCTTGTTGCGCTCTCCTTTGTTTCTACAAAATCTGGTTAACTTGTGCTGTCTCTGTTTATTGTAGGGTTACATTCCCGCAATTTTGTCCCTCTATTGGTATGGTTCATTATGTCCTCGGTGTCGATGGTGGCATGTGACCTCTTGCTGTTCTCTCCTACTTATGCTGCTTTATCAATAGGGAAATGTAACTTGTTCCCTTCCATCCACCCACTACATTCCAAATCCCCAATATATCAAATGAAGGAAGCTTTAAAAAACTGAATGAATGAATTTCTTGCTTTATCTAATGCAGACTTGCAGAAGGGAATACCTGGATTCTTTCTGCAGTGTATAGCTACAGGAAAAAAGGACTGCAGAAATATCAGAGGTGTATCTGAGCCCACGTCTACACTAGGAACTTAGGTCAGGATAACTACGTCTCTCGGTGTATTCCCCAGTGTAGACAGCTCTATGTCGTTAGGAGAATTCTCCTATCAACACGGTGTTCCACCTCCCCAAGAGGCGGTAGCTTATTCCAATGGGAGAAGCCCTCCTGTCGGCATAGTGTCCTCACTGAAGTGCTACAGCAGCACAGCTGCAGCGTTCTATGTGTAGACCTGCCCCGACCCTGAATAGACTTCAGCAAACTTCC
Source organism: Terrapene triunguis (assembly GCF_002925995.2). Lineage (NCBI taxonomy): Eukaryota > Metazoa > Chordata > Testudines > Emydidae > Terrapene > Terrapene triunguis. Next base: position 8,909,832 of record NW_020664531.1, on the reverse strand, counting down.
CATCTCAAAAGAGCTTTTTGGTGTAACACACTTAAAAGCAATAGACCGTGATCTGAAGTTGTGAGGTGGGGGAAGGAAATGGGACTAGCACAGAAGCAATGTGGTCAGCATTTCAGTACACATCAGGTGCTAGGGCACCGGGGAGAGAGGCTGCTGCCTTCTCCTCCTGGCTTTACTGCAGCAGGCTTTTCCCTAGCTGGAAATACAAAGAAAGGTGTGGGGTGACTCAAGGCTTTTCTCCCTATCCCACACAAGGGCTTGTTAGACATTTCTGATAAAACAGCTCTGCATCTCTCTTGGGTCTCACAGGCAGCACAAGGGATGGGCAGCCTGCCCTATGCTGCCAGGTGCTTCCTGGCTTTGTGCAAGTCTCCAGGCAGTGAAAAGGTCTTTTCCCATCCTCCGCCAGGATCCTGGTAATTCCCCTCCCCTTGTGCTCCTGTTCTTCTGTTACATTACTTGTAAAACACTCCTTTGCAAAGTCTGGGAAAGAGAGTGCCTGAGCATTCCCCTCCACAGTGCACGAGTGATGTCAGCAGGCTAGTTCATGAGACAGGAAGTTCAATTAAATGGTTTTGTTCCACTACAGAAAGCAGAGTCAGATAGATACACAAAGCCAACTGAAAGTAGATATCCCCTCCCCCCCAGTTATACTGCTCTTGTGTGTTACTTGTAGTAATAATAGGTACAAAATTTTAAGATGGATATGGGATTATTTTCCCTCTGCCCCGATTCCCCTCTCCCCCTGCAAAAAAAAAGAGATGATTCTCTCTTTAAGATCAGGTCCAGACTGTGAACATGGAAGCCCACTATGTTCCCATGTTGTGGAATGATGTATTTTTGTTTAGTGTATCAGAGATGCATCCCTTTCCTTTATTCGAAGCTAACTTCATTGTGGCAGAGTGGTTTTGTAACATTGCTAGTATTTCAAGATTGAGATCACTGTGTGGAGATAATACCTTTATACTGTAAAATGTGTGCTAATTACTGAAAATAGACTTGTCTAGGGACACAAAACAGAGGGGCAAAAACCCATCAAATGTCTTCTGACTAGGATTTCTATGACTTGGTTAAGTGTTACCAGGAGTCTGAGTGCAGCTGTAACATTGTACAGAGTGCATACCTTCCAGAGAGCTACAGCAACCGGGATTCCCCCCTCCTCCTCTTCAGAGCCTGCTTCTGAAAGAGCTGGCTCATCCCTGCTGTCAGATGAAGCAGTTTCCTGAATGCATGGGTTTGAGTCACTTTAGCTAGATTAAGCTTTAACTCCTCCCTAGCTGGGCTTGAATTTGTACATAGCTATGGGAAAGGAAAGGGGGAGGGGAGCAGCGAGGGAAGTGGTGGGTAGCTGTCAGACCTTAGGTTCATGGAAATACTGTACCTAATCAATAATCTAGCGCCAGCTCTAACCTGTAGCACAAGAGTGAGCTGTTAAGATGAGCCACTCATATTCCACTTGCTAAATCAACAGTCTGTTATAATGAGAACTCAGACCACTAAGCGAGCATTTAGCTAAAGGAGTAGGGGGAGGGGATAAGCCGGCTAGGAAGAAGGAAGAGGTAGCAGTAGCAAGCAGACTAGAAGTTCAAGTGCTTAAGTTGCATGTAGATGACATCAGCTGCTGTGAGACTGGGCTATTGAGAGATTTGGCAAAGAAATCAGAATTCAGGGGACATGCCTGCTTTTGGCTCTGGGATTTCTGTGTTCTTTTCCTTTGAACTTTTTAAGATCAGAGGGGTTTTAAACATTTGTGGGTGTTCATAAAAAGATTTCCTTTGAAATTTTTTTCTTACTGGGGGGGAATAATTTGGAAGTCTGATAGTGTGTGGGAAATGATTACATCAGTCACAGGGAGGGCTAGGATTGGTCTACACAGTGTGGTTTGATTCACTACCTAAAAGATTGTATGTAACCCTTTGAGTGGAGCTCTGGAAGAGTTGTCTGCTTCCCCAGAAACAGTACCCAGAACAGGGGCTACGTGACAGGTACAGTACAGTAATCCACTGACACTACAGAACACCCCGAGTGTGCAGCTTAGTCTGCAAAGGGTTGGAAGAGGCAGAGAACAAACTCTTTCAAGAGGCAATCTATATTTAAAATGCCATCTTGTTCTTCTGACTGCTGCCTTTTACGTGCTGTTGAGGTAAGATTTTCCATATCAAATTACCCACAAGGTTTCTGCTAGATCAATGTCCTCTCTTGCTAGGATGCAGAATGTTTTAATTTGGGATTAAAATAAATCTTGGTACTCTAAATTTGATTATATGGGGAAACAATTTTGCAGTAAGTGTATTGTTTGAGCAGAACAATGCTAACGGGAAAGCATCTGTATAATTCAGGGGTTGGGGGGAGGTTTCTGACACGTTCTCTTTAGCTCCATTAATGTTTCGAATGTACAGTGTATGCACATTTGATTTCAAACTCCTTAAATCTAAGATGAAAGATAATTCAGGGGGAACAGAGAAATGTGTGGACAATGCTAGGTAATTCATATGTGGATAAACTGCAAGTGGAAGTTAGAAAGGCGAAACAATCAAAAGTTAGTCCTGAGCAAGGGAGCCATTTTTAATTTTTAGAATTCAACGTAATTTGATGTAAATGTTCAAATTCAGTAGACCCCAAACTAGTTTTTTTTTCTATTCGTTTTTTACCAAACGTTCCAGTACATTGGTATTATTTCATTTATGCTTGTTGTCTACTGCTGCGTAAGGAATCTCTGCTCTCTCTCCCCTTCTAGATACATGTTCATATTAATGCTGCCCAATGTTCCTTTAGGACCAGGGTGGGAGGGGGAGGTAAAGGGGATGAGGAGAAAGTAATATAAAGTAAATCATGTGTGTCATTTGTGCTGTCTGCTAAGATTCCTGGAGTTATAACAAGGAGGGAAGCTATGTACAGTGACTGGTTTGCATATTTTCAGAACATAAGGCCGTTGATCTGTAAGTGTATCCTTTATGTTGCAGGATGTAAAAGTCTTTAGTGAAGATGGGACAAGCAAAGTGATCGAAATTCTAGCAGACATGACAGCCAGGGACCTCTGCCAGCTGCTCGTTTACAAAAGTCATTGTGTGGATGATAACAGCTGGACCCTAGTGGAGCATCACCCTCATCTAGGATTAGGTAGGGAACCGTCAAGCATGGCAATGTTAACTATGAACATACAATGTGTAATATAACAATATGGATGTCTTTACAATTGCTTCATTATGGACAAAGGTTTTTAATCTCTAAGTGATCTGGAATCACTTGCGTGCTTTAAACTAATGCGTGTTAAGCATTTGAACCATTTTTAACTCTCCTATATATTATTTTTCTAGTCTTCACACTATTCTTACTTTGCTGTGTTTTGAGGCTATAGCAAATAAACAGCTTAGGCAAATTAAGCTTGATCCCTAAAGAGTACTGGCCCTGTGAATCAGCTCAGCTCATCACCAGCTGGGAGACCTGAATGAACAGACTCAACCTTGCATACCTACAGTATGGTTATGAAAGCTAGACACACTGTGGGGAAGGAGAGGGGGCTGAATACACTTGACTTCAGGGAGGGGAGAGTATTGGTACTGCCACTCACAGGGGATTGGCAATTCCTGGACCAGCACTGGCATCTGCGCTCTCTAGGCAGCAGCTACTCCAACTGATTTGAAATTAAGGTGCCATGGTTACAGTTGGCAAGAAGGCAGCAAGAGGAAGAACTGCAGGGAATTAAATAACATTAGGAATTGGTTTAATTACAGTACCTGAAAGAATCTCATGCTACTTAATCTGGCTTCTGCTCTTATTTTGTGGAACGGATTTAGTAGAAGCACCATGATGTGCAACTTTTGAATATGCAGTATGTGAATAATTTGCTGAAACAATACAGAATTGTATATGATACAGAATATGGCATTTGAAATGTTAACCAATATACTTTGAGGTGAATTGCTGCCTTTTAAAAAAAAGAAAAGTCAATGGAGATTATGATCAAGCAGAAATAAGCAAACCATTAACTGTAGTCATAAGCACTGAAATTGTGAACACTATCAGTGGTTTATAAAAGTGTTTTAAAAATCTAAAATTTATTCAGCCTTTACAAATAAAGAAAGAAGTGATTTGCTGGAACTGTGATACCCTAAATGGATGCTATTCAACACAGAAGTTTACTGTTCTGCAAGTTAACTCTCCAAAATGTCTTACAGTTTAACCCAATTAACAAATTCTTCCAGTTAGATTCTATTTTTCAGTGTAAAAATAGAACTAACTATTCCATAAACATGGAAACCTGGTTCATGTAAAATGACAGCTTCCAGCTTTGTTCATAGCATAAAACAAAATTGACAGTATAAGTTACAGAATCTACATTTCGTCAGTCTAAAGCACCATATCCACATGTGGGAAAAAAATTATTAAAATTTTAGCAATGCTCATTAAACTACCAGGCACTCTGTCCATATTTCCTTTCCCATCACTGCTGATTACCAAGGTATTGTGTAAACAGAAGCCTTCTGCTTTGTAATCAACATCCTTCTCCTGCCAGATTCATTCAGTGATGCCACAATTCAGTGTTTGTGACATCACAATAGCTTCCATGGTGACTAATTGTGCTGTCAAACTCTGGTGTGTGACATCTCTGAATGAATCGGGCAGGAGACTGATTAGGAAATCAAAAGCTTCTGTTTACATACAAATAACTTGGTAATTAACAATGATGGGAAAAGAGCAAGATACTTATCAGTCTGCATTTATATACAGTAGAATCTGCATATAGCGGAGCTCCATTTTATAGTAAAGCATGAAGCAAATCCTGGATTGATTCAATTAAATGCAATGTACAAACTGCAACTTGAGTTATAATGAAACTTTCCATGGGGGAAAATAACTGCTAAAAGAGTGTTCCAGGGTTAGCAATCCAGTATATCCACGTTACAGGTCTTAAAAATACACTTCATGATTTGAGAGTGAAAAAATTACAAAATTTTTTACAAAATTGAAAGAGCACCCAAGATAAAAAAGGAATGCAGTTTGCCACATGAAAGAAACTTCACCTGAATTCTCAGTTCCATAGAATGGAGGCTTATATATTCAAAATATATATTGCACTAAAGACCATCCTCCGGAGAATTCAAATACCACCCATCCCCCAAAATCACCAGCACAATTTTGATTAAGCTTAGTTAGAACATTTGCCATGCAACCAAATTTTGCTGGCCCTTGGGTGGCTGCTCTGAGAGGCTTTTATGTGCATGTTTCAGATATTGCCAGATTGTGGCAGTGGTCTCATAGTCTTCTCTTACCACCCCACAGCTCAGTCTACAACGAGGTGTCCCATGCTCTAAAACCTTCCCTCTACATATGCGTTTTTTTGTAATACATCTAGGTACACTTGAGATGTGAAACAATAATTCCAGCTGTTTTGGGGTGAGGGGAAAGAAAACGTAAGTGATTCTCATGGCTCTGTGGACGCGTTTCTAGAAGATGTTTCTGACAAAACTAGCTGTTGCTCAGATATCAGCAGAAGTAATGCTTTAGTTTAGAAGGTGGTTCTGAAGTCATCCAAGAACACGATGGCCTCCTAATAGTTTAATTTTTCCTCCTAATCTACTCTGCTGCATAGGAGCTCTGTTTGCAGAATCAGTTCAGTTCAGGATCACACAATGGTGGCATGATTTAACTTCTTGGAATGTAGAGTTCACTGGTTAGTGTGGTGATATTTTAGGTCCCTGCTACCAAAGGGACCTTAACCAGACTGCTTACTTTGCATACACACTCATTTGTATGTCCAAATAACATTTCCACATGCAAATTGCTGCAAACAGCTATTTGAGCGTGCAAATTAATTTGTGTATCCAAAACTGTGTGTATAGAAGCAATGTTTTTGATATAGCCTCTAGGCCCATTTAGATTCCTGGCATCGAAGGTCACATTGCACTTTACTTAAAATCTGACATTAATCTCTAAAACTTGAGTTAATCCAAACATTTTATTTGTAGCTCTTGAAATCTAGTTTGTTCTTGCAAATGAGTGTCTTCCTTGTGTGCTGCTTTACTAGTCTTTCTGTTCGCATAGCAGCTTGGTCAAGTAATGGTATTTTGCAGAAGCGAGGCCTTCTACGTTGATTTGACATACACAAAGGTGTGATCCTACATTTCTATGTTTGACCCAAAGAGGGCCGTTTCTCTTGAGATTGCCACTTGAGTTGTCTTTTAGACCGTGAGGCCATCAGTCAACATTCAGTCACCACGTTGCTGGCTTTGGTTGTGCCGAAGCCCTTAACAGGGAGGACCGCATGAAGGTTGCCATCTTCCTCTCCTCCTGCTTCACTATTACCTACTATTTTTTTAAAGGGGAGGGAATTGAGTTATTTCAGTTTCTTGTTAATGTCTGATAAAGACAATAATGAGATCAAGTGTTCATGAAAATATGTTCTTTGATCATGTAAAAATGTCTGCCTGTAAACCTCATTTTCTAACTGGACAGGTTTATTTAACATTGGTAAGCGAAAGCAAAATTTTACATACCTGGAACAGTGATAGAGCTGTAAAGTGTAGAGCTGGTGTTGGAAATATGAATTGGAAAGTAGTGTCATTGTGTGGTTCCATGTTTACATCATCTCATTTACTTCCATATAAAATTTGCTTAAATTTATAAGTAAAAATATGACTTTTCCTAAGAGCCACCTCACTAACTGAAAAAATGAAACTCAAGCTGTTGGTTCTTCTGGCTGCTGCATAATTGCCCTTAATCAAAGTTCTGTAATCAGAACTTTCTGGGTATTACACCGATGGGGAAATGAGATGGATCCTGTACTGAACTCAGATGCATTAATTGTGCAGTTTTAAACAGTAATAAAAAGCAGTTTAAAAAACTGGTTGTCATTATGAAGTGACCCCAGAGAGGACTTTGAATAAACACAAGGAATAGATCAGATTGGTTAGCGGGTGCCATTTTTAGTAACTTTATCTAATCAGCCTTCCTTAAGCATTATGGTTAGAGTCCTTCAGAGTGTTATGTAAGCTCTTTCTGGATTATTGTTGTCTGGTACTTGAGCATGCTTTACTACATCATGAAAAATCTGTTGTTATGGATGTGCACGATTGTCATAGTGCACAGATGGCGCACCCACGGCAGCCCCCCATCAGCTCCCCTCCCAGCACCTCCCGCCCGCCGGTGGGTCCCACAGATCAGCATCTCCCCGTCCCTCCCAGCACCTCCCGTCCGCCACGAACAGGAGTATCGTAATGTGCAGGAGGGTGAGGGGAGGAGGGAGGATTTGGCAGGCTCGGGGGAGGGGACAGAACTGGACGGGAAGAGGTGGGGCCTTGGGGGAAGGAGTGGAGTGGGGGCGGGGCCTGGGGAAGAGCCGGAGGTTCGAGCACCCCCCGGCACTTTGGAAAGTCGGCGCCTGTGACGATTGTAATATGTCCACGTATAATGGCAATGTGGAATTAAATCCTTGTTTGTGATTGAATTAAAGCTAGGAGTGCACAAGAGTGGCATGTTTAACTTCTTGAAGATAAGCATAAAACAACCAGATAAAACAAATAACTTTACATAATTGTTGTGATTTACCATTTAATAACGCTTAACACATATCTGTGATTCTAATTTTGGAGCCAAAATTCAGTGCATCTCTAAAGTTGTTGTGTTGGTACATCCATAGCCAAGTAGCTTTGTAGAAAGTCTCATCCCATTAGTCAATAAAAGAAGGAATGTCCTGTGTTGCAGCCTGTGTAAAGATGTAGCACACTGACAGCTGTGGGTTTGCTTCCCCTCAACATCTAAATCTGCTAAAATGTTCAAATTCTGGTTGGCTTGTATCATCAACATGAAAATTCAAATTGTGTTGTGACTGGTTCCCCTGGGGTGCCACCTGGAACTGGGGGTACCACTGTGCCCTCTTACCCACCAGCCTGGGCTCCCTCCCTGATAGATAAACAAAAACGCAAACTGAGCTTTAACACACTAGCTAGGATATGAATTAGCAAATTCTCACCCTGAGTGATAAACAGGCTGGCAGATTCTTAAGGCACAAGCTGCCTTTGCTTTGCAGCTTGGGTTTCCCAGGTTTCATACACAGGCTAGAAATCCCTTTAGCCTGGGACCATCACTTCCCCCAGTTCAGCCTTTTTTCTTCAGGTGTTTCCAGGTGTGTTGTTGTTGGGAGAGTGAGGTACCATCATGATGTCATTTCCCCCTTTTATATCTTCTTCCCAGTTGCTGGAAAGCTCTTTTGCTCTGACCTGGGTCAAACAGTTCCCATTGTGTAGTGCTATCTCTGAGAGGTTTCTATTGTACATAGTTCCTGGGGTAATCCTTGTGCTTGTGTGCATTTCCTCAGTAAGCCATTAACATTGCTTGGCCTTTTTTACTATTGTACCGGAAAGGCTGCTTGTGGGTGTTTTTAACCTCACAACATGTTCCAGTAACACATATATAGACAAACTTCATAACTTCACATATGATGATAGCACATACAATCCAACATTAATGTCTAGCAGATCAAGACTTAGAATGATACCTCACAAGATATGTTTTGTGCAAAACATATCCTAATTATGTGACAGTGGTGAATAAGGGAGTGTCAGGGTGTCACACATGTTATTTCAGCAGAAATGCCACCACAAAATTTCAGAGGTAGATGGAAACTAACTTGGTAAGGAGACAAGTTTAGGACTTTTTATTCATCTCTACACAATACTTCCGTCAAACATTCATAGAATGTATTTAGACAAACTAAAAGGCAAAGTACAAGCCACATTGACAAATGCTGGCCTAAATTACGCTTCCTCAGGATAAGCAAGACATATACGCTGACTACCTTAAAATCAATGTGAGCTTTACACTGTATCATGAAAGATGAAAGACTTTAAGCTCTGTAAGATCAACCAGGAAAGGCAGTGCCTGAACCCATGGCCCTTTACAGGGTACAACCTACTATCAAGTCTGTCATCTTTAAATCAAAAGACTATTCAGGGGGAAAACACCCCACTGACCTGTTACCCTGTTGGAGAAAGAGATGGTCTGAGGTAGCCAGGACCCAAACAACATAGTGATTTATAAATTAAAATCAATATGTCAAATTACATTCGGAACCTAGTGGAGAATTTAGAGATTTAGGGGGCAGATCCTAAGCTGGTATAAGGTGTCACAGCCTCATTGACTTCAGTGAAGCTATGACCAGTTATACTATCTGAGGATCTGACCCTAGATGTAAAATGCTCTCTGTGGCTAGCACACTAAAAAGGAGGCTGCTTTCTGCTCTTGCTATATCTTCCAAATGGTCTTCAGGGGTAGCCCCACAAAGAGTGAAGTGCAGTAATCCAATCTGATGGCCTCAAAGGCTTGGAAACCTCTAAAGTCCACAATGAAATGTCACAGTTGAGATGAATGCAGATGGGGAAAAGACAATTGGCCCTCCAGTGGATCATTACTAATGAAAGGTAAATCTTAACTTGAGCCCACTAAATTAAACTGAAAGGCATGCAAGAATATGCTTGCTTTTGAGATTTCAATCACTTTTTGCCTTTCACTGGGCTTGAGAATATCACAAGAGAAGCTTTTCCCCATGCTATCTTGAAATTCTGGTCCTGTCTGAAACCTGAAAGTGCAAAGATGCATAAAAGTGAAGTGAGGAAGGCTGTGAACCACAAGAGGCTTGAATTTTAAGCAGAGTTTCAGGTCAGTTGTGTTTTTATTTGAATTGGTTTGCCCATTCCTAGTTATATACTAGAAACCTTGATAATGAACCGTCTGAAAAATAGAGAAAACGTTGTATGCAGTGATGTTGTAGCTGTGTTTGGTCCCAGGATATTAGAGATACAAGGTAGGTGAGGTAATATCTTCTATTGGACCATCTCCTGTTGGTGAGAGAGACAAACTTTCAAACTTACACATACCTCTTCTTTAGGTCTGTGAAACATACTCAGAGTGTCACAACTAAATATAAATTGGAACAGATTGTTTAGCATAAGTAGGTAACACATATTTCAAGGGACCATTCAAGGTGAAGTGGTCTGCTAACACCTCTCCAGTTGTGGAGAGGGGGTGGGGTGAATTATGGCTTTATGCAACCAATCTGTTCCGCCTTGTATTTAGCTGTGACACTGAGTACATTTCTCTGAACTAAAGAAGAGCTATGTGTAAGCTTGAAAACTTGTCTCTCTCCCCCAACAGAAGTTGATCCAATAAAAGATATTACCTCACCCAGCTGATCTCTAATATCCTGGGACCAACACGGCTACAGCAATGCTGCATAGAACAGAAGTTGGTCCAGTAACAGAGATTACCTCATCCACCTTGTCTCTGAAAAATACCGAGACATTTTCCTAGAAACCTTCAGTAGGCCTGCCAGGACACTGACATCATTGTCCCAGAGTAGACTTGCACCAATTGTCCTCTAAAAGTTGTTTTTTAAAACTTTGAGCTACTTGTTTCAATGGAATAGTTCCCATTAAACTAGCTTGTTCATTCTTTCATATGTATTGTACTTTTTGACTGAATTATAAGAAGCAATAGTGGTGGGATGTTCATTCGTACAAATGACCAATTTTAGTCGCAGAAAATTTTCCTGTGATAAGTACAAAACCTCTATTGCTGTCTGTTGGCACTCCTTTAAGAGAGATCCTTTGATTTCTTCTATAATAAACACAGTATCTTATAAATCTGGCCTGAAGTTCACCTCAGGATCATACTAGATTTTGAAAAGTGTGGCTGAATAGGATGCTTTTTCACCCACCTCAGTTACATTGCAAGACTTAATGGTGGTCCCATCATACTTGTTTCTTAAAGCTGTCCCCACCCCTTCACTCCTTTACAATAGACCAAGTACCAAAAGAAAAATTTAGTTTGTATTACTCAAGTTTCTTGCAGTCATTGGAGTACACAAACCATCCTATGACCTCTTCCTTCCCAAAAGTCCTTATTTGTATGAAACCCTACCATGTTAAATCTAAACCATTTTTAAACAAAATTGCTTTATCTACAGTTTTGGTCCTCTAAGTCCAGTTTCAGCATAATTTGAGGCCTATAAAAGCTCTTTCCCCACAGAGGCTTTTGATAACTTAATACAGGATTTCTGTGTAACAAATGAATTCGGAGTAGTTTCACTTGTACTATTTGGAAGATTTTTCTTTTTTCTACCTGATTAGACATTAACATTGTATTTTCCCTCCACAGAGCGGTGCTTGGAAGACCATGAGCTCGTAGTCCAAGTCGAGTCCACTATGGGAAGTGAAAGTAAATTTTTGTTCAGGAAGAATTATGCAAAATATGAATTTTTTAAAAATCCAATGGTGAGTCTCATTGTCCAGAATGACTGTAAAACTGTCTGGGGGCAGAAGCTGTTGCATACTGTATCTTTGTATAGTGCTTAGCACAATGGGGACCCCACAATATATTATATATGTGGTTAATGAGCATGGCAAGGTCTTCGTTGTATAAAACAACTTTCTTGGAAACAAGTAACACAGTTGCCCAGAGATGCTTAACTTATCTTATGCCCAAAAATGAGAATCTTGATGGTTATCAGACTGCACAATCTGATTGTCTCGGGGTGGCTGTTGCTGTGTCTAAGAATGACCATACAAAGGCAAAGCCCAGCTTGGTTTCTCTAAGCAACAACAGTTCAATTTGTTCATTATCCTGAAAGTTATTAATTGATATGAAGCAAGTTGACCAAATAATGTGAATATCCAGACCTCTTAGTTTCTGCCAGTAATGAAGAAACCTGTGAGTAACCTTTAAGGTGCTTGTCATACCTGATTATTTTCCCTGATTATCAGTATGTATGTTGAATAGGGGTTCATAATAGGTGAACCTACTACTGTTTTCTAGTGGGTTTCTTCTTTTTCCTGTACAGATCAAAGTAACTCTACCTCTCCTTTTCCTCCCCTCCCTTCTGCCTATGAAACTTCAGTTGGTTTTGGATTATATCATTGAAACTAATGCAGTATTATAAGAACCTAAAAGCTATTGTGATTTTAACAGTATAGCAATCTTTCTAAGCTTATTTGGAAGCAGATTTTCAAACTCGTAAAGACATGGCCCAATGGGTGCAAACCTTAGTTGTGTGCACACATAGATATTTGCAGATCCAGCTGCTGGTGTATGTTTGGCAAACTGCCCCAGCCATGATATCTTGAAATATCTGGATGGAATGTACATGATTTATAACCTTTGCATTTCTATAGTATGTTTCATCTGATAACCTCAAAGTGCTTTAACCTTAAGCCTTGCCACACCCATATGTTATGAAGCATTATCTCAGGTGAAAAGTTGGTGAACTAGCACATTTGTTTTAGTGATTTACCTAAATTGGTAGCAAAGGTAAGAATAGAACCCATAATATTTGGCTTCCAGTCCCATGATCTCACCATCAAACAATGCTTCCTTCTTTTTCTATACCAGATCAGGTCACTGATCCCTTCAGTCAGGTATAAGCATCTGGTGTTGGCTAGTACTTAAAGGAAGATGGTAAATTTAATCTTCATAATTCATCTGGCTAATTATATGATGGGGCAGGAGGTTGATTCCTCTTTCACCCTCAATCTGTTAGTGCCTTGAAGAATAAGACTTTTATTAGCTGAAGTAGAATGAATAGTGTTCCTAAGTGCAGTAGATTTTATTGCCGTTTAGCTTGTTGGCAACCTTTTAATTTGGTTTTATAGATACCCATGCATTCAGCGTTCTAACAATGATTAATAGCTCAAAGAGTAACTGAATGTAATGAAGGTATACTGTAAGCATATCATGCAGTGCACCAAGGTATTTATGTGATAGACATTTTAAAATGTGGTACAGAAAGACAGCTAGGAAGAGGAAGTCTGAAATAAGGTAATGCTTTAAATATTAAGTTTTTTGACTTTGATGTCATAACTCATGGTAAATAATGAGATCATAATATTGAGCATCTATAGAACACTCGGAGGATTTAGAAACACCATGTTAGTGTCACACAAGATACTTGGTTCTAAAATAAATGACTACGCTACAGTGACGGTTATGTAAGAGGAATGGATGTTTACTTAGAGCTTGTTAGTATCTAGTCTGTGCAGCAGAGAATTCTGTACCAAGTGTGCAGATCTTGTGTATGTATGCATGTTCAGAAAAATTTGTATTCATTTTCCTGGAATACTTTTTAGCTAACTGTTCATTATGAGAAATACATTGACATTGCCCTGAACACAGTAAATGTATTGGAAAAGATTTTGAAAACGGATTTGTCTTGATAGATTGAAAGGTGTCAAGATTTCAGCGGAGTTGCTAAGCAAATGAGGGAGGTGGGGGACGCTGACAGTTACACATCAATGTTTTCTCATCATTAAAGTTTGGGTAATTAATATGATCCATTCTGGTGGAACTGAACAACCCAGTACAACATAAAACGGTGCTTTGGTTAGAGGGAGAAAACAGCTATTTTAAAGTACTTATACTACACCCATTTCTGTAGTATCTGAGCATCTCACATTCTTTAATGTAGTTTTGCTCACAACACCCTGTGAGAAAGGTACTGTTATCCACATTTTACCAATGGGGGACTAAGGCACAGAGAGGCTAAGTGACTTGCCCAGGGCCACATAGAAAGTCTCTGGTGGACCAAGGACTCTAATCTAGATCTCCCAGGTCCTCAGCTAGTGTCCTAACCACGGTACCATTCTTTCCCTCCATTGCTAGAAACCAGAGACTGTAATTCCGAACTCCTGTCCCTACCTTGAAAGCTGTCTTAGATTGAGTTTTCTGTTGTAGAGGAAGGAGAAGAATGTTATGGAGAATGTTCTTTATAGAAGATAAATTTATCCTTAATTTCACAGATGGAGAAATGTACTTATGAAATATTGCAAACTTTATTTAAAGAAAAAAAGCCATATCAATGTAGTTTGGGGTGTTTTGTTGAGGGGAAAAAAGGAAGTGAATTGGGCTTGAAAGCTTTAGCATCACTTACAGTGTAAGGAAGTCTTTAATTCAAGTAAGAATAATCATCATAGAAGGTGGAGACTGGAAAAGATTCATCTGATCTAGTCCATTAGCTAATACTAACTAACCAGAAGTATGTAAATGCAGTCTGACTCCAAACTGTCTTTTTTTTTTTTTCCCCCTGTAGAATTTCTTTCCAGAGCAGATGGTTGCTTGGTGCCAGCAATCAAACGGCAGCATCCCACAATCGCAACTTTTGCAGGTATTCTAAGACAGTCTTGTGCTAAAGTAGCCTTTATAAAGGGCAAGGGAGGAAGATTAAAGAGGACTGGAAACGTGATCAGGAAAAGAGATTTTAATTTAGTGTATGTTCATAATGTTGATTTTTTTTTTTTTTTGCAGATTTTAGCCAGTCTAATTTAGATTTAAAATAATTGTAAAAATTAATAGTTAGTGGTTAGTTTGCATATGCCCACTAAATTGCCAACTGGCATTACCATGGGTTGCTGTTAGTAGTGCCTATGATGGCTAAGCTGTTAAAGCGTTCTGTGTGTATGTGATAAATGTCAGTTTGCTGACCCCCCAGGTTACAGCTGCACAGCAGCTAAATGTATACTTTTCCAGACTAGGTAGATATACATGTGTTAGCTTTGATTGAGCTAGTGAGCTAAAAATAGCAGTGTAGCTGCTGCAGCAAGGGTGGCGGGACAGGATACCTGCCTGAGTACAGTCCTATCCAAGACCCTATGTATGTACATGGATATCTAGTGTGAGATGCTTAACACCGGTGGAAGTTAAGCATCTCATCTTCTGAGGCACTTTGCAAAATCCCACTAGGTACCTATCTGCATCTTTATGTGCCTGAATACCTTTAGAAATCTGACCCATGGTGGCCAGAAACAATCCGTCTATTCACTAGCTATGTTAATATTTTCCTTGTTTAATACATCAGTTTTAAATGCAGAATTTGTTTATCATAAACTTCCTTTTTCCTTCTTATGTATCCAGCACATTTATGGTAGTTTTATTTAATTAACACACTTTTCAAAGGCTCGTTTTGTACACGTTTCATTAAATGCTAGTTTTTATCCAAATGCAGCCTGACACAAATCCTGAATAAAAAGTACCGTCCTCTAGTAAATAAGAAACGAGTTGCTCACCATTTGCTAACATAATAAAAAATGTAAAAATTAAGAATCTGAATAAATGTATGTTAAGATATATAACTGCTTTAATAAATGTGTGTAAAAAAAGTGTATTCTCATGGTTAGCAAGAAGAAGTACCAAATTTAGTGGTAAGTTTATTTGCTTTCACATAAACGTATGTCAGTGGTTATACCAACCAATGAGAATCAACCTTTCGTATAAAAATAACTAAAAACTTATAAATGCAAAATAAGATTAAAACCAATGGTTTAATACATCCTGAATGGCACTAAAGGAGACAAGAGAAAAGAAATATATGATAGATGCTTGCCTAAAGTTTTGTAAAAATTATATATACGTATACAGTTTGAAACAATGCTGCATACATATATTATACCTTATTCAGTTCAAAGCAGTTGAGAGTTCTTATAAAGGAGTATGTTGTGGCAATATGAACAGAGCACGTGCTTGGCATCCTAAGAGAAGCAGACATTGACCTCGAAGAGTCTTTACCTCGTAACGGGGCTTACATGCTTATTTTTACCAAGTGAATAAAAACCAGGGCAACACAAAAGTAGAAAACATCAAGTCTTCTATGGAATATTCAAAGGGCATGAAACATAAGTCCTAACTGACTGGCTTCACCCAATAGCTTACTGGCTCTGGATTAGACAGTTTTTCATGTCTAATCAGCACTCTGACATACAAATGTATTTCTAAAGTGACTAGGATTTTCAAAAGCGAGTTATGTAAAGTTAGGCACCTACATAAGTGGCCTGTCTTTCAAAAGTGCTGAATGCCTAGCAGCTCCCACCAACTTCACTGGGTTTACTCCTGATTTACACCCCGTCACTCTTAATTTATTTGGTCTTGCACGAGGTGAGAAGAGAACATAGCAATAGCTGCCAGGAGAAGCACTTCAGGCTCTGGTGGAAGATGGAGTATTTGAGGACAGAGGTCCTGAGCTCTGTAGCCCTTGTCTCCTTCCCTGCTGGTAATCAGTGGTTTTAAATGGAAAAACTGCCTCAACAAAATTCAAATTTGTTTAGAAAAATTCTTACCAAAATCATGGCATTGCAGCAAATACATGTACTTGCAGCATGCTTTAGATTAAAATATCTGATAACAATACTGCCTCAGCTAGATGACCTATATCTTCCAGCCCTACAGTTCTGTGATTCATTTGCCTGAATGCATATTAAACTGTTCCCATTAGTTCACCTTCTAGCATCTCTATATAAATTAGAAATAGCATACCAACCTAATTTCTTAAAATATTTCTTGGTCCTGACTTCTAGGGGCCTTTGTAGTTGTAAAGATATAGTTTGAGTTACTGAGTGTGAAATGTTCTGCTGCCTGTGCATATCCCCGGGGGAGGGGGGGCAGAAGGGGGTACACAGGATATTAATCTGAGGTGGATAATCCATAAATTGGCTGTTCATTATCTAAATTTGCTGGATGAAGTTTTGCATTCCAGTCAGTTGTTTCCAAGCTACACTTGTTGGCACATTTCTAGTGGCTAGCAAGTTTCTTAGAATTAATAAGTTGCCTGTGACTATGTTGTGTAAATGTTGGGTTGAAATATCAGTTTGTACTCATCAGTGCAAGAGGAATAGCGGTATGGAAGAATGGTTACATTCTGTATTGGCTAGCACCACACCTGGAGCAAGGAAGACCTCAGTGCTTGTTGCCTGGTAAACAGGAATATGCCAATGTGCTAAGTGTAACTAAGGGTGTGTCTAGACTAACAGTGCATGGCAAGCTGGGGTGTAACTCTACAACGCTGTAGCCTGCCACGCACTAACTGTCCATGTGGACCCAGCTGCTGGACACCAAAAGTTCCCTAGTGCATGTTGACCTACTTTGCTTTGAAAGAAGATAGCAGCTCTCACCAGGGAACATTCAAGTCTAAGTCAGTGACTGTGACTGACTGCTCCTTGCTACAGGTGTGGTGCTAGCTCTGTCCATGTTTATGGTACATAATCATATAACTTAATATTTTTAATTTTCATCTTCCACAGAATTTTTTAAACTCCAGTAGCTGCCCTGAAATTCAAGGTTTCTTGCATGTGAAAGAGTTGGGTAGGAAATCATGGAAAAAGTTATATGTGTGTTTGAGAAGATCAGGACTTTATTGCTCCACAAAAGGAACTTCAAAGGTAATATTTTTTTTAAAGAATTGAGTTACTAAAATTGTTGGTATGTAAAATGAATTTCTACTTACAGTAGATTTTTTAATTTAAAAGTTTCCCCAGAGTTTTCTTTAAGAAAAGAGATGATGCAAAACAATAAATAAATTATGGGCAAGTAGCAAACAAGACCTGGGTTGCTACATCCCTTCATCTTGAAATATCCATCTTTGAATTTATTTATTATAATAATAATAATATACTCAGATATACATGTGTTTTTAATATATAAAAATATATAAGTGGCTACCGAAGTTGCATTAAATGAGAGTTTAGGGATTTGGGAGAAAACACTTGCTTCATAAGTGAACTTCTTATGGGTTTATTTTAGATGGAAACTAAAGGCTGAATTATTAAATTTGAAAAACAAATTAACATTAATCAGAACCAATATAGCTCTGTAGAAGGCAAAACCAGCTTTACGCATCATTTCATCATACCAGAATGTAACTGTTTGTCAACTTTCAGCATAAACCCCCACCCTTCTCCTGCTATTGTGTAGTTTTGCGGGGGTTGGTACTTTTTTTTGTTTTGGGGTTTTTTTGGTCTCATGGTATTTCCCTTGCAAGCAAATATCTCAGAAATACAGATCAGTTTGTCAGTATGCATCCTGAGAACAATTTTAGCTTTACATTTATAAACGTATAGCCAATCTGAAAAGGTCAAACGGTTCATTTTATTATATGTTAAATAAAACTTCAAGTGCTTAGAGAGAGGCAGTTTAAATGTGCATACACTGCCCTCTGATGGATGTTATTCTTCAGAGAAGGTATGGCTGGCCCTGAAAAGTTTCATGTTTAATCCTACAATTTAAAATGACAATATTTCCACAGGAGCCAAGACACTTGCAGTTGTTAGCTGACCTAGAAGACAGCAATATCTTCTCATTGATAGCAGGCAAGAAATTGTATAATGCTCCTGCAGACTATGGATTTTGTGTAAAGGTAATTCCTCTCATTAACTTGTTCCCAAGGTGGAACTGAAATCATTAGCATTTTTTTTTTAGCAAATTTGTGATACCCTTACTCACCATGTGTAGAAGTTTACTCACTAAGTAATCCTATAGACTTCAGAAAGACTTTTGGAGTCTGATACTAGGCAGTGGGAAGGTGAGGGTAGGAGGGCAGCACAGCCTGACCGTAATGGATAAAGCTTTGCACAGTAGCAAATCAAGTAGCAGTGATAGTTGTTCGAGGTTGTGCATTTACTAATATAGTGATTTTGTCTAAATGATGCTATAAACTTTAAGATTATTTAAATGTAAAAGTCAATGGCGTTTTCAAATAATTGAGCAGACAAGCCCTCACGAGGTTCCACAACGGAAAACCTAGAATTGCATACTTGGGTATTACTCTGGGGTTCAGAAGCTCTGATGTTAGTTACATGAGAGGGCCCCTCAAGCTTTAAATATATAATCTGAGGGTCACGGACATTCAGTTTCCATGTGGGTGTATTTTAAGTATCCGTGCTTCTGTGCTTTGAAAACCCGGTATGTCTTTTGGACTGGCAGGTTTGAGTACAAAATCATCTAACTGCTGTCAGGTAGTGAGCCTGTTGGATGGCCTTGGGGTTATATGTTCAGACACTCGCTCCAGACATTCACATATAGCCTCTGCTTTTCATACCTTAATCGCTGTGAAAAGGAAAGCTCCTTATGAGAGCAAGTGCCCAAATTACATAGCAGAGGATCACACTCTAAACAGAGGTAAATGCACCAATATAACAGGCAGCTTATTTGCACTTACTTTAAAGCAGAAGGTCAGTTTGAAAAATGAAGAGTAAAGTATATGGGGTCGGTTTTTAACTGTTATGCCTGGCCTACCTGCAGCTTTTGTACTGGTATAACCATGCGAGTTAGGGAGATGATTTTTTTTTTTTTTTTTTACAAATAAATTTTTTTTTTTCAACCACTAGAGTAGTTGCAGTTATATCAGGATAAAGATACTCCTACTGGTATAGTTTATGCTTATATGGGAAGGGGAATAAGACAGAATACTTTTTAACAATATAATGCCTTCCATGCTAGGGGTTGTACTGATATTAACTAAACCAGCATAGCTAAAGTAGTACAACTTTTGTGTATAGACACACCTCAGTGTGCACCCCGCTTTCTCATTGTTGTCACCAACGTGTCTGGTAACATTTTTTTAAAGCACCCAAATCCAATTGTCTGTCATTTGTGTACTGTTGAAAATAAAGTTATCTACTGTGTGCCTCCATGTAAGGCCTGGGCTACACTGGGGGGAGGGGGGGGGGATTCAAACTAAGATACGCAACTTCAGCTACACTATTTGCGTAGCTGAAGTCGAAGTATCTTAGTTCGACTTACCTGGCCGTCCTCATGGCAGCGAGTCGACCGCCGCAGCTCCCCCATCGACTTCGCTTACTCCTCCTGCCGAGGTGGAGTACAGGCATCAATTCGGGGATCGATTTATCGTGTCTAGAAGAGACGTGATAAATCGATCCCTGATACATCAAACACTACCCTCCGATCCGGCGGGTAGTAGAGATGTACCCTAACAGGCCTCAGGAGAAAATCTGAGGGGAGGAGTGAGGAGACAGGCCTGGGAGCTGCTTTTATTGATGAGTTGCAAGGGTTTGTGGTGGTGGAGGCATTAGAGAGGAGTTCCTCATTGCTATGAACTTGTCCCTTTACTAGCAAGTACTGTTTGGCTAGAAATAGACTCTCTCCCCAGGTAAGGAATGATGGCTAGTGGAGACATACTGAGTTAACCAGGGAAAGCCATTTATATAGGCATTGGGGGGGGGGGGGTAGAGCTCTCCTCCCCTCTGATATGGGGCTCTCTAAGGCAATGTATGTAGCTTCTCACAAGGCAAGCCTGACATTCTCTGGCCTCTTGTCTGCAGAGGTGTGAGTAGCTCCAGCAGTAATACTTCTGCCATCTGCAGAGGGGACAGCAGGAGCTGTTAGAATGGATAATTGTCAGGTAAACTTACCTATCAAAAACATAAACCCCCATCATTTTTTGTTTTAAATTACCCACAGTCTTCCTTATTTCAAGTGTAGGTGGTCAAAAAATACTTCCAAGTATTTTATTAATCTTAACATGAACAGTAAGAAGGCAGGAAAAATCACTCAACAATAAGGTAGTGGTATCTGAGTGGTGTGGTTAAAGCACAGGACTGAGTGTTGGGAGATCTGGTCCCTGCATCCAGTTCTGCTGCAGACTTCATGTTTGACCTTAGATGAGTCAGTTCATCTCTCTACCTCCAAGTCCCATCTTTAAATGGGGCTGACAAAGCCGTTATTCTCAAGGTTATTTTGAGGATTAGTTTACTTAAATTATACAGTGTCTTGATAACCTTGGATACAAGAAGTTAGAATGGCAGACTGTTGTAAAATGGTAAAGGTTACAAACTGATCACTCTCCTTTTATTGGGGACCAGTCAGGGAAGTTGGTTCTAGACTTTTCTCTCCAAATATATTTTCGTCTCCACGGAACACAAGTTCAGTGTGAACGAGTATTTTCTTGGCAAATACTTCCCGTTTTCTTACTCTCTGTGCCTGCCTTTCCTATACAGTATATGTCAAGTGCTGTTGCTTTCCTGTTAAACGTAACTTAATTCCATCTTCCATTTTGTAGCCCAACAGAGTGAGAAATGAAACTAAGGAATTGAGGTTGCTGTGTGCTGAAGATGAGCAGAGCAGAACCTGTTGGATGACTGCATTTAGACTCCTCAAGGTACCTACTTTCTCATAACCTAAATTAGGCTAGGTCTGCAGCTGTCTTCATATTCTTGAGAGATTTCAGTTTTCCCATACCGTTGTGCACTGAATACACAAGGCAATATTTTTATGAAGAAATCCCTAGCTACTCTTATCGAACTGCTCACTTACGTATCCCAAGGTCAACTATATTCTGCAGCAGATAATTCCATTTTGGAAATTAAAATACTGGATACAGCTTTTAATCAGAATCTTGTAACCACAGCATTAGATTGTATTCATTGCATGTATAAGTAAAACACAATCCTGGTATGGCAAAATATGAAGTATATGTTTGCCTCAAAAATTGAAACAGTCACTAGTTTTAAACTCATCATGTCAATGCAGAATCTAAAAAAAAAAAAAAAAAAGAATATCAAGAGTTTAGGTCAAGTATTTAGGCTCATTAACTTGCAGTGATTTTAACTAGTACAAGATACTGTCTAGTGTCCTGTTCTGCCATTTTGTTCAGAATTTTTGTTTTCTATTTCCTGAGGCAAATTCTCTTTTAAAAACGGTAGTGTTTTTTTGCAGTGTTTTTGTTTAACTGGTGTGGCTTCTAATAAAATATGATTCAACATCCGACCTGGGTCAAGAGTATGTATAGCTGAGAGCAAGGAGTGAATATGTTTTTCACTGGCAGGGGTGCATGGAAGGAGACTTAGCAGTATACTCTTGACAAAAATAGTACTAGCTTCCTCACTTGGCTGGCAGAGTGGTGGTGTAGTTCAGAGTCTTGTATGATAGATTGTATTGGGGTGGGGTATTGTGGAGAGAAACCACAGTGGGAAACAATCTTTTGTGTTGTAGCAGAGAAGCAATGGACTGTCTGGCTCCCATCGAGGAGGAGATCGGTTAGAATCTACAGATCTGTAGAAGTACCCTTTATAAATTCCACCTTGAAAATCTCATTTGGAGGAGAAGACCCTAGAGGCTTTCAAAACCTCAGAGCCTCACTTTTGTCAAGGGCAACATAAATTCTCTACTGTCTCATCCATGAAAAGCCTCCCCTCCATGCTAACTCTCAATTTCTATGCTACAGCTTTATGTGAATATTGTAAGGTGGATGCATAAGAATTCAGATCCAGGCAGGCAACACAAATTTAATGTTGTCTCATTAGACTTAAATTTTCACAAGTGACGAAGGGGTGCCCAACTCCTGAGACACCTTGAAGGGCCAGATTTCAGAGGGTGGGTACTCAGCACTCTGAAAATCAGAGGTCTTTAAGGTGGGTTAAGAGTCACCCAGAATAACTTGTCACATTTGAAAATGTATGCCCTAGATTCTAGTTAATGCATTTATAGCATCTCCATACACAATGTCACGTCATAAACAAAAGGGCAACTTGATTCTGGGGTCAGCCAACGTTGTGTATTCTTGAGGCTAAATAGGAAGTTCAGTATCAACTCTACAGGCTGCAGTGCTCTGGTAGGAATGTGGCACTGTCTTAACTGCAGGATAATTCTACAACCTCTGAGGTTAACATTATCACTTTCTATTGTAATCAGTTATCAGTGGCCAAACAGTCCCTCACACATGATGTTTACCAGGAAGTATTGCACAGTACACAGAAAGTACACAGTAGCATATTTACCTTATTCTGCAACATTTTTATCCCCAGACTCACTCCTCAGTTTCAAAAGTTTGTCTGGTTGGTCTTTAGTCCTGGCTAATTTCCAGACGAGTGGGGTAGAAAGTGGTAATTTTAAATTTGTGTTGTGTGCCATGTAATTTTTATCCCCCAAATTACTAAAAATATTTAGTCTTGAGAAACAAGTTATTGTAGTCCAGCTGTCATGAATTGTTTCTCTAGGTGCCAACTCAGGGATGTGATTTCCACTGTTTAGGCCTGGTCTACACTGGGAGGGGGGGGATCGATCTAAGTTATGCAACTTCAGCTACATGAATAACATAGCTGAAGTTGACGTACTTAGATCTACTTACCGCGGTGTCTTCACTGTGGTAAGTCGACGGCTGACGCTCTCCCATCGACTCCGCCTGCGCCTCTCGCCCTGGTGGAGTACCGGAGTTGACGGGAGAGCGCTCAACGGTCGATTTATCGCGTCTAGACTAGATGTGATAGATCGACACCCCCTCCCTCCACATCCCCCGCTGGATCAATCACTTCCCGTCAATCCAGCGGGTAATGTAGACAAGCCCTAAGTCACAGGGGTTCTTTTACATACTTTAGGGGCACCATTATTAAAGCCAAGCAAAATAATCACAATTATTAACCTTGGCTATTTTATTATATAAAAAAGGAAAAGAAAACAAAAGACAACACAACAAACAAAAGACACAACACACCGTCTCTTCTGGGTGCCACTTCGTAGAGAGTAGATATTGCACCCTTGAGAATTGGCCCTCTTTTGGTGGAGCCACTTTTCTCTTCATAAATTGAGACCAAGGTTTTATTCCCAAAGTTGCTGTGAGCCTAGTTTCAGTGTATTGTTAGAAAACCAAGACTGTTTATAAATGTGCAAAAATTTTGTTGCAAGGCAGGTGCGTCCTGTTGATTTTTAGGAATAACAAACACTTTATTTACTCTGCCCAATTATAATCTTTATTAAATCTTAATAAATCAAAGGAAGGATTTAAATCAGTTACTTAGAAACCATTTATGGATCTGTCTTAAGACAACCAATTAACGAATATTAAGAATCCTAAATCCAGTTAACTCCCACTATTTTTCTGTTTATCAATGGGAATGTCTGCACAGAAAAGAAAAACCTGGGGCTGGCCCATGCCAACCAACTCGGCCTCCAGGGCTGTTTCATTGCTGTGTAGACTTCCGGGTTTGCACTGGAGCCTGAGCTATGGGACCCTCCCACCCAGCAGAGACCTAGAGCCCAGGCTCTGGGGTCTCGGAGGGTCCCAGAGCTTGGGCTCCAGCTCGAGCCCAGAAGTCTACACAGCAATGAAACAGCCCCGCAGCCTGAGTCTGCAAGCACAAATCAGTTGACACGGGCCAGCCACGGGGTTTTTCTTTGCGTTATAGACATACCCAACACTTAGCCCCTGTCTCCACTCCAGAACTATCTGGTCTAACTATTTGGTGATTACCAGGAGAAACTGTTAACATCTTAAGTTAAAAGAGCATTTCCATATCCCAATAAAATCACTACAAGAGTTTTTAAATCTAATCTCTTGGCTGTGTGTGGCTGTGGCTGTGTGTGTTGGGGGCTCACTTTAGAGTTTTTATAATCTTCTCCTTCCTATTTTCATGACATTTTAAGAAAACATCTCTCAGGCTTGTTTAGATTCAAAGTTGGCTGATGTCATCCTTTCACTGGCTCCATGTCTTCAGGGTTTGGTTATGGTTACACCTTCAGCTTCTGAATACGCAGTATGCTTAATGAACATGCAACACACATCTAATTGTCTTTGTTCTCTTGTGGCAGGAAAACCTTAGATAACTTTAAAGGTTAGTTTTAACTTCCTTTTTATCCAGGTGTTTCTGAGAGAAGTTCAACAGGAACTGAAATTCTTTTTTTAAAAGTGCAAACACTCTTGTTCTTTTGCATAGAAGTTTTTTAGTTCTCCAAATAGGCTCTTAAAGTTAAATAAATTCTTAGATTTTAGCTTAAATAGTTACGAAAAATCATCAACTTCTTTAATAACAATTTTTGCAGGGATGATTCTTCTTGTCTTCCTGAGTTGGGTGAGGGAATTGCTGCTTGAGTATGCCAGATAGTTTGCTAAATAATCCCCATTAATATAAATATTTTATACTTACATCAGTAATCAATTTAACAAGGTCATTGGATTCCATGATAGTACAAAAAGCATTTTACTATTTACATAGCAATGATTTTAGGAATTACCTTTCACCAGGGCTTGCCATCTCAACATTTAAGAAATAAACAAAGGTTGTCTACAAAATATTTCTCAAGTATAAATGTTTTTCTTAAGGCTTCAAGGAGCAAGATTTTAGAATGACTGTGAAATAATTCTCTTTACTAACAACTTTTTCGCTTCTGATAATACATCCCTATACGTGACTTCTTTTTGCTGTTAACATCCTCTTGAAGTCAGGACCTAACTCTTTTGCAAGGTCTGTTGTTTGAGATAAACCATTTCTTTTCCAACTGACATTTTAGACAACAGATGTGTCCTGTTCTGTGATAAGATACTCTGGTTTAGATGCCTTGTAGGCCAAATGGCGTTTACCAGTTGCAGTATACAATTTGCAATTAAAAACTGCTATCAGATATTCTATACCAAGCACCAATCACAACAACCAAGCTTACATCCATTTTTCAAAACATAGCATGTAAGATATTAGTATAAAAAAATAAAGCAAAATAGGAATTAAAATAGCATTTCAGAGTTAGTATAAATATCCCTAGGGGTAATAAAAGTGGTTTTCTCTCCCTGGACACTTGAGGAGTTTGTCACGTTGACAGTCAACAGAGTTGCTAGGAGTTTCCTTAGCTTGGACATTTCATATAATTAAATAAATAAAAAATATATGCGTGTGAGGAACTTTTCTACAAGCACCATATGCATGAAAGTAGTGATAACTATCTCCTAAGGTTCAGTAAAGGTACAGGCAAGTTTGTAATGACCTAACATTAGAAGAGTAAATTTATAATAATTTTATCAAAGTCACTTTTGCATCAGTAGTGAAGTTCCTCTATCACACATGCACATAGGGGAACTGCAGCTTTTCAGTCCATTCTCTGTGCCCTGATTGCATTAAGCTCTCATTTTCCAAATCAGAACTCATTGATTTGAATGCTTTCCAAATTATCTATCCCGTTAATCTTTAAGAACAATTCTCTGTAAATTACAGTACAGAAAATCCTTTTCCCATTTGTAAGTGAATACAAAACAGGCTGTACTAGATAAATGTACTCCAGGATGTGCATGTTGTTCCTTGTATCCTGGACTGTACCTGAATACAAAATGTGTATCTGATTTGTGCAGATCAGGGATACTCAGACCTCAGTGGCTAAATCACACTGTTTTAATATTATGTGCTGCAAAAGAGCCACAGGAGACGCATTAAATGCTACATCTACACCAGTGATTCCTGGACTTAGGCTTGTGAGCTGCAAGTGTCTCTTTAATGACCACTAGCACAGTTCTGTCTCCAGTTACTTTTTACTGAATTTTGATCAGCTAACTGTCCAGGCATGGAATAAATTGAAGCCTTTATTTAAGATTAAAAGCCATGTGGAAGGCATGGTCAAATACTGATTCTCAAATAAGAACATGTATTATTATAGTCTATCATATTTTTCTACAGTCGTAACTACACATGAATGTAACCTTTGTCATGCATGATGAGTAACATAGTTATAGTTCAATGTCTCCTTTTTGTATGTGAGATTGAAGTACAGTACCACTGTTACTTCCTGTTGAAATAACTTAATTATGTACATTTAGATACAGTAACACTAACGTTAAAGTCAAAACTGAACTGGAAAGCTTAAAATCAGTATGTTTATTCCCAAAAGAATCCAAATGTATAATATCTATTTTTTTATTTTCTGTGATCTCTAAAGGGTATTTTGGTGGGAGGAGGTAGAAGAATACTACTGCCAGCTCCTCTCCCCTCAATTCTGTGAGAACTTCAATTATCAGAGGCATACTTCCATTCCAGCTCAGCCTCGCTCATTCCACACATAAAATTGCATCATGCCCCCTGTGCAGTTTGGAACTATGTAGGCACAAAGCCAGTAGAACATTTGCAACCTCTTAAGAGAACTCATTACATAGGTTCATGCACTAAGTATGCTCTAAAAATCCCTGTAAGTTAGACAAATCATAGCAAGACCACTGAAAGCCACATATGGACCTATGGTATATCTCCCTGCCAAATTTTTAATCTCTTAACACCAACCACAGAAGGCTTAGAGCTATTATTTTTAAGTCCCATTATTAAAAAAGGGGTGGCAGGGGAGATGAAAGTGTGCATTCTCTCTTCCCAAATAACTGAATCAATTAATCAATTTCACTCAACTGTTAAAAATAATTTGCTCTGAGTGATGAATCTGCCAACTTTCACCCTCAAAAGTTTTGAGTAGCTGAAAGTGATCTTTTTAGAATTGAATCAGTTGTACAAACTTTACAGGCATCAGTGTGTTCTCTGCCTAAAATTATAGCAAAATCCGCTTTGACTGGGGAATCCAAGGGATCAGCAAAAACTGACTGTGGGCTTCTCTCTAAAAGATGAATAACACTGTAGTGGGAGCCTTTGAGCTATTCTGAAGTGGTGGCTGATGAACAGGAGTTGCTAAGCAGAGCTGATCTGCATGTGCATATGTATGGTTCATATTTGGGTGTGTGGATAAAGCTATTCATGGGTATTTAGTTTATATATGTGGAGGTGATAGCCTTGTGATAAACTTACCATGCACGTTTGGCTGCCTCTTCTGCCCCGTGCTCATTATTACGTAATCTAGTTTGCCCGAGGACTATTTCTAATACCGAAGTAAGCATACAGTATCCGCTCCAATGCGAGTGGCATTACAATAGTTGCTATAAAGAGATGCAGTTGAATGTTTCTTTTCCTTCCATCTACAGTATGGAATGCTACTGTACCAGAACTACAGAATTCCCCAGCAGAGAAAGACCGTGCTTCCCCACTTCTCCACTCCAGTTGTAAGTACTGAAGTTACTTTTAAATAGATTGCCAGTCCTCCATCCTTGTGTAACAGTTTTGCAGTGGCTTACGTGATAATTCATACTTCTCTGAATTAGAAAGCTTTGCACTGTTCAATGGTGTTCATGAAATGTCTTCCCAGATGAGACTCTATTCCTTTATTAATACACCCAAGCATCCTATTTGTTTTAACTGCTGCTGTGCACTGAGCAGAAGCCACCAATGAGCCTATCCACAACAATCCCCAAAAGAGGGTCCTACAATTTTTAGGGTCTGCTCCTGCGTGCATAGAAATGGACTTAAATGGAAATAAGCTTTAGCCCTCAAAGTCCATAAGTACAAACTTCAATTATGTTTGCCTGTATGCAAGGTAAACATCACCGTCAATAATGATGCTCAATCTCCAAACACTTCCAAATCCATCTGGAGTTTTTTCCCCCCAAAACAAATTGAGTTACTTCTTATTCCTAACTGCAGTTGCATGAATGTGACTGGTTGTTAGGAGCCTTGTCCAGGAGCAGTTTTTATTAATTCCACAAGTAAAAAGGGAATGTGAGAAAGTACCTGCTCCATTTTCCCTCTTTTTGATAGCTGTATTTTAGGATTCATATTTTGTACATGCCTCTTTTCTCTGTACAAGTGAATTCCCCGTAAGTCAAAGTAACTGAAAGAGGAAAGAGTTTTTGTACTTTCACTGCTTTGTACTATGCCTGTGTGTTTGTTTTTTTTTGTTTTGTTTTTTTTGTTGTTGTTGGGTTTTTTAATTAGAAACATATATATCTGATTCTTTGATCATGTATACTTCCCGGGGCAGCTTGGTGACAGTGCTGTGCTCCAGAAAGTATTAGAGTTACAGTCCAAAGTCAGCGCCCTCATTCTCCTGGCTGTAAGAAGAGCAGCACCTCATCTGTCTGGTGGGAGCAGTGGAGTTAGCTCACTATGAAAGGAGCTAGAACATGGGGGTTTTGTGGGGTAGGGGAAAAGATGGGCAGTTTTGGCACCCAGCCTTTTTGGGGACAACATTAAAACAAATTCCATATAATGATAGTACTGTGAATTTCTTAGAATCAAGGATTTAAACTGGTTTGTATTTTCTATACCATTAACTGCAAAAGAATATTCTTGAAATCAACGAAAGATCTGGAAGCAAAACTGTTTTCTTAAATTGTAACTTTCCTGGGTTTTGAAACAAGTGAAAATTCCTTTTCAGAGAAGTGTATCTGAAAACTCACTAGTAGCAATGGATTTTTCGGGACAAATAGGAAGAGTTATTGAAAATCCTGCTGAAGCACAGAGTGCCGCTTTGGAAGAAGGCCATGCTTGGAGGGTAATGATCTTCTCTTCGTATTTAACAAGTGCCCATTGAGAGCTGGAACACGCAGTGCGCTATGAAGCTAATGCAGTGATGGTCACAGTATAGCTTAGCACGGACTTGAAACATTCACGCTGCAAGCATGCAGATATGAAAGAGTCAATTTCCATCTTGAGTGTAACTGTCACATTCACAACAACCTTCTACCACTGCTTCTCTGTCCCCCTAGTGTCCAGAGGAAGGTTGAGGGGGAAAGCAGACCCACCAGAACTTTACTGCCAGTTTGCAAAGCCAGTCTCTGAGGAGGAATATGTCAAATTAAATGCTTCCCCACATGGAAGAGGCTGGGGCTGTGACTAATGGCTTGCTCCCAGTAAGTTTAACTGCAGAATATACAAGAGGCAGGACCTCTTGGAATGAAAACTGATGTAACTTGTTTATAGTGTCATGTGGACAGACAGCTGCAGTACAAGTTTTCCCACACACTCGTCCGCTAGGGAATAGAAGTTATTACCTGAAGCACTAGTAGGTGCTCGCTGTATGGGAGACAGACTCATCTTGCTTCATTGAATACATAGTGTGTTGACTGGGCAGAAGCATATTGATAGGTCTTTTTTTTTCCTTTCTACATGTTGAGTTTTCGTTAATTAAGACCCAGCTTCTATTTTAAGTCAACAGAAGTGGGCCTCTGCTTGTAGACTAGCCCCCCTCCCCTCAGAGCTGCATTTCTCTTTCTCTTCATTGCATTAAACTTCCCTGCCCCAGTTTCTTGTATATTAAATCTGTACTGCACGTCTTCTAATTCTCTCAAGTCAAGGTTTCAGACTGGATTTAATGCTAACTAATTTCTTCTGCAGAAACGCAGCACAAGAATGAACATCTTAGGTAGCCAGAGTCCACTCCATCCTTCCACACTGAGCACAGGTAAATTTGTATTACATAGTAGCAGAGACCTTTTTGGGACAAAGCAAATTAATGTTTAATGTAGAAATGGAGCCCAAAGCTGTGAAAATCAGATCCTGATTTCAGACACCCTAAAAGTTTTAAATTTTAAGGTGAAATTCTGTTCTATCGCTAATGACAGGATAAGTAAAAATTTAATGCAATGTAAAAGCCAGCAAGTGTAAACATTTTTAAGTCAGGAGACTAAGAATTAGTCTTCCATAGGAGGACGGACTTCTCCTTTTAAAGGGGCACTCAAATTTGATTACAATTCTAAATTTTGCAATCTAAATTTTATACAAATCTAGACCCATAAATATTTGCACAGTTTGGATCAAATCCAACAGTCAGATACTTCTTCTTTCAGCATGATCAATGCCTGTATTATACTGTTATGCTCTGTAAATAGTAACAAATAGGATTTTAAAATTACATCATCGTTAATTATTACTATACAAACAAAAAATTGGTTGCTCATAAACATGACTATTTTTTTCAAGTTGAATGTCTTGTTAAGATTGTAATCTTAATGATGCACTAGTATCTTGCATTTAATCTCCTTGGGTTTTTAAAGGGGAAGTTCATACTCCTTAATGTTGGCTTTATATAAGATTTAAAGTTTTTACTTCATTCATATAGGTGAGGGTGCAGGATGAGGGGAGTTTTCACCTTTGTTACTATTGTTCAAACATATTACAATGCTAAAACTTTAGCAGATGCCCTCTGTCTCATATGGAATAACTTTTCAATTAGGAATACATTTTAAAGTATTTTAAAATCCCATATAG
Organism: Terrapene triunguis; assembly: GCF_002925995.2. Lineage (NCBI taxonomy): Eukaryota > Metazoa > Chordata > Testudines > Emydidae > Terrapene > Terrapene triunguis. Next base: position 8,879,227 of record NW_020664531.1, on the reverse strand, counting down.
AGGACTAGGTATCTTTGTCTAGTCACTTCTAAATTTGTGGTATCTTTAATTTGGAAGGATGAAAGGGAGGTGTTTTTCATTCTATAACTCAAATGGCTGAAGGTGTTAAACTTTCCTTGCCTGGTCTCAATGTGGATGTGATATATCAAGAAGTTTTACCTCCAGGGAGAATTTTTTTCAGGAATTTGTGGAACTCGGTGCTATAACAAAATTGCATATGTTGTATCTATAAACAATAAAATACCTTGATTTAAAGCACATGCAAATGGTATCTCAGGTCTGTCATTGGACACCTCAGACTTTACTGGAATCTTTGAAGAGATTTCAGTCTTTAACAAATCTTCAATACCTTCAACAATATACACATTTCTTTTAAAAGTTTTGATACATAATTTTCTAGATATAAATACTTATTATACATCTTGATGCTATTAACCATTTCCCCCTTCTCTCCCCCATCCCTGCTCAGTTATCCATAGGACACAGCACTGGTTTCATGGCAGGATCTCTAGGGAAGAGTCCCACAGGATTATTAAACAGCAAGGGCTTGTGGATGGGTAAGTATTTATTATTATCCCTCAGTATCATAGAGATTTTTTTAAAAACAAATAGTCTTTACAATGTACAGGATCTTTATGCAGAAAAAGGAGAAAGCAACTGTCTAAAATTTCACTCCCTGAGCCACCAATTTCACCCCCTGACCATGAACAAAGACTGTAGGTTTGGATAGTCAGGAGTTGGTTAAACCCTCTGCAGTACTCCAGCATTGTAAGTGCTCAAAAGTACTCATTCTCCCTTGACTTTCCTTAAAATTCTCTGTGCCTAAGAGTGCTGTTTTCTGGAGGTCACTCATCATGATGTCTTGTTCCCGTAACGTGTCTTTGAGCTGTTCATTCATACCTTCTGGGGGTCACTCCAAGTGCTCCAGTGATCACTGAAATTGACCATGTACTAGTTTTTCATAATCATTCCACTTCGTGGCAAAGTTCTTCATGCTTCACCATCTTCTGTTCATGTTCCTTTTCTATGTTCTGTCTGCTGGTATGGCAACATCAGTTAACAAAGTCTTGTTGGTTGTCTTTTCTACAACAACTATGTCCGCTGTGTTTGCCTGCACCGTTCGGTCTGTGACAATTGTCCGGTCCCATAAAATCTTAGCCTCTTTCATTCTCTAGAGCAGGGGTAGGGAACCTCCAGCCTGCATGCCGGATCCAGCCCCCTGCTTAATTTCATCTGGACCGTGGCAAGTCTTCACCCCGCAGGCCGGAAGCCCTGAGCCTCAGTGCCCTCTACGGGGCTGGAGCCGTGACCGCCGGCTTGCCCCACTGCGGGGGAAGCTAGAGTGCCAAGCCGGTCGGTCAGCTGTCCCTGCAGCCCTGGCTAGGCGCAGCGGCGATCAGGAAAGCTCTGAGTCCACGTGTGCCTACCCCCACCCTCAGGCGCTGCCCCTACAGCTCCCATTGGCCGGGAACCATGGCCAATGGGAGCTGCGGGGGGTGGCGCCTGCAGACGCACCGCTGGCAGCACACACCACACAGAGCCGCCTGGCCACATTGTGGCCACTTCTGGGAGTGGTGCGGGGCCAGGATGGGAGGGATCCTGCCTTAGCCCACTGCACTGCCGACTGGGAGCTGCCTGAGGTAAGCGGCGCCCGGTCGGAGCCCGGAACCCTCACCCCCTCCTGCACTCCTACCCCCGGCCCGAGTCCTGAGCCCCCTCCCGTACCCCAACCCACTCCCAGAGAATGCACACCCACCCCGAATCCACTGCCCAAGATCGGAACCCCTTCCTGCACCGTGACTCCCTCCCAGAGCCTGCAGCCCCCACCCTGAGCTCCCTGCCCCAGCCATGAGCCCCCTCCTGCACCCCTGCCCCATACCTGAGCGCGCTCCCGCACTCCAAACCCTCAGCCCGGAGCCCCCTCCCTCACCCTGAGCCCCTCATTTCTGGCACCACCCCGGAGCCTACCTTCTGTTCAAGTGAATCTACTCACCATGGAAGCTAGGTTAGGATTCATTTGTGGTGGGGCAGCTAATGGTGGCTCAGGTCCTCAGGGTGCCATATTGCCCAGATACCTCGGGCTCTACGTTACAGGGATTTAGGAATGTAATGCTTCCCTGCTAGTCACATTCTTGACCAAAGCACCATACAGTGTTACCATAAGGAAAGAGGTGAAGGTCTTTTTTATAGCTCAAATATGTCCCAGAAAGTCAAGAGTATGCTCAGCTGATGTTTCTGGCACTTGTTCGTCTCTTCTTCAAGCATCAGGGCTGTACAGGGGTCCTGTTATAGAAGTATTATCGACTCTCAGCTCCATAGATACAATCATAATCCAAGGAGAGAGGAGTACTCTGACATGAGTGTTTTTCAGCAGTGGCGTAACTCCCTTGCCTGCAGAAATGCAATGAACAGATGGGACAGTGATCACTGCAGTGCAGGTGTATGGCGCTGAAGTTTATTTCAGCGGTCACAAGAAGCTAGAATGTGTTCTTTTTGTCCCTGGAACTCTAGACAGTTCTTGCAGCTCAACCCTGGAAAACATTGCTCCTGGCATACTGGTTACTTAGAAGGCCTGCCCAGAAATACACTTGACTTCCTCACAAGCTGAGTGGCAACTGTCACGTTTCGAGTGTATTACCTAAGGTGTTCTCTCATTTCCTTTTGTATGAAGAAGTTTTCCTTTTGTCTACTTCGTGGGGAATGCTAAATGAAGAAGAATTCTTGGAGTAGATGCCTAAAGTTTTGGAGCTCTTTTCTCCTCCAAGTACACAATTCACCATTTGGCTGGGTTGGCTGGCTACCTAATTTGAGGGTCACATGAAAGAAATGGGGGTCACATTAGAAATGACATCAATGAAGTACACTAATGCAATGTGACTGTAAACCTTTGCAGCCACCCCCGCCTCCCAGAGTACATTTTCAGCTAATTTTACGGAGGAAAAATGCTCTTACGGGTGCTTGCATATGTTCTCCACCTCTTTGTAGCATGGAAACTGCAAATGTGTAGTCACTGTTAAGAGAGTTCTTTGCATTGTTTCTGAGTAATTATACCTGTTCATCTAAAAGCTACTGCTATCACAGTGCCATTTGTCTTGCTAGCATAGGATACTGGAGAAGAGAGGTAGTTTCTTCATCTCTTTTTGTCTCCAAATCATCCTATAGGAGCCCAAACAAGAATATTTTCTTCATGAGCTTAGTTATTGGCAATGGAAAGCCCAATTACAGAGCCAGCAAACCCCATAGAGTATGTAGGTGAAGTAACATAATCACATTTCTTTTGCCCTGTCTCTGCTTGTTGCTAGCGTTGCATGAACCTGGGTTGGTAAGAACTCGAAGAGAGCAAATTACTATGTAAGAAATTGCCCTTTAACACCACTGAAGGAGGAGGAGAAAGAGAGTACAAAATGACAAAAGATCTGATTTTAGAGCAAATGAGTCACATTATTCAAGTTTGTACTAAAAGAAAATGGTCTTTCCTAGGCTGTTTCTCCTCCGGGACAGCCAGAGTAATCCAAAGGCATTTGTGCTTACACTGTGTCATCATCAAAAAATCAAGCATTTCCAAATCTTACCGGTAAGTGTTGACCAAATAGTTTTCTCATTCTATTTGTTCTTCATAAAACCTTTGTCAGTGTATATAGAGGACTATTTATGGACATAAATTACTAGTGCAATAAAATATAATGACAGTGTTCAGAAACAGAACTCTCTTTTGGCATTTTTCAGTCTGTCTAAAAATATCCTTTTGGTCATCGCTTTGCCTGCTAGCATAAACATCAGAATCAAGGCATAGAACGGATGCAAAGAACTATGATCTCTACAGCTGATTAAAACCACAAGAATTGGTTACCTTTATCTCCATTGCACTCTTTTGATGGCAAGAAGGCTAATACTAGAATATTTGTGGAAAGGGATTTTTGTTTCTTTTTTTGCTTTTATGATTACCTGAGGAATTAGGGGCCTGAATTTGTAAGTTAAAACCGAAGTTTCTCAAAAAATAAATGCCCTCTAGCCAAAAGACATTCTAAACCCTTGAATGAGACTAGCATATCTACACAATCAGCCTAAAATGTTTAGATCAAATGATTATCAAGTCGCTCTTAACCTACAGGACCCTAGTATTCTTCTCTGGCCTTGGCTACACTTGCACGTTATACCGCAATAAAGCCTCTCAGAGCGCTCTACCTTACTCCCCGTCCACACTGGCAAGACATGTATAGTGCTCTGACTCCCTGGCTGGAGCGCTACTGGTACTCCACCTCCCCGAGAGGATTAACAGCTGTTGCATATTGGGTGAGACGCTTCAGTGCCAGTGTAAACGAGAAGTAACGTTACAACCGTCCCATAATCCCCTTAACTGAAGTGGCCTCTCTTGTCTTTGTTGTGAACTCGAAGTGCCCTTTCAAAGCTCCGTTTCGGAGTGCCGGCTGCTTATCTGGTCTGAGGAAAAAAACAAACAGCTAATGTTTGCTTTGAGTGAGTGAGAGAGAGGCGGGGGGGAGTGGTCTGAACTTACAAGACAGCATGCTGGCACACTCTCAGCACCCCAAAACCCACTCTGTCTCCCCCCACACTCCCTGTCACACTCCACCCCACCCCACCCCCATTTGAAAAGCATGTTGCAGCCACTTGAACGCTAGGATAGTTGCCCATAATGCACTGCTCCCAATGCAGCTGCAAGTGCTGCAAATGTGGCCACACCAGTGCACTTTCAGCTCTTCGTGTGGACAGACTGGAGCGCTTTCCGTAGTGCGCTTTCCGAAGGCTGGTTTAACTTAAAGCGCTCTACAGCTGCAAGTGTAGCCAAGCCCTGTGTCTCCCAAATACAGTAATCAGCTAACAATTATTTGAGTAGGGCTTTTGCATTTTACTTAATGGAGAGGCGGACAGTTGACTGAAAACCTGTAGAGAATTTATCACACCTTTCAAGACCCCTGGCCATCCACTCTCATAAGAACTTTTCTAGCTGGGATTAAGGAACGTTTCTTTCAGTGGAGTTGTGGGTGCTTAGCACCTGTGGCAGTTGGACCATTAGTAGTTGTTTGAGCCCTCAGAAACTGAGGCACCAAAAGCCCATCAACACTTCTTTGACAGTGTTTGAGTCACGGATGGAAATGCAGAACTTGTTTCCTGGTATCTGGGGTTCTTCTGGAAGGTCTGGTTTAGTTTAGTACAGCAAAATATGTGCTTTTAAGAGATGTTTCCCAGCTGGAGTCTACACTGTGAACTGAAGGTGTAATTTCCAGATCGAGGAGACATACTCGCACTATTTCTGATCAAACTAGTGTGTTAACAGGAGAAGTGTAGCTGCTGGGGGGAAGAGAGGAACTAGCTTCCCTGAGTGTGTACCTGAATATGTACTCATGGTGACCTGAGCAGTTGTTGGGGCAAGCCACCCTGAGTATATGCCAATGAAAGACCATAGGTGCGTACTTGGGCTGCTAGTTCCTCACACTGCCATGGCTATATGTCTGTTTTTAGCTCTCTAGCTCAGAGCTAGTGCAGGTATGTCTCTGAACTGGAGGTGTAATTTCCAACTTGAGAAGTGTAGACATACTCTAAGGTGGTGGAAAGTGCCAGGAAACTCTGTGAATGTTTGGTCTCTGCAGTCATTCGGTTACAATTCCACACCTCTCCAGTGAGTGAAAAAAACAAATAAAAGCCCTACCTCAATACTTGTTGTAAGCTGGTTAGGACTTTTACTGGAGCTGTTTGTGCAGGCGAAGCAGGAACTTGGTACTTATGAATCTCTAAGGACACTTCAGGCTATGGGGGCAAATTACCTTAGATGAGACTGGTATAGTGACAGTGACTTTAAGAACAATATTTCTATTTTGAGACCTATTAAGTTTTTAACTTAACCAAAATGGATAAGGGGTTTTGTGCATCACAGGCTCCTAAATGACAAGCTGTAATTTGTGCTTATTTTTTCTTACATGAGATCATACCTAGAATCTTAACTTATTGCCATACTTGGGTATTCTAATATGCTGCCTAATTTGGAAAGGACTTCTTATTTCCCTAGTGTGAGGATGATGGACAGATATTTTTCAGCCTCGATGATGGGAATACCAAATTCTCTGACCTAATTCAGCTTGTTGAATTCTACCAACTAAACAAAGGAGTCTTGCCCTGCAAACTCAAACACCACTGCATCCGAGTGGCCTTATGACCTTCCATCTGACACTCACTGAAGACTGGATTTGCTGGAAGACTGGATTTGCTAGAAGAACAATTGTAAGAGAATGTTGACGCTGGGGAATTGGCAGATGTGTAAGTTGGTTTAAAAATATGCACCTTGGGACTCTGAAAGGGATGGATTCAACTGGTGCCAACAGACCAAGATTTACTGGTTTGTCCAACACCTAAGAGTGAGTGCTGCTGAGTGTCCCAGCATCCCAAAAATTTGGCGGGAGGGTATGTAAAATCATAATCAAATCTTGAAACAAAACTGGAATCTATCTTGGCTGGGCCACTTAACAGAAACAAGTGATGAAGAGAAATCTTTGAAAAGAACTCTTGCCCTGGGATAATCTTGACAATTAAGACTAGTGTGTTAACTTTTTGTATTGATCACTTTTTTTTTTTTTGCACTCCTATTTGTTTCGGATATTGTATGCAGCCTATATTAGGAGCTAATGTGGCTTTTAAATTCATGCAAGAGTTGGGTATTAATCTAAACCCTAAAATGTATGAAATGCTTCAGCCTAAAAGGATCTAGAAGAAAACCCAGAAGAGTGTGTGTGCGTGTGTCACAAAACATCTCTGGATACCTGAGGTTCTCTCCTCTTTGAAGAAGCAGTGTGAATACAATTCTAAAAGAACATACCGCCATATGTACTCTTAAAACTGTTAACTTTTAGCATAATGGCTGTAGTATGTTTGTGGCATATTAGTGGTACCCAGTCATGCAAAGACTGTATTAGTCAGACTCTATGCACAAATGTTTGAACCTTTTTTACTTACTGATGGTGGTGGTTTGGGTTTTTCAGCCTGTTGATTTTGTTGAGGAAATTTACTATTCCTAAATGAAATTGTATGACCACACTTGGATTTGGAACCAGCTGTTTTTGTGTGGGGAAAAGTACTTACACTGATAGTCTACTTATTATGACAAAAGATCAGTGTTTTTAGCTTTATATCTCCTTGAATTTTCAGACTGTTTCAAAGAGCTGTCTTTCCAGATAGTCTACTTACAGTAACAATGATATGTAGCAAAGCTCTTTTAGGGTATAGGGCTTTAAAAGAACTTGTACCCCTTTTGCTTTTGGTAGGGTCATGAAAGTTTACATGATGAGGAACGTGCAAACTGGGTTTGGAAATCCATTTAACTATGACTGGCATTTTTTAATTTACTGCTGGCAACATCCATTTGACAACTGGTATTTGTGACAGACACAATAATGCATACCAGTATCTATTGTAAACTAGTATATATCCTGCCTTAGTGCTGGTTCATCATCAGAGCTACATTATTGTTAATATTTAAATCAATTATTTAATGTTTACACAATAACACTTTCCCTTCTGTTGATAAACCAGTATTGAAGCTAGGTAAGTACAAGTTGAATGCTCTCATTGGACTGCCGTACTGCATATATCACTGTCACTCTTTTAGCAAGATAGTCAATAGGTACAGGAGGTACTATTGAATTAACTTTATTTTCAAATACTCCACACAGTTTATACATAGCAAGAAGTGTTTCACCCTGGTAACTTTCAGAATACTGTGGTGAGCAGAACTGTTTTCTCTTAAGACAGTAAATGATTTATACCAGCTAGTCTATGGTGATCTCACCCTAATTAATATTTGTCACAGGGTTTGCTGAAATCCTAGCCACCTGAAAGGATAAAGAAGGAAGAACAATTCTGTACCTTTAGGTCTTCATGTAGTGTTGAGAATAGTTTAAGACAAAAACTATAACCTGCCCGAGTCATCCATATCAGCTGTAACTATGTCAATGGTATAGAAACACTGTATTTTAGTTTACAGAACACATTCTAGTATTTTTTTTCCATGTAATGTCTACATATAAAAATGAAGAAACTTGATTTAGTTTGTAGTGAAAACTTCTGGATTTTTAACTGTACATACTGAATTGAGTGTTCCTGCTTTTTAGTCAGTTAAAATGTATTTTAAAACCTTGAAATTAAGCTAACTTAAGTCTCAGACTTCACTCTGCATGCTTCTATTTGGCCCCTCTGAAGTGGGAAAAAAAATTGTATTGATTACATTCTTATATTCACCAATTTCAGTAAGACCATTTATGCTGTAGTTTTAAGGTTTTTTGTTTTTTTTTCTGTTTACATAGTTTAGTCTCATCCATTTTTCCAATAGGCAGTTAGCATTTGCAGTGTTTCATATTTATAAAACTTGCATTTTATTTAATTTGAGAATGAAAGTTTGACTATGAATCATGATTTTGTATGTAGATGGTTGACTTAGTATTTTGTACCTTTCCCAGCTAACGTGAACTGTTTTGAGAAAGTGACCACTTTCCAAGTGGCAGAAATCTTACTTGAGCAGATCACTGGTGTTTTTGTTTTGTTTTGTTTTGTTTTTTTTCTTTCTGCTGGAAAATAGTCAGTACCACCTTAAACTTTTCCAGCCGGTTCAGCTGGCTGCCAGCTTAGAATACCAAGGACTGAAGGACATTTGACTCTTATTTTTGTATTTAAATGACATGAATGTAAAGGGGATGCTCAGGGTTGTTTTGGAGCCTGTTGAATTTTTATCTTTTTTTGCCTGTGATTTTTATTTTCTAAATAAATACTTCATGTAGCAATCTTGAATATGTCGAGAAGGAAAATGCCAAACCATTTTGGTAATAAAGTTACTAGTTAAGTTATGTTACAATAGGTGTTAAAGTACAGAAACATTTTATTTGTTAATTACTCTTGAAGAAACACGTGCCTCAGTTTAGATGTTTTGTCTTATCTTTTCTGCACTAAATACCTGACAGTCTGACCAATCAATGCACCTTTCCAGTGGCGAGACTTGCTTATTGTAAATTATATTGTCACAATGCAAGATTTTAGTAACTGTAAAATGGAATAAAGTTAAAAGTTTTCAGGGAATGCAAAAGGTATTAACTTAAGAGACAAAACCTTTATTCAATATGCTTTGCTTCATACTGTAAATAGCTTTTTGGCTTGTGAACATAATTGTAATCTTTCAGGTATTTTTGTACAAATAAGGGACTGATATTCTGTTTCTTGTAATTAGAAATAAACATTAATACAGTGCTATTCATTTTATATTTGGAATTAATGTCCTTTTTTTGCGGCTACAGTATGTTAATCACTGTTGACTTGATACTAAACTATTTTGGGTGGATTGCTATATGTTAAAGATCTCTTTAAGAATACTCAAAGGAAAATGCAACAGAGGGTCCTGTGGCACCTTTAAGACTAACAGAAGTATTGGGAGCATAAGCTTTCGTGGGTAAGAACCTCACTTCTTCAGACGCAAGACAAAGGAAAATGGAATCCTACGAGACTTTTTGCTACTGGCTGTTGGGCCTAATGATTATTGATAGGACAGTTTGCCATAGAGTTTCCACATTGGATAGCAATTCATTTAAACTAACCTCACTGTGTCTTCCTTTCACAAATACAGCGGGCATCTCGGGGTAATTTAAATCCAACTCCTTATTACAGTTTTGATCGCGAGTTAACGTGTCTTGTTCAGGTCCATTCATCTTCTCTGGCTTGTCCCCTGCTAATTGCTTAAAGGATTTTTGACAATCCCCTAAATTGCTGGTCCTTTCTTCAGTACTTGCGTTATTTTGTTTATAAACATATTCTCCTCTCAGACAGTTTTATGGTGCCCACTTCTACATGATGTTTGTTTTATACATCTCGATTATATTGCAGCTTAATCTTTTTCCTGTTAATCATAAACTCAATTTTCTGGTCCTCTCCACATAGATAATCCCTGAGCTAGAACACCTTGTTATTCATAGTAGAATAGTTGACTCTCTACTATCACCATAATCAGGGGTGCTGGAACTAGGGGTGCTGGGAGTGCGGCAGCACCCCCTGGCTTGAGTGGTTTCCATCATATACAGGATTACAGTTTGCTTCAATGGCTCTCGGCACCCCCACTACACAAATTGTTCCAATGCCACTGACGATAATATGCCCATAATTTACTCCTGGGGGAAATCGCCAAAAAAGGCAAAATTCTGCATATATTTTTTGTCAATATAATGCAGTATAATCATACCAGTTTCACTTACTTTGGTAATTTATTTAAACTACCATACAGAAAAAAAATCACAATAACTGTTCAGCATTTCCTAAACGCATGAAAGTTAAGTTACAAATACTTGGTAACCAAGACCCAACATTCCAGTTATAATCCTGGATTTTCATTTAAATCACATTACTTTTATTTTGGTGTTTGGTGTTCTGTAAAGTAGAAAGTAACTTCAAATTGCTCAGACTTTCACACAAAAAAGTCATACAGTTTTACTAATCATTGTCCTGCATTTTTTTTTAATGGATAAGTAAGGCCTTGGCTACACTGGCGTTGTACAGCACTGCAACTTGTTGCGCTCAGGGGTGTGAAAATGTCCCCCCCCGGCGTAGGGATACCATATTTGAAAAAAAAAGGGCACCCCCGGGGGGGGGGGGGGGGGGTGTAGCCCCGCCCCCTAGCCACTCCCTCCCAATTCCCGCCCCCCTGACTGCCCCCCACAGAACCCCCAACCCATCCAACCCTCCCTGCTCCTTGTCCCCTGATCGCCCCTTCCCGGGACCCCTGCCCCTAATCACCCCCCGGGACCCCACCCCTTATCTAAGCCTCCCTTATCTTTGTCCCCAACTGCCCCCTCCTGAGACCCCCCCCACCCTACCTGTCCCCTGACTGTTCTGACTCCTATCCACACCCCTGCCCCCGCCAGATCCCCGGGACTCCCACGCCTATCCAACCGCTGCCTGTTCCCTGACTGCCCCCCCCCCGAACCCCCAACCCATCTAACCCTCCCTGTCCCCTGACTGCCCCAATCCCTCTCCACACCCCTGCCCCCTGACAGGCCACCCCCAGAACCCCCGACCCATCCAACCCTCCCCCTGCTCCCTGTCCCCTGACTGCCCCAATCCCTCTTCACACCCCTGCCCCCTGACAGGTCCCCCCAGAACCCCCACCCCATCCAACCCTCCTGCTCCCTGTTTCTTGACTCACCCCCAGTGCGGGGGAGGGAGCGGGGCTGGCCAATCAGGGCCAGCTGCCATGGGCAGGGGGGTGGCTTTCTGGGCCACTCTAGTTTCAAACCAGAGCTGCAGCCTTGTATCGGCACAAACAGCTCCTGCTCCCGTTTTGCTACCGGCGTGCTGAAGCTGCGGGGGAGGGGCTTTTGCTGCCGGAGCGGCCCCAAGTGAGTGGCTCAATCCGGCGCGGCTGCCCTGTCAGCCGCTTTTGGGTCTTTAGATAGCCGTCCGGGGGGAAATCCCGGACATTTTTAGCGTTTGACAAATTCCCCCCGGACGGCTATTTAAAGACCCAAAAGCCGGACATGTCCGGGGAAACCCGGACGGATGGTAACCCTACCCCAGCGCAGCAAGTGCAGCGCTGTAAAGCGCCAGTGTGATCAGAGCCTACAGCTCTGCACGCTCACTCACAGCGCTGCAAGCGACTCCCCTTGGAGAGGTGGAGTACATACAGCGCTGCGAGCAGCGCTGGCGGCGCGACTACACTCGGGAATTCACAGCGCTGCTGTGGCAGCGCTGTGAATTCCCGAGTGTAGCCAAGGCCTAAAATAGATCCTGAGCTGTAATCTAACCCCCTCGTGCCTCTCTGGCACAGGAAAAAAAAGCAAGAAAGCCCATAGACCTTCCTAGCTGAGGATTCCCTTACTGTCATTTACAATAAGGCTCCTTTACACCACTCTGGCAAGGTAAAGGAGCCTTAATTGACTAAGAATGGGAACAATTAACTAACAATAGGAATATTAGCAGCCTGCCTGTTTAGTTGTTACATTTCTGCTCTGCCTCAGGGACAGAGCCTGCTTCACACAGCCCTAGGCCTCCAAGCCCAGGATGCAGCAACAGCAAAGAGCGGGACAGAATGAGTCTCTCTCACTGGTTTGCACTCAGGCAGGCACCCAGTCCCACCCCCTTAATGTCTCCATGGATGCACGCATGCATGCCCAGCCTCTCTCCACCCTCCCCTCCTTCTTCTCCACCCCCCCCCACCCACTCACTCCCCCTCCAGGGCGATCTGCTGTCTGCTGCAGGCTGTTCCCATCAGACAGGCCCAGGCTGCAGCAGAAGGGGCATGTGTTCCCCACAGATTTATTTGCTCCCCCATTTTTCTGTGGGGGAGCCAAGAAATCTGCGGAAGATATGAATTCTGCGCTCCCCCAGGGTGCGGAATTCCCCCAGGAGTAATAATTGTGCACAGAACTCCAGGAGTGGTCTTGATAGCCCTTCATGCAGTACCATAGCCTCTTCCAAATATGTTCTTGCCTATTCTATTTATCCATGTTAATGTTCTGTTTCCTTTCCTAGCTACTGCCAAACATTGAGTTGAAAACTTCTCTGATAAATGTCTGGAGCATTTCTATTTAGGGTGGCTTTCCTTTTGCCCAAAAGATTTCAAACAGCTTATAAATGTATCAGATGGATTCATAAACGCTATGCAGATTACTTCATCCACCACTGAAATGCAGCAGCCATTTAACATTACACAACAGCTCAGCACAAAGTGAAAATGGATCCCCTATCCAGTAAATGTCACACTTGTAATGGTTCAGCACTGTCACTGGATGCTGTTACAGATTATGAATTAGAGATAGAGCTGCCCTACTACTAGAGGAGGTATGGTCTCTACCAGCTATTCGATTAGAAACCAATACAGATGCTCAGTACTAACACCTTTTAGCTTTGAGCACAAAACTTATTCACAACTTACCAAAAATCAGCCTATTGGATTCGATTCACAAAGAAACGTAGGTGTGGTGATGTTAAGCTTCACCACGCCTAGCTTTTGGGTGCCTAGAAAACCACTGGGATTCACAAAGCCTGGCTTTGGAGCACAGGCTCCCTACACAATGAAGAGGGAGAGGTGAGCACCTCAGAATGGGATTCACAAAAGCCAGCATGCTGGGTGACTCCCTGCCTGAACTAGCCAATGGGAGATGCCAAGGTGAGGGATGTGTGGTATGCCCAGCCCCACTCTCAGAGATAGGTGCCTAGGTCTGGGCTACAGGGAGGTGCCTCCTGCTTGGGATTCTCATCTGCGAGCCCTTTCCTGGTGTTAGGTGTCTATGGTGTTTTTGCAAGAAGCTGGGGGGGGGGAGGAGGAGGAGGTGCTCCCTCATAACTTTAAGTCTGGTACTTACCTGGGATGTGGGAGACCCCACCCCCAGTACAAGTCCCCCCCTCCACCAAAGGGAGAGAAGGGGTTTGGGGATATTCTGCTGTAGGACTCCCTCCATCGCTCCTGTTGAAACTGTTCCACTGTGGAAAAGTAATTTTAAAAAAGAATTTCAAAACCGTCACTGGAGCAGGGGGAACGGATTCTGGGTCTCTTGCTTTTGAGGTGAGTGCTCTAACCACCAACCTGCGGAGTCATTCTCGTGTGTGCTTTCATGTGTTCCCTCTCAATGATTCTTTCATTATTTATTCACAGTGTTAGGAACTTGTTTTGGGAACATCTGACTGCTAATTTAGTTTGTGCTGATGCTGTAATTTGACATACTAATGGCTATCTTATATCCTGCTTTGTCTCAATCATTTGTGTAGTATGTCATAGACTTTTGCAACAGGATCAACAGACAAAGACAGCTTTCTTCCCACATTGTATTAATTAAGGTTGTTCCTGCAATCCAAATATCATGCCGCCTCTTCTTAACTTTGAGCATAATTTAATTAGGATTTGGAAACTAAAACAATCACATAACTGTAGCCAGAGGGATAGTGTGACTTTCATTAGGTGCTTTGATTTGTCACCTCTGAGTCTTAAAAATAAATTGTGTTTACCGTATATAGTGCAAACTTTAAGCCAGAAGAAATTCTGCCTTATTACTCATCACTTTGCATTCACACTGACAGACCTTTTTACAGGAAAAGGTTAGTTCATCATTAGACATCAGTGTGACTATCTGGGCCTCTTGCAATGCTTGTTCTTTATCCAGATCCTATGTTTTGCTTAATGCAGGAGTTTTCTAGCACCCCCTAGTGGCTGTGTGGTGCCATGGCTCCCCCACTGAGTTCAGTGCAGGTTGGTAGTCTCAACATGGCTGCTAGCTTTCTATGCTGAACACTGGCCAGGTTTTATAGGCTCCTGGCCTGAAATGAGCTGAGCTTCGGGGGGCGGGGGCAAGAAAAGAGAAGGGCTGACGCACAGTTTGGGGATATTAGGGTTGGAGGAGAATTAGAAAGGGAGAAAGAAGTGGAGTGGGGAAGAAATGAGTGGTGGCGAGGATGAGGAAATCAAAAAAAGAGGCAAAATGGCCTAAGCAATCAGCTGCACCAACTCCTAAAACAGACCATCCAGAGGCCGAGTCCCCATCCCAGTGCTATTGTGATTAAAGCAAAAGTGTGTGTATATCATTAACATAGTTGATGACGGGGCGAACAGTTGTGAGTTTTGAAAACAAATTGGGAAGCGAGTCCTAAGCTTAAACCGTTGGAGAACCAACGTGACTATTTAAGTTAATGTAATGCTCCTGAGTGCTGGCCTAGCCAGGCATGGAAAGTGAAATCCTCTCTTTAGCCACAGTCACAGGTATGATGCAGGCAGTGGTAGTGCAACCTTCCCCAAACTACCTCACGAGAACAGCTAGTCGAGTAGTAAATACAATGAGTAAATGTATTGAAAGACTGTTGGGAAAAATCATCAAATTCTTCACCAAATAGCCCGTGTCTTATCAAAAGAGCTGGTCAAAGAAGGAAGAAAACTCTGGAAATTTGTCTGAAAGGATTTACAATGAACAGTTTGACAAACTCAACAACTGCGCCTCTGTCCTGCCCTGGAGAAAAGAGCAGTTCTAGAGAGGAGTGTGGCTCAAAAGAAATGCCACTCCACTTTCTCTTCCACAGGTGCTTAGTGTTAATGGAACATTGCTAGCCAGTGTCTATGGAAAGGAAGAATGCATTTGATTGATCTCTCACCAGGACAGGGAGGAGAGAAGGGGATGGGGGGGGAGGGTAGAATCTCAACTAGGCAGGGGAAGAGGTGGGCAGGGGGGAGAATCAGCTGGGAGGAAGGCCCAGATCCACAAAAGGACTTCAGCATGTCAAAGTTGAGTGGGAGCAGGACAATGCTTCTCTTCACCTGGTTGGAGGATTGCGCTGGGGTTTAGGCATGAGATAGGCATCCAAGTGCCTGCTTGATGCTGCAGTGCTCATGCTCAGAGGCAGAAACGTAGGTGTCATGGGGTAGCAGACTTGTACAGTGAAAATGTAGGCTCTGAATGAGTTCAGGAGCCTAAAAAAATTAGGCAGCAGCTGAGTGGGGGTTTTGTGGATCATAGTGACACCTAAAGCTGAGATTTAGGGCTTTAAGTCTCTTTGTGGATCTGGGTCGAAATCCATAGAATGGAATAATATTCTCCTGTGAATGACTGAGGCTGTCTGCCTGTAGAGGGGGTCCAGTGTGTATTATGAAATAGCTGAAGCTGGCTCCTTCCAGCACCAACAGCCTGATGGGTATCCTGCCAGGGGAAAGAAAATCTGCCCCCAACAAGCCAAAGCTCACTCTCCTGGCCAGCTGGTTTAAAGGGTGAGAAATGGTTATTAAAAATCAGACCTGCCCCCTGTGCTTGGAGTCCTGTCTGCTGACCACAGTGCTCAACACAATCGTTCCTCCCTTTTCCTCCTGTTAGCCCGGCAGCCACAGAATTGTTTTGTCTGTTTCAATCAGTTGCACCTGTGCAAAGCCTAGTAGAGACCATGGTAAGGGAGGGCCTCATTTGGCCCACAGAACAGTTTAGCTGGACTCTTGGATTCCTGAGTTGAGTTTGTTGGGTTGGAAGTTTTGGGGGCAGGGGTGCGTCATTCACTTAAAAACTCTCTGCCTGTTTGCTGTGGAAGCTATTGAGCGACAATAAGTCCCAGGCCCTTTCTTGAGTCCCATCCTAGAGTGAAGCTGCACAGTAAATTGTTCTAGCAACAGCAGCAGCCTTTGGGGCGAGTATGGTAGTTGCAGTGCTGGGGGGAAGCATGCTGGCAGCAGGACCAACATGCTTGCAGTGTCCTTGGAGAACAGCCTTGGATTCATTCGTTGGGGGACGCTATGAACTGTGGCTTGCTCGCCAGTGTCTGGAAGCTGGGGAAAAAGCATCACCTGGTAAAAACTGTGGTACCTTTTCCCACCTGAATGAAAAGGAAAGACGGGGGGGAGGTGGAGGTACTTCTATACTTGGCTATGAGTGGAGGAGGGCTGGTGGGGATGCTGGCCTTATTAAACTAACGTTCTCCGGAGTTCACGTGCAATCCTAGGGAGCTGGCAGTTCCCAGACCTTCAGTTTAATGAAAGAATTGTCCTGGGGAAATAACTAACAAATGACAGGGACCATCAAGTAGTTTCCTTCAAAATATATCAAATTCCCCATAAAAACCCATTTATCTTGGGATGCCCACAAGAACAGAGTTGTTTGGAATCATTCGGTGCAAAGAAACAGCAAAGACATCTCCACATCTGGATAGCCCAATGTATCTCATTTTCCATGGTGCCTGTCCTTGTAGAACATAAGCTTTCTGGGGTAAGTAATTAAAACTCTGCAAAAATGCAAAACCATTATAATGCTTTCTCATGTTAAATCCAAGTTTGCTAGCTCCTAATAGAGGCTTCCCTCCCCCCCGCACTCTTAACGTATTTGACAAGTTAGAAAAAGTAATCTATTCAAAGAAGCAGTATACATCTTGAAATATTAGTAGGATTTAGTTCAAAATGAGCCTGGGATTTGTTCATAAAACTTATTTGAATGAGGTGAAACTGAATTTTGAAAGACCTATATTTAAGGAGCCCAGGTAGAGGCTATAACTCCTCTAACAAGAATAGAAAGCAAGATGTTGGATTTCAGATGCTAATTTACTACTTGTTCTGCAGCAAAAACTGTTCTACAGTTTGACCAACAGAGGGCACTCATAGTGCTGCACACTAAGCAAGGTGAAGTGTTTAGTGTTGAATACGGTACTACAATTATATGGATCTAGAGATCTACACTTTTCTCCAGCAATGAGATGCAATAGCAGTTAGTCTCTGTGTATAGGCCAAATCCAATGGGAGCTTTGACAAGGACTTCAGTGGGACCAGAATTTGGCTCTGTGCATGTTTATTTTTCAGAAGAATTTGAACAAGACCAAATCTCTGGTTTGGAGTGTAGCTGTGCTATACAAAAAATAACCACTGTCTCCTGTGAAATGTTAGTTTAAACAAATACAAGTGAACTTACTTTTCTGCAAGCAAGCGCTGCCTGCCCTCCTTCAGCGCTCAGATCATGGAAATGTGTATTTGCACCACTTTCATTTGTTTCTGGTACTGAAACCAAAGGCAGAGGCAAGAACTCACAAGAAATGGGAGAAGTCATAACCCCAATTGCCTGCTCCTCCACTGCTGTTATTTTGGGGGGAAGGGGAGACGAGGAGTAGAGAGGAAGGTGGACAGGGAGAATGAAAGCACAAATCTTGTCCACGAGTTACTAAGATTCTGTCTGTCTTTGTCCTTTCTGTTTCCCATCACCACAATATCTAAGCACCTTTCACATAAACTGTATAGGGAAGTTCCCAGTAGACTTCCAGGGGGTCTCTGCACTTCTCCTGTTACCTGGGGTTCTTTCAACCCAAAGCTCTTGGTAACTTTTACTCTGTGCGAGGTGGTGTCAGAAAATAAATCAAGGGAGACACGGCCGTCCAACCGATAGATGGCTGGCACAAACAGGGCAACACAAGAGTGCTTTCACTTATAGCTAAACTTTACTTAGTCTCAAGCACTTACAGACGTCCGGAACAGGTTAGTACAACACCCCCAACATCCTCGATAATTACTGAAGCTGAGTGTGGCACAGCGACAGGCTTCCATTGGCCAAACTTCTGTCTGCTGGTGGGGACCCCAAGATGCGTCCAGAGAGAGCGTCCCTGAAGAAACCTTCATGAAGAGTCCAACTTTTCCCCCTTATTTATACATTAGTAATGCAATGACATATCACTTAAAGAAAACTTGCTAAGCAAGCAGTTTTTAAAGGTCAAGCAAGAGGTTTCCTTATGGTCATCAATTAACCAGATACGTTTTTTTTCCAGAGTGTCCATGCCTTGGGACCCTGGCAGACACATTCCCGAGGGCACATATAGACAAGCTTCCTGTTTTTCTAAAATACATATATCATCAATTTCAACATTCTTAGCAGGAAGGACGCGGGATCAAGCTGCCCTTTCTGTGGCACCCAAAACACCCTCCCCTTCTGCTTGAGTTAAGCTAAGGCTGCTGCGTGGCCAATTTACGGCCTGCTGACTTGGCTATTGTTAGCAATAAGCACTAGTGGTTTCAGGCACTTTACTGGTTTGCCAAAACCTCCCCGTACACTCCCTTTTGGTGGGTAAAAACTGCTTGGAATGGGGAGGCGGGGTCTTTTGATTTTAATTCATTTCATTTTTTTTTAAGTTGGTAGGAGTTTGGGGTAAGAGGAGGCATCAATGTAATGCCATTCCTATAGCAGAAAGGGTTTTTCAAACAGAAAAGCTTTGCAACATTTCCTAAAGACGAAAAGAAATATACTTTACCCAAAGAAATCCTGAACTTCTGCCTGCTTTCATATTTTCATTTAATGCCCATTTAGCGCCCATTTAGCTTTATTCTGTGAAGGCAATATTAAAGATTGCTTACCGTGTAAGAACTTAACTGGGACACATTGTTACACATACATCCCTCTTATCACTGGTTTTAAAATATGAATGAATGTAGCACAAATATCTAAAGAGTGATAATACATTTCAGAATGAGTTAGAGAGATTAAGAGTCTAGACCAATTTATGCTATTTAATCTTGGGGGCCAGAGAGAAATGAAACAAAAGGTGGAATAGATTATGGGTAAAATTTTCAAAAGTGCAGAAGTCACAAAGGTTGCACTGAAAGCCAATGGCTCATAGGTGTCTAGGGGTATGTCTACTCTGCAAGACATCCACGGTTGGCTCATGCCATCTGACTCAGGCTAATGGGGCTCCGGCCATAGGCACCGACTCCGTGGGTGCTCCGGGGCTGGAGCACCCACGGGGAAAAATTAGTGGGTGCTCTGCACCCTCAGGCAGCCAAGCTACCCGCCCTGCCCCACCTCACCTCCTCCTCTGCCTCCTCCCCTAAGCACGCCGCATCCCCGCTCCTCCACCTACCTCCCAGCGTTTGCCACCACCAAACAGCTGTAGCAAGCTCCGTGAGGGAGAAGGGAGGAGCAGGAATGCAGCGTGCTCGGGAGGAGGTAGGGCCGGGGCGGGGATTTGGGGAAGGAGTAGGAATAGGGACAGGGAGGGGGCGGAGTTGGGGCAGGGACTTTGGGGAAGGGGTTGGAATGGGGGCGGGACTGGGGTGGAGTCAGGGCAGGGCCGGATGCAGAGTGGGGTCGAGCACTCACCGGTGCCAGTAGAAGTCAGTGCCTATGGCTCGGGCTACGGGGATGTTTAATTGTGCTGTAGACATTGACCTCTCGAGGTCCCTTCCAGTCTTATGATTTTATGGTTTCGGCTTTGGCTGCAGCCTAAGCTCTGGGATTCTTCCACGTTGCAGTGTCCTAGACCCTGGCCTCCAACCCAAGCCCAAATGTCTACACCTCAATTAAACTACCCCTTAGCCCAAGCTCTGTGAGCCTGACTTAGCTGGGGGATGGGCTAGCCACGGGTTTTTAATTGCAGTGTTGACCTATCCAATGTGCCCAAGTGTAAGGTGCTAGCCTGTCCCCAGCATTTGCAAGACCTCCCAGCTCCCACCACATCCAGGGTCTCTTTCAAGGCACAGTTTTAGTTTCTAGGCATAGGCAAAGCACCCCACAAACTCAGTTCACCAGTCCTGGAGCTACAGCGTCCTGGAGATTTTACCTTTCCCCTCTGTCCTTCCTGCTTCAGGACTTACTGCAAGAATTTTCCTTACTCTTTTAGCAAAGTGCTTTCTTCCAGGATCTCTTTTTCCCCAGCAGCTTCCCACTGCTTCCTCTCTAGGGTGACCAGACAGCAACCGTGAAAAATCGGGACGGGGGGGGGGGGGGAATAGGCGCCTATATAAGACTATATATCGGTACTGTCCCTATAAAATCAGGACATCTGGTCACCCTAGTCCCCTCCCTACTGCTCCTGGTCTTCCTTCCTTACTAACAGCCCAGCTCTTCCCTGGTCCCTCCTTAGCTGCTCCTGATTAATAGACAGGTTGGCTACGCCCAGAACTCTGGCCCTTAAATGGACAAACCACCGTGTTACACCAAGTCAGCTTTGAAAATAGGACTTAGGCTCCTAAATTACACAGATGCTTGAAAATGTTGCCCTGTATCTCTAGGAGTGAAGCACTGGGCAGGGAAAGGATCTGGTCAGGCTATTGGTTCATCTTATTCCATTGGTCATTGATACTTGGTGTCTGATGAATAAATAAAACAAAAATCTGGGTAATCCCTCACATCCCTAAATCAGTGCATAGCCTCCAATTAGTTCAAGGGACTTTTTTTTTTCCCCTCCACAAAAGGAGAAGAACCAATTAAACTAGTGAATTTGGGACTACAGGTGTTTAATGATTAACTGAAAAAAAGTGCACACGCTGAACATGCTGGCAAGAAGAAGAGGGCGCCGGACGTCTTCAGGGTTGCTGAAAAGGCCTGGGAATTCCTTGAAACTAGAGTTCCTCAGTTCCTTGTTTCTGTCATATGCTCCTGGAAACCGAGTAAAACAACTAAGGAAATTAGCCATTCCCCAAAACACCTGAAAGAACTGAAATCTGCAAACAAGTAAGTACAAATGAATGCATTAATGCACTTCTCTTAGAATGTGGAGAGCTACCTCTGAACCTTAGCCTGGTAGCCCAGCCATATAAAGTTGCATATTAAACATTAACTCAGTGGGTATATTGGAAAATAATGGTTTAAAATTAATATAACTGTAGCTTTAAATAATATTTCATTAATCAAACTTTGAAGTTCTCATGGGTGTAGAATAATATTTTAAGTAACTAACTTGAAAGCACTATTTGTGAAGTTTGATATAGAAGAAAGCATTTGTAGCAGCCTTGTAAAACATATGGGGAACCTTGCTGAGTGTCCTTAGCTGACAGGCTGGGATCTGATAGGGAAATATCCCCTTCAGAGCTACAATATCTGCTTCTGTCTAGGAATAAATTAATGGCTCAGATGCAGGAGTTATGGTAAAATCTGGTTTATAATTGCAGCCAGTCTGTCCAGTCAGGAAGCAAAGGACTGAAATCCTGTGAGTCAGGCAGTAGAGATGACTACTTATTTCATTTTGGTTAGGGCCCCCTGTAGCTAGTGTTGAGTGAAAAAGCAATGCTCATCTTCCACTTAGTCCCACTTAGTGGGGGGGTGGGGTGGGGTAGCTGGCAGGCTTCAGGCAGCACTCAAATCAGACTGCTTTAGGTGGGTAAAATGAGGGAGAACAATACCTGAGTTTGCTGGGGACTGAATTTCAGTTGGTGAAGAGAGGAGCTTTGTGAACCCTTTCAATTTTGGTGAGAAAGGGTGCTCAATTTTTTTTTCTTTGCTCCTGTTTGCATGGTTTGCTGGATCTTCAACAAAACTAGTTTTCCCATGGCTGAATCTCATTGTGAAGCTACAGGGGAGGGTTAAGTTTGACAATTTCCTGTCTACTTACCGGGATTCCCAGTAAGGGACATTTTACCCAGGGCGACGTTTTCAAAATGCACAGGCTACTGAGGAGCCTGTAAGACTTTGGCTTCCAAGTGACTTAAAGGCTTTTGAAAATTTTACCCTAAATCCACATGTGAGCACCTAACTAACTTCCAGAAGTGCTCAGAATAGATCCTCATAGGCAGGTGTAACTGAGTTTTCCCGTCTGCCTCATATGTGTGCGCAGTTTATAAAACAGGTGTTCAAAATTAATTTCCATGTGGTAGAGTACCAGGTTTGTGTACATTCCATGCATGCATTGCTCTAAACAAAAGGGAAGCAGAGAGGCAAGAATAAATCAGAATGGCTGAATGGAGAGGTATTTTGATCCAAACAGATATTCTTGAGAAATGGAAATCCAACCCTAGTAAAGCCAATAAAATGTAGCATAAACTACAGCAGGTGATATGTACGAAGGAAATTACGCCTAAAGCTAAGAGGAATTGAAAGGCAAAAAGCTAATAGTATAACATAATAACAAGAAGTATTTAACACATATCTGAAGCAGGAAGTCTGCAAGATACTCTGTGGGTCCACTGAACCACAAGGGAGGAAGGGAGCAATTAAGGAATATGAGACCCTTGTTGCGGAGCTAAATGAATAATTTGCATCACTTTTCAACAAAGAGGAGATTGAGGAGATACTTATTGTAATGGAATGTTAAACTGTATTATACAGTTCAGTAGGTAGTGCTGTGTATAAAACACATTATTTAAGCTAACTTTAGCCATCTCCATTGTAACTCATCCTGCCACCATTCCCTCTCCAAGATCTGAATAATTGCACATGGCACCGTGACAGAGGTGGAAGTCTTTAGTGCTGCCTATAGTAGTAGCGAAACACCAGGGAAGCCTAGGTAACTCCCAGGGCTGTGGAACAAAGGACAGGAGACGGCCCTTAGACTCTCACAAGAAACTTTTTCTCCCCAGTTATAGCCACGACAGACAATAATCACATGGCTTAGCCTTTCCCTTGAACCCAAGAGGTTCCAGGCACTTTGCAATCATGCTGCTGCTCTCAGGAATTTTTCTCTCTTCTTGTCTGTGCAGCCTTCTCTCTTCTCACCCTCATTGTTCCTCCTTTGGCCTCCTCAATGCTCTCATCTCTCTCTGTTGTCCATATGTTCTAGCATTTAGAGCAGTGGCCCAATGTGTCAGGACTCCTGGGTTATGTTTTGGCTGTGCTGTTGCCTCACTCCATGGCTTTGTCTTCAGCACCTGCTAGATGGTTTTAGTGATACTGGTCTTCGTCTACCCTTAGCAAAGAGCTTTGATGTCCTATGATGGGGGACAGAGCTGGAATACATCAGAGTGCCCAATTATCTGACCCAGCTCTCCTGGCTGCACATGCTGATGTTCCCCAGTCTTTGCTCTTTCCTGCAGACATGTGGGGGGATGAACTCCTCACCTATGTTTCATGGGGACATTAGACTCACTTAGGAGTATCCCCTTCATTCTCAACCCCCATTAACAAACATTTACACATTTTTGTGAACAAAAATGACCTTCTGGACTGACTGTCCCAGCCACATGCAGTTGTTAAAGATCCCATCTCAGAGGGGTCAGGTGTTCACCCTCGGTTCGTGGCTGAGCCCAGCTCTGTTCATCTTCTGTTCATTCTGCCTTGAATCCACGATCATTCTTCATTCCCTTCCTATCAAACTGCTGCCAGGCCAGTACTGGGTGAAGAGATCCTTTTCTATCCCACATCCATCTCACCAGGGATCATGAGGGTTAAGTAACGAACTGCATGTCGGCTGCTTAGAAACCCATTGCGGGGGAAAAGACTCCAGGCCAATGTACATTAGGAAACTCAGCAGGCTTTGAAACCATTTTCAGAGACCCATTAAGGATTGGACTCACTCAACTGATCCAACCATGGGAGAGGGAGTTGTGTTTTATTCAAATGGGTTTTTGAAAAGAGAATTTCTTACACCATTTAGGGTAGAGCTGGGCCCTATCCAGCTGTATTGGTGGGATCAATGAAAATTATTTCAGCACATGGTCAATTTCCCTGGGTAGTTGAGCCTGTAAATGTACAGTATTATTTATTCCCCATGAAAACATCATTCCACATAATGGCCCCTTGGGGTGTGTCTACACCCCAACAAACGACCTAAGGCTAGCCAAGGGGAGCTGACTCAAGGTCATAGGTCTTGGGCTGCAGAGCTATAAAATTTCAGTGTAGATGTTTGGGGGTCAGGCTGGAGCCCAATCGCTGAGAGCCCATGAGGGCAAGGAGTTCGAATTTGATGTTGAAGGGAACAAGAACCTTAGGGAGGAATTTCTAGGGGCAATAGAGATGTTAGGAATGGATGGCAAAGTAGATGACATTACTGAATAGATGTGATCCAGATCCTACTGGATTTTCCTTCACAGAATTTCCAAAATCCACCACTAGGACTAGTTCCAAGCCCTGATCACCTCACCACCCCCCCCCCCCCCCCCCCATCTTGATAACTGCTTTTGGATAGACTGCGAAAGGAGTGTGGTGAGAAGCCCCAGAGGTTGGAGGAGTGAGGGATGGCCAGGGCCTGGCTGAGGTCCTAATGGTCAATTCCAGAGAGACTACAGAAAAGAAATCTGTAGGATTTTCACCATACTTCTTTTTCAACAGTTCAGGTATTTGTGTTTCCCTTCCTCTCACAGACTGTGGAGCTGGTATGAGAGTGTTTTTTCTCTATCTATCTATCATGTGACAAAGTTCCTCCTCTATCTTGGTGGGTCCTGCATTTATTGGCAGATTTTCTTGCCTCAGAGATTCACCATGTGGGTTGGGGAACAGCCCAGAGACCTTCCCCTCTGGAAGAACCTACAGTCCAGGTCAATTGGGAGGTTTGGGGGGAACCCAGGCCTGCCCTCTACTCCAGGTTCCAGCCCAGGGCCCTGTGGACTGCAGCTGTCTATAGTGCCTCCTGTAACAGCTGCATGACAGCTACAACTCCCTGGGCTACTTCCCCATGGCCTCCTCCAAACACCTTCCTTATTCTCACCACAGGACCTTCCTCCTGGTGTCTGATAACACTTGTGCTCCTCAGTCCTCCAGCAGCACACCCTCTCACTCTCAGCTCCTCGCACTCACACCACAAACTGAAGTGAGCTCCTTTTTAAAGCCCAGGTGCCCTGATTAGCCTGCCTTAATTGATTCTAGCAGCTTCTTCTTAATTGGCTCCAGGTGTCCTAATTAGCCTGCCTGCCTTAACTGGTTCTAGCAGGTTCCTGATTACTCTAGTGCAGCCCCTGCTCTGGTCACTCAGGGAACAGAAAACTACTCATCCAGTGACCAGTATATTTGCCCTCTACCAGACTCCTGTACCCCACTGGTCTGGGTCTGTCACAATAGTTAATAGATAAAATGGCAGTAGATGTTACTTAAAAGTATGTAGGTGAGCTCCTGAGTTT
>NW_020664531.1:8852709-8853977 GCF_002925995.2 Terrapene triunguis | reverse complement strand
ATGTATTCAGATGGGTATGTAAACATGTATGTTTACTTGTTGAACTTCTGCCACAAACCACCATTCCAGCTTTTCTCAAGTCCAATCTCTGCCTGTTGCTAGCTTCACAAGTGCCCTGCAACCGCTCCAATTGCTGTTCGGGAGCATGACAGCAGTAATGTCACTAGAAAGTGATGCCACCCTTCCTCATCCATTGTGAAATCCGCAACCAGGCTGTCAGTTTCACTTCCTTGCCCAAGAGTGCCTGGGTGGCTCTCTCTGAGGCATCTCAATAGATCTCAGTCAAAAAACACTTAAATGATTAATGGATCAATCAATTCCTGTTGGTTTGGGGGCACTTTATGAAAGACGAAAGGATCAGCTACACCCTAACTTTCTCTCTTCCTGAAAACAAGTTTCTAAAACTAACAAGGAGCAATAAAAGAACACACGTTGAGTTAGAGATCCATCCACTATAGTATCTGAAGTAATCTGGCCCACTGACTGATTTAAGGACTGATCCAGAGCTCTATATACCACGGATGTTCAGTGTTATGTGTAGCGATTTATTATTCAGACCTCAGTGGGCCTTAAATCAGCAATGATAGGAAAATAATTTCTATCCCAAAAAGCTACATGTAATTTGATAAATGTAAAAAATGATTGTGGTTGATTGTGATTGTATCTTTTTTTTTTAAAAAAAAGACTGATCAGAGGGTAGAAAATCTGAGAAAACAATGTATTCTGTTAGCCAGTTCTTCCTTTCTTGTATTTCTTTTTCAGTTCCACCACTATCATTCAGTGTTGTGAGGAGGAACGTACTATTCAGACCAATAATTATCCCACAGCAGTTTGAGCTTAAATGACTTTTGGATTAAACATTAAAGCAATCATTTGCTAATAATGTGTCTACCCTTCCTATGGCTCCTTACACAGTGGAAAAAAGGATTTAGTTCTTGTTAAAACATGTTCTTTGACAAGAGGTTCCATTTGAGCAACATTAATGACATTTAAAGACCACCACGCTCAGTCACTCTCCATTGTATTGTGCGTCTTTAAAAAAAACAATTATCCTCATTTAGTACTAAACTTTTTATATACAAATCCCATGTTTTCTGGTTATTATCTGTTTGTAATAATTCACACAAAGAATCTAAGAATTTTGGGAGGAAATTTTCAAAGGCACAAATAGGAGTTACTTTGTGCAGCTCTTTACACCTAAGCCATTTGCAGTGCACTGCACAAAAGAAGCCATTTGCAGTGCACAACACAGGGCCGGCTCCAGGCAC
>NW_020664531.1:8833568-8852609 GCF_002925995.2 Terrapene triunguis | reverse complement strand
GGGGGGGTTACGGCGGGGCGGCGCTCTTCTTTTTTGCCTGGGGCGGCAAAAAAGTTAGAGCCGGCCCTGACACAACAGGAAGTTTTAATGATCCTACCAAAACCAGGAACTATATTACATATTCTTGAGCACCGCCTCCTGGCACCTTGTTGATTAACTGTTTACAGATATACAGATACCGCTTGTAACATAAAGCACTGAACTCCCATTAAAAATCAACGCCTTAACTGCTGTTTGGGCCTTTGAAAAGCTTTCCTTGGTCATTAAACTTTGAACTTTAATGAACAGTTACATTATCACTTAAAAATAAAACTAACAGTTCCAATAATTTTAACGTTTTGGTGATATGAGCAAACACAGTATCTATTTGCTTTCTCTGTACTTATTACTAATGGATAATTTAGCCTCTTGTTCGGGTCTTTCTGTTTTGTCTTGCTTTGCTCCCAGCACAAAGTGTGCTCTTTGTCTTCCCTTTCCAAAGAGCTAATGCAGGCTGGTTGCTGCACAATATTTTTTTTAAGTATTTATTTTTGTTGCTATATCCATTGTAACATAAAGTACAACCATATAGGTGTAATGTACAATATTTACTCCTTATGCTTGGAAGTTAACAAGACTAGCCGATCTAATACAATTAATTTTGTTGTTAAGTTCCAGGTCATCTTCTTCTCTTGATTCTGTCTTTGTGACACTCCCAATTATAAGCAGGACTATAAGCAGAGCTGTGCAAATAACTGATTTTTTTGATTCTCTGGCTGATACTCACATACACAGACAAAAATTGGGTCAACCCAAAACAAAACATTCAAGTTTTTGGCAAATCAAAAAGGCAAAAAAAAAATAGTTTTGGATCAAACAAAATGTTTCATTCTACATGAAACAATATGTTTTGTTTTGTTTTTGTTTTCAAGGTTTTTTTTAAATAAAGTTGAAGAACATTTCAAAACAAAAAGTCATTTAGAAAATGCGGAAATGAAATATTTTCAGAATTGTTTTGTTTCAACCAAAACAATTTGATGAATTCAACACAAATTCACGAAATGGTTCAGTCAACCCAAATCTGCAAGTTTAAATGCAAAATTTGTAAGTATGGTATATAATTGCTTCAGTATTGTGCACAATCTATTTAAAAAATAATAGTCTCTTTGAAGTGTGGTGGAGAATTTTCAGGCCATTAGGATGAAGCAGTCAAATCTTGTTCCATTGTCAACAATATAGAAGAGTAATCATTCCTCTCACAAGAGCCATCTGCATCAGCTAGAAGAAAAGGCTAACTAGATCCAATTCAGCTCTGGAAACAGCACTTTTTCTAAAAAGTGCCCACTGATTTTGGGTGCTTGATATCAGACACCTGGCCTCACATATTGGATGTATAAACCACCTCATTAGCCTGAAAATGTGAACAATCCTATCTGTCTGTCTTATCTAACCTATTGCCATATATAAAGTGCTTGAGAATTAAGAAAGGAAAAGTGTGGGTGTATGTAGGGTAAGAGAGAACAGCTCTCCCTCCCTGGTATACGAAAGCATTGTACCAAGACTGCCTCTTCTCCTTTGCTGATGAAGTGAGGATTCACCAGGCTGGTGTAGGAGCAGCAGGAGAAGATCCTGGATGAGGAGTGTCTGGGTGTCTCCTTTTAGAAGTGAGGATTTCATTCCATGTTGTTGGGGGTTGGGGGCAGTTTTGCTCCAATATCTTAGGAGGGTTCTGTAAGGCATGGGCTGTGCAACCACATATTTTGATGTGTGGCAATATCACTCGTCAAAGCAAATGTGGCACAGTTATACAACAAGGGAGAGAATGAGATAGTTTTAGGAGCAGATAGCTGTCCAGGTAGCTGACATTCATCAAATTTAGCTAATAATCTGCTGTAAGATTCTGGAGGTGTTAAGGACAACAAACCTGTTTTTGACATTTAGAATTGCAATAATCTACAAAGTCTATGGAAATGCATTGCAAAATCCTGCAAGACTATGGTAAATTCATTGCCTTGAGGTATTGCACCTCACCTCACAGTTTGAAATCTGAGGACTGGTGAGGAGGGCAGCTTGATTTCATAAACATTAGTAGAACTAGTGAAGTTTGTTCATATGGTGATTCTGAGAATATTCATATGCAATATTGATTGGAATAGTAGTCAGGTAGATGTTAGTGAAAGGATTATATCTAATCTGGCTAGAAAAGTGGGTGAGGTTTGAGGGAAACAACTGAAATGTTTGTACTTGAATGCAAGGAGTCAGCAAATAAAATGGAGGAACTGGAACTACTGACGCAGGAGGTCAGACCAGATATTACTGGGATTACAGAAACATGGTGGAATACCATTTATGACTGGAATACAGATATCGAGGGGTGTGGGCTGTTTAGGAAAGAGAGGGGTAAAGGTGATGGGGTAACATTTTACAAAGCAGTAAAATGTAAAGAAATAAGTGGTACTATGAACAAAACAGAATCTGTTTGGGTCAAAATCTCTTTGGGGAAGGATTGTAAGAGGTTCTATCAGGCTAGTGTTGGGGGGCTGGTATAGGCTCCCAGAGTCAGACTCAAATATGGATAGAGATCTCGCTAATATTATTAGAGAGAGAAATACTTTTGAGTATTGTCATAGTGGGAGACTTTAACTTCCCTGAGAAGAATTAGAGAATATATGCTATTAATCCGTGTAAGGCCCAGTTATTCCTGGATGTGATAGACAATAATTTTCTTCAAATTGTCACCGAACCAACAAGAGGTGATGATACAATTTTAGACTTGGTTTTGGTAAGTAGCAACCATGGGTGGCGGGTGAACCACCGGTTGGGGGAGGCTAGCCCTGGCCCAAGAACCTGCCCCTCTTCCCCTGCCGGAGCCCCCCCCTCCCTGCGGTTGCCAGCCCCGGAGCCCCAGGGGACCGGGTGATGTGCATTCCCCCGACCCCGCTTGCGCACAGGGCAGGCAGGCGGGCGCGCCCCCCCGGAGCATGGGGCAGGTGCCCCCCCCCAGCCTCATTGTCCCCTGATCCCCCAAGCACAAGATGGGCAGCCCCAGCACCTCCAGCCTCCCCACCCCCCCAGTCCCGGTGGCCCTAGCCCCAGCCCAACACGCTTCCCTGAAGAGGAGCAGCCTGCCTGGGCTGGGGCCAAGGGGGAAGGCCAAGCAGGAGGGGGCTTTAGGGAGGAGCGTGGGCAGGGCCATGCCAGGATGTTTGGAGAGCCACAGCCTTCCCCAGCCTATGCAATGTGCCACCCAAGGTAGCAAGGACATCATAGAAGAGCAGGTTGTAAGAAATAACTTTGGATTGAGTGATCACCAGTTGATTCATTTTACATTAAACTAAATTAAATTAAATTAAAACCAGGTTGCCATGTTTGTTTGTTTTTATTTCTAAAGGGCAGTCTGATGGAACCCTAGTCAGCCATAGTCCTTCCAACCCTTCTGCAAGGGTTCTCCCTCCCACCCTTGGATAGAGGGTCCTATCAATTTGTTGAATCAAAAGAAGGCCCTGTAAACTCATCCTTTTTATGCCAAAAGCCTGGCATAAAAGCCTTTGTTTGTTGGGCTCTGGAAAACACAGTTTGAACCAATAAATGCAAACCACCCCAGGTGGTGGTATCTCTTTGGACGTGTTTACAACCTAAATGATTTACACTCCACTGTATTTAGTGCCTGGAGTTGCTTGGTAACCTCTAGCCGACAGTGATACATAAACTTTATACAAGATGGTTCCCAAAGATATTGCATGCCGTGGCAATATCCATCATGCTATTACCCTCATTTTGCAGATGGGGATCTGAGGCTCAGAATGACTAAGGGCATGGGGGGGGGGAGGGATAGCTCAGTGGTTTGAGCATTGGCCTGCTAAACCCAGGGTTGTGAGTTCAATCCTGAGGGGGCCATTTAGGGATATGGGGCAAGAATCTGTCTGGGGATTGGTCCTGCTTTGAGCAGGGGGTTGGACTAGATGATCTCCTGAGGTCCCTTCCAACCCTGATAGTCTATGTCTATTCTGCCCTGCAGTTCACATTAATGGGGCAGTGTGAATAGCTGTGCACACCAACATGCTGCACTGTAACTCCCTCCCTGTGGGCATGAACTTAAAGTCCTGAGTTGACACTAAAGTAGGACTACCTTTAAGTTCATGCCCACAGAGGGAAGTTACAGCGCAGCCCTTTGGTGAACACTGCTATTCACAAACCCTGCATCCAAACTTCAAAGCAGTGTAAATTTGCTCATTGTGACTTGCCCAGAATCTGTAACAGGGAATTGAACCTCTGTCTCCTGAGTCCTCAGCTAATGCCCAAACCACTGGACTATCCGTCTTCTCTAGACGCATGTTTCCTCCAGTCACATTTAAGTCCTGTCTAGTTTGGTGACTGCCTCTTCTGGTGTGACATTACAGTCATCTGAAGTGCTTTTGTTAATAGCTCTGTGGTGTAAAGAGGAGAGATGATGGTGATCTGAAGGATCTAAGAGTAGCAGCCGTGTTAGTTTGTATCCTCAAAAAGAACAGGAGTACTTGTGGCACCTTAGAGACTAAATAAATTTGTTAGCCTCTAAAGTGCCACAAGTACTCCTGTTCTTTTTGAAGGATCTAAGAATCTGGAACTTTCCTCTTCACCAGATCCAGGGTTTGACAATGTTGAGGCCACACTGTGTCTATACTATTTTTCTTCCTGGATGGGGATGAGGGGAGCAAGGTAGGGTTTTTTAAAAAAGCTTATTTAGTGTACTTTGTTAATATTTATTTTTAAAGAACATGTAATGCCCTTGGAGTAGAAGGTGAGACCAGGATACATTTAAGTAAATAAAATAAGTACAACTTCATGATCATTTACTATTGCGCTGCTGTCATGGTTGTTGATACTGCAAGTCACAAGTGGAAATTAATTTCTATTGCAGATTCTTTATCTGTTTCTGTATCCTCAGATGTATCTCCTAGTTAATCCATTGTGAAGAGTCTATGTGTGCTCTGCAGAGGATGCATTTTAATTCCTGATACAATGCCAGTGTAATCCATGTTTCTGATGTTAGAAGGCTTTGTTTACCTTTTATTCTATTAAAGGTTTTCTACACTGCAAGCATATCTTCCTTTTGCACAGAATATCCTTACTCACACTTCATTGAACTAACACATTCTGGGCCAATTTTGCTCCTGTCATGTGATGATGGTCTTTCATGTGATATCACAGGACTTGCTCAGACAACCTTGTATAAACACGTCTAGGGTACAATCAGATCCTGGCTGGATTGTCTTCTGGTAGTGCTACAGCCTCCTGTTCAAACACATCATCTCTCCTAATTCATTATCAAGCCAAAGAGCTCACTCAGGACAGCGCAAAGTCAATAAATGCCTTGGGGTTATTATTTCACTGGTATAGCGCCACTTCTTGTCAGAAGAGGGATGTAACTAACTTTGAGTGTGCAATAATGTGCTCAAACTGCTTCTATTAGATTCTATGGGTGTTTCCTCAAACTGATCCTGAACTTTGAACCTTTTAAGATTACCTGTCACTTCTCACACACTCATATTTTGTATTTAGAAACAGTTTTTTGATAAAGGTGACCTGTCTAGTCAGTGTGTTGTGACATCATAAGAAGTTTTTCTGGTGAAATAGCCAATATTGCTAGGATGACTTGAATGAGTTTACACTGCTGAAGTACTCGCAGCAGAACTGATACATTGTAATAAAGAATTCAGTACCCTTTGATTGTGGCTACCACAGCAAAAATCTATTAAGCAGCCTTAGTCATGTGGTCTGTCAACAGGAGGAGAATTAAAAAAGGTGAGGTGAGCAAAAAAAGGAGCCGTAAATCCCATAAGAGCTATTAGAATTATGAGGGAACTATAGTGGAGCGTGAGTGTAAATGACCAGTGTGGCCATGCTTAGATCTTGTGATATATTCTTCTTTCAGAGTGGTATTTAATTCTCCTTTCTCTATCTAAGTTATTGCACCTCCAATTGTCCACATCCTGGCTCCTCTGTGGAATATAATCTAATATTTCAGTTCCTGACCTGTAGGTTGATAACACTTTCTTCAGGTCACAGTGCTGTACAAGGCAAGTTAAAGGGATACAGTCAAGATAGAACACCTCCAATGATTAAAACAAAAAGAATTTCCATTTCACCTTTTATGAAGTTTGCTTACCTTTTACAAGTCACACAGCTAAAACTGTCAAATTAGACTGGGCTGCCTTTCTGTTTTTGCTTTAGACAGCTTTATTTTTTGCTTCTCGTGAACTTAGCACAAGGCTGTTGCATTTGATTTTCTAACCCACTAAGGGAACAGTTAAATCCAGAACAAAAAACTGTTTCCATTAAATTTAAAGAATACATTTTGAAAACACTGACTATTTATATTGGACCAAGTTCATCACAGATGTAATGCTATTGACTGTGGAGCTCATTTGCTATGAACAACTCCTCGGGCAATAGGCATGTGAGTGCTTTGCTTCCCGAATGCATGTGATCATAATCTGACCATTGCAGAAATCACATCCCAAGAACTGAAAATCCAAATCAAATTCCAAAATAAAGTCAAACACAGGTGATAGCAAAATGCTGGGCCTTGTTTTTACGTGTGTGTTTGTTTTTTAAAATAAAAACATCTTTCACCATTGAAGAGATGTCCTTGTTAAGCTAAAGGTCACAGCTACAGACATAGCCATGAAATCACTCTTTTAAAAGTGTGATCAACTCTCAAAACAACTTTTTTACTCGTAAACGTAATGACTGTAATATGCAAATACCCTGGTCAACAGCATGAGAATTGGTTGTGTTAGATCCGAGATAATGGTCTTGTATCTAACAAGAGCAGATCATGACTGTGAGGAGTCCATAGCCTTCTTGAAAGCAAACTAAAGAAACATTGACCATCAATTTCCTGTGTTCTTCTAAGGAACAGAACATTACGGAAAAAAAGTCTGTAGGAGAATAAAGGGGTCCTTTTATATTATTTTAAGAAAAAAATGTTTTTCTTGTTGAAAATGTGTTAGAGCTTTCAAAAACATACGTAATAAAAGTAAACACAGGGAAACTGTGGAAAAGCTAGAAACACATATCTTAAGGTTAATATCACCATGGTAATCCCATGTGTGTATAGCTTTATAGTCCACAGTTACTGCATAATACTCTATCTTTGGCTACCTGGCCTTAAAAAAGAGTATTGCAATGTTCTATATAAGTGGTCAAAACCACTGTCTCTTACACTAGCATTGCTTCCATGACTGGGGTAATTATTATAGAAAAGTGTGTGTGTGTGTGTGAGAGAGAGAAAGATAAAATTTGTTTAGAGACTGCCAGTGTCATGAAAAATAACAATAGCGCCTCCCCTAATACCAAATCCAGTCGACAGTAGTTGCTCAGCTGCATGGGTCTGCTTTTTAGATGGATTATTTTTTTCTAAATATATTTAGGATGGAGTATGGGGGGGGGAGGATGCTGCTGCTGCTGTTGAATGTTAAATGCAAAGCCCTGGGCTCTGATAGGCTAGGGAGAAGTGGTTACTCTGCCTATATAAACTGACAACAGCATCCTCTGTGCTTTATAACTGTCACAGGGGAGCAAAGAAAGAGGAAGAAAGAGAAAGAGGGAGTGGAGAAGAAGGAATCTCACCAATTGGCTGTAAGTAACATTCTTTGTCCTTGTAGCTTCATGCTTAATAAATCCAAGAAGATAAATGCTTGGATTAATTCAACAGTTTGTTACTTCGCCTTGGAGTTCGGCTAATTAATGTTAATTATACAGCCTATTTTATTTTAGAGGAGTAAATTGGAAGCACAAAAGACATTTGCATTTTTTTTAAAGCTAAGTTTGCACAGGTTAGTGTGTGCCTCTTATTTTGTATTTATTCGTGCAGAGATAGAACAATCGCAGTGTTTTGGTTTATGCATATGTATGTGTGACAGCCTTATGGAAAAATTAGACTGCCAATCCAACTGCCACAGTTCTGGACAACCATGTAGACCTTTAAAAATAAAAACAGATGTTTCTCTTCTGTATCTTCTGAATAAGAACAAATCTATTTTGTTTCTATATGTGATATTCTTAAAGTGAACATATCCTCCAGGGAAACCAGTAGGATTTTTTTAATGGGAAATCAGCAAACTGCAAAAGCTGAGCAACTCAGAGTGAAAGATAAATGAGGTAACTTTGTATACTGACAAGAAAAATAGAAAGTACTAAATAGTGAAAAGTAGGAGCCACCTTATGCATGCATAACTCCTGTTAAAGACAATTGATGCAGAAGCAATTCAGGATCAGGTCAATTGTGTTGACTGTAAATTTAAATCTGTTTGTGTTTGCCTCTATTTCATGCAGAACATTTAATACAAGGCCTTCTCCTGCAGTTCTTAGTTAGACAACATTTACTTCAATGCGAATTTTGCCCCCCAAGAAAAGATTGCAAATCAAAGGTATAATTCTCTTGCCATTGAATTCACTGGCTAAAATCCCAAAGACTCCAGTGGGGCCATATGCAGTGCTCAAGCCTTTAATTTACATTGGATTCTGTAACAAACGGGCAGAGAGATAGATAACACGTCAATCTACTTGACTGAAAATAAATGTATAAAGTTATCAAAATACTTTGAGCCTATGCTGTCCTCAGTTGTTGAAATTTGTATGTTGTTTTAGATGTTATTAATATGTCTAATCTATAGGGCTTTCTGTTTGGTGGTGTTTGGGGGGGACCCCTCCCACCCAAATAATATACATGTATATGTATGTCTCCTATCTGCATTTAATAATCTCAGTCATTGATGTTAGCGTTTTTGTTGTTGTTTTGCTTTGTGCTTCAGATTGGGTCTGTTGAATTAAAGACCAGGTAGGTGTTCATACAATTAGAAAGCATTAAATAATTGGTGATTAAAAACCTCCATATTCTCTTTGTGGTATCTGTTCTTTCTCTCTGCTCAGAAATTTTCTGGCACTCCTTAATAAACTATAAGTAAGTTTTAAAAAATAACCTTATCAACCAGAAACAGAATTTAAAAAAACCACAATTCTGTTGTTGATATTTTGTCAATGTGTACATAAAAATAACATGCATATTGTAATTGGAAGCAAACATAGGCAATAATAATCAGAAATAGTTATTTACATAAGTATTATATCTATAAATGTATTGCCTACGTTTGTCTCCATATATATGTATGTTTTATAAATATATAAAAATGTGTGGTGCTCTTCTTACTGATTTTTAAAGTAAATAGAAAATAAGTTCAATGAGGAGTCTGGTGGCAATAAGTTGTGAATAAGTTCACATACTCAGTACATACAATCTAGGGACTAGAAACAATTCTTCTACAGTTTCAAATATATATCATTAAGATAAAATGCAGATTTGTTGTAATGTTCTAATTTGAAGGCAGCCAGATACTGCTTGGTCAAGGTGGCAAAAGGCTATAATGTCAAGCATAGGTTGTATAGTATAATACAATATCTAATGATATATTCAGGAAAAATCTAAAAACTAAAGAACTTTAATTTTTATATGTATATATAATGTAAATGCCATACAGTGACTGACCTTGCTCCTATGTAGGATGCAGTGTCATTATAGCTGTGTTGGTCCCAGGATACTAGAGACACAAGGTGGACGAGGTAATATCTTTTATTGGACTAACTTCTGTTTGTGAGAGAAACAAGCATTCAAGCTTACACAGAGCTCTTCTTCAGATGTCCCGCTGCCTGAAGTGACTTAAGAGTGAGAGTGCCAACCTCAGGGCAGACTGTTAGGTAGCAGGGAATGATCCCCAAATTGTTTGAGTTCTGTACTTAGATTTCTACAACCACTTAACACCAAGTGTAAACTCCCCAGGCAATATAACAGCCTAAATATGGAATCACAGACAGTCCCCTTGGGGACTCCGATCTCTCTCATTACCAGCTGAGCGTATCTTTGTGATAGATGGTCCCTTCCATCAAGAATAGCAACAATAAAGTTACTCCCAGTTCTAAAGGACAAGTCATTTACCCCAGGTCAATTGCCCCTTAGATCTTAGAGCGAAGACAACACTTGTAGCCAACCTGAAATAAATTAGATGAAGATTTAGTAAACAGGAAATGGAAATGAGTTATTAACACGGTTAAAGCAGGTAAACATATAGACACAAATGAGTTACAATCTTAAATTTCAAACCATAATAGAAGCTTCTATAATAAGCAAGCTCTGTATGACCTGTAGGGCTAGCCCAAGTTAAGCATTGAGGACCTCTTGTTTATGCCTAGTAAATCTTGCTTCCCCCCCCCCCCCCCCAGTCCAAGCAGCATAGAAATATTGTTCTTTCTTGCTCTCATTGAAACCAATAACAGTTCCTTCATTGTCTCTAGTGGAGCATGGTTGGGCCCCAACAGCAGATGTTATATGATGGTGACACATGCCCATAGATCTCTGTTGAATCACTGGAGACTAATGAAGCTCAAGTAGAACACATTTTTGGTAATATTTCACTGTGATGGGGTAGTCTGCCATGGAGGGCAGTAGTGCCTAGTTGTCAGCCTCCCCCACCACCTCGCTTGGCCGTTTAAAGATTTGGAAGGGTTCAATAGATACACATAGAGACCTAAGGATCCTGGGAAAGATGATTGAGGAAGGAATTTGGAGGCTGTACTTCCAAGGGCCTGAAACCTTGCTGAGAAGGCAGGGCAAGGCTCCCCTCTCACCCAACCAATTGGGAAAAGGTTGGGAGAAGGGGAGCAGCATAAAGACTGCCTCCTACATCACCACAGACAAATACTGACAGGGGAAGGCTGGCCTGCTGAACCCTCCAGAGTGGGAGGCTAACTGGGAACCGTGTTCAGCTGAAGGGAGTTGGCAAAAGCCTTTCAACTGATTCCTCTAAGCCAATGAGGCCTGAGATACAACCCCAGTCCCAGAAAGAGAACTGGGGGGTTAGGGGGATTCATGTTTACAGGAGAGAGATACTGATTGTTTTAAGGCAAGGGGCAGAGAGCTAGCAGTACAATCCAGCTGCTACAGGGAAGAACTAAGACTGGCTTTTAGGAAATGCTTCTTTAGCTGTTCCTAGGAGGTGCAGTGGGGAACCACTAAGTTGGGGCAAGGGAAGCAGAGTCTGCAGGTCTTGTGAAGATGCTGGTGAGCAAGGTAAAAGTAGGAGCAGCCCAGAGAAAATGGTGGAGGAATTGAAGGAATGGTCCTTAGCCACCTAAACGGGGTCTTGGGGCTGGAACCAAGAGGAGGTGTGGACTCTTGCTTCTCCTACCTCTCCCCCAGGCCAAGAGGAGAAACATAGGTGTCAAGAATAAAAGAAGCCAAGCAAGTGCCAGGCAGAGGTCAGAGATGATCTTGAAAGACATTAGATTTTGAGTTTTCTATTTTCTGGACTTTTCTGTTAACCCCCGGAAGGGGAATGGACTGAGCAGTGACCTGGCTGGATGGCTAGGCCACATACATTGTCAGACTGTTGTCAGATAACTGAAAGAGGTGTTAGGCTAAGAAAATCCCTGTAACACTGCTCCTGGACACTGGGAGGTACTCTGGTGGTGAGAGGCACAATAACATGCACTTATATTCCTGGCATTCTATCTACCAGGTTGGGTTTGTTAGTGAATTAGAGCACTGCAGAATGCAGGTAGTGTTTAGGAAATGGTAGGGGGAGAGAGAGAGGCACATAGACAGAAAGGTTAGTGAGCTGTGTCAGGAATTATAGTAGGTAGAACTTTGACCTCCATAGTAGTTGAGGGAGATGTAGCTATTTTCTAGGGAAATTTTGAAAGGCCAATTGAAGAGAATCCTGCACATCAACCTCAAAATAAATAAATGCTCATGCAGAAATTATAGCTGTTCCCTCAGGAACAAACATTAAAGATGCTGAGTGCCTCCTGAGAAGCACGGTGTGGCCCCAACAGGCATGGAACTGACAGAAGTTGGGAATACTTGAACATCTCCCAACAGCAACTGAACAGGATTGGGCTTTCATTGTTTGTGACCCAAGTAAAAAGAGACCACTCTCACAGACATGAGAGAGAACTTGTTCTTGTGAAATTTTCAGCCAAACTGTGCTAACTCAAGTCCCAGACCTGCAATTCTTGTGCATTCAGAAGTCCTATTGACTTGAAAAATGTGGAAACAATGAATAAGTCTTTACATTTTAGGGTGCTTATCACTCTGAACCTGGACTCTGAAGCTTTTTTGAGGTATCCTGTTGCTTCTCACCAATTCATATCCTGTATATTCAAGCAGTTTTGTGATAAAGGTCAGCTCTCTTTCCATTGTATTATTGCCTCCATTTTGTGTGAAATATGTAGTGCCACTAGGATAGCTTTCAATAATTTGTATTGCTGTGATCTTTGTAGCAGAGCTCATCCACTGTAATGGAGAATTCAGTCTCCTAGGTGTGGTTAACATAGCAAAGTGATTTATTTAATCAGACATAGTCATATATACTATACTAGCAACAGTTCAGAAGGAGAGCCAAAAAGATTCTGTGGGTTCAAGATGGTGCTGTAAATCCCAGAAGAACTAAGATAAAGTAAGAGGGGAAAGAAGTGCGACTTTAAATGACCAATGTGTTCATGCTTAAATCTTGTGCATTTCTATTGATCTCAGAGCGGTAGTTAACTCCTGTTCAGGAGTTTTCCATTAAAAATGTTTTTGATAGAAAATGTAACTTCTTCAGATTTTTCCCCAGGAAATTTTTGATTTTGCTGAAATTTTCTGATTCTTTTCAGCTGTGAAAATTGAAATTAAATCTTTTGTTTCAGGTAGGGTCAACCCAAATTTAAATATTTCCGTTTGTTGAACTGAATCAAAACAATTCATTTTTGGTCAGTTAGATATTAATCTGTGTCAACTTGCACTGCCATGAGGCCTCTTCAGAGTTGTAATTTAGGTGTCTCATGCCCCCATTCTCCTCTATGTGTATGTCTACACAGCAAAGAAAAACCCACGGCTGGACCATGCCAGGTGACTTGGGTTCATGGGGCACAAGCCGTGGGCCTGTTTCATTGCTGTGTAGACTTCCAGGATAGGGCTAGAGCCCAGGCTCTGGGACCTCTCACCCCACAGAGTCCTAGCGCCTTGGCTCCAGCCTGAGCCCAGATATTTGCACAGCAATGAAACAGACCCACAGCCTGAGCCTCATGAACCCAAGTTGGTTGGCATGGGCCAGCCGTGGGTGTCTAGTTGCAGTGTAGGTGTAGTCCAGCCAGGAAGCCTAGCTCATAGAGTATATCTCCCATGATGCATTTTGGTCTCCCATCTTCTTTAACTGCCATGGTGCATCAGGGGAAAAATAATGCAGCCAGGAAGCCTGGCCCATAGAAAGAAAGGGGGCATGAAGCACCGGAACTACAACTACCACGAGGCACCACAGTAGATCCAGTGCAATAATGAAACTAAACATTTTAATGTTTCTGAAACATTTTGATTCAGAACTTTCCATTTTACAAAAAAATATCAACTATTTGTCATGATTTGGGATGAAAATAAATGTTGAAATATTAGAACAAGCAAGCAAACCAACACAATGCTTTTTTCCTGGCCAAGATTGTACCTGAAGGCACAACCCAGGATTAGCCCTATTTTGCCTCAGTCACCCATCCTAGGCACAATTTCCTCCTTGCTTGGAGTAATCTGCTGCTGGCCTATACCAGGAAGCACAACACTTTTTCCAGCTCACTGGCACACAAAGTTTGCAGGCTATACCATCCATTTGGATGGTGCAGCTTGTCCTACTGGAGCCTTTGGACAGCTTCACAGGCAGGTACAGAGGGGTAACACAGGAATGGCACTCTGGGGCTATTTACATCCACAAAGGCACACAGATAGAGCAGTCCTTGCGGTTCCCAAGTACAGGATTGTCCCAGTTGTTTTGTGGGGTAGAGATCCGACTAATTACTGTCCTTCCACAACTGTGCAAAGGCCGGGGATGATCTAGCCCATTGCTTCCTCAAATTACAACTAAAATTTGTATCACTGAAAAGTGATTTTTTTAATAGGTGGGTAGAAAAGATTAAATAGGCTGAATAGAAACACAAAAGTTGGGAAGGATCATCCATCGCCAGATCACCTGTAATGACAAGATATTGATCATGCTGGCTATGGCCACCTAATGATGATTCCCTTCTCATTGCTCTAGGGAAAGGGTAAAATCCGTGTAGGTCCTGAGCAAACTCTATATCTAAGAGCAAAGTTAATATACTCTAGAGGTGAAATCCTGGCCCCACTGAAGTTGACAGCAAAACTCCCGTTGACTTCAATGAGGTCAGGATTTCACCCCAAATCTGCATTTTATCTTCATTTTAGTAGAAGGGCTCAAACCACAACGTTTGGAGCTGCAGTTGGATCCAAACATCCCCAGACTTTGGATCTAATGTCCCACTGCTTAAGTTGGCATAAGTGTCCAGAACACAACTAATACTATTAAAGTAAATGAGAATTAATTGTATCATTATCAGAATAATCCTACAGAGAATCAGAAAGGTGTAAAGATACCTTTGAATTGAAAGAAACGTCAGCTCCCAAAGAAAATCCTGTTAGAAGGAAACCTTCCAACATGTCACACATTAATAACTATAGTATTAAAATAATTGGTGATGAGAGAAATATCAATTTATTTGCGTATACATAGAATGTTGCTGAATTCATGTCTTTTAACTTGGTTTTTGGGAAAAGACAATGTCACGTGAAGAAACTTGTGGTAAACCACACTTTACTATTGTGTGATACTAAGAAAAAGCAGAAGAATGAAGAGCTTGTGGCAGATGAGCCATACCGCTGTCTGTTCTGGTACACATGGATAGGTCACTGGACATAGCGATGTCGACTGAAATGTTAAACTGAACTAATCCATGTTTAAAAGTACACAAGAAATATCAGTGGTCAGTGGTGAATACATACAGAGCCAAATTCTGAAGTCCTTACTCA
Source organism: Terrapene triunguis (assembly GCF_002925995.2). NCBI lineage: Eukaryota > Metazoa > Chordata > Testudines > Emydidae > Terrapene > Terrapene triunguis. The sequence goes on along the minus strand of NW_020664531.1, from coordinate 8,837,740 downwards.
GTTTTTTTTATATGGTCCTCACTCAGGCAAAACTCCCATTAACTTGGCACACAAGAGTTAAAATTTTGCCTACAACTTCCATATCTACGAAGTTTTAGACTGGGAAGAGAAGAACAGGTTCTACTCATGTGGCTTTTAAAGTATGCTACAACAACGAACTTATAAAATAAGGTTATAAAACAATCAGAAAATGGATAAGGGCAGTACAAACTGAGGGCTATATTGGGGATATTTTGCAAGCAATAAAATATGTATTTTTCTTTTAGAGAAAAGCTCTCAACTAAGGAAGCATCAGACTGACCACTGAGCTGTGTTTGTATTGTTTCAGCAGATGTATATACTGGCTAACGGTTTATGTTAATTTATTTAGCAACATTTTGATAGAATTTCAAACAGTAACCAAGGGTATGCTGGCAATGGCACATTTAGTGTTTGTATGGTAGTTCTGAGACATAAAGCCCCTTGGATTGCAGAGGAGAAGATACACTGTTTGCTCAATTACTGTCTTTCAGATGGGAGATCAAACTCAAGATCGGCCATCAGAACCATACAAAAAGAGAGGCCATACTGACTATAGAGAGACCATACTGACTTTTTGTAAGCTAAGAACATCTAGATACCAGATCAGGCAAAGCGGTCCTAAGCTAGCCCCAGTATTGTCCAGCTCAGTAAGGCACAGAGAGCTGGTATTAAGCACTTAAGTTACTTGTGTTTAACAATTATATAACTCTAACATGACAGCAACCAGTCTCTAGTGTTGGCTGCAGGCCACAGCTTTCTATAGTCCAGAACCTTGCTTTCCTTAACACAGCACTCGTACATGGCAGTAGTGCTGTTCCACATGGACTCTGATTCCTCTTTGGTAGCATCAATGCATTTATCCAACTGTGTTTATTAGTGATCTCTTTCTTTTTCAGCTTATGAGACAATGCTTGCTGTGATATTATAAAGACCCAATTACCGACCCGAAAGATTCTACCTCTTTTCAAGACCTCAGCCAATTACGAGCTACCAACTACTTATATCTAAGTAAGTTACTTGTGTTCTATTAACCAGGAGATGCTCAGGTTTTTCCTAACATCATTAATCTCTTACAAAGCTAATACCTGATTGTGTGTGTGATATAAGCACAGTCACTTGTTTTCAAAATGTATACCTGTGTTTCACCAACCAGTTCCACTCTGGATACTGAGAAACAACTCCATGAATATGAACGAGTGATTGTAAAGAACTCTGAGACCATTTAAGCACTGTACAATGGCCTTGACCCTGCATTATCTGAGCACTCAAAACCTACATTGGCACCACACCAGCGGAAATTGTGTGTGTGCCAGGATTACAGAATCAGGCTCTCTCCTGTGTATAGCTGATTATTAGCACTATTTATTAATCATCATTATTAATTATAATATTAATTGTAGTAGTCCCTAGAATTCCCATTAAGGATCATGGTCTCATTGTACTATATGCTGTACACACACAATGAAAATGAGGGCTCTAAGGCGTTTAAAATGAGCTATATGACATGCAACAGGTGGATATAACACAGACAGGGGGACTAAACAACACTAAAATCATTGTGGTAAGCATGTCACCCTCTATGTCTAGCCATCGTCTTTTAATATGGCACTATATTCTATATGTTGTATAATGCTGCAACTGAAAGGGTGATGTGGGTGTGCCATTGGGGATTGAACTTTTGTGACCTCTTGTGCTTAATGCATTAGCCTCCACTGCCTGAGCTAAAAGAATCAGCTTTGTTAATCAAGGCTGTAGCAGGATCAGCAAATTCTCTGTTCCAGCTGCCCATCGAGGGGGACAGAACACCACACTAAATGGGTGTGGGTTATATATGCATACCAATAAACTAAACATTGGCTAGATATCTCCCAATGAGGCCAGCTTCCGTTTTTAGACACCTAAATAAGTGGCCAATTTTAAGAGATTCATTCAAAAGTGACTTCTCTTTTTCCTTAGGTTTTCAGATATTGATGCTTCCAATGCCAGTAAGCATGGATACCACAGAGTTCCGAAAGAGAGGGAAAGAGATGGTGGACTACATTGCGGATTACTTTGAGCAGTTAGATAAGAGGCAGGTCTATCCTGATGTGGAACCGGGATACCTGAGACCCCTCATTCCAGACTCTGCACCTCAGGAACCTGAGAGCTTTGAGGATGTCCTTAAAGATGTTGAAAGGCTAATTATGCCAGGGGTAAGACCATCTGGAAAACAAAGTTACAGTATATTATAAAGCCTATGGGTGAAATCCTGGACCCAGTGAATTCGATGGCAAAACTCCCATTGACTTCTGTAAGGCCAGGATTGCACCCTAATTTTTTAGATTTAGATATGGTTCAACCCTTGAGGGGGCCATTTAGAGATCTGGGGCAAAAATCTGTCTGGGGATTGGTCCTGCTTTGAGCAAGAGGTTGGACTAGATGACCCCCTGAGGTCCCTTCCAATCCTGACATTCTATGATTCTATGACAAAGCACTTGACACAGTGAACGTTTCTATTCTTATTAGAAACTATCACTCCAATATTGGTGCTTCAAATGGACCTGTTCTTGGAATTAATCTCCTCGACCCTAGATAGGACTGCAAAAGGCATGTTTCATCACTTTCATTGTTATCTGACCTATAACTAATATGCTTTCTACTCCTAAAGAACAGTATATCTTTTATAAACCAGGATTTTTATCCACAACATGCACGACATAAAACACTTGTTTTAATTTCTTGTTTTTAAATTCAAGACTCCCACAAGACTCTCATATGACTCTTCAACAAAACTCTTGTTCAAATGTCAAGACTCTCACTTGGCTTTTCTTTTTATTACTAGGTTGACCAGAAAAGATTTTTCCACCTACTTAGCCTGTTAACATGAAAAACTTTTTGGAATGTAAAGTTTTGATAAATGTTTCATTTTGACTTTGATTTTTTAAGTACATTTCAATTTCAATAGCATCATCAAAACACTTAAACCAATATAGTCTTGATGAAAAGACATTTTCTGATAGAAAAACCAATTACGTGAAATGTAATGTTATTTTAATCATATAAATGCCAGAAATTTCTGAATCAAGGTTTGCCATAGTAAGCTTGACTCTGCATTATTTGTATATATTAACGACAAAAGTCTCATGAAATATTGGCCAAGGTAGTCCATTATTAACCAAATATAGAATAGTAGAAATTGCCTGCACTTTCTTTAAACAGAGACATATGTAACATTCTGTATCAGAGGGGTAGCCGTGTTAGTCTGAATCTGTAAAAAGTAACAGAGGGTCCTGTGGCACCTTTAAGACTAACAGAAGTATTGGGAGCATAAGCTTTCGTGGGTAAGAACCTCACTTCTTCAGATGCAAGTAATGGAAATCTCCAGAGGCAGGTATAAATCAGTGTGGAGATAACGAGGTTAGTTCAATCAGGGAGGGTGAGGTGCTCTGCTAGCAGTAGAGGTGTGAACACCAAGGGAGGAGAAACTGCTTCTGTAGTTGGATAGCCATTCACAGTCTTTGTTTAATCCTGATCTGATGGTGTCAAATTTGCAAATGAACTGGAGCTCAGCAGTTTCTCTTTGGAGTCTGGTCCTGAAGTTTTTTTGCTGTAAGATGGCTACCTTTACATCTGCTATTGTGTGGCCAGGGAGGTTGAAGTGTTCTCCTACAGGTTTTTGTATATTGCCATTCCTGATATCTGACTTGTGTCCATTTATCCTCTTGCGTAGTGACTGTCCAGTTTGGCCAATGTACATAGCAGAGGGGCATTGCTGGCATATGATGGCATATATAACATTGGTGGACGTGCAGGTGAATGAGCCGGTGATGTTGTAGCTGATCTGGTTAGGTCCTGTGATGGTGTTGCTGGTGTAGATATGTGGGCAGAGTTGGCATCGAGGTTTGTTGCATGGGTTGGTTCCTGAGTTAGAGTTGTTATGGTGCGGTGCGTGGTTGCTGGTGAGAATATGCTTAAGGTTGGCGGGTTGTCTGTGGGCGAGGACTGGCCTGCCTCCCAAGGTCTGTGAAAGTGAGGGATCATTGTCCAGGATGGGTTGTAGATCACTGATGATGCGTTGGAGAGGTTTAAGCTGAGGACTGTAGGTGATGGCCAGTGGAGTTCTGTTGGTTTCTTTTTTGGGCCTGTCTTGTAGCAGGAGGCTTCTGGGTACA
>NW_020664531.1:8803665-8833168 GCF_002925995.2 Terrapene triunguis | reverse complement strand
TTAAAGGTGCCACAGGACCCTCTGTTACTTGTAACATTCTGTGTTACTCTGGGAAGGTTTTTATCAGTTCTATTTTTTTTTTTAGGATTTTTTTAGTGTGGAGGGACATAATTTGCGTCTTATTTCCCTTCCCTTCTCAACCCTTCTCCACCCCAAAATTGCTGAAACTCCTTGTAATACTTGGCTTTGTAGACAGTATTTTTCAGTGATAGCACTCAAAACATCTTAGAAATCGCTATATTCGCTACATTCCTTTTACCCATGGGGGAACTGAAACCCAGAAAGGTAAAATGATTTGACTGAAGTCTCAGAGCAGGTCAGTGGCAGAGATGAGACTGGAACCCAACTGTCCTATCTCCCAGTGCCATGCCATATCCACTGTAAGGATTAGACCAATGTATTTTGGTGGGTCTGTGTGGATATCCCTGCCACACAGATGTTCCCTAGGCAGAAACACAAAAATGATGGCTCCACTGAAGAATGGCAAGAATCAATGGCAACATATGATAAATGTAGAGTGTCTACTCCCCTCAACATTCACACAACAGAATAGTAGGCTTCTGTGAGTCAATAGGGGTAAACCTTCTGGGAACACCCTTATATTAGTTAAATTGGAGAGGCATCTTCAAAGGAGAGTTTTAACTATAAGATCATGCATAGGCACTAACTCCATTAATGGGTGCTCAGCACTCACTGGCAGCCCCGCCGATCAGCTCCTCCCCCGCTCTCCCAGCACCTTCCACCTGCTGCAGATCAGCTGTTCAGCGGTGTGCAGGAGGCACTGGGGGAGAAGGAGGAGGAGCAAGGATGAGGTGTGCTCGGGGGCGGGGCAGGGACAGGAAGAGGCGGGGTGGAGCTTTGGGGGAAGGGGTGGAGTGGGAGTGGGGTCTGGGGCAGAGCTGAGGTTGAGCATCCCTGGGGAAATGAGCAAGCCGTCACCTGTGAGATCATGGCAATTTTTCTACTTAAAACAAATCCCTCCCCCTTTGTGGTGACCAAAATGATTCAGTTCAACAGTAGTACACCCCCACAACAAGCAAGGATTTAATCCTTGTACGAAAGGTCTTTTGCTGAAGAAAGAACATCACAAAAAAACTTGTCTTTGAGCAGCGTCAGGCTTAGTGTTGTTGAACCCAAGGCATTTGTAGCAATGTCTCTTTCCTCAACCTCTCTATCGCTGTTGTTTATCACTATGAGGCTGATAGTAAAACAAGTACCTGCTCTATGACATTCATTGTGATATTTGCCTAAATGTGTCGATATCCATGTGGCAACTTCCACAGATGCATCTTGGCTTTTTGCAGGGGTAGCAGCCCCACTGGGGTCAGAATTATTGTCCTTTTTCTTTTCACTGTGTGGTGCAGTTAGAATCTATTGTGTCTCATCAAGTAAATGGCTCGCAGCTAGTAGGCAGTTTAACTTGATTAACCCAAGATGAATGTCACATCGTTTTAAGGATCATGCAGGATTATAGCTCTGGTGATAAGCACTTGCATTGCTGGCTGATTATGAATGTCACCATGAATCTGTGCATGTGGGTCTGAGATTGGTGACCATGGGAGTTTTTTGCTAGGAAGGAGTGAGCCTTTTACTGGAGTTTCTATGGCATTCATTCTTCATATGGATCTTTCAGCTTGTAATATTGTGTGCAAACCACTGGGAAACAATTTGTATTAATGCCACACACAGCTTACGGGTGTTTTCATGGAAAAGGCTGCAAATGAGCAATATAGTTTTGCATATCTCAAATATTTTTGGGAAGGCTTATAGCTCAAGCCCTCCCTGGTCCCCCTGAAGACCCGAATCTTACTCTTGATCAGCTAGAACCTGGGGTTTGAGATTTCTGGTTGTTTTTTTTTAATGGTTAGATTCTGGAATATTTCAACGTGTACTGGGTATTTAATTAAAGATTTATCTCCTATTGGAAAGGGATTAGGTGACATAATTGGTCTTTCCCTTCTTTAAGTGAGCGTCTTTATGGCTTGTTGCACAGCTCCTCATCCTTTTTCACAAACCCCGTCCCATGTAGCTGTTGAGTTGTATTTTGAGGCAGTATTACCCATGAGGCATGCCAGGGCTATTTAAAAGGCTTTAAAATGGGGAAAATTAAGGGGCTAACAGATGGCACCAGGCGACAAGGTATTGCTTTCAACTGGTGAACTTGGAAAGTACAGTATATGCGATAAATGTTCTAAGTGATCACTGTCAGAAAGGCAGGATCTCTTCCCTTCGCAATAAGTAGGGGCTTGTCTACACTACAAAATTAAGTCGACTTTATCTAATTCAACCTCTGAATTAATTAAGTTGATTGTGGATGGCCACACCATGCTCGTTGTCTCGATGGAGTGTGTCCTCACTAGCAGTGGGTAGCTATCCCAAACTGCAACTTGCCTCAGTGTGTTTTGGGAAGTTTGTGCCATGTCTCATGGGACCAAAACATTGTTGCAGCGGAGAATGGGAATATTGTGTCAGCATCCCATGATGCACTGTGCTCAACGGCAAACAACCCAGTGGTTTTTGCACCTTAAAACCACCGCACGTATGCCATAACCCCAGAAGCATGGAGCCTGCTCAGTTGTGCACTCTTGCCGTGAGCATCTCAAACACCTCATGCCTTCTCCTGCAGTATTTCCAGAGCCGAAGTAGGGTCCGCCGCTGGAACATAGCGATGTCCTGCAAGCAGCCCTGCTGCAAGCCACTGAAGAAAACAATTCACAGTTGCTGCTGGCAGTCAGAGAGCAGCTGCCCTCTGTTGAGTGTCGTATCTGGTCCCATGAAACAAGCACTGACAGGTGGGACCGCATCGTTTTGCAGGTATGGGATGACGAGCAGTGGCTGCAGAATTTTTGAATGCAGAAGGCCACCTTCCAGGAACTTTGTGCAGAGCTTTCCCCTGCCCTGCAGTTCAGCAACACAAAAATGAGAGCCGCTCTGACAGTGGAGAAGCGAGTGGTGATTGCTATTTGGAAGCTTGCAATGGCAGACAGTTATCGGTCAGTAAGGAATCAATTTGGAGTAGGTAAATCAACCATGGGAGCTGCTGTGCTCCAAGTGTGCAGGGCTATTAATTGACTTGTGCTACAAAGGGTAGTGAGTCTGGGAAATGTGCAGGACATAGTGGATAGTTTTGCCGCAATGGGGTTCCCTAATTGCGGTGGGGTGATAGATGGCATCCATATCCCCATCTTGGAACCAGACCACTTTGCCAAACAGTACTTACAAAATGGATACTTTTCAATGGTGTTGCAAGCACTGGTGGATCACAAGGGGCGTTTCACCAACATCAACGTAGGATGGTCGGGAAAGGTTCATGACGCGCTCATCTTTAGGAACTCGGATCTGTTTAAAAAGCTGCAATCTGGGACTTTCTTTCCAGACCACAAAATGAACATTGACAACGTTGAGATGCCAATAGTTATCCTAGGGGACCCAGCCTACCCCTTGCTCCCATGGCTCATGAAGCCATATACCAGCCGTGTGGACAGCAGTAAGGAACGGTTCAACTATAGGCTCAGCAAGTTCAGTATGGTGGTTGAATGTGCCTTTGGTTATTTGAAAGGGTGCTGGAGAAGTTTACTAATAAAGTTGGACCTTAGTGAAGAGAACATCCCCATGGTTATAGCTGCCTGCTGTGTGCTCCATAATATCTGTGGGGAAAAAAGGGGGGAAATTTTCCGCAGGGGTGGGCAGTTGAGACAGATCGCATGGCAGCCATTTTTGAGCAGCCAAACACCAGGGCAATAAGAAGAGCACCGCAAGGGGCACTGCGTATCCGCGAGGCTTTGAAAAGCCATTTCAATAATGAATCAGAGTAATGTGAGCTGCTTGTCTGCATTGTGCTTTCCCAAACCTTCACCTGCCTTGTATCACTGCCCCTGTAAAGCCAACCCCCCCACCCAATCCACTACTTCTACACAATAAAGAACATTTATTTCTCGAATCCATTTACTTTATTTAACAAACATAAGTAAAGAGGGAGAACAGGAAACAAAGGTAACCTTGGGGAAAAGGGTAAAGTTGTAAAGTTGGACCGGGAGAAACATTTTCAGCTGTGTAACATAACACTGCATTCCAGACCATCAAAGGTCTGTGAATGGGCGCCTTCTGTTCCTTGTACCCTCCCCTTGAGTTAAGTGAAAGAGATAATGGACTTTTCGCCCACGCCTCATGGAACGCTTGGGGGAGGGTGATTCTGTGCCAGGTGATGCTGGTTGGTTGTCCACCAGGGTCTGCAGAGGGACTCTGCCCTCCTGCTTCTGTTCCTGCAGTTCAACCTGACGCATCAACATGTCTGCTTGGTCCCTCATAATCTGAAGCATCTCATCCTGCACCGCATGCTCTTGCTCATTGGAAGCTTTCCTGCTCTCCACGTCCACGTCTAACTTCTCGGACAGTGAAATCCTTCACGCTCTCAGCTCTGTGTCAGCTGTCCCGGGGGCGTTCGTTATCTCGGTGAACAAGTCCTCCCGCATTCTCTTTCTCCTCCTTCTAATCAGTGAAAGTCTGCTTTCAGGTGTTGATGACACCCCGAAGGACACATTTCCAGCTGTCAGTCATGGGAAAAAATAAAGGAGCCACTGTACATGAATAAAATGTTTCTATAGCAAGGCCTTTTTCATTAAAAACAAAAAAACCCCTCTTATTACACTAGGTGCAAGCCATAACATAATCAGAATCTGTAACCGTTCACTGTGCCGTTTTGCTGCTCCAGCCATGATGAGTGTGCCCCCCTGGGTAAACACTTTTAATGAAGTTTATGGCAGGCTCATGTTGGGAACAGAGGTAGCTAGTTGAACAATGGCCCTTCCCCATAGCACCATGGCAAACTGTTTACGAACTGGGGGGGGGGGAACGTTTTCACTCCCAAATTGCGGAATCTCTCATGTGGGGCCCCAGTCCCCTATCAGCCATTTAAAACTACTTGCCGACCCATACCGAGCACAGTAAAGGCACGTTAGCGGCCTCATGGTTTGGAGATCCAGAGTGTGTGTGTGTGTGTGGGGGGGAGGGCAGTTGGGGTCTACATGCCCTTTTTTTTTCCTTGTAAGAGCATTTTTAATGAGAACTTCCCCCGTTTCCCCTAGGGGACCCTATGTGATGTGATAATCTCCTGAGGGTAACAGAGGCGGAAAGGAAGGAGATGCTGCAAGCATCTGCGTATAGACCCAGTCCTTATGCTGCTATGCTGTGTACCACAATGATGCCAGCAGAATTAATTTAGGAGTTGCCCTGCCCAGAAAACTTCTACAAAGGATTGCAGAGTAGTTCCATGAAAGTTTCCTAGAGATATCCATGGAGGATTGCTAGGCTATCCCAGTCCACATAAACAGTCTTTTCCTTTGCGTAGCTGGAGCGGCCTCTTGTAAGCAGAGAACCACAGCACCTCGCTTTTTCTTCACAGTAAACATGCAATACCACCGAATGTGTGTGCCTGCTAAAGTTTAACTGGGCTTTGATTGTAACTGTATACTTACCAGAGGTGCCTTCCCTGGCATCACGGTTGGCCACTGTGATGTCCTGTGACCCACAGGGGCTCCAGGGTTAAAAATATTTCCTGGCTCTCTGGGAGAATGTGTAATATAATATATGGAGATATACCTATCTCTTTGAACTGGAAGGGACCCCGAAAGGTCATCGAGTCCAGCCCCCTGCCTTCACTAGCAGGACCAAGTACTGATTTTGCCCCAGATCCCTAAATGGCCCCCTCAAGGATTGAACTCACAATCCTGGGTTTAGCAGGCCAACGCTCAAACCACTGAGCTATCCCTCCCCCCACCTCTTGCCTGTCTCCCATTCTCCTCCTCCTCTTCCTCATCCACCATATCATCCTCCTTGTTGTCCTTAGACTCACACACCTGTGAGGTGTCCATGTTGCTTGTGGGAGTGCTGGTAGGGTCACCCCTAAGAATTTCATGCAACTCGTCATAGAACCGGCATGTGTGGGGTTCAGCACCAGAAAGACTGTTCGCCTCCTTTGCCTTCTGGTACGTTCGGCGAAGTTCTTTTATTTTCACATGGCACTGCTGTGTGTCCCTCGTGTAGCCCTTCTCCCCAATTCCATGAGTGATCTTTGCATAGATGTCAGCGTTTCTTCTGCTGGATCAGAGCTCTGCCTGCACAGACTCTTCTCCCCACACAGTGATGATATCCACCACCTCCTGTGCAGACCAGGCTGGAGTGTGTTTGGGGCGTGTAGTCTCCATGATCAAATGTGCTCAAGCTGACATGCTCCCAAGGCTGATCAAACAGGAAATGGGAAATCAAAAATTCCCGGGGCTTTAGCAGAGGAGGGGCTGTTTCCTGTGTGCCTGGCGGTGCAGCAGAGTTGAGAATGATCTCCAGAGTGGTCACAGATGAGCATTGTGGAACACGACCTGGAGGCCAATTAAGTCGAATTACACAACGCTGCATCTGCACCACCTCATAGTCGACCCATGAAAATCGAATTAAGCGCTACGCCTCTCGCAAAGGTGGATTACAGAAGTCGACATTAGAGGCGATTTAAGTCGGTGTAAAGGGCCCGGTGGTGTAGACACATATATTAACAGGTTGAGTTAAGGCAGCTTCCTTCGACCTAACTTTTTAGTGTAGACCAGGCCTAAGACTAAAAATGTCAGAAGAGGCTAGTGACTTTGGATGCCCCAGTTTGAGACAGCTTGGGCCTGATTTTCCCAAGTTCTGAGCACTCCCAACTCCAACTGAAGGAATTCTTAAACACAACCCTACGTTACTATTAATTGAAAAGTCAGGCCATAGCTTGCTTTGTCAGATTTGGGTGGCCCTGTGTAACAATGTTTCCAATGCCCCTAACTCCTCACAAATTCAGACAGCTCCTGTCCACCATGATCATATCATTGATGACAATGCCGGCCTGAGGATTTGGGTGAAGGAAAGTGAGATTATTCTTTATATGCAGTGAATCAGTTAAATATTGGAAAACCCAAAAGGGGTCAAGGAAAGAGGTTACAAGAATGGTGAGTAATGCTATCACCATTCTCCTATTTCAGAAGTAGAGTCCAACTCTGTGCTAGGAGACCAGGCATAGTTACCAACATTTTAAAACAGTGTATCAGGAGAATATTCTCCAAATAAACCAGAGACCTCTGGGCTGCCAACCACTGGAAGATTTTGTAGACATTCTGGTGAGTTTTAGCTCTTATCCTGTATAATGCTCTAAAAATGTTTCTTTGTATTTGTTCTTATCTTGGATTTGAGTGTTATTTCTTTACTAAGCATGTTATTATCACAGTACTTTCAAAACACATTAGACTTTGGTATTGTACCTTACTCATTTGTAATTTGAACCTAATAAGATTTATAACAGTAGTGCCCTATATCACATAGACTCTTTTAGGAATTGCTAGCGAAGTGTTTACAGTGGTGACATAAGTTAATTGTTAATACTGTTGTCGCAAATTAATGTGCTACTGTTTCCATATATAGCGTTGGTCTCTGAAAATTTATATGTTCTACCAATTGTACAATTAACTTGAATCAGGACTGCAGTTTTTTATATAGCGGTATACCATATTGGATACCTCAAAGGTTGTTTCATTTTGTAGTGAGAAATTGTAGTGCCAGATTTGATGTTTAAAGTTACTAACAAAAATCCAAACATTTCAGGGTTTGGGGAAAGAGCTTTATGGACAGAAACAAAAGAGAGAATTTTTGTTGCTTAGATTTATATGGCCTTAACAGGCACTAACTGGAAACATTGCTGACAGTCAGTCTCAGCAGTGAGGTCAGGGAATTAATTAACATAAGGAATTAATTTCTCTGTCACCCCTAGAAGTGAGAGCTGAGTCATCTTGCTGGGGCAGTGTGGGAAAGCTCGCATTGCCACTGCCCGTGCTGTTCCTGTCTTGTGGATAAAGAGAGGACTTCGGTCTCCAGAAGCTTTCAGAGGCACTAAATTCACCTGAGATTTTTCTTTCTAAATTAAGAAAGGAGGGAAATTGGAAAAAAAAAAACAAACAAACTCAGAGGACCTGGGAATTATAGACCAGACAGCCTAACTTCAATACCTGGAAAGATACTGAACCAAATTATTAAACCATCAGTTTGTAAGCACCTGGAGGATAATAGGGTTATAAGGAATAGCCTGCATGGATTTGGCAAGAACAAATCATGCCAAACCAACCTAATTTCCTTCTTTGACAGGGTTACTGGCCTAGTGGATAGGGCGAAGCAGTAGATGTGATATATCTTGGTTTTTAGTAAGCTTTTGATATAGTATCACATGACATTCTCATTAGCAAACTAGGAAAATGTGGTCTAGATGAAATTGCTATAAGGTCGTTGTCACATTTTGGGGGGCAATCCAGGGGTTGTGTCACTGCCTGCCCTGTAACTCTGGGTGCCTTAAGTACTCTGTTACTGCGGCTTACAGCCTGAACACCAACAGCCACCAGATAAACGTGCAGTATCCCGAGTATCTGTGTGCTGTGCAGCCCTGAGTCAGTGCTCTGACCCCAGCAGCCTGCCACAACACACCAGTCCCACCCTGGTTTCCACCAGCCGTGGCTAATCCTGGCAGGGGTGACCCCAAGCACATGTCCAGTCCCAGATTTCCCCCGAACAGTCTGCTCTGCGGTGTTTAGACCTCTCCTGGACCACGCAGAGAAATAATAAATCCATTTACTCCTTTCATGAGTCAATACCCACTGCTCTCCACATTAACTGAAGTTCACAATTCCTTCCATTCAAACACAGCACTGAATTGGTTTAGATTAAAATAAAACAAGTTTATTAACAACAGGACATAAGTTAAGTGATGCCAAATAAGTGATAAAGGTGTAGAGATGGTTACAAGCAAGTAAAAGTGAAAACATGCATCTAAGAGTCTAAAATTTAATCTAGCAAAGTACAGTCTTTGTTTGTTTAAGACGGTTTCTCTCACCAATTATTCTCTGTCCAGCATGGCTGACAGTCTACTAGGGCCTTTCACAGAAGTATGAGGTGCTGGTTTCCCTTGCTGTCTTAGGTGAAAAATAAAGATGGACTCTCTCTATGTCCCTTATATTTCCAAAGAATTGTCTTCGTTCTCAAAGTTAGGAAGGTCTCCTGGGATTCAATCTCCAGTATCTCCATGGGGTGCAGGAGCCATGTTAATTCTCTGTCTCTCGTATTCGGGCTCGAGACAACTCCTGCTGGTTTAGCTTGATAGCTCTGTTTATGGCTAATAGGTAAATTGAAGTAAACGCCCATTCCCTTGTCTAGGTCAGACTTGTCTTATCCTATCACCTTTACCTAGGCTAGGCTCTCTTAGTCTTAAATATTTTCCAGTGACATTATACAGAGGGAATTCATAACATCATATAGAAAGTTAACACATGCATTTTACAATATTATTAATTACCAATGTGTTATTTGTTTTCAAATGGCACCTTACAAGGCACATTTTGTATAAACATCATTGAAGTCGTATGTAAGGTTTGAATACAGAAGAGCTTAGGATCACACCTCCCCCCTTACAAAACTGCAGTAGGATCAGCCCCTAGCTGAACCATATGCAGTGGGTCAGAACCCTCCTGCCCGGACAAGGCATCAGCCGCAATATTTTCTTTCTCCTTAATATGTACAATCTCCAGGGCCGTAGCAACAAAGAACGTGGCCCCCTCCGAACGGTGGCCCCCTCCGAACATATGTCCAGGCGGGGCCCCTTACAATGCAGAAACTGGAATGCAGTATTTATTTTGCCACTTTTACTGGCCCCCTTCCTTGCGGGGCCCCCTCCGGTCGGAGGGTACGGAGGGCGCTCGCTACGCCTCTGACAATCTCCATGTCAGATTTTTGATGCTCTAGTGTAGTAGCTTACAAGTAATGCCTTCGGTTCTGTGTCCTCAGACTACTGGAGAATGGTCAGTTAGTACCCTGAATTTCCTGTTAAAAAGATAGGGCTGTAACTGCTGACTGACCACATTATGGCATAACATTCCTTTTCCACGAGAGTAGTTCTGCTCAGTGGGTAGCAGTTTCTTGCTTAAGAAAGCAATGGGGTGTTTTGTTACTTCCCCTGACTTCATCACCTAGCCCAATGTCTGATGCATCTCTATAGAGTTGAAACATTTTGTCAAAATCTGGACTGGCCAGAACAGGCTTTTCAGACAACATTTCCTTGACCTGATCTTGACACATTTAAGCTTCAGAAAAAAAAAAAAAAGACTAAGGGGCGAGGGGAACCTGATAGTCTTCAAATACGTTAAGGGCTGTTATAAAGAACATGGTGATGAATTGTTGGTGATGAAGTAATGCACTTAACCTGCAGCAAGGGAGATTTAGGTTAGATATTAGGAAAAACTAAACTTTATAACTATGACCATAGCTAAGCTCTGGAATAGGCTTCCAAGGGAGGTTGTGGAACCCCCGTCACTGGGAGTTTTAAAAAAGGTCAGATGAACACCTCCCAGGGATGGTCTAGGTTTACTTGGTCCTGCCTCAGTGCAGGGGGCTTGCTGACTTCTCAAGGTCCCTTCCAGCCCTACATTTCTATGATTCTGTGGAGTCTCTGAACCCTAATCCCTACTGTCCTTGATAATCTTGAACATATACTGAAAACAGGACAGTTTCCTTGATGTCTGAATGTACCATTATGATACTTAACAGTGACATTTCTTGTCCAACACAGGTGACCCACTGGCACAGTCCATACTTTTTTGCCTACTTTCCTACAGCCAGTTCCTTCCCAGCTCTTCTTGCTGATATATTGTCTGGTGGCATAGGATGCATTGGCTTCTCCTGGGTAAGTTGATCATGGCAGATGTTGCTGTACAACACAAAGACCTATCCTACAAAGACCTAAGCATGTGAATAATTTTACTTGGGGTAAGCGGTCCATACTGAAGTCAATGGGGCTACTCACGTAGGAAAAGTTACTCATGAGCATAAGTGTTTCATAACAACTATGGAATGACTCTGATAATGACCTGCAACCTATGAAAACTTTCTATCCAAAAGATGGGGGGTGGGGGCAGTAGTGATAAAATGGCGGGAAACGCTCTGTCTATTCTCTTTTTCTAAAAGGACACTACCAGTCACAAAAATGAGCTCTCAGTAGTTTTACCATCACAGTAGCCTATTATTTAAAAAAAATGTTGTTTCTATGTGAAAGCAATAGGGGACAGAGAGTAATTAATTGACAATATAGGCAGTAATAGTGAAATGACTATACCGAAAATCCTGTCAGAAACACAATGTAAACAGAAAAATATTTGCTTTCTTCTAATCTCTTTCATGTATATTCATTTTAGGTGTCACAAATAACAACTCATTTAAAAAAATTCTAAAGTGAAGTTACTTTTAAACTAAGTTCTTCAAAACAATATTTTATTCTGAAGACAAGGTTTTCCAAGCTGAGTGGTGATAGAGGGAAATACAGGCTCCCGTGTTAAAATAAAATCACTGGCGGGACTGGATGTCTCCGCGGATTGCTAATGGTTTATTGAGCCTTTCAACTCTAGATCACTCACTTGAATTCAGCCCAAATCAGCAGGGACTGGAAGTTGTTAGTGACAAAATGGTTGTTTGCTGGCCTATGTGACAAGAGTTGATGAATTCATTCAGTTCTCACTGGGAAAATGGCCACACTAAAAAAATCATCATCATGATTGGCAATGTGTAAGGCCATAGAAATTGCATTACTCTCTCAGCCCTAGGAGTGGTCTTCCCAGACAGAACTGAAACAATATGGCCAGGCCGCCTGGCAAAACCTGCATTGCTGCCTTTGTTCTACCTGATTTGCAGATACAATGAGGATCTCACCCTCCTGCACTATCAGCCTGGGAGATTTCACAGCACCACAATTCACTTACAAATTAAAATAAACAATGAAGTGATCTAATAAACTCTTCATTGAGCAGTTACTATCCAGCTGTGAGAAGGTAGGGTACTGCATTAGGACCCATTCTGCCACTCTTGTTCACGGAGAACAGTATCCTAGTCTATATTTGTTCTTGTACCTTCCTCATGACCATAGTATCTGAGCACCTTCCATTAGTGCAATAAGTGATGTAGCTAATATCTGTCACATATGGTTCACTCTCTTTCTCATCCTCTTCCCATGAGGAGAATTGTGTGTGTAGTGGACTGTTTTGTTTTTAGTTTCAGGGATTATTTTAAAAATTGATGTCAGAGGGACTATTCAGAGTAAGGCACTAAGTGAGTAAGTGTGTCAGAAGCAGACCCTTAGTTTGACATTTGAAAGTCATGTGTGTAAGTAAGAATATGGTACATTGATCTTTTAGTATGTAGTAGGAGTAAAGTATGGTCACCCCCTCATGTGAGCACTGCATGGCTGCTACCTCATGGAATTTCTCCTGTGATTACTGCCACGTTGTGGTCCCACCAAGCTTTCTCCACTCCCCACTACTAGGAAAGGAAGGAGATAAGGGAGCTTCCCTACTCTGAACCTGCTGGCTGGGCAGGTGGGATGACTCTTCACTGACACTCTCCTACCTCCTCTGCAGCTTGCTTCCATGATCTGTACCATGTGCCAGGTTGGGCAGAACACAGGGACATAAATTATCTCTCCTAATCCAAGTGTAGGGAAATACTTGTGGGGTCTCCAGGGTATGTTGCACTGCACACTCAGCCCAGTTTCTGATGCAGGTTTGAGCCCAGCCCCCACCCCCTCACCCTTCCATCCACACACAAATCTGTCTGACTCAGCTCAGCAAGCACTCAAGAACCAGGTCCTAGGACCCTGCTACAGGGATGGATCAGAGCATGAGTCCCACTAAGACTTAGATCCAAGCCCTGTCGTTTTGCAGTGTGGACTCAGGTCAAGCCACAGACCCAAGTCAGAAGGTCTGTGTAGTGCAGTATGAACACAATAGCACAGATGTGAGACCTGGGTCCGGCAACTGTAAATTCAAGTTTGCAATGCAGTGTGAATGCTCAAGCATGGACTTGGAAACACTAAGTCCACAAGCCCAGGTTCCAGAGACATACCCTCAGAGACCAATGTTTGGCAACTGTTGGTAAAAGTTAAATTTTAAAAGGCAAGCCACTGTAGTTGGTTTATTCCCATTGTTTTATTCCCCAATATAGGCTGCAAGTCCTGCTTGCACAGAGCTGGAGACAGTCATGCTGGATTGGCTGGGAAAGATGATTAATTTGCCTGAAGAGTTTTTAGCTGGGAAGGACGGAGAAGGTGGAGGAGTCATTCAGGTAAGACAGAATGAGAAAACAGACCGTGCAGTGAACATGCATGTCTTCATTGTTTAATAAAGCCTTCAAACCAAAGCACTAACAAAGGGAAGATCAAAGTGTTTCTGCTTTGTTGAACCCCTTCAGATTTAATAGAAACAGAGACAGGCTGTAAGAATGAGCATAAGCCTTTATACGGAGAAACTTTGCACGTGATTATTACTTACAACTAAGAGATCAACATCTCTTGACCACCACATTTAATAGAATAAATAGGAGGAGACAGGGTCATAACATTTTCAATGTCCGACATGAAGGGAAGTGTATTAGGAAGCTCGGCTGGGAGTTTGTTCCCTAAATACCTAAATGATGCCTAAATACGAACCTAGAATCTCAGATGAGATTGTACTTGAGTGACTATCCTATCGCTGCAGTCACACTGCTATTTTTAGTGCACTAGCTTGATCAGAGCTAGCATATGTACATCTACCCAAGGTGGGTATTACACCTCCCAGCTGCAGTGTGGACATACCCTAAGAAATCTCATGATTTCAGGATGGAGAGTGGACAGGTATATGAGGGGTGAGTTGTAATTGTTCAGGGTACCTAAACTTTGCACTCTTATACAATCTGGTGTTTTCTCATTATCAAGTGTAACCTTACCTTTGAACTATAAAGCCTTAAAGATTTTATTTTGTTATGGATACTGTATTTACACCCTTAACTCCATCTTGCAGAGGTTTTTTTTTTTTTTTTAAGCTGAGACTTTTCTTTATTGGGCAGTTTATATTAAAGTGTAGCTCAGTGACACCCTGATATATATTTCTTAGCTTGGAAACTTGACTCTGGTCAGTCCTAGAGTTGCTACCTTTAGCTCAAGCAAACAGCAAACTAAACACTACCCTTAGCCCTCTTTGTCTAGCAATTCTCACTCTGTCTGCACTAAGTCCTCGCCGTGTGAAAGGTGACAGAATGCGGATATGAGGCTGGCTCTCCCCAATGCACTGTTGTTCTCTTCTCCTCCTAGCTGTGCATCCTTATATGTATACTTTACGTATACGGGGAAACTGACAATTAGGGATTAAATGATTAACTTGGTGAGGTGGGGGGAGCACTGATTTAGCAGACTATGTATTGGTCTGGGAGTTTTAACCAGGCGCGCGCTCTCTCTCTCTCTCTCTCTCTCTCTCTCTCTCTCTCACTGACTCACTCTGTGGCCTAGGGCAAGTCACTTAACCTACCTGAGTCTCAGTTTTCCCATCTGTAAATTGTATCTGTAAATTTACCTGCCGCGGGAGGGTTTTGAGACACAATGAATACATCTCAAGCACTTTGAGATCCATTACTAAAAGGTGCTGTGTAAATCCAAATAATGTTAAAGTTACATAGTGTGGCAAAGTGGTAACAAAACTCAGAAGTACCTGTCTCCCATCCTTCTTCTCCATCCAATAGGACACACACTTCTCCCATGATATCTAGACTCTCCTACAAGATCTGACATATGAGGAGGGATGGCTTTGTCAGTAGGGAAGTGGACTGGGAGTCAAGAAATTTGGGTTCACTTCCTGGCTCTGCCACAGAGTCCCTGGGTGACCTTGGGCAAATCACTTAGAGTATCTCTATACTAGAGCTAGACTTACTTGTGTGCTAGCATGCTAAAAATAGCAGTATAGCTGTGGCAGCATGGCTAGATGCCCAAATACCCTTCTTGGGTTTCAGATGGAACTGTACTCAGATGGAACTATACTCAGCCTGTCCCACTGCAGCAGCTATGTTTCTATTTTTAGCACACTAGCTTGATCAGAGCTAGCATGGGTATCTCTACCTGAGCTGGAAATTACATCTTCAGCTCCAGTGTAGACACAGCCTTAGTCTCTCTGTGCCTCCATTTCCTCATCTGTAAAAAAGGAGGATTATAGCCCTTCCACAACTCACAGGATATAGGAACTCTGATATGGGCGCTAGCTAACTGACATCCAAGTGGTATGAGATTCCTAATGTACACAGAAACTACTTTTAATAACTAAATCAAAGCCTTGCATGTCAAAGGAAGCAGTTCTCAATGTAGCTAACAGAACAAAACCAAAAAAAAGGAGTTTCTTGCTCAATTTATTTTTTTCAGATATGATTGCAGGGAAGAGGGGTAGGAACCTTTTCAAAAAGTGAAAAAACAAGGGGTTTTTTTGCTTTGATTTTTAACCCTCCTATCTCACAAATGCTTCATTCAACCTGCCACAAGCTCTCCAGGAAAATTCTACTCTGGCATAAGACCCCACATGTATGCCTGAAAATTAATGTTTACTTCATGACATTAGAGTATGGTTAAAAAAATTGCACTGGAAAGCAATGTTCCCTCTAATTTTTTCCATCTATGTGCGGAATAAATATTGTTATGCACACCAAGGTATGTGCAGATGTGCACCACCAGTAGAAACAAAAAAACTAGATATAATATATAGTTTTTAAAAAGTTACCATGTGGATAATTACTCCAGCCAGGACAGGTTAGGCATTTTAGAACTCACACTTAAATTTAATTCTTTGAGTAGTAAGAGAAATAAAAATTATGAAATGCATAGACCAGTCAAAACAGTAAAATAACACACTTTGAAAGAATAAAATTACAGAGAATATATGTGCATTGCAGGAAATACTAAGAAATAACAACAACAGTAATACAAGTATGTGTTGGGAGGTGAGTATGAAAGAGACTGTGTGTGTGTGTGTGTGTGTGTGTGTGTGTGTGAGAGAGAGAGAGAGAGAGAGAGAGAGAGAGAGAGACTGTGAGCTGGCTGCTGGGGAAGTCTCAGAGACCATGCACAGTCTCTTTAAGAAAGGCACTCACTCATCGCCAGAGGCTTGAGTCATTCAGATCTCAGATCGCAGCAGCTCTGAGTCCTGAGCCAGGCTGTCCCCTCTCGGGTCTGTGGAGATGGGGTACAGGGGCGGGAGGAGGGGGACACCCTGACATCAGCACCCCCCTCACCCTTCCTCCTCTGCACAGCCAGCAAGAGGGTCCCGGGAACAGCTGCAGGAGCAACGTGGCTGCAAAGCAGCGGGAGGAGGGGCACCTGAACACACGCTGCCGGATGTGTGCAGCTCTGCTAATCAACTGTGCGGCACTTGAATGTCTCCTGGGCAGCCACCCAGCCACGCAGCTTAGAGTGAACACAGCTGGAAAGCTAGCTTCAGCCTAGCCTGTGGAAAGACTAGTGCTTCTCCATAATAATCCAGATTTTAATCACTTCCCCCCCACCATTTAAAAATCCAGGCACCTCTGAGGCAAATTATGGCTTTTTTGTTGTTGGTGGTTTTAAATGAAGGTGAATTTAGTGCAGGTGAAAGGTGGTAGATTGACAGCCCTGGAGGTACAATGGTTACAACACGGGGTGTAGAGCTGGTTGGGATTTTTCTGTTTGAAATGTTTTTTGAATGATATGTGATTTCAGCATAATTGAATTTTTTCATGGGTGCCTCATGCCCCTGTTCTTTGAGCTGAGCTCTCTGGTTGGACTACATATCCCATGATGCAATGAAGTCTCCTCTTCTGGTTGAACAGACATGGTCCATCATGGGAATCATGTGATTCCACAGTACATCCTGGGATGTAATCTGGCCAGGGAACCTAGCCCACAGAGGAGAAAGGAAGCATGAGGCACTTGAACTACAACTTCTAGGAAGCACCGTATCTACTCAGGGGGACACAGACTATTGTCAAACCAGTATGAAATTAAATGTTTTTATTCAGCCCAACAAAATGAAATGAGCCATTTTGATCCAGGGATGCTGAAATATTTTATTTTGACAGGAAATGTCAAAACAAAATATTTTGAATGGAAAATTTTTGGAACTTTCCATTCCATGAAAACTTTTATTTCAACTGTGTCCCCCAATGCAAGGTAAAAACAAATGGAAAAATATTGGAATTTCTCTTGGAATGGAACTTGCTCTTTTTGCCACAGACTAACTGGAAGACACAGCAACTGTTTAATGCCATGCAGTAATGATACATGGTACTTTAGCATTTGGGAGCGAAGAACAACTTCAAGTTGAACCTACATGAGGATTTTGAGTCCTAATTATGAACACTAAAGTTCTGTGAAAAGGGTTGAAAAGGTTTTCCTTAAACTTCACTCAAAAACATTCAACATTTTGTTACAGGCTATTTCTAAAATGTCCACCTCTTATAAAAGAAGAAGAGCACCATAAGTATAGTAATAGAAGAGAGTATACAAGAGTGTCCACCATATCTAACAGAGCAGAGCATAGTAGAAAGTCCACTGACAGGAGCATTTGTTAAAGAAACAAATATGATTTTAATAAATACACTTTATGCAATAAAATGAAATATGTAGGACTAAAATGAAGCTGTTTATAATTAGAAACTAAAAGGTATAATGAAATTAAATAATCCAATTAGCAGACTAAAACTCCAGTGCAGCAAAAGGCAAAAATCTATTTAAAAGTTGACCTGCTAAGTGAATATTGGTTACATTTCCCATATAACAAACAACAAAATCCAGACAGCAATGAATGCCTCATACAGGGATAGACTGCTGGTTTGTATGTGTGTGTAACAATACGTTGTGTTTCAGAAGCTCCTCCATTAATGCTTGTTCTCCCTTCAAACTCACTAGTATCTAGTCATAAGATCTCCTCAGTCAAAAATATACCTAACACAACTACTTAAAGACCGTCAAGATTTTCGGCTCAACTGTGTTGTCCTCACTTACACCAGTGTAAATTCAGAGTTATTCCATTCCAACCCCAGTGCCGTAGTTGTGCTAGGAGTATTTACATTAGGATGACTCTGGGTTTTGCATGTACGTGAAACCAACCTTTCTTCATGGGTCTCAACAGCATCAATTTTGTTCTGACGACAGCAGGCAATTATGCCTGTTGTTTATCAGCAGCAAATGTCGCCCTTCCCAACTGACAACACTTGATGGCCTGTAATTTTGTAAGATACCGAGGATCGTTCAAATTTAGGAATTGAAAGTGAGCTTCGTGCTGCCGCTTGAGATGAGGCAATTTGTGCTGCTGATCCTCTCGCTCTTGAAACAATAATGATACAAGTAAGAGAGGGCTTGGCACAGATAACGTGAATGTGAGGCTGCCAATCATTCCTGATGCAAACACCAAACTATTATTGCAGTTTTATATAAACTGAGCCTGTGAAAACTGGCTGTTAATTACATTTGAAAGCCCACATCAATACAAAACACTTTCTTGCTGTGTACCAGGTGACACTTGAAAAAGCCAATAGATGAAGAAAAATTTCAGCTCAGGGTTCTGGTGGACATGAGCATCAGCTCTCGCCAATATTTCTTCCGCCTCTTGAGCCTGCTCACCATGGCAACCTTTGTTTGCTTGCAATAAAAGGGAAGGTATCATCACTGTTCACTTAGCATAGAGTGTAGCTTTAAAGAAAAAAATGCTTTTAAAACTAGCAAGAATAGAAAGCAACCTTCTCACTAGAACTTGTGTGAACGTGCAACGTATGCAACTCAGTTTTGCCTTCTATATAAACAGATAAAAACTTCATTTCCCTTGTGTATTACAAAGGTTGTTTCTTCTGCAAAGAGAGGGATTTTAATTCTGAAAGTAAACAGAGCCCCCAAATAAACAAACACACTCAATCCACAGTCCTTGGCATGGAAAAACAAACCCTTAATTCATGATTTTGGTAGCAACAACCGAGGAACTAGAGAACAAAGGGAATATTTTTCAGAATTGTTGGTAAAAGACTTAAGAGCAAAGTGAGTACATTAGTTACACAACTCATCAGGCTCTCCATGAATCAATTTAGTTATGAAAAAGTGATTATTAGTTAGTTATAAATGGGTTTGGCAGATTTCAATTTTGGGTCTTTTTGTAATTTCAGTGGATAATATTGTTTATTTTTAAGCATTTTCAATTTAATCTATTTAATTTCTCATAGTTGTGGAAAATTTTGGGGGAGGTCAAACAATAGTGGAGTTAGACAGTAATTATTTCATGACAGTGGACTTTGCAATTCAAAAAGTTAATGCTTTATAAATGTTAAAACAAAAATTATCAACAACACATGTCAAACTGTACAAAGAAAATAACCTTACATCAACCTCTAAGTTCTCACACAGCCTTCTTCTTACTTTGTCTATTTGTAAACTTCTGTTATTGATGGAAATATTTGTGTGTGTGCACACGCACGCATGCGGTCATATTAATATTTACTAACACTTACTGATAAACATTTCATCCTTCCATGCCTAGTAATAAAGTGTATTTAGTAAAACCAGAGCTTATTTTAAGATCCATCTATTTTAGGTACTTATATGGCTCCATTACCATATTATCTGAGTACTTTGCAGTCTTTATTGTAGTTAGTTTCCCTTCGCCTCAGTTCTCAAATGTAGAATGGAGGTGTTGTGAGGCTAAGTGACTTACCCAAGCTCACACAGACAGTCTGTGGTAGGTAGCCAAGTCTCCAGCTAGTGCTTTAATCATTGGAGCATCCTAAACTAACTAGTCAGGAACAAGACCACTCCTTAAATACTGCAAGTGCCTAAAAGATACTGAACGTTTCTACAAGTTCTTACCCATTTTATTGATGAAGGAAACTGAGGCACAGAGAGGCTAAGGCCAACCGATTGTGTTGCACCCAAGTTTGAAAATGACAGTTTAAGTGACTAAAGATGATGCAAATGTGTGGCAGAGCCAGGGCTTGAAGCCAGGTTTTCTGAAGTCCAATTCTGTACTCTTGTTACCACATCGTACTGAAAACAGTGTAGAACAGTGGTCTCCAACCTTTTTACGCACAAGATCACTTTTTGAATTAAATGCAACCCAGGATCTACCCCTCCCCTTCCCTAAGGCCCTACCCTTTCCCTGAAGCCTCTCTCTGCTCACTCCATCCCCTTCTCTCCGTTGCTCACTTTCCCCCATTCTCACTCACATTCAACAGGCTGGGGCAGGGGTTTGGGGTTCAGGAGGGGGTGTGGGCTCTGAGTTGGAGCCAAGGGGGGTTGGAGTGTGGGGGGGAGCTCTGGGCTGGGGCAGAGGGTTGGAGTTCAGAGGGGGGGAGGGGTGCAAGCTCTGAGAGGGAGTTTGGGTGCAGGCGGGGGCTCCAGGCTGGGGAAAAAGGGGATGTGGGCTCTGGGAGGGAGTTTGGGTGCCGAAGGGATAAGGGCTGGGGCTGGGGCTTGGGGTGCAGGAGGTGGTATGGGGTGCTGGCTCTGGGAGGGGTCTCAGGATTGGGGGTTGGGGTGTGGGCTCCCACTGGGCAGCACTTACCTCAGGTGGCTCCCAGTCGGCGGCGCAATGGGGCTAAGACAGGCTACCTGCCTGCCCCAGACCCATGCCGTCCCCAGAAGGGGCCAATGTGCCCCTGCGGCCCCTGGGGGGGATGTGGCTCCGTGTGCTGCCCCTCTCTGTGGCACCGCCTCCGCAGCTTCTATTGGCGACAGTTCCCCATTCCTGGCCAATGGGAGCTGCAGGGGTGGTGCTTGCAGGCAGGAGTAGCACGCCGGGACTCCTGCTCCCCCCTCCCACCTCCACTTCCACCGGGGCTGCAGGGGCATACTGGCCGCTTCCGGGAGCGGCGTGGGGCCAGGGCAGACAGGGAGCCTGTCTTAGCAGCAGCCCCACTGCACCACCGGCGACTTTTCATGGCCAGAGACCGCGATCGACTGGGAGAGTCTCCAGGATCGACCAATCCATCGTGATCAACCAGTTGGTGACCACTGCTGTAGAAACACTATGGTAAGGTGCAGGGGTTTGGAAAAGTAACGTAGAACAGGGTAGTATTTTTCAAATAAGAGAAATGCATGTATATTGAACAATGTTGCCTTCTAACAGCATTTGCCCATTAAACAGGTCAGCTGATCGCATTCTTTGTAAAGGTTATATATTGTTTTTAAAAATTATTTTCTTTTGAGAGGGTAGGTATTGTTGATTAGATCCTATATTACATTAGTCAAGTCTGCTTGACCTCTTGTAATACAAAGGCTAAGGGCCTGAATTGTCCAACTCTTGCAGATCTGAGTACTTTTTACACTCAAAAGTAGTCCCATGGGTGCTTAAATATCCTTGTGATGAGCACTTCAGAAATACCTTCTTAAGCAATGGCCTGATGAAAGACTAGACAAATGTTCTCTACAGAAAATTTAAATTGCCTGCTATTGTATACATGGCCCATGCCTGCCTGCACCTGTGCATTGCTTTATCTCCAGCCCCAGGGGAACCAGGCCATTTCCACACCTATTTTTTTCTGACCAAAATGATAGGATGGTTCATTTTCTTTTGAGCCCCCCTAACTTCCTCCTAAACCTTCTCCTTTTGGAAAGACTGTGAATTTGGTGGGTCTTCTCCTCTATTCAAAAGCTGGTCTCCTTCTTGCAGAGGAAGGTGTTAATGATTTTCATTGGAACGGCTGGTGGGAAAGAGTTATGCAGTGAGCAGCCATCACCTATGCTTTGACAAGAGTATGGCTTTTGGGAGATTGTGAAGAGGACCAAGCATGAACTGAGAGAGGAAGCATGGTCCAGTGATTAGGGCACCAGTCTATGACTCAGACGTGCATTCAATTCCATGTGTTACCCGGGGTTCTTTTAACCCAAAGCTCTCGGTAACTTTTACTTTGTGCGAGGTGGTATCAGGAAATAAATCAAGGGAGACACGGCCATCCAACCGATAGATGGCTGGCACAAACAGGGCAACACAAGAGTGCTTTCACTTAAAGCTAAACTTTACATAGTCTCAAGCACTTACACATGTCCGCAACAGGTTAGTGAAACACCCCCAACCCTTGATCCAAAGCTGAGCGTGGCTTTCGAGTGGCACCGTAACAGGCTTCAGCTGGCCAGGCTTCCATCTGCCAGTGGGGACCCGAAGATGCGTCCAGAGGGAGCGTCCCTGAAGAGCCCCTCCTGAGAAGTCCAATTACCTCAAACTTTCCCCCCTTATTTATACATTAGTAATACAATGACATATTCCTTAAAGAAAACTTGCTAAGCAATCAGGGTTAAAAGGTCAGACACCTTATGATTGCCAATTAACCAGAAATATTTTTTTTCAGAGTGTCCATGCCTTTGGGCCCTGACAAACATTCCCGGGGGCACATATAAACAGACTTCTTGTTTTTCTAAAATACATGCACCAGCAATTTTAACACTTTTAGCAAGAAGGGCGTGGGGTCAAGCTGCTCTGTCTGTGGCACCCAAAACCCCCTCCCTTCCTAACTGGTTACACTGAGGCCGCTGCATGACCAATTTACGACCTGCTGACTTAGCTATTCTGTTAGCAATAAGCAAGAATGGTTCAGTATGGCCTGCTAACTTGACTACTATTAGAAACAAGCGATAGTGATTTAGGCACTTTACTGGTTTGCCAAAATCTCCCCGAACACATGCTCTACCCCAGTCTTCCTGTGTGACTTCAGAAGCCATTTGGTTTCTGTGTCTCAGTTCCCATGTGTAAAATGGGATTCTAGTTCTTTCTTACCTCACAGGGGTGTTGTTCATTTAATACATTAAAGATTGCGACATGCTCAGATGCTATGGTGATGGGGAGCCACGTAAATCCCATCGCCATGGGACAGATGAAATGGGGCCTGGCGGCAGCAAAAATGTTGTGTAACCCCCAAGGAGATTACCTAGATTCCTGGGGCTCTGTCTGCTGGCAGCTCAGGGGGAGCCAAGGCAAACTCAGAGTCTGCCCAGCAACCAATTGGGAGTGAGATGGGAGAAGCCATATTTGAGTCAGTCTGGAGCTAGCCAGGGCAAGGGCAGGACTGGCTGTGTGGGAAGCTGGTGAGTCCCAGGCCTGCATGCAGGGTTCCCCTGAAAACTGGCCTCTAGGGACCTGAAAGCAAGATCCCTCTGCTGGGCTTTTCCTTCTCCACTGATGACTCCCAGTTTGTAGAGTTTTGCTGGGAAACTTCCCCAGCCAGGCTGAGTTAGCCCTCCAGATCCCTAGGTGAGACCAGTCACCACATGGTCAGCTCTGCTCTGCCTGCTAGTTCAGGGCTGCTGCCTGCTGTGTGTTTGTCTGGACGCTGGGCTAGGAGACAACAGTTTGGATTTTAGTACAGTTGTGTAACCTGCACCTTGAGCCCTGCACCCCTTTGTGGTGAGGGGAAGCAGCCTGATTCCTGCTTGAAGAGGATCCCTGCCAGCAGAGATCAGCCCCTCTGCAGTGACCGAGGAGTCCAGAGTCATCTCTGAACCTGAGGATTATTCATGGAGTTTGTGAGTGGACCATCTTTTAGTTAAGTCAGTCAGGGAATTTGTTCAGGGGACCCCCTACTTCCTGAATTGTGTCCTCAAGCCAGGGAGTGAGGGTTTGGGGATTTTATAACCTGCTGCATATTAAACCTGTGGAGGGATTTACCACCTTCTCCCATTTGTGAGTCCTTTGGGCTGTACTGAACCCAGTCAGCTACACTGCTAAACCACTGCAGAGAAGAATTTTGTGGTCATAGATCATCAAGGGCCCCAACAAAGTACGCGTACCAACAGGACACTAATCTTACATTTGCTACCTCAAGTCACGTGACTGGGGAAAGTCACAGGTATTAGCAGCGTGGGCACCGGTGACCCTAAAAATAGTGTTTTACCCTGTTATGTATATTTGTCTCCTGTTTAATATAATTATTGTGTTGAATATATTGTATGTGTTTGTGTTATTTCTTGGAAGTCTCCAACTATCTGGCAGGTAAGTGGGGATTACCCTGTGGTTAGAATTTTCCTCTCAAGCTGCCCTAGTGACCCTGCCAGGAAGGAGCGAGGGGTCTGGAGGCACCGCCAAATAAATTCATAGGAAAAAATAAAGAAGATACACCCTGCTGAGTGGGTGGCGGGATTCAGAAGAACCCAGACCTGTCCATCAAAACCTGTAAGCAGATTGGCATTAAAGAAAGTGGAGAGGGGGCGCTACAGTTGTAATCACTGGAAAGACTTTCTTCCACTCCTCACATAAGGAAAGATCTTCCTTACTCCTCCCAGACCTGAATCCTTGATCTTTCTCCTTGACACCAGAGCAGAGCAGTCAGATGTGCACTGAGCTGCCTTTTGCTAGTCTGCATCTTCCTTCGTGCTCCACCCAGCTGACCCTGGGGCTTGTCTTAATCCACCCCTGCAGGGTAAGGTTGCCACTGTCTAATCGCACAAATCCAAACGCCCCGCCCCCTACCCCACCCATTCCCCCAGGCCCTGCCCTTGCCCCACCCCTTCTCCGAGGCCCTGCCACTCACTCACTCTAGCCCCACTCCCTTGGTCGCTTGCTCTCACCCATCCTCACTTACTTTTACCAGGCTAGGGCAGGGGGTTGGGGTGTGGGCTCTGGGCTGGGATGTCAGGCCGAGAGGTTCGGCGTGTGGGAGGGGGCTCATAGCTGAGCCTGAGGCAGGGGGTTGGGGTGCAGGAGGGGGTTTGAAGTGCAGGCTGTGGGAGTGAGTTTGGGTGTGGGAAGGGACTCAGGGCTGGGGCAGGGGGTTGGGGTGCAGAAGGGGGTGTGGGCTCTGGGAGGGAGTTTGGGTGCAGGAGAAGGCTCCAGGCTGGGGCAGGGGGTTGGGATGCAGGATGGGTGTGGGATGTAGGCTCTGGGAGGGAGTCTGGGAGGGGGCTCAGGGCTGGGGCAGGAGGTGGGGGTGCAGGCTCTGGCCAGGCGGCGCTTAAATCGGGTGGCTCCCGGAAGCAGTGGCATGTCTGGCAGGAGCTCCTAGGATGAGGGGTGGCCACACGACTCTCCATGCTGCCCCTGCCCACAGGCACCACCCCCACAGCTCCCATTGGCCACTGTTTCCTGTTCCCAGCCAATGGGAGCTGCGGAGTCAGCACTCTGGGCGGGGCAGCGCACAGAGACCCCCTGGTTCTCCCTGAGCCTAGGGGCCGCAGAGACATGCTGGCCACTTCTGGGAGCGGTGCAGAGCCAGGGCAGACAGGGAGCCTGCCTTAACCCTGCTGTGCCACCGCACTTTTAGTGGCCTAAAATCTCCTGGATTGGCTTCAGTAGCCTCTGGGAGATCAAGCCCAATTCCAGGAGACTCCCGGCCAAACCGGGATGGTTGGCAACCCTACTGCAGGGGGATGTAGATGAGACATTTTCAAAGTGGCATTGCATTTGGCAAATGCTTGGGGCCTGATCCTGCCCCCATTGAAGCTGATGGCAAAACTGTCATTGACTTCAATGGGAGCAAGTTTGCAATTTTTTTAAAAGTTCATAAGCTACAGATTGTGGCTGGCCCTTGGGTCCTTAGGCCTGAGCCCAGGGTGGGAGTTGAGGGTAATAGGATCCAAGGATCTCTTGATGCCAATTGGCCATTCTTTATTTCATTGATGATTCTTTATTTCATGTGTGCACTTTAGATAGAGGGTGTTTATCAAATCTTTAGTAAGGTAGCTAGTGATACTGAATCACAGTTTTTATGCTTAATGAGTTCTCTTCTGGTCAATATATGGCTTATAACAATAAAATTATAATCATTAACAATATATGGTGCCACAATTTTCATAGTGCTCTACAGAAATAAGAGATGTGGTCAGATTCTGATCTCAGTTATACTCATTTAAATCCAAAGCAACTTAATGGAAAGTTACTCTGTGGTTATGCTGATGTAATGAAGATGATCAGTATCTGGTCCCTGTCCTGAACGGGGACACTCTTCCTGCAATCAGATCCTTGTGCCTGCGTGCTCACTGATGTCAGTGGGGATCTACAAAGGTGCAGGGGTTTGCTTGTAAAGAGCTGATTCCAAGACTGGAGCCTAAATCACCCAAACATAGAAAATGAAGAGAAGAGTGAGGAAAGGAGAGGCAAAGGTTAAATTTATTGCACAGTCACATACAGTTTCTTAAACATAATATACAGTTTTTCTGACACAATCTTAGGCGCACATTTGTGTCTATCTTGCAGCAATGCTTCTTACCATGCATGTGGTATAAGAGTTCTCAAATGATTCCATATTGTACCATTTATTTTTGTACAGCTTTCACTCTGAGGCAGATCTTTAACATGCAACATTTTGTTTTCAGTAATTCTCCCTCACGTAATACGTACCATTGGTTTTGAGGGTTCCTTCACTATGTCCCATGGAGTCTCTCTTCTCCATCATAGGGCAGTGCCAGCGAGGCTACTTTGGTTGCATTGCTTGCTGCCAGAACAAAAACAATCAGACGTGTCCAATCAGAAAACCCAGAATTAACAGAGGCAGACATCATGAGCAAGTTGGTGGTCTATGCATCTGATCAGGTGAGGACATCTAAAAATGACACTTGGAATTACTCTACTTGAAAAATGCAGTCACCCTGCTATACAGATTACTTAGATCGTAAACTCTATGGAGTAGGGATCATCTTTTCATTCCGTGTTTGTACAGCACCTTGCACGTTGGGGTCCTGGTTCATGACTGGAACTCCTAGACCCTACCACAATACAAACAGTAAATAATAACAACAGGTGAAAGCATTGTACTACATGTTACAGATTAACAGCCCAATGTTGCCTCCCTTCCTCACACTGAGTATTTATTTTACTCTGCAAGGAATCCCATTGTAGTGGATGAAGATACTGTTTGTGGAATAAGGTGCTAATCAACATGAGTAAGTGTGGCCAATAAACTAACTGATTTGAATGTTGATACACAAAAAGCTGCACTGTATGAGTTATAAACATACCAAGCTTGGTACCTGAAAAAACTGCAGTTGGTTTAAAAATAAGCCTACTAAAATCTGAGTGTATCAATCCAAGTTTGCCCAACATAATCCCTGTTTTCTATCTGCAAATAGTATTTAGCAGATTTACTTAAACTATGAATTCTCAGCATGGCCAGGATCATGAAAAGCTTCTACCATGTATGAAAGCAAACTTTGGCCTTCCAGTTCAGCTGTGCTTGCATTTTAAAACTGCTAATCCTAACAAAGGGGGCCAAGCAACGTCACTTCTTCCAATAAACATGACATTTTATTATCTAAATGTCAGTGAGATAGCAGGAATGTTCCCACTACTTGATATTTAGTTTGAACTAATCCACTGGTTACACCACATTAAAATGGCCAGACGTCAGGTTTCACTGGACTTTACCATCACTGTATATTAAGAAACAATGTAATTTAAAAAGGGCACCTGCTCTTTGTTGGGGGTGGGGAAGGGGAGTATTATAAGGCCATATGTGGGAACAGTCAGGATGTGAGAAGTGGGGAAGGATCCTGATGATTTTTAAAAGCCATGATACAATTGGTCCTTTTTCTCTTTGGAGCTCTAGAGTGTGTGCTGTGCAGATTTCCAGACACAGAGCCTTAAGTTTAATGTACTACTAAGCAGAGCCCCATTGTTTGTCTTTTTTGTTGTTGTAAATGGCTGATCTGAAATGGAGACTGACAGCCCTCCGTGCCTGCTGAAGGTCAGGGGATTTTCTGTCTGCAGAAGGATTCGCCTTAAGACATGGCTGACCTTTCAAAGCTGAGCTCGCCACTCCTTCCGCATTAAGAATAGACCTGTGTGACCCACTGCTCAGTAATCCAAAAGGAATGAAAAACTAAAACAGCCTCCTGTGAGGGGGACAATGCATGTATAGACAAACACAGTGCAAGACAGGGGTGGAGGGAAGCTAAAAGCATGTCAAGTGCGTTCCTGCACAAGATACTTTGCATCTTATCAAACCCGTTGTCCCTCAAGAAAATTCCATTGCAGAAATAGGGCCACTGCAGTAAATGGGAGTTTGCCATTGACATCAGTAAATACAGGATGTAGACCATAGAGTAAATACTGGGGAATGAATATTGTCATGTGTAGCAGGATCTGTAACTAATTTAGCCGGGGCTAAATTAAGTCCTGGCATAAGAGGGCACAACTCTCATTGACTAGAGATTTTAGTATGGACAACCCCAATTCTATTGCATTGTGGTTTGTTAGAATTAAAAACAGGTTTCTGTGGAAGGTTCATGTTTTAAAATCCACCCATTTAATTGCAGGCCCACTCATCAGTGGAAAGGGCAGGATTAATTGGTGGAGTGAAGATTAAAAATATCCCTTCAGATGATAAATTCACTGTTCGCGGATCAGCCCTAAAGAAAGTTTTGCATGAAGACAGAGCTGCTGGTCTTATCCCATTCTTTGTAAGTACTGGCTTTAACAATCTTACTTGTGGATTTACTGCATCTGATAGGCTACTTTTAAGATGACCAGATGATACTGTATGTAATGTAGGAACGTATAGATCTGCACACTAGTTAGAATATGAACATTCCATGAATGTTCTACACAGTACATGAACTTTGCATACAGTCTCTTTTTTTTTTTTTTAAATGGGTGCAAGGGGGCAGGGAAGAAAAGAAAATAACTGAATTCCCTAGGCATTATGGAGGTTTAGGAGACATTTCTTTGCACAACTGGCAACTGGTGTATGTAATGGATTGCCAAATAGAGGCTGTGTCTTTGAATAGAACTAAAGCAGAGAGAGAAGATGCATTTAAAGGGGGGGAGGATGTTAGACTAGACAGGTGGATTGATGTGGGTGAATATCTTGACTTTCTTCTGTCCTGAAATATTGTTATAATCTTTTACATTGGACTTCCAAATTGCAATTGTCACAAATGTGTGTGTTTAATTTTGAGTTTATGGATTGCATGTAGGTGCATGTCAAAAAAAATAAAATAAAATCAACACTTGAAATGACACAATGTCAAACTTAAATATCAGCAAACAGTCAGAACCCCTCCCTGGACCACCAGACTCAATGCTACTTTAGCAAATAAATAAGCCTCACGGTGTGCCCTGAACATCAGCAAGGTGAGGCTATATCAGACGGTGTGTGTATGTGTGTGTGTGCGAGAGAGAGAGAGACTGTATCACCTTTCAATAAGATGACACATGTCAATAATGAGCTGTAAGTCACCACTATTGACTTTACCATTATTTTCCTTTCCCATCAGAATTCATGCATAGTGAACAGTGTTCATATTATATGATCTTTCAGATTGAATACAGTTGTCTTTTTAAAGTGTAGTCACTTTGAGTGACTAATGACAAATAGCACTTTCTCATTCAGAGGATCTGTTCCTTGTGTAAATTCAGAATATCATGCAATCACTTTCAACTACAATAAGTTTTTAGTACATTTTTTTCCTCCTGTTAACCCTGAAGCGTTAATACCACTGAGAGAGTGAACTGGAGTCTATTATCATGCATCAACAAAATTGTTTGCTAATTTCCAATAATTTATACCTGTGCAAATCTGCTGAAGACAATGGAGCTGTACAGGTTTATGTACAGAGAGTGTAATATGGCTAGTAGAACTTTTATCAGTAGTGATGGCAATGAAGCAGGGCCGGCTCTGGCTTTTTGGCCGCCCCAAGCAAAAAAAAAACCGGGGCGGCCAG
>NW_020664531.1:8780704-8803565 GCF_002925995.2 Terrapene triunguis | reverse complement strand
AAAAAAGGGGGCAGCCAGAACGGCAAAGCTCCGTGGCCGGAGCGCGGGTGCAGGGGGACCGGCTGGGGGGCGGGAGGAGGAGGGAGCGGGCGGGAGAGAGAGAGAGAAGGGGGCGGCCAGGGCTACAGCGGGGGCGCTGCCACGCGGCCCCTTCCGCTGCACCACCTCCTGCCGCCTGCCGCGAGGGCTCCGCTCCGATCGGCGGGGAGGGAAGGAAGAGGACTGCCCTGCAGGGCGCTCTGGTTCTCCGCACCGCCGCCCCCTACAGGGCAGCCGGAGCGGACCAAAAAAAAGCGGCCGTGCCGCCCTAGGATTGGGCAGAATGCCGCCTCGAACAATCTGCCGCCCCAAGCACCAGCTTACTCAGCTGGTGCCTGGAGCTGGCCTTGCAATGAAGGGTAAAACCCATCTTGGCTCTCACAGTCCAAGTTGAGTCTACAGGGCTGGCAGTTAGAAAAAGCCCTGTCTTGTCATCTGAAGAAATTTGATATGGAAATTATTAGAAGACTACAAACATGCAAGCCCACAATACCATTTTTACAGAGCTTCTGTTCAGAGCAATCTTATTTGATTCAGAGTAGCCTGTACTTCGTCTTCTCTGTTTACTTAAGGTAAAATTTTCAAAAGGACCTACGTGATTTAGGCTTCTAAGTCCCATTATCAAAAGTGATTTAGGAACCTAGGTATCAGTGAAAGTCAGTCTGAAGTCACTTTTGAAAATTGGACTTAAAAACTTAAATCACTGGACACTTTTGGAAATCTTATCCTTTGCTTGCTTGTTTGTTTGTTTGATTTATTTTGATTGCCTTGGGCTCTGACTTTGTGGTATGTTAAAAGACCATGGCATGAGCACAACAGATGTTTCACAAGTGTAGGGGGATGCTGTTTTCTTGCCTTGGAGAAAAGGAATTGAATAATCTTGATGACCAAGTGAATTCCACCAATTGCCTTCCAGTGGAAATAAGACTCTTGTCCAAAATGAAGGCACCATCACTAAGGCTGCTCACATGAATTTACTTGTGCCATAGAACCTGCTGCAGAGAAATGCGTTTGTAATGGAGATCTCAGTTTCCTCCACTGGGGCAAACACAGCCCAGCACGTCATATAAGCAGCTTTTACATGCAGTGGGAAAGTTTAGCTGGTTTGGTTTGGTTTAACAAGTATATCAGGCTGTTCTGATTTTTTTAACAGCATGCTTCAGTGTTTCGTTTCTGCATGTCGTACACACAGTGCAATTCTGCATCATCTCTCCATGTGCTATCAGAAAGTTAATTGAGTTGCTTTGTTGCTCAGACCTCATCTACACACTCACAATGGAACTCGCCTCATAAATATTCACCATCTATTAATTTTTGCAGCTGTGGGAAAGGGAAATCAAATAATCTGTTTACAGATTCAGTGACACTGTTACAAAGGGTGTCTTTTTTTTAAACTGTATGTTGTCTCACTGGTTGCTTTGCTGTGCAATACAAGCCTTGAAAGGAAACATAGGCTAAGCCTGAGTTAATACGGCCAGTGTCAGCCCTTCCATTTATTTGTATACATAAAACATCTCAGCGAGGATTAGATGAAATCTCCTTATCCTTACTGCTAGCCTCCTAACTGAAAAGTATGCTCATTCTCTCTCATACTGGGCAGTAGCCCATGCACCCCATTCGTGCTCCCTTTTCTGCTCTTCAAGTTCTTTTGTTCTTGAGTAATTTGGGGTTATTTTATTTTGTTCCTGTGACAAAGATACGCAAGTTACTAAAGAAACACCTTCCACCACCTTATTACTCACCTCTTCTTCACTGATCTTTCTCTTAAGAGGGAGATGCAGTGTCAAAGCAGAAAGTTCTGCAAAAGGAACCCTGACGGAAAAGAGTTTGTGACAGCATATAGATCCTTCCATATCTACACTTACAAGCTTACAGTAAGATCTCTCGTTAGCCGTGTTATGCCAATGGGAGAGAGCTCTCCCTTCAACATAATAAAACCAGCTCAATGAGTGGCGGTAACTATGTCTGAGTCAGAGTGTTTTCCACTGACATAGCGCTGGGCACACAAGCACTAAAGTTTTGCCGACCTAAGTGCTAGTGTAGACATGGATCTGGGTTGCCTCTAAGTTCATGCAGTCTCTTGAGCAAAAATGATTTAATAGGGAGGGTGGAAAAGGAAAATAAAACCCTGTGTTTTATGGGCTGGATTCTCCTCTCAAAGGTACATGTATAAATCCGGAATCATTCCATTACAGTTAATAGAAATATAAGTGAGGAGAGATTCAGGCTCATGTGTTTACTGGGCCTGATAGGAAACAGGAGCTCTAATTAAAATAACTTGGTAACAGGGTTATAGCTTTAAGGTTTGGTTATCAGACCTGTTTGGCATTAAAAAAAAAAAAATCTTTGAACTTATATCCACCACTGACGTCTTTTAGCACTAGCAATTTATTCATTGGTGCACTTAGCACAAACTATAGTAAAAGCTGGGAGCAAGTCCAGAGTAGTAGTTTTCATTTGCTTTCCCCAAGTTCAAAGCTGTGTATATTTCCATTACAAAAGATGTTTGAAAAAATCAAGGCACAGCTATAACTCAACAAATTGAAACAGTTGAGTTACACAGGCTATTGACAAACAGGCCCGATCCCATGAGGTGCTGAGTGACTCCTGAGAGGAACTGAAGTTGGCAAGAGTTGAAGGCACTCAGCACCTGGGAGCAAGCCCCAAACTTGGCGAGTATGCTAGGGTGCCCAGCTCTGCAGTTGGGCCCCAATTCAGCAAAGCACTTAAGCACATGCTGAGATCCCATTGACTTAATTAGGACTTAAGCACATGCTGAAACTTAGGTGTTTTAAGTGCTTTGAGATGAAGGTACCTAAACTAGGTGTCTGAGTGCTGGTTTGAGTGTCCAAATGTGCAACACGGTACATTAACTTAGGCTCTAACAAGTTGGAAAATAGGGTCCACTGCATATAAACTACATTCGCTTAGGTGTGTATAAGTAATCTGCGAGTATATTGACTTTCATAAGCCAGTATGGATACATGACAGCAGCTGGTGTATATGTTACAATATACTTCAAAGAGCTATTGCAGTGTACTGCTGCTGCAATATGATCACGTTCTTGTTGACTAATGGCCCAGCAGAGACTCTCTGTGACTCTAGCAGAAACAGCTCTGCTGAGTGATGATTTACAGGATATGCACAAGCAGATACTTGGCATCCAGACCACTTTGGATGGTGATCGTATCAGAACTAGGCTGCTGGAGGTGCCAGCTTTCAGATGAGTTGCAAAACTGAGGTCCTGACCACAAATGATCATCAAAAATTCTAGATTTCACAAGAGTAATGGTGCTAGTTTCATGCCCTGGCCAAATTCTAGTTTGTCTATCTGAATTCCCCCTGCAGTTTGTCAGGTAAGGCATCTTTGCTTTCTGTCTAGAAAGTGGCATTGCAATGTGCTACATTCCACTCCAGAAGTAGCTGCATTACGAAGACAGGCACAGTTATCATCATTGTTAACTATTTCATTAATACAGATCCCAATATGATGAGCATAGTATTGGGGTGGGGGGAAGAGATGGATAGCTTAGCAACTACATGGTAGTGATTTTGAATTGAGTGTATAATATCCTGAGGTATTTTTAAATAGGTCTTGTATTTGCAGTAAAATGACAAGAAGTTTAGCATTCAAAACTCTGTGTCAGGTCTGAAATAACTTTGTGGGCTCCTTTCACCCTATCAGAATTTTAGAAGCTGGGATAAACCAGGCTGAATTTAGCTCAATGTGCATTGTTCATGTGTTAGCATGAATAAATATGACACCTACATAGAGATCACTGTTAATCAATTCTTAAAGTATGTCACATGCTTTAGTTTAGGGGTAGGCAACCTATGGCACGCATGCCAAAGGCGGCACACAAGCTGATTTTCAGTGGCACTCACACTGCCCGGGTCCTGGCCACCGGTCTGGGGGGCTCTGCATTTTAATGTAATTTTAAATGAAGCTTCTTAAACATTTTAAAAACCTTATTTACTTTACATACAACAATAGTTTAGTTATATATTATAGACTTATAGAAAGAGACCGTCTAAAAACGTTAAAATGTATTACTGGCACGCGAAACCTTAAATCAGAGTGAATAAATGAAGACTCAGCACACCACTTCTGAAAGGTTGCTGACCCCTGCTTTAGTATATTTAAATTAAATGAGCTTTCTTGGTTTTCTTATTATGTCCATTGCATTAACCAATAATCTCACTACTTCGATACCTCTGTAGTTTTTGTATGATAAACCCTATTCCTTTATTGAGTCTCATAAAACGTACATAGCTAACTTCGAGAAATGCAAGTAGGCAGATACTAGCTGTTGGCAGAGCAATCCCCCTTATGTATCATTGGGACACCAGTCTCCTGGAAGCTGTGGAAGCAGTGCTCCCTGGGGTTTATAATACAAACCTGCAGGGCATTATAAATATTTGTGCAGGTTTAGTCGTACTCAGGAAAGTACTATATGAGGTGACTGATGCCTGCATTTGGCTGCTTTACATCAGAGCAAGGGCTATGTTATATTTACACAACATGATCTGAAAAGGATAATGCCTTGGGCTCTTCGGAGCTCTCAGTTCCATTTCTGAGACGCTGCCTGTCCCTTGCCCCCTGCACAAATGTGATTATGCTGTTGTAATATGGGTTACAAATTGGGTTAGATTCATTGTTTAGTACTGATGCAAGGTAATGAGAGCCCTGAAGAGAGCAGATGCTGTTACTTTAAGTGGTTTCTGGGAATTAATGCAGGTGGCTTTGGGGTTCATGCACCTACAGAAAAAAACATTAAAATTATTTAAACAGCTGAGCCATTCTTTATGGAACAAGCCATTATTCAAACAACTGAGCATATGTATTGAATGTATACAATCTCTAATTATAATGGCACATTCCTTAAAGTGATTATAGAGAGCGTGTTTGTAGCTTAGTGTAATCATATAATGGTGCTGACACCAGTACACCGTATCTTTCAGCTGGCTGAATTGAGCTCAGCAATAATCTTGCTTCCCTTTATTGTCCCTCACTAACCACTGACACCTCTCCTGCACCCTCTTGGTGAAGGCCAGTAATCTAATTATAATACATATGTACAAAGAAGCAGAGTTATGACTGCGTGTGCCACGGTAATTTTGGGATTTCCTGACATGGGTCCTTAACCGTGTAACCTGAACACTGTAATCATTGTTCTTTATAGCCAACTTGTGCACATGCACTGACACAGCCCCATTTTCATAAAGGTGCTCTGTCTTTTTTAGGGCCCAATTTGCACTTGCACAATTTACATCCCTATTTTTGTACCTACAGTTCAACTGAAGGTGCCAATCTGATACCGGCGCCTCTTCCTGACTATAGGAGCAAATCAAATAGCCAGCAATGCAAGTACTCTAGTTCATTTTCAGTTCATCTGTGGTACAAGATCTGGGTGCATACTACACCAGTAGAATAGAGACCAAGCCTCAACCCTTTTTAAAATGTACCCCATAATTCCTAAAGGCAGGGGTTCATACCTGGGATGCTTCAACCTAAAGAGGGGTTGCAAACAGGGACCAGAGGGCTACAAACACCCTGTCTTTCATATATTTCTGAATGAGATGTGGGACCCAGGATGCTCCCAATATGGAAAGGGGATGGTGATATGGATAAGGCTAAGAACTCTTACTTTTGGTACACAATTCTATCACGGTGTGTGAATAAATCCCCATATCTATGTGTTTGCCATATCCTTTGTTTTCAGAACCTCATTTGTTTCCAAACAAGGTTCACAATAGTTAGATTGAAAAGACCTATTAGATCAGCCCTGCCACATTTTAATCATCCATTTGCCTGTAGCAATTCTTTTATGGTTGACTAAAATATGAATATCCTTATAATTATCATTGTTGTCATGATCAGGTTGAGGGAATAAGTTCTGTGCCTGGTCAGGTGATTTTTTTCATGGTTTTATAAGGCTGCATGAAGTCATGCAAGGGCAGGATATGGCCCCCTTAGAGGACTGTTTTACTAGATATAATTTGGTTGGCCATCTCTATGATATCCGAGTGCTTCCTATAAAACATAAACACACACAAAAAATCTCTTTTCTAGCTGTACCAGCAGGAATGAACATTAACGTTATTGTTGGAGATACATATAATATGGATGCAGATGTGTTTTGAGACGACTATTGCCCTGTGTTTTTAAAAGCCTACTCATAACATAGTATTTGCTCTCCTTTCTTGCAAGCTTTGATGAACAGTGCAATAGTTACCAAAATTGACATTTGAAGTTCTGTTGCTGGCCTCTAAGTTAGTATGAGAGCTAAACAAATATTTCCCCTCAAAATTTGAAGAACAGTGAATGGCCTTTTTTCTGCAAGTCATTTGAAGTTTTCCATTTAAAAAAAAAATTAACTGAAAGAAATTTTTCCTTTTTTAGGAGAAAAAGCACCTAGTCTTTAACTTGTCTAACTTAGCATATGTTAAAGTATACACTGCTTGTTCTACACTACACTCTTTAAAGGTATTAGAACATGTTTCCTAATGCCTAATAACAAACCTTTAAATCTTAGTCTATCCAAAGCCTAAGTGAGAGGAGACTGAGGCTCTAGGTATAAATCCAATCGCAAATCAACTTAACAGCAAACTTAAAACTACTCAATATGGATGGATATGCCACTGTATGTTTATATTAGTAATGGGAAGTTTTGGAAGGTCTCATCAGATTGATACCCAAAATGTAGGCTGCTTCTCCTTACATGAACCTTTTAAAGTCTGCAAATTGCAAATAGAAATCCTGCCAGATTTCCTGTACTTCCCATTTCAAGTTAGGCTATTCTTTCAGTATTCTGGCCTTTCTCATTGTGTTTTACCACTTAGTTTCCTGTCCCACACAGAAACAGGAAGGTCAGAGGCATGGGTAATTTGGGGGGGGGGGGGAATAACCAGACTCTTTCAGACTTCAAAAAATGTTTGATTGTGTTATGGGCAAAAGTTCATTAGGTTGGTTCTTTTTTTATCTTTCCCTAGTTTGCATCTATATGTCTATTACTCCCAAGGTGGATTACTAGGTGACGATTAAATGTGCATGTTCTATTGATAGATATTTTTATTAGAGTACAGGCACATTGCACACTGTGATTACATGTTGGTAAATTTGTGAAAGCATAAATTGGTGTAATTTATTGACTAAGGCAAACCAGAAGGACAAGGTTGTAGAAGGGAAGCAACCAAGAGTAAGAAGGATGTTCTTTAGCTTAAGGCACTGGACTGGGATTCAAGACATTTGGGTTCCGTTCCTGGCCCTGCCACAGACTTCCTGTGAGACCTGGGAATAATTAATCACTTTGGGCCTCAATTCTCCAGCTACAAAGTAGGAATAATAATACTTCCTTTGTCTACCATATATATTTAGACTGTAAACTATCCAGTGCATGGACTGTCTCTCACCATGTGTGTATATACAGCACCTAGCACCAAAGGCCCGCATTTTCATTGGGCTTGTATATGTTTATATCGATCAGAATAACAGTAATATACAAGATAAAGCAGCCCCCACACTTTAGCTTACACTCTCCTGTTGGTTGCTTTCACTCCACATTTTCACTCCTCTCAGGGGAAGTTACAACAGCTTACATTCACCCACTTATATCTTCCTGCTAATGTGAAACTTCCTCCATTATTTACATCACATCTGCATTTGGCCCATTGTGTTCATAGTGCTGCAGACAGTTTAGAAGAGAGAGATGCACACACACAGGGAAGAGTCAGGGAAGCTGACTTTGAGTGTTTAGCATGACCCTGGAAGAGAAGAGCCTGTGAGAAAATCACCAGCCTGTGATAGCGCCAGTAACTTATCCTTAAACCACATTCTGAGCTCAGTTATACCAGCATAAATCAGAATGAATTTCATTGACTTCAGTAGAGCTATTATAGATTGACACTTGCGTAGCTGAAATTAGTGTTTGGAGATATACGTGGAATCAAAATCCTTGGTGCAAACTCCCATAAACTCTGGAACCATCTTGCATCCAGAACGACACACTGCAATTCAGTTGTTGGGTAGGTATTGATTAGAAGGCTGCAATTATGTGTGGGTATTCAGAAGTCCTAAATCACCAGAGTTCTTTCTATTCCTTGAGGTCTTTGTGGCTTGCTGTTTCTCAGTTGGTAATTGTCTTTGCTGGAAAATTTGATTTTAAAGTTTTGCCTTTTGTTTTTCTCTTCAGTTTTGTGCAACACTCGGAACCACATCTTGTTGCTCCTTTGACAGACTGTTAGAACTGGGTCCTATTTGTAAGTCATTCCCTGCTGCTTCTCTCTAAAATTTAAATATAAGTTACAGTCTCTTGTTGGTTCATTTCCTGGGTGTTATGCAGTGTCAGTGTCCAAATGCAATAATCCTGTCTATAAATCTTTCACTTGCAGTTGTTTTCTAATATTGCTTCAAGTAGCAAACTTGTATTTTTAGGCCGGATTACTAACGGGTAAGAAAGATGGCCATAACTTCAAAGTTTTGTTTTTAAAAAACCCTCCTTTGTGGCAACATATTTTAGGACCACAAAATGCTTACGTGCTTGACTTTGTGGCTCCTTTCTTTGGTCTGTTCTGCATGGGTCAGAAAAGCTCCACCTGAAGCAGATTGAAAAAAGGCTGAACTCAATGTCTTTCCTTGTGCCCCTCTGTCACTTTGCATCAGTCAGGACACACAGGTGAATGAGTTGAGACACAAGGGTGGTTTAAGTGGCAGGCAGCAACTTTAGTAACGTATCACTGTTATCTGTCCTGTCTCCCATATACCAGGTATTAACATGGGTCCAATGCAGGATTACAGGGCTCCCACCATATAGCCAATAACTAGGGGTAGACCTTCCTCAGCCTACCTCTAAGATTCAGCTCACTTTGCTAAATCCTCTCACCCTGCCTCCTGTGAGGGGGATACAGCATACCAAAAGAGGGACCTCATTTCTCAAAGACTTCGTCTCTCCTTTTCCCAAGGTCCACCAATGAAATCACAGATCTGTTCCACTCCTGGGAGCTGGCTCTTTTGGCCTCTTATTTGCACCAACCGCAAGTTGCAACAAGCTAAACAGTCACACAAGTTATTGTTGTTAAATTCTAA
The DNA here is from genome assembly GCF_002925995.2 of Terrapene triunguis. Classification (NCBI taxonomy): domain Eukaryota; kingdom Metazoa; phylum Chordata; order Testudines; family Emydidae; genus Terrapene; species Terrapene triunguis. The sequence continues at coordinate 8,794,441 of NW_020664531.1, read as the reverse complement.
GTTCTCTTCTATTTAACCTTAACTATGCCTTCATAATGCTGTGAGATAGGCAAAAAATTCTACCAGGCCTCTGCCAATTTAGCCCAATGGGAAAAATTCCTTCCTGATCCCCAAAACAAGGGGGTGATCAGACCTGCAGCATCCTAATAAACACAGCTCCTATAATACAGGGACGGAGGATGAGGCACTAAAAATGGAGCAAGAGGCTCCAAAAATTTCAGTCCAGGGTTTAAATGAACAGTATTGCCAATATCAGGAGATCAAGTCATGAGTCAGACCCCGCAAAAAAATCATGAGATTGGCCCAAAAGTCATGAGACTTTTTAAAGAAAAAGATTCTATTGTGTTTTCTCAGTCTGTCTTTTGAGTTTCTTTATTCTCCCTGCCTGACCCCAGCATCTGCAAAACAATTTATTGGATAAAATGATTTTGGCCCTTGCTGCAGGAGCTCTTACTCACCTATTTGTTCATCCACTGCCCACTAATTAATCCTGTCCACAAGTTTCCCCCTCTGTTCAGCCCCACTATGTTGGTTTACCCCACCCACATCCTGGACTCAGTTTAGTTTCCCACCATCAATTCAGCCCTTCCATCAGTCCCCATCCCCATGGTACGGCCCTACCCTCCAAGCCTCACATCTGTTCCTCCTGGGGTTCTTGCTCCCCCTGCTCCCAGGCCTGGGGGACTGCAGCAGGGTTCCCACTCCCCTTTCCAAGGCTGGGGGGCAGATCTAGGGGCTCTTCACCCCCTCTACTGCTTCCCAGGCCGGGTGCTTCATGGGGGAGGAGAGGAGCAGATGCACCATCCTGTCCATATTTCTCACAGTCAGGGAAGGGGAAGAGGGAGTGGAGTTGTTCTCAGCTGCTGGGCTCTTTCCTATCTCCTCCCCTCCTATGAGGTTGGTGAGAGGAGGGGAGAGATTCTGCCAGCTTCCATTTGTGTGAAGGGTGGAGCTTCTCGCATCATCTCGAGACAGGCTCCGACACCCTCTGAAATCCCTTCACCTGTGATAAAACTATAAGAGTTGGCAATACTAGATTAATGAAAGTTGAGAGTAAGGAGCCACCTGGCTCCCATCTCTTTCTGCCTGGGCAACGGGAAGCAGAGAGCTCATAGAGGAGGGGCCATCCCTGCATTCCTCCAGCATGTGCTCCCCCCTTCTTCCTCAGGGGCTGTCCCCCTCCCCTACAGGTCCACTCAAGTTTTCCACCATTGAACAGTGTGGATGGCATTTTTTGTCTCTTTGCTTCCCACCACTATAGAGACGAAAGAAGTAAGAAACAAAGGGACAGAAGTATTTTCCTTGCCCCTCCTCCCACTTACCCGTCCTGCTCTAGCCCCAGTGAGTTGCACTGACTAGATTGAGTCATTGACTCCTATTGCAAGATTGTTACCTGATAAATTATGAACAACTTTGGCCTTGAACAGTGGTTGGTATGAAACACGTGCTCACTGCATAATCAGAGTGACATACAGGTATAGATTACACTTGGGGTAGCAATATGTCTAGAACAAACATTTTGTAGTTATAAAAAACCCTGAATGCCTTGATGGTTGCAATTTTTCATGTCACTATTTTGGGCATCTTCAAAGATGTTTTTGGGGCACAGGGACATTGTATGAAAAACCAGAATCATCCTGGTAAAACTAGGATGAGATTTGCTGTATTGTGAATTAATCTGGGGGAAAAACAGAGAGTGTGCGTTGCCCTGTTTGAACGCTTGAGTTGTAATAATTTGTTTCCGTGTATGTAGTACAAACAGGCTTCAGGGCTTCAATCTGTTCCTAATCCTGCTCCCCTAGGCTGTTTGTCATCGTTTGCTTAACAGCTAGTAATGAGTCTACTGTTCAGGAAATAGCCTGCAGACTCAATATCGTAAAATAGGGACACATCACATTAGGGGTAGAATAACAAGCTGTGAATGTGGAGCTTTTTAAAATCACTTTTGGTGAAATTGCCCTTGTGCAGAGGGGTCCAGCACAAGACTAGTGTGCTGCTTGAAGCACAAGCCTTTGTCCTGGCCCCTGTGCACAGGGGTGAACTTCACCCTCAGTGTACATATGTATAAGTCATAAAATGAGTAACACACCCAGAGCCAGGTGAACTCAGTGCAAAACAATAATAATAATCTCAAACATTTGTTCAAATAAAAGCTGAGAATTAACTTTGAGGAGATACACAATTTTTTAATGTGTTTTTTGCAAACATTTATGCAAATGAATTTTAGTTCACAAGAATCCAAGTACTTGTGTAACTAATCTTTGCACATGAATATTGATTTGAGTGTGTGTGTGTGATTATATAATGTAAAAAAAAAATATGCACCAGAAGTGTTTGGTGGCTGTTGTGACTGATTTTGTTGGCTTGTTTCAATGCCGTCCAGTCATGGACCAGAAACATTACCATATGACTTACTGTCAATGAACAGTCGCATAGAGTGAACAGTGAGGTCCATATTCTGAAATATTTTTGCAAAAACAATTTATTGAATAATTTAAGGTAACAGATTTGTAATACGTCAAAGTTTGCTCATCGGTAAGAACAAAGTTTGTTTATAGTTTAATATCCCAAAATAAATTCATTGCTGTAAATAGTTTGTTCACTCTGTTAGGTCCCTGGAAACTCATGTCATATAAGAATGTATCATCTTGGAGCTCTCACCATTGCTAAAAGGGGCCAGCAAAGTCAAAACTCGTGTTGCTATTCCAGTTACAAAAATAGAGAGCTTTCTTTATAGAAATTAATTAACATCACTAGTTTTTTTAAAGAAATACATATTTTAAGCATCCTGAATTGATCATAAATTAAGATTTTGTATTGCAAGTTAATAGTAAACAGAGTGTCTAAGGGCTCAATCCTGTTAATAGAACTGTGGAGATGGGAAGGGTCTGTGTGCATGGATTCTTTAGCAGAACAGAGGCCTATGTGATGCGACCTCTTAGATCTCTGTCCTAATTGAATTGATAAAATATGAATGGCAAAGAAAAAACAAAATTGCAGGGACTGCAAATCCCCTCTAGTCACTTGGTCTAATGCAAAGAAAATGTTTTAAAGAAAAAAGCTGTCTTTGCTTATTTAATTTCCTTCATTTTTTTCCAGGCAATAAGGAGAATATCTGGATGCATATTGATGCAGCATATGCAGGGAGTGCTTTCATCTGCCCTGAATTCCGACATCTTCTAAATGGCGTGGAGGTTTGTGATGCTCCCCAGGGGTACCCAGGGTTGCGTGGGACCTCAGCACCACCTACCCTTAGTGTGAAGCAGTCTTGTCTGTGCCTGCCTGTGGATTAGCTCCCTGAAACCAACAACCTCTGGGAGTACAAGCCTTCCTGGCCCCCCCGCAGGCCTCGCTCTCTGTGTACAAGGAGCGACAGGCACACACCAACCCCTGAATACTCAAAGTATTCCCTGAAGTTTCCAGCCCCTTATCCACTGGACACTCACAGTATTGCCAGAGCTGCTGTTCACAAAGGACAGTACATACCAGATTGTAAGATTCAACTGAGGACAATCACTTTGCTTAACATAGGGGGTGGGTGTGTGTGTGTATGTATACATATATATAGTGAAAACGAGAATAAGTTTATTATCAAAGAATAGCGATTCAAGTAATAGTGAGTAAGAATATCTAAATCACTTGGTAAACTGGGTGCAAGTGAACAATGCACATTTTAATACGGCTAAATGTATATATCTAGGACCAAAGAATGTAGGGCAGCCTTACAGGATGGGGGATTCTATCCTGGGAAGCAGTGACTCTGAAAAAGATTTGGGGGTCGTGGAGGATAATCAGCTGAACATGAGCTCCCAATGTGACTCTGTGGCCAAAAGAGCTAATGAGATCCTGGGACAATTAAACAAGGGAGTCTCGCATAAGAGCAGAAGAGTTATTTTACCTCTGAATTTGGCACTGGTGCGACTGCTGCTTGAATACTGTATACTGTGTCCTGTTCTGGTGCCCACAATTCAAGAAGGACATTGATAAATTGGAGAGGGTTCAGAAAAGAATCATGGAAATTATTTTGGGGAAGTTCTATGGCCCTGTGTTATACAGGTGGTAAGACTAGATGATCACAATGGTCCCTTCTGGCCTTAGAATCTATGAATATTGGAAACAAATGGTTACATGGAAAACAAAATCATAACATGCTTTCTAGACACTAAACTTGACTAACAAGTTACTTTAATCTAAAGATGTTTATCTCACCCAAAGTTCTCTCCAACGTACACCCCTTTTTTTCATTAAGCAAAAGCGCTATCCTCTTACTTCTTCAGAGAAGGGTGCCAGGGCATCCCTTTCCTCCCTACCCAAATATACTCAAGTAAATATTTGATATGTACCTCTCTGCCCCTGCTGTGTTCACTGTCCTGTTAGTTCTGTCTTACAATCCTTCATTTACATTCAGTTCAGACTGGAGATAGGAGACCCATTGTAAACAACACAAGACTCAAATTAGATGTAAACAAATAGATGGAGAGACATCTCAGTCTGACAGCAAACCTGTTTTTCACTCTTCCTTGTGTCTAATACCTTGATACAAAGTTTAAGAACATATTTTCAGTGTGTATCCATAACTCCTTACATAGTATCTGTACATACATTTCACAATGATATTAATGACCAATGTGACACTGGCTTTCATTTCAGACCTCACATAACATTCTTTAGTAAACCAGAATGTACTTCGTAGAATCAGGAGATTCCTGCAACCTTCCTATGCACTCTCTTGTCAGCTGACAAAAAAGAAAGGCCCCATAGATTCTTAAACCTCTGCTTTCCTGTGACTGTAACCCAGAGTCCATGCTCGATCAAGATGCTGCACTTCTGTACAAAATATCAAAAGTGATGGATAGAAACCAAACTTTGTGTAAGTCTGGCCATGCTGGCGAAGAGCATTTCCTTCCTTTGGCCCCCCAGCACCTCCTCTGGCACCGTGAAAAGATATTGGAGGAGGAGGCGTAGGTTTGTGTGTTTTACCAGAAGCCCTTGCACCCAGCCAGTCTAGTCCCTGTCCCGTCCCACAAATGATCCCCAAATCAGCAGAAACGACTCCGAGAGGACCTGGAAGTTGCTCCTTCCCACAGCTTGGATCTTGATCAGGACATAAACTTCTTTTAAGTTCCAAGTAGGGAAGGATTATATCAAAATGTTGGATTGTTGATTCAGACCACTATCGAGACAGGGGTCAGCTGTTAAATGCAATCCAGATCCTCCCGAAGTTTAGAGAAAGGGCTGCATGTCCAGCATTTTGGTTTTTGGGCCCATCTTAGTCATCATTCAGTAAGTTTGTCCTACAGGCTAAGCTACAAAAGGCAGCAACCTAAACTCATAACTGTGGTCTTAGGCACATTTGGGAGGAATTTGTATTGTGACAAAGTTCCTCCTCTACCTTGGTGGGTCCTGCGCTTATTGGCAGATTTGCTCGCCTCAGAGATCTTCCCCTCTGGTGGAACCCACAGTCCGGATCAACTCCTCCTGTGTCTGATCAGGAGTTGGGAGGTTTGGGGGGAACCTGGGCCCGCCCTCTACTCCGGGTTCCAGCCCAGGGCCCTGTGGATTGCAGCTGTCTATAGTGCCTCCTGTAACAGTTTCATGACAGCTACAACTCCCTGGGCTACTTCCCCATGGCCTCCTCCAAACACCTTCCTTATTCTCACCACAGGACCTTCCTCCTGGTGTCTGATAACGCTTGTACTCCTCAGTCCTCCAGCAGCACACCCTCTCACTCTCAGCTCCATGCACCTCTTGCTCCCAGTTCCTCACACTCGCACCACAAACTGAAGTGAGCTCCTTTTTTAAACCCAGGTGCCATGATTAGCCTGCCTTAATTGATTCTAGCAGCTTCTTGATTGGCTGCAGGTGTTCTAATCAGCCTGTCTGCCTTAATTGTTTCCAGAAAGTTCCTGATTGTCCTGGAACCTTCCCTGTTACCTTACCCAGGGAAAAGGGACCTACTTAATCTGGGGCTAATATATCTGCCTTCTATCACTCTCCTGTATCCACTGGCTCCCTTGACACCTTCGAGGAGCAGTGGGCGCTGTTCGGGGTTCTCTGCTTGGTGTCCCCGTCTGGTTCGCTTCATTTGACCCTTTGACCTCACTCCTGTCCCTGTTCTTTTATTAGTTGTCCCCCGTAATGTTTTGGTCTCCAGGTCCTGTGGACCCCCCCCTTGGGCTGGGGGGGATCCTTTAGCAGTGGGCGGGCTTCGCCCGCCCACTTCCTGGATCCCAATAGGATCACTCTCCTGTAGCCATCTGGCCTGACCCTGTCACAGTATAAATAAGGTAACATTAAAAGATTTGAGAACCATAGATCCATTTTTGAAATGCTCCTCTTGGGAGTGAATCCTTACAGCTGCTTTTAGAGCGTAAAATTTGTGCAAAAATGCAGAGTTGAACACAGACAAACTTGCTCCTCAGAGAAGCAAAACTTAGCTTTGCCAACTCTCACAATTTTATCATATCAAAAATGGCTTTAGTTTATAATGGTTACCATGTCAGGTAAAACCATTTCTGCAATTTTTACACACGCACAAAAATTTGCTGTTCAAAATACCAAGTAGCACTGAATCAACCCAGGATGAGAAAGAGTGACTTTTGCTTAAATATCCTGGTAGAGAACATTTTAACATCCTAATTCTATAACGTTTTTAAAATATAACAACCACTATCTCACCTGTTTTGAAAGCAAGACATAGAAGTATTACTATATACCTCCTACGGGGCATATACCATAGGGTTGCCAACCCTCCATGATTGTCCTGGAGTCTCCAGAAATTAAAGATTCATCTTTAATTAAAGATTTTGTCATTTGATGAAACCTCCAGGAATACGTCCAACCAAAATTGGCAACCCTACATATAAGGCCAGACTGTGGCTGTGTCTATAACAGATGGTGTTTAATATTTGAAAATGAGTCAGTTGAAATTTTCTTCCAATAACTCTCAGGTTCCTTTTTCTTTTCCTCTTACTGAGTCACTTGGCACTTAGTTGCTTAGATAAGGGTGCTGCAATTTCCTGATGCTCCCCTCACACAGTCAGATAAGTCCTTGTCTTCCACGTCAGTGGAGAAAATATCACTGTTTGGTAAAGACAGAAATTTAAACAGAGCAGCTCTGATAGGTAGACTAATAAAAGAGGAGGAAAAACCTAACAAATGAAGCATTTCTCTCTCATTCTTTTTTTTTTTATCAGCAAATGAAGCTTGCTGTAATTTCCTGTGTGGGTTTTATTTATTATTTTTATTGGTTCCTGTAGGAAATGAATCAACATCCATTGCACAGCCAGCATCTGTCAGTGTAGCAACTATTCAACAGCTCTGAATAGATTCCCTACCTCAGATATTAGAAGGATAAAAAACTCCTCCAACATGGGCAACCACTGCCCTTTCACCAAAGATGAGGAAGTTAATGAGAAACAAATGTGAAAAAATAGCTATTAGGTGGCGACTGGTGCTTCAAGATCCCCACTTCTCCTTTGTGTCCCTGCTGTTCAACATCAACTGCTGCCACAGGACCTAAAGTAGAAGACTTTCAACACAAATGTCCTTCATGCCTTTCACAGCATGAAGCTTCTATACTGAATACGTGTAATGCGAAGTTGATATTGTCAAAAATTTAACATATAGCTATGCGTTCTGTGTAGAACTGGTTGAAAGTGGGGGGTTTTTTGTATAAATTTAGTTTAGATGAGAAATGACTGACTAAATGAAAAAAAATTTAGGGAAAAAATGATTTTTGACCACCTTTAATTCTGTGGTTAGACTGACTGAAACACAATTCTAGATCAAAATCTATATTACCTGGGTGTGCACACATATAAAATATATGTCTATGTTTATATTAATTGCTTACTCTGTGAAATAGTGAAATCTAGGAACTCTTGAGTAGAAAATGGGCTAAAAACCAAAATTTGGGATGTCTTTTGTTTATAATGAGTTTTTTGTTTACATTGAGATAATGTTTATATATGATATATATTAAAATAAAGTTCAAAAAATCTATATTAAAAGCACATTATCAATGGCACAAGTCAAACATTCAAGATTTAGGAGATGCCAGAAGTTAGGTTGTCCAAGCACCCTGAATTCTGCTCCCTTGTGTGTATGCATAATGGCTCTGATTCAGCCAAGTGTACTTAAGCATATGTATAACTTTGAGCAAGCATGTAGTCCTGTTGACCCCTGAAGGCTTACATGAGGCTTACATGGTAGATATTCCTTTTGATGGTCCTCTGTGCGGGATGAATTTCACTCAACATGCACATATAACTCTCATTCACGTTAGAATTTCAGGAAAGCATTTCGTTTATGTTTTAGTGCTGTCCTGAATCTGGGTGCAATTGGGAAAATTGACAGTGCTTTTATAACTTGAGGACTCTGACCCATATTTTTTCTAATTCTTCTTTTTTTTAAACCCTGTCAGTTTGCAGATTCATTTAACTTTAACCCTCACAAATGGCTCCTAGTGAATTTTGACTGCTCTGCTATGTGGTAAGTAATACAGGATATATAAAGTTGTCAGAAATAGTAAACTTTATGGTGAAGCACACTCTTTCTAAACACTTTTATTCCCTTTGTCACATAGAAATATGGAGTTTTGTCTAGTGTTTGCCTAAGTGAATGATTCACAGTAGTATGATAAATTGTTGGACTGAGGTGGTAGAAAACCAGAGATGGGTCTGAGCCCTGAAGTTTGGAGGTAGACATGAACATTCAGGAGATTCAGATTTATTCCATTTTGTGCCCATCATTTACAGAAATGAATTGCACATTACACCAAGATTCTTTCTCTATTTTGATATGGTCTCTCTGAGTCTTGACTGCACACTTTAAACACCTTTGTTTATAGAGTCTGGACTTTAGTAGATTCAGAGCAGTGCGATTCAAAGAAGCCTTTGTAAATGTTTTTCAATTATTTTCATTATTCATGTGTGAGGAGCAAGACTGTATTTTGTGTTCCAAAGAGGTGCCACAGAAAAACCTGCAGGTACATCGGGGACACAAAGCAAAATGGCCTAAAGGAAACAATCATCATCACAAGGAGAATATTATTATTATTAATAATAATAATAAAAAACAGAATAATATAAAATTCTCATAACAGACAATCCCATAGCTAGGACTTAGAGTTTCCCAACACAACTAAGTGTATTGCCAACATCTTGCAGTCACCCACCATCTGAGTATATTGATTACCAAAAGAGCTGCTCAGGAAATGGTAAATATTTTCCATGAAAAATTTCAAAAGAAACTTTTTTAAAAAAATCGTTTTTTTAAAAACCGTTCAGTTTTCAAAAACTGAAAAAAATTGGCTTTAAATTTTTTGTTGAAAAACTAACATTTTCATTTTGGAAAAAAGGCCATTTTTCATTTTAAAAAAAAGTCAGATGAAAAATCTGGAACAGTACTAATTATCAATACTTTCCCTCTCTCTTATCTTCAGCATTACTAATGTGTAAAAACATGAGACTTTTGTGCCTATGGCTTCATCCCTAGTTACAAATGTACATATCACCATGTAATAGGAGTTTTTCAGCTCGTAGGTTAGGGTTGCTAACTCTAAACTGTCCAGATCAGTGTCCTACTGCAAATGTACTTCTTTTTGGTAGGTATCAGTAGGTTATTATGATTATTCATCACTGTAGCACCTAGGAGCCCTCATCATGAACTAGGACCCCCATTGTGCTAGGTGCTGTGCAAATGCAGAACAGAAACAGTCCCTGTTTCTGGTGTTTTGATTCTGCCTCATTCTTACTGGTAGTCACATCTCAATAAAGAATATTTTGAGGTTTAGAACCAAGCCCTAGAGTGTAATTATCTCATGCTGAGATGTGTGTCTCTGTGTAAACATTAGAAGGGAGAAGGGCGGAATTCATTTTCTTGCTTCCCCCTCAACTCCCTTTCATGATTCAGAGAACCAAGTGTCTGAGAAGCCACTGATGGAAGTGAGGAAATGAACCATCATACTCTTGGCTTTCTCTCTCAATTCAGTTCTCATAAATTAACGGGCCTCTTATGGCAACAAAAAGTTATAAGAAACTCAGTAGCTGCATTCATGAGCAGTTAGAGCAAACACTTTTCATTTCTTTGAAAGGAAAGTAGTTTAAATCACAAAATAACTACTGAATGGTGCAATATCTAGACATTGTTAGAGTATGAATTTGCTCTTGCTTGCACGGACAAAAATCTATGGAGTTACACCAATGTAAAACTGGCGTAAGTCAGAGGAGACTCGGGCCTTGAAGAGGAGATTTTCAAAGGCTCAAACGGCAGTGAGATGCCTCACTTACGTTTGTGCATCCCTTGGAAAATCTCCCCCTTAATCCCTTCCACTCATAATTCTGTTAAGCCAAGTTAAAAGTATGTAAAAACAATTACAAAGTCATTTTTTGAATTGTATTGCTCCTACTCTGCCAAAGCCCAGACATTTAAAAATCTTTATATATGCATGTATGCACAATTGTAAAAAATAACCTTAAAAGAATTCACTCAAAAATCCGGGCAACCTTAACTTTGTAAAGTCCAAACTCTCTTCATTTTGAATTCTTTACTTGGCAACTTTAACATTTTGAATGTAGTTTTTTAAACTGAATTTCCGACGGCTTGTGGTAGTGGTTTATCATGACAGATAAATTCTATGATGTAGAACAACTTTCTAGACAGCACTGGAACAGTGAACTCACACTTTGTGCGTTGGTTTGTGCATAATCCTATGGAATGAGATAGGGTTCCTCCCAGACTCCAGGGGCATACAGTCTCAGGCCCTAGAGGTAGTTTGCAATTCACTGCGAATGGATAAACTATTCCTATTTAGTTCTCAGTCCACAGAGCAAGGTCCATATAAATCTTGTCCAAACCTGGGTGCTTAAAGTTAGGCACATTAATCCTAGTTTAGGCACCTAAATAAAAGTAGCCTGACTTTCACAGGAGTGAGAACCTGCAGTTCCTGTTGGAGTTAATGGGTGCTCAGAAGTACATACAGTCATCAGGGTCTCTCTTCCTTTCTCTTTAAATGCACTATTAATTAGTATTATTATTTTATTAGTCTGATTTTTTATTATTATTAAAATGATCCTGTTTGTATCAAGAAAGAGCAAAACCACTCCAGGCAGGCCAATAACGCTAGCAGCAGAATACCTTCATTTTACGCCTCAATAACACTGAATGATTCCAATGAGACCTACTTTTTTATTCTGATCATAAAAATATAGCAATGTTGGTTTCTGACCCACAGGAAAGCCTTGGGGGAAACAAACCTCCATACATGAAAGCAACTGTCTCCAGACATATGATCTTCTATATGTGGGCAGCACTACATTCCGTTATTAATCCTGCTATATTTTCCACCAATAACTTGAAAGGTTTCCTTATTGCCCTACTGGATTACCACTTTGTGTTATTGTTCACACACATTCATTATCTATGTGCTGCCAGGATGAGTTACCCTTCATAGCACTATTGTGGGGGGCTTTTTTGTTTGTTTTTTTCTCTAGCTAATACTTTACATCAGTCACTTTCTCTGCCTCATCCTTCCAATGAATTACCTTTCCCAAAGACCCAGTTAATCAGTCAAAGGGGGGGAAAGCACTGCTGGAACAATCCAGCGCTCCCAAATTCTTCTGCAAAGCAACTGCAGAAGTCTCTTCTAAGCAAAGCTGTGATACTTACTGTAGATGACCTCCTGTAGCAATTTGCTTGATTAGATTTCTCCCTCGGGTTCAAATGCAATGGTGTTTACATCCATTCACATGCATGCACAGGGCCAATTTCTTATTCTTGCCTGTTTAATCTGCCAAGGCATTTATACTGTAGTTATCACTGGTGTCTAAGCACTTCAAAACCACAGCCTGAAACGCATAGGCATCCCTATAATTTTGGTTGTGGGTCTGATCTAAAACCAGAAGGACATATTTCTGATTCCACCAGATAAAAGATCTTACAAAAGCAGCTGCTCTCATAAGATTTTGACTCTGTATGGAGGAAAATCTCATGAGAGCTGGGAAGATTTCTGCCACTTTGGGCTGAAGCTTCATCAGAATACATTGCAAGATGTTGGTGCCATTGGGGCCTCACTTCAGCAACGCACTTAAGCATGTGCTTAAGTCCCATTGATTTAAAAGGGAATTAAACATGTACTTAAAGGTAAGTATAGGAGTAAGTGCTTTGCTGAAGAGGGGCCTGAAGCCAAGCCTGAACCCAAACCCTGAACTGGAGCCTAAACACAGTCCAGGTTTAAACATCAACTCTCTCTGAAGAATGGGAATTCCACCTAATACAAAGGTGAAACATCAGATGGAAATATATTCATAAAGGCTGGGATTTTCAAAGGAGTCTGAGGGCTTGTCTACATGGCAATTTAGTGTGCAGCAAGCCAGGGTGTGATCTACAGCTCACAAGCCTGCCACGCACTAACTGGCCAGTTAGACCCTGCTATCATACACTAAAAGGTCCAAATGCACTTTGACCTACAGCTGTTCCGAAATGCACTAAGGAACTTTTAATGTGCGATAGCAGGGTCCACACAGCCAGTCAGTGTGCAGGAAGCCGGTGTGCTCTAGATTCACAACCTGGCTTACAGTACGCTAAAGGATTTTGAACATATTTTTTTTAAAAAGGAAAATGTTTTTTATAGTTTAAAATAAAATTTTACAAGGAGTTAATCTATAATGAGAAGTAATCACTTTGATTATTTTCTTTTTCAATTAAAATAGACATGATAATTGAGGTCTTTAAAAGCTGCAGTTGTGCAATCAAAATAAGTAACTACTTTTCATAATGATTTCATTATTCTATTCAGAGGGATTTTTATTGTGCACTTGGCGGTATGAAGCTTTAATGTGCAGATCTCAGCCAGCTAGATCTTAATGGGTCTATTAGCATGACTTCAGATCTTTACGAAAGCTTCAACCCCCATAAGGTATCAAAGGAACTTTCTAAAATATGTACAGAGACCTTAAATCAGACAGTGGTATGCACAAATGAAGGTAAGGGCATGACTTAAACCCTCAGATGTATTCAGTATTAGAAGCTAAAATTCATTGTGGGGAATCTTAACTATTCAGGATCAAATTTAGACCTGGTGTGTGCAGATGCAGCTCTATTGGCTTTATTTCTTAGGATTTTAGACTTTTTTTAAATAAAGCCCTCTCAAATAGACATTTTCTTATTGTCAGATAGAATCTTTGAGACTTTTACCTGGGAAAGACCATATCCCCTTTAAAAACAATAACGTCCGTTTAGTACCTGCAGGCTCACCAACACAATTGTTTCTAAGGCTACGTCCTCACTACGGGGGGGGTGTGTCGATTTAAGATACGCAAATTCAGCTACGCGCATAGCGTAGCTGAATTCGACGTATCGCAGCCGACTTACCCCGCTGTAAGGACGGTGGCAAAATCAACCTCTGCGGCTTCCCGTCGACGGCGCTTACTCCCACCTCTGCTGGTGGAGTAAGAGCGTTGATTCGGGGATCGATTGTCGCGTCCCGACGGGATGTGATAATTCGATCCCCGAGAGGTCGATTTCTACCCGCCGATTCAGGCGGGTAGTGTAGACTTAGCCTAAGTATCCACCTATGAGCTAGTAGGAGTGGGAGTTGAAAACATTTAAGCACCTTTTGAAAAAATTGCCACATCATAGCAAATGTTTAATCAGATGTCCTTTCTCTGATATTGCTCAATACTGGATGTTGCAAAAGAAGGGGTGGATCTCTAGTTCTAATGGTTCATTGCTTCA
>NW_020664531.1:8755191-8780304 GCF_002925995.2 Terrapene triunguis | reverse complement strand
GTTATATCGTGGTAGATGTGTACTTATTATTACTAATCAATATGATGTAGCTTCTTCCCTTTAGAAGAAAAAAATACTTGCCTTTGAAAGTTATTCGGGCTACACTGCCCACTAGTTTTACACTCCATGGAGCTTGTCTTTCAGAGATCATTACATTATATCAAGCTTTCAAAGCCATGGTACCTCTGACAATGCAATTGCTTCAACATATAGCTGGAAATCTTGCATTCACCACTAATTTTACTGTTGTCTTAACTAGCTCACATGTTCTGGTGTGAGTGCCTGTTTTCCCTGTGGAAGGACTTTGGGTGTGTTTGTTTCCTGTCTGTTTTTTAAATATGCAGTAAGAGTTCAATGCTGCAAACCCTAACTTCAGGGCTTCATGTGATCAGTGACAATGTAGAAAATAAAGGTTTGCAGGATTGGACCCTAAATAAGGAATAAGCAGTACATTGGAAATATGTGACTGAAACCGATTTTCCTTATCTGATTTCCTTATCTAATCACCTATTAATTGTCTTTTGTCTTAGGTGAGACAATGCTGTGATAATCTAATCCATATTGGTCTTTTTGTGCAGGGTGAAGAAGAGATCAGACTTAACAAATGCCTTTAAATTAGATCCTCTTTACCTGCAGCACTGCCATCAGGAATCTGGTAATTTTGCATTTAAATAAGATCTTTGTTTTATCCACACTTTTTTTTATTGTAAAACTCAGTGAAAGGTTAGGGATAAAACTTTTAAAATAATCTAAATCTCAATTTCAAAAGTGACTAGGATCAGATTTTCAAATATATTTAGGTGCCTATAGAGGCAGGTAAGTGCCTAGTCAGATTTTCAAAAGTGCCTAAACGGAGTTAAGCACTTAATCCCTATTTAAATCATTCAACATTTTTAAATAAAAAATGTTCACAACTTTCTGTTCTGCAAAATAATTCATTATTTTGCTTTTTTGCCCAATCCAGGATGAAAGCAAAATTTCAAAATATATGAGTTTCCCACAGGACAGAAATTCTGATTTTTGACCAGCTCTAGCCGCAAGCCCACATAAATTAATAATCTGTTTAAAAATAAAGTGTTTTAACTTGTGTTTACGCAGCTCATTCCATTCACAGGAATGAGGGCTCTGTACAGAGAGATCTATCTCCTGTTTATTTGTGGTTTTCCAGAAAGAAAACTTGTATAATAATCTAAAAAATTCTGTATATATTTGAAGTTTAAGTATTGTGAGGCACTTTTTTTTAACAATATAGTGAGAAAAGATAGTGATTGATATGTAATGCAGGGCTTCGTAGAGTGACAAGATAGTAGCTGCATTCTCCAAGGATGCAGAAGTAAATGAAGTAAATTTTATCTAATATGAAGGTGGTTGATGGAAAACAATTTTATGAAGCTGCATCATGATAATACCAGAATACTTGCAGCAAGACACACACACCCCTTTATATGGAGTCTCATTTATTGAGTCTCTTACAGCATATCAATCAAACTGTTCTTTTGTCCGTCCAGTCCAGCCCTTGCTCCCCTTGACTCAGGAATCACAGAGCACTCCTTCAGTGTCTGCCCTGATAACTCAGGCTGGCTGCTGTCCTGGATTAGCTTCTTCAAACTGGCCCCTTTCCGCTTCGTCCTTTACTCCCAGGTAGGGCCATTTGCATCTCTGGAAGCTTCTCTTTTATCTCCAGGCCTGGACTGATTTAACCACATGATCTACCTGTCATGTGGCTCCACTAATTTTCCCCACTTGGGGAGGAATGCTGAATGAGGCACAGGTGGGGCTGGCCCCATTACACCTTAAAGGGCCAGTCATCCTGTGACAGAGGATAAAGTGAGGCCTACAAATCTTGTGCAGACCAGGTGTCTTTGTAAAATGCCAGTGAAGACCTTGCAGCTCTTAGGCCATGCATAGGGTATCTTCATGGGTCAATGTTGCTCTTGACACATATCCAGTAATTGCAGAATGGCTTCTGTCCCATCACCAGCTGCCCACCTCCCACCCCCACAATTGGTTAGAACTGTGCAAGGCAGTTACGGTTGTGCAAGGTACCACTGACTAATGGTACAAGTTGCATAGTAACGTTCCCTGCCCTGGAATGGGAACTTACTCTGTAGTATGGCTGTTCTCCTGACTCCTTCCATTTCTGTTGAATGTGACCCCTTCAGCCACAAGGACATGAGTCTCTGGGTAGCAACCACGAAGGTGCTAGGGACAACTGCACAAACTGACTGGTGCTATCATAGCTGTTGCCTTTCCCTTCTGTGTATCCCGCCTTCCCCATGTAATTAGGCCTATTTTATCTCTGCACTGTGTAAGGAAAGGGGAGCACATTTTTCAGAGTGAAATTGCTACATTATGAGGAGTTTGCCCTTGTTAGACACAGTTTAAAATAAGTAATTTAATTTAATTATATTTTTCAGTTGCACATTTAACAATTACATCTATCAAAAATAGGGCCCTTCACTTGTCCATTATAGTGCTGTGTGGTTTGTATCTTCAAATTACTAGGGGGACAGTGTATTACCTGTTATATGAAATAATGCAATGTTAGTTTTCTTGTTGCATCAACATTAGGCTTTGGCACCAGGTCCTGGGATTTTCCAACCCCAAACCCAACAAACATCTCATTCTAATTTAGATGAGGTAATTCCAGGAGATAGAGAACAATGTAACCTTTTCTACCCCAGTAACTTTTTTAAAGACTTGGGTACTAAATGTAGGGGAATTTCCTAATTCCTGGCTATGTGGGCTGACTCTGATTTTAATACAATGCAAATGTGAAACAAAGCAATAATCAGGAAATTGCACAAGCTGTGGCGATGAGGTTTGTCCTCTCTGGCTAAAATTTCCAAGAAATATGCTTTATTAGAACAATGTTTTTATTACAAGAAATATAAATGACTATGACTACACATAGGCACTGAGAGTTACCTACCTTATGTGAAAATCTGCTTTCTTTTTAAAAAAAAGTAAACTGAATATTAGCTGTCATGAAAATTGTGAAATTGGCAGCACTGGAATCTGAGGTCTTCTAGTCTCACCAGGTAGAGTGACAGCAGGAGAAATGCAAGCCCTGCTTAACACTGCCCACCAAAGTGTTTCCTACTTGACCTGGATGTTCCATCTAAGGGTGGGGGCAGTTCAGTCTTTATGCCTTTTTCTCACCTTAATGCCAACAAAACTACCAACTGCGGTGGTATTTTTTTTTTTTTTTTTTTTGATCTGGACATAGTAACTCAACAGAA
Organism: Terrapene triunguis; assembly: GCF_002925995.2. NCBI lineage: Eukaryota > Metazoa > Chordata > Testudines > Emydidae > Terrapene > Terrapene triunguis. Next base: position 8,777,062 of record NW_020664531.1, on the reverse strand, counting down.
TATTCCACGTAGGTCCTCAGATCTCAGACATCATCTCTTGGTCATTACCAACCTGATCCAGATTTGAACCTGCAGTTTAGGTGACTAATTGCTCAGTGTCCCATCCTTATTTGCCAGCCCTTTCCCAGAAATAAGAGCCACATTTTTCAAATTCAGGTGCCTAAAGTGGAGCTGTTAAAATCATATTTAGGCCCCTAAATAGAAGTGGCATGATTTTCAAAGCTGCTGAGCAGCCAGAGGCTGATGCCCCCTTTGACTTCAATGGGATTTATAGGAGCTCAGCACTTCTGAAAATCAAGCTACTTTTATTTAGATGCCTAATTATGGGTTTAAGTGCCTCACTGTGTTCACACCAGTTGGAAAATTTCAGCCATGGCTCACAAGGAAAACAAGGTGACGCTTTAAACGTCATTCATCTATCGCTCAGGAATATAAATGATTGGCAAAAAAATATGAATCTGTGTGCAATTACTCTTAATAACCCTGTAGGAATTACATGCACTTCAAAGAGGAAAGTCTTTATTTTGTCAGTAATTATAATTGTGTGTGATTTGCTTCCTCACACCAGGGGAATTGTACTAGCCTGCCTGGCAACCGAAGGAATAGGTTAGATCCTAATGGCAGTGTTAGAAGGAAATAGCTTTATGCTCTATTGTGAATACCACATGTGCTACCACAATTCAAATCCTCCTGATTAAATACAGATGAAATAATAAGGCATATAATCACTAGAACAAGGACTGAATCATTGATTGCTTTCTACTTCACAGCTTATGAAAGGGGTTACTAGTAGATCGTTAGACACTGCCCCTTACATCAACATACAATTAGTTTCCCATCACCAGTTGCCTTACTCTTTGCTACCCGCCTTGCAACTGTTAAATTAAAATAGCCATTGAGATGTAAAAGGAAAAGAGTGTTATCAAATTGCCTTGTTATTCATCTGAGACACAAATGGTCTTCCACTAGGTCAATGGGCGGAGTGTACTAGTGCTGAAGGGGCCAAAACAGGGATGAGAGCCCCATTGTCCTAGGCACTATACAAACATCTAGTAAAGAGACAGTCATTGCCCTAAAGAGTTTACAATCTTGATCATTACAAGAAGCAAGAAGTTAATAAAGCAAACAAATATGGGGAGGAAGGAAGAGTTAGTAATAATAGGAGTATTTTTTCACATAGTCTAGCCCTGTACACAGTGTAGATTGCCACTGCATTGGAACATGCCTATGGTCTACCAGGCAACCAGGACTTCACTGAAAATGTTTCCTTTTCCCATAAATATAAATGTTAGGAAACATAGACATGGCACGTGACTAGTTTAAAAAGTGCATGTAATACAATAGCATATTGTACTTTTTCATTGGGGGTCTCAATTTAGGCAAGCACTTAGGTACATGCTTAAGTGTCTCTGAAATCAGTGGAACTGACATATGCTTAAAGCTAAGCACTTACCTAAGTGCATTGCTCAATAGGGATAGACTTAAACACATGCTTTAGTACGTTCCTGAAGCAGAGGCTGGGACTGAGAGGCAGAAGATATGGGTTTTGTTCCTGTCGCTCTTCCTGACTCACTGCATGACCGCGAGCTAGTCATTTTACAACTTTATGCCTCACCTTCCCCTAAGCTAAAGATCAATTTAATTAACTGATTCCTAAAAAAATAAGCACAGCTTGCACCCTAGGTGCTTGAACAAAATAGGGCTATTAATACTGTGCCTACCTCACAGGGCTATTTTGTGTGTGTGTGGCTTTGTCAGTGTTTATAAAGGGCTTTTAATACCTTGAATGAAAAGCAGAAGTGAAGAGCAAAGCATTGTTGTCCAAGTATAACTGATGAGCAGTTATTTAGAATTCTCAATGACTTGTCTTACAGACTTAAGTACTAACAATAAGTGTGAATGAGCAACTTGGTGTGATCAACAGCATAAAATCCTTCTTGAAAATATTTCCAGTTCCCCAAAATGAAGACTATGGCAGTTTTATGACAAAGATCCTGTGATGAATTGGTGACCTGTTACTACTCTTTCTCCAGATTCTACTTTGAGGCAGTGAATTTCTGTTTCAAGTCAAATTACTGAAAGGTGTTTTATTCGATACTTCCCAGACAAGTGTCTCCTTATAACAGGAAGATAAATAGGGTGTTTGGCATGTCATCATTCACATGATCCCAAATATAACAGAAAGGAGAGCCTCATTTCTCCTTTTGAAATCTGTTTGGTTAATTCTGCCAATTGAGGAGTACTCTGTGTCCTCAATTGCCATTGTACTCAACACCGCTGAGAACCTCGCAGCATCATGGCCAAGTGTATGGTGGCAATGAAATATAAAAATATTTCATATCATTTAGCAGACTGTTTTTTGCTATCATAGTAAATAGATTTAAGTATTTTTTTCTTTAATTTACAGGGCTTGTTACAGATTACAGGGTAAGTACAGTGTCCTCAGTAATAATAACAACATTGATTTATACATAGTAACTTTTCTAAAAATATGTTCTTCTTTTAATAGTCACTATAGTAACTCAGACTTAGCTTTTTATTTTATTTTTTTCTGTGAAAGAGGCTCAACTTGCTGTTCCCTTGATAATTCTCTAAACCAGGAAAATCTAAAACTCCAGTCCCTATTTTTAAACCTTTTGTTTAAAAGGATGCGATGGTACAGATTTATACCAATTAACAACAAGGGGTAAACAATGCAAGCCAAAACAGGGAAATAACTAATTAAAGAATATTTAGATGAATTGGATGTATTCAGGTCAGCAGGGCCAGATGAAATTCATTCTCAGGTACCTAATGAACTAGCTGAAGCAATCTCAGAACAGTTAGCAATTATCTTTGAGAACTACCGAAGGACAGGTGAGGTTCCAGAAGAGTGGAGAAGGGTAAACATAGTACCTATCTTTAAAAAGGAGAACAAAGAAGGAATTATAGACCAGTCAACCTAACTTCAATACCTGAAAAGTTACTGGAACAAATGATTAAACAATCAATTTGTAAGCACCTAGAGGACATTAGGATTGTAAAGAATAGCGAGCATGGATGTGTCAAAAACAAATCATCCCAAACCAACCTAATTTCCATCTTTTGACACAGTCCCATATGACATTCTCACAAGCAAAATAGGGAATTGTGGTCTAGATGAAATTACTATAAGGTGGGTGCACAACTGGTTGAAAGACCATACTCAAAGAATAGTTATCAATGGTTGCTGTCAAACTGGGAGGGTGTATCTAGGGACATCCCACAGAGGTCAGCCATAGGTTCAGCACTAGTCAATATTGTCATTAACGAGTTGGATAATGGAGTGGAGAGGTTTATAAAATCTCCCGATGACACCAGGCTGGGAGGTGTTGAAAACACTTTGCAGGACAGGATTAGAACTCAAAACAACCTTGACAAATTGGAGAATTTGTCTGAATTCAACAAGATTAAATTCAATAAAGACAAGTGCAATGTACTTCACTTAGGAAGGAAAAATCAAATGCGCAACTACAAAAATGGGGAATAACTAGGTAGGTGTTAGTGCCGCTGAAAAGGATCTGGAGGTTATAGTGGATCACAAATTGAATATGAGTCAGCAATGCGATGCAGCTGTGAAAAAGGCTAATGTCATTCTGGGATGTATTAAGAGGATTCTCATATGTAAGATAGTACTTTACTCGGCACTGGTGAGGCCTCAGCTGGAGTGCTGTGTCCAGTTCTAGGCACCACACTTTAGGAAAGATGTGGACAAAATGGAGAGTGCAGGGAAGAGTAACAAAAATGATAAAAGAGTTAGAAAACCTGACCTATGCGGAAAGGTTAAAAAGACTAGGCATGTTTATTCTTGAGAAAAGAAGACCTAGGGGGGACCTGATAGCAGTCTTCAAATATGTTAAGGGCTGTTATAGAGAGCATGGTGATGAATTGTTCTCCATGTCCACTGAAGGTAGGACAACAAGTAATGCACTTAACCTGCAGCAAGGGAGATTTAGGTTAGATATTAGTAAAAAACTTTCTAACGATAAGGGTAGTTAAGCACTGGAATAGGCTTCCAAGAGAGGCTGTGGAATCCCCATCACTGGAGTTTAAGAACAGGTGGACAAACACCTGTTAAGGATGGTCTAGGTTTACTTGGTCCTGCCACAGCGCAGACAGCTGGACATGATGGCTTCTCAAGCACCTTCCAGCCCTACAGTGCTATGATTCTGTGTCTGACTGATAGCTCTAGGCTTGGCCAACAGAAGGAATCTTCCTGAAGATATTTTCTTCAGAGCATAGTGCATAATAGGTTATTTTAAAAACTAATTATAAATGTATTTTCTCCTAAAATGAAAATCTTTCTATTTCTTAAAACTTTATTTTAAAAAAAAATTCTTTATATGGACCCTTCATGGTAAGTTTATGTCTATGTGCCCTATCTCACAAGGTGCTGAGCTCCTTGTGTAGACTTTAGTGGGAGTTTTGGGTGCAAGAGCAATATGTGCTTTGTCTCATGATCACTATCTTCTGACACCTCCTCTCCTTTCCACTTTTGCATTTTAAACAGTTAGGTGTTGACTGTGCCAGTGTATTTGCCAGTACCAGAATAATCTTTCATGATTTGACCTATCTCTTAAGTTATTATACAGGGAGCCTCTGGAAGCTTGAACTATGGTCTGTGCCAAAACTGGGTGTATAAATTGCGCTGTACCTGGAACAATGTCTTCTGACATGGAGACCCTTCCTTCTCAAATGCATTACTCCTTCTGCTTGCAGCACTGGCAGATCCCTCTCGGCCGAAGGTTTCGTTCCCTGAAAATGTGGTTTGTGTTTAGAATGTATGGAGTCAAGGGACTACAGGAGTACATCCGTAAGGTGACCTTCTTTTACTTTATGGGAAAATTTGTGTTGGAGATGGGGAGAGAAGAGGGGCTTAATAAGAATCCACATCTGTGTGCCTTCTGCATATGTACACCTGCATGCATAAACAAAGCTTGTTGCACAGCTCAGTTCATGCAAGGGCCTGCCTTTCACCCTATGTCCTATCATGGCAGTTATGATCATTGGGGTCACAGCCATTGATCATCTTATGGTACAGTCTTGGGAGGCTGAGAGTTTTAGATGCCACATTAGTGGCATCATTCAAAACAAAGCCAAGACTTTTCATTGATGCTTAGTTGTTGTATGTATTTATTATGTATTTATTATTTTATTATGTTATATGTATTTATTATACATTAGGGTCAGGATTAGGGTGTTAGGATTTGTGTATGCGCCCATGATTTACCGGGCATGTTACCTAGTTTGACTGAAGCTAGTTTCAGGTGTTTCCTGCATGGAAGTGCCTTCAGGATATGGTTGCCTGCAGATTACAATTTATCCTTATTATGATTAAGTACTGGGGACATTCCTGCTTTGGTTACAGGGTAGTTTGTCATCACCGTAAATGCATGCGCTATTGTGCTGTATGGTGTACATACTTCTGTTGTAAATATAAAGTAAAACTGCAAAATACCTTTTATGTTTCCAAACTCAAGAGAAACTTCTGGCAAAGATAAAAATACAGGGCCAGATCCTGCAGTTACACTAGCTGAGGTTCTGGTCCAAAGTCTACAGCAGTAGAGATTTATATTTAATTAGCTATCTAACCTCTGATCCTGCCTGTTCTTGGTGGGAGTGGGTGTAGACACAGATGTGCCAAACTCTCCCAGGGACACATACTTCTTAACAAAAGTAGGACTAGTACCACAGTTTTCTTCCTTAAGAACCTTATGCGGACTAGCTAGTGGGAAGAGGAAGATGTTGCCCCATCATCTGCCTAAAATGCCTAGAGAGCTTCTCCCAGCGTTGGATGCCACTACTGTAGCAGATGAAAGATAAATGGAAGTTTTATGCTTTTTGTTTTGCTTTGGTTTTTATTTTCTTCTGCATAGATACCTTGTAATTTCTGTTTGGCTCCATGGACAACAATCTAAATGGGATTTTGATCCTTATTATGTTCTGGAGAAACATATTTTGGGGGCAACAATGACATTGGCTTTTTATCACCTCTGATACAATCCAAAAGTGAAATTTTGGATCTCCTGTCTTTCTCTTACTGAAGTGAAAATGGGCTCACGGTTTGTTATACCTCAGCCATTATTGGAGCTTTCACTGCATCGGTTTTTTAGGTCAGGTTTTGCAGATGGCAATTAATTCAATTTACTGGCAAGGTTTTAAATAGCACTAAATCTCATATTCTTCTGGTGGCAGAGTTGAAGTCCTCACGTTGATTACATGTACTTTATTGGATTAGTGTTAATACCTTATTAGTAACATTCAAGAAACTTGCCTGGCCTTTCTCTCTTCTCCCAAACATTTCCCTGTGTGCTCAGAGAGCAAATACTTGCCTTTTTAGAGTCCCATAGACACCTTTTGAAGGCAGAGTTTTCCCATAATGTCTGGAAATGCATCACTTTTGTAAAGCTATTGACTTCAGTGGAGATGAACCAGGGATGAATGTGGCTCTTCATGTTTCTGAATAGACTTTTTTCCTGGTTTCTAATTTAACTTAATCCTAATGTTTTAGATTAGGCCTTTTCAGACGTGCTGGGGCGGGAGGGCAGGGGGTGTAATGTTATTTCCTTGAGCACTAGAAAGAGCTGTGGGATATAGTTCTCCAAAAAAACAACAACCCACACATGGCCAAATTATGACCTCACACGTCACACTTGTGACTTCAGTAGCGTTACATGGGTATAATTGAGAGTAGAATTTTGCTTACTGAACACGTAAGTGGAGTGATTAATTTAGACTCGATTTCTTCCATTTGGAATGAACGATGGCTCATCACATTCTCTGGCTTTCATTGCTTCTCTAAAAAAGTCTCCTTTGTTTCTCTCAGTGGAACTGCAAGGGCAAGGATTGGTTGAGCTTTGGTTGTTTAGTAATCTAGATGACAAGATTGGTCTTTTAGATCAGTTGCCTTCTGTGAGATTGCAAACATTGCAATATTGTTACAAACTGTACCAATGCCCACCAACAGCAGTTATAATGTGTTCCATACCTCCCTTCCCCATTTCCCTCCCCTCCTCTTTCCAGAAACCATTCTTTATTCCCAAAGATACTGTGATGAATTTCCTTTTGGTGGTTGTAGTAATAAGGAATGTTATAAACTCTGATAATGGATTATATTGCAAAGCTGTAAACAGTTTCCCAAATGAAAAAACTCTTGAAATTTAATCTCACTTTCCCACCCCTCATCAGTCTTTAAGGATTTGTATAATTCCAGGCCTTGGGAAGTTCTTTCCATTTAAACATACGGTAACATCTCAAAAATAATAGTTTTCATACTTCCAGTGCTGGTCAAGGCAATCCTTCTAAAAAGAACAGCCAGTACTAGCTTGTAGGTTACACTTGGTGTTTCATTTGATTTGTGCCACAAGATGATCCCTGAAGTTGCCAGAACTATTTCTCAATCAGCATTTAAAGAGACAAGAATTAGTTTTTGAGTTTGCTACACTTGGTCACATAGTGCAGTGAAACAAGACATGAATAAATCCTGCAGTCCTCTGTGGGTAGATCTACACTGCAAAGAAAAACCTGCAGTGCCGAGTCTCAGAGCCTGGGTCAATTCACTCCGGGAGCTGAGGCTGCAGGGCTAAAAATGGCAGCTAAAACCCACCCTGTTTGGGGTGGAGCCTGGGCTGTGAAACCCAGCAAAGGGGGAGGGTTTCAGAGACCAGGCTCCAGCCTGAGTGGGAATGTGTATGTTGCTATTTTTAGCCCTGCTGCCTGAGCCCCATGAGCCAGAGGCAGTCGACCTGGCCTCTGAGACTCAGTGCCATGGGATTTTCTTTGCAGGGTGGACATACTCTGTGGACGTGCTTGTGTTGAGATAGGCAGCTAAGGAACAAAATATTCCTGGGATAGGAGCATGGGTGACTTTGGTTTAATTATAGCATCATGTTTTGCTTCTAAAATCTTTCAGTTTATACTCCTCATCATTTACAAAATGGAATATCAACACACTGCAATGTAAAGAGTTTAAAGAGGGTGTATTGGGGTGAGGAGGAAATCACCGCCAAGAATTTTTTGGGGAGAAAATTGTGTGTTTTGGAAGTAAATTCCAAGATGTGGAGAGGACATCAGGAGGGCAACAGCAAATAGCACAGGAGAATGAATAAGAGCACTCAGGATTGCCCTGTAATCAATTGAAATGTGAGACTCAAAGCAGAAATGTGTCCATTTTTAAACCACTTGAGAGTAAGCTAATGCTGTGTTGCTGTAAGTCATGTAAAGTGGTCATGAGCCAGCAGAGAAACTTAGCTTTCTGTCCTGTCTGTAATATCTGTTCCATAGGTATATTTTTAAAAGTCATTTTTTACCTGTGATCCCCTGGATGTTCTGATTCATTTGTTCAAATACATCCCCAATAGCTTCAAAAGAAATTGGACTGAACATACTTTTTACAATAAACAGTTCTTCTGTTCTTCACCAATGATAGGGGACTGAATTCTGCTTAAAACTAGCAGCAGAGCTTACGGACCAGCTGGAAGGGCATAGAGAGTACATTGGTCTTCTCTGTCTGCAGCTATACCACCTCAGGTGGTGATCTTTCCAGTCCGATTTTCATAAGCTAAGCAGGCTTGGGCTGGGTCAGTAATTAGATGTGAGAACTCGGAGGGAAACCTCATGTGCTATGTAAAGTGCTATTGGTGATTCAGTAGATGGCACCCTTCCCAGTACTGAACCCTTGCTCAAGCATGCTCTTATGGGTCACCGTGCTTTTTGGAAATGCCATCTTTTGCATGAGTGATAAAACCATTTGTTAACGATCTTGTGGTATTTTTTCCCCACAAAATTAAGGGTTTAACCGTGGTATCCTGCCCAAATTCCAGTTCAGAGGAAAAAACAGTCCTTGCTCCAAAAATTTACAACTCAAATTGGACAACCAGGACAGATACTGCATTGGGGTGTGATTGAGTGCTTCCCTTCACAAAGGTGCATGCAAACCTCACAGCCCAGAAAAAAAGGAGTATATGAGGGCAGGAGGGGATAGTGGGTAAGACACCTTTTGGGTCCTCTTGATTCCAGACTGCTGCAGGGTCCACTCAGCCTTTGGAGGGCAGCTGATAGGATTTAGTAATGCTTGTGTACACACAAACTTACATAGCATCTCTTGTATGCATGTTCATCTCTTCCTAGCCTCCTGCAACTTTCTCCTCTCAGTCTTCTCTGAATCTCATCTTGCAGCCTTCCCAGGCCATCCAGAATATTACTTCCAAAATCACCCTTCTCTCCTGTCATTTGGACCAGGTCACTTCCCACTTCAGATACCATCACTAGTATTGTCTTTGTGTTCAAATTCTATACAATTCTGCCCCCTCTTTTGTCTGTGCTTTTCACACGCTGCAGCTTGTCTACTGCTGCTTCCCCCATTCTCAACTTGAGGCCACCTTCTTCAGTCTCCCCTCTATGCTTGCAACAGTCTCCCTTTTGTCCCCCAAACAACAACCCTCTTTTTCATTAAAATCCCTCCTTAAACACGCCCACACTCCTGTGAAGCCTTTCAATGAAAATTCATTTAATTAAAACAAACAAAAAAAAAGGCACTACAAGATTACATCTTCATCAGTCATCTGGGGTGTGATTTTGGCTATGGGTCCATACATAAACCAGAAGCACTGGAACCATGCAGGGAATAATTTCCCAGGCTGGTTTATGAAGCACCATCTTTCAAGCTCTGGTGTAATGGGTGTGCTGGGGCTGGGCTGAAGACAACAAGAGGTGCAGATGAAACTAACATACAGTGTTCAAATGCCTTTACAGCAGGTGTTTGCAAATTTTAAACTTTGTGGACCAAATCTTAATAAAAAGAGTGCCTTGCGAGCCTGCCTCTCTCCCAGTCATGATCTCATAAACTGTCTCCCTTCACCATTCACAATGACACAGACCACCTCTTCTCCCATTCACAATCACATGGACCAGCCCCCATTTTTATTTTTATTTTGCAGTCCCAGAACATGCCACTTCCATATCCCTGGTAAGGACAGCAGTTGCTTAGCAGGAAAATGTTAGGAAAATACTTTTAGCTGCTTTTAATGAAATTTAGCAGCGTGAAATAAAAAGACAACCTGTATCAAGAGGCAGGCCAGCCAGCTAGCAGCAAGGGCTCTTCAGATCACCATTATGTGGCCCATGCACCACAGTCTGAGAACCTATGCTCTAAAGGAACTGTACAATCTCAGTGGAAGGACAGGATCATAAACAGTAACAACTACAGGGCTTTTTGTATTTAAAAAATGAAATCAAATTTTAAACATTAAAATAATATTAGGAGCATGGTAGGACTATGGCTTCAAAATGGAAGAAATTTGGAGGTAAGGCATTTCTCTCCTTCAATAACTGCTCCATTTGTATCTCAACATAGCAGGAATCTAAGAACAGTATGTGATCTTCCCTCCCTGGTGAGTGTGCCCTCAGTTCAACAGGCAGGGCTTCATTCTCACAATTTTCATATATTGCTCATAGGATTGAGATCTCTAAATCCTGGTATCCTGTTGTGAATTATCTTAATTCTGCTGCAGTACCTAGGTACAACAGTTTGAATTGCAAATGGAGAGAGAGGCCTACACTCCAAAATCCCTTTGGTCTTGTGGATTTTAAGCTTCAAATCTCAATAATGTTCAACTCTTTTGTATTTACTGCAGTATGGATTATTAGCACTGCAGCGGTCTTTGTGAAAGTAATCATGAGCAATTCTTCCTGGTTCAGCAATGCCGGCCTTTGGCAGCTGTGATTAACTTAATTGTATAGCATGCTGAAACTTTTGGGAAATAAATAAACTGTAGTCTCTCCTTTTCCGTTGTGTAAAACCCAAAGCACTTGGCGCCCCCCAGCGTCTTTACTGATTACTGCTGTTATTAAAGTTCTCCCTCAGCTATACACATTTCTACTTCATCTTTTCTTTTTTCCTTTACTTCTCTTTCTTCTTCCTTCTTTTTTTTTTTTTTTTGCTTTGTGCTTATTTTCTTTAAGAGATTTTATTTTTATTGTCTAGCAAACATTTTAGTGCAAAACTGGACAGAGATGTCATCCAGAAAAATGTAATAATAACTATTTGGGGTTTTCTGTACAAACTACTTACAATGAGCTAAATCCAGAACACTTTACCAAGTTTTTATTCAGTTCTTACTTAGACAAAATGCCTATTATGTTCAGTGAGAACTTTGTCCAAGGACTGAGTAAAAAAGTAAAGGTTTCAAGATTTTGCCCACTACGTTTAATTATATCACATCTAACTAAAGCACATACAACCCAGAACAGGTGAATTTCTGTCCCCATTAAAGTCAAGAGGATTTTGTATAGTGTACATGTACAGGGCCCATGTGCCCTGATGGACACCCTATTCCATGGATTTTATGGAGTGTAATTTGGGCTACAGACATAGAATATATGGTTATATCAGGGTACAGAATGTATGTTACAGTACAAGATATAATGTACATATATTTATATACTACTTGTATCTTTCACAGTCATGAACCCAGTATTGTTTATATTTGGTTGTATCCATATGCCTCAGACAAGATTGAGGTCTTACTGTTTTAGAAGACTTGATTCCTGGCCAGAACAGCATCCAGTCTAATTTAAGCCAAGATGGAACAAATGAATGCAATAAACAGTAGGGAGGAAGTGGTAACAGCAATAAGAACAGCTGATTCCATAAGCTATCAGTGTGCATAATCTGAAAGTTCTAAATTAGACAAGGTTTTTCTATTTTAAGAAACAAACATCAGAAAGCTATAATTAAGATTGCAAGATGTCTTTCACTGTAATTTCTGTTTTTACTGGTTCATGACTTTTGGAAAATCTCCTTATAAGCTGAAACATTCCACGTTTAACTTCAGCCCAAAGCAATATTTTTGTTTGATGTTTTCCTTGAACTTTGAAAAACGAAGTGTGGAAGACAAAAATACACATGATTATTTTGTGGAATGATACTTAAAAAAAAAATTATGGCAGTTCGAAACCCGTTCCTCCACATGTGCCTAACCATTCTCAGTGAGGAGTAGTCATGGTGTGCAAAAAAATTGTAACTCCAATGGTTTGATTTTCAAAGGTGCTGAGCACCTGTAGGTCCATTGATTACAGTGGGATGGAAGGGGGAATTGGGTGAGGGAACCACTCTTTGAGTAGAACAGGCAGAACCAGGACACCTATTCTTTTACTGTCAAATGCTGCTGCTGCTCCATCTACTGGCAGAAAAACTAGGAGTACATATAACTCCCTAATGAGGTTCTGACCACCTCTCCTCTTCTTTCAGATTCCCATACCTAATGATTCCTCACTTGAAAGATGAACTGGGAAGGCCAACAGGGAGCTATGCTCCCACATACTACCCCTTATTTAACCTCTGCTCCTTAGGCTGCTAAATATATACTTAGAGCATGCATAATATCAGCGATGGTGTTGCTTGAAGAACCTTCATTTTGACATTTCCTGAATTCTGTGTGTTTTCAGTTTGCAACCTTAATACAAATTTTTGAAGTGTATGTGTGTGTGTAATTTGGGGGGAAATTAATGTTAAGACATTGCTTGGATGTTAAGACTTCCCAGATCATTACTGATCTACATACTGGTATTTTTCTTGATATGTCTGATTTCTAAAATAAACTGCAACTTCTTCACACACACACACACACACACACACACTCACTCTGTACTTGGCAGCACTGGGGATGAGGGAGCATTTCAATCCCATTTTAGTTCAGGATAAAAGAAAAAGTTGTTACTTGGAATCACTATTATTTATTATTATTATGACCCCATAAATTGGGATGATATTTTACAATGGTGTCTAGATACTACTGTGACAAGCACATTAGAAATGCCTTAATAGATACAGTGGGCCAGAAGTGCCAGACATGTAGGAAGATCTCTGACCTATAAAGTCTCTAAAAGTTATGAACAAGATGTAAATTAATATGAATAGACAGAGTGTTAGCATGTGGTTTCTAGAAGTTTTTGTAAAGGGTTGAGGGGCAGAATGTGTAAACAGATTGGCAAATGTTATCTTTTGATTAATCTGATTGATACAATATAGACTTTGCTTTCTTTCTCTCTCTAGCATGTAAAACTGTCACATGAATTTGAAAACTTGGTACTTCAGGATAAACGATTTGAGATCTGTGCTGAGGTCACACTGGGACTGGTGTGCTTCCGACTAAAGGTAAAATAGCAATGGCTTCTAATGTTCCCTCTTGTTTTTTGAAGGTATTGATAGAATATATTACACTGGATTAAATATTGTTATAGCTAACTTATTTATTTATTTATTTTAAATTGTAGAAAACTCTTGATACACACTCTACATAAACCAAAGAGGATCAAAGAAGCAATCTTGAGCCAGATTCTCTTTTTTAGCATAAGATTAAATTTAAAGAAATCCTAGCACGTTACGGTTTGGAAATGCACAGTTAAAAGGCACCCGAACAACCATAACACTGCCCTGTATTGACACTATGCAATAGCCATATGATTAAAGCATTTTAGGATTTAGATTAAACTGTTTTTTAAAACCCATGTTTGTTCAGAGTGTCATTATAGAGCCTTGTTAAGATTGTTTAGGTGCCAAAACTGTGGTTTCCCATACCTGAATATGATAGGATTTCTTTTCAGTTTAAGCTTAACTCTGAATTTATAATACTTGTTTTGGGGAGAATTACAACATCCCTGTAATGTGTTTTGTTTTAATCTTAAATTATTGAATGTACTGTTAACCTTAGTGCCATCTTAATATGTGGAGGGCAGGAGTATTCTGGGAGCTTCTTTTAGTGTGGGGTGTTTTTAATTATTAAAATGTCAGTCATGAACACTAAACCAGAAACCCAAGAAAGTTACCATATGTTATTTCTTATAATTTGAAGATGAGAACCATCAACAATAAATCTTTTTTTTTTTAACTTTTAGAGCCAGATTTACTAGTATGCTGGGTAACTCTGGAGCAGTACAAAGCAACCAGTGTGCATTGACCAGTAAATTAGGCTTATAGTTGCCTTGCATCACCAGATTGGCACATATGAGTCGAGATAGATTGGTGAACTTGGCCCTTAATTTGCAATTGTCTTAGTTATTCAGGATACAGGATATATTTTTTAAAACCTTTACAATATATAATTTAATTTGGCAAATAACATTCCAGAATATGAAAGCAGAATTCTATTATTATAATTGAAAGAAAAAGTGAATACTATCTATAAAATCCTGGAAGCGGACTGGACCACATTGGGACAAGATGTGGGTGACAGCATAGAGGAATATTACTGAGAGAAGAGGGTTCTCTGGTGGTGTTTGGAGTAGGGGAAAGTGTCAGGGTGTGAATGTGAGAATATAGGGGATACAGGAGGATCCAATGGCAATGTCAAGGGTAGAGGGGGAAAAAACAGGGAGACATGCATGAGACATAGGTGGGAATAGGCAAGGGAGTCCTGTGTTGAGGAGAATAGAGCTGTGCACAGGCAGAGGCCTAGGCTGGGGAGCTAGTGTCAAGACATCCACACTTGAAAGACTCCCAGTGGCCCTTCTTTTTTGGCTCCTCTGAGTACCATAGCAGTACTATAGGGGCAGTCCATTAAATCAGAGACATCTCTCAGGGACTGGTCTCCTTCCCCACACCTTATGTCCCACCACGGGCCCACCTGTTTGCATAGCACCAGTCTCTCTAATGTAACCCTCATCCCCACATACAGCCATAATTTCCCCAGGGCCATGTACATGTCTGTTTCCCTCTCCCCCTCACACGTAGTTCACTCTCCAGACATCATAAAGCAGTACTGTGGAGAGCCAAGAAGAGGAAGAAGTGGCCATGACATGGAAGTAAGTGAAGCTGTTAGGAGAACAGGAGGAGAATGTGAGGAGGTAGATCAGAGGGAAGCAGGGGTTCTGGGGTAGGGAAGGGGGCTGTGTTAGGGAGACAGTGCTACCTCAGTGCTAGTGCACAGTGGAGTGGAGACAGCAGTGCCTTGGGCAGCCTTTCAAGCACAGATATTCTAAGCCAGCATGGAGCCCTGGAACCTTTAAGGGGCAAGGACAGCTGGGGACAATTTATCTACCAATGAGAACTCTTGCTGCATGAGTCCCATCTCTCTCATACCACTGACTCATTAATACCAATGCAATTGTAGCATGGAAATTAGATGTGGAGGAAGGCGGATGATTTGCTGTTAACTCTGACATCAGAGTAACCAGAGCTGTTGACCAGAATCTGTTTGTACCCTATATAATTAGCTACAACAATTGTTAATAACTTAGCATAATTACAACCTAATTTATCCAAATGTAGCCTATGCACAGTGAATTTTAACTATATGTAAAGTTTAAAGAGTCTGCATTGTTCTGTTAATATCGTTCAGAACAAAAAAAGTCTGACTGAGTGCTAAGTTTCTTAAAGGGCCTAATTTAAATTATTATTTATAAACCAATTAACAGATTTACTTATAAACACTCAAAATTCATTCTGTACTCAGTGTAAATGCTGTACATCTGCTGTACAAAGTAAATGCTGTACACTGGGGAGGGTACACAGTATTCTTCATACGTCATAAAAAAGGCTGAATCCCTGTTTCAAATGCAAAACTCAATTCAGTGTTAACTAATTATGGAGCTGGAGCTGGCACCTTAATGAGCTGAACTGGAACACTGAATATGAACAACACAGAGATTCCTTCTTAAGCACCTAAGTGTGCTTTTAACTTTTCTTAATACTAACAAGCAAATCCAGCTTCTTTTGATGACATGATGTTATTTTTCAGACATTCCTTTCTTGGTTGTTCAATTGTCCCAGTTACCTGGGGTTTGATGCAACTGGTTGAGGAATCAAGATGAATGCCTAACAATGAGGGTTTCAGTAAAGGCTGGACTGAGCGAGGGTAGTAAAGTAGTTTCTTTTGTGCCTGTGCTGTCAATAAAAAAGGATCCCCTGCTGGTAGAACAGATGCAACATGTATTGTGGAGTTTTTCTGATTAGCAAAGGCTTGTTAACAGTTCTGAATATTTTTTTCTTCCTAATAATAAGTTTTTCAATAGCTCCATGGAAGGTTTTGAGGCATAGGGCTTGTGGAAGTTATTGCTGACATGAAAAATATTTTTAGACCTATTTTCTCACATGGAATAAGCAGACAGAGATTTTTGTAGGTCCGGTGACAGCTGTTAGTGCTCTATCTGTACTTTCAAGGAGCATTCCTGGTGAAATGGAGCATGGCAACACATGAATTGTCACATTTGATCAGACCAATGGTCCATTTAAGTCCAGTCTTCTGTCTCTGATGCCTCAAAGGAAGGTGTAAGACCCTCATAATGGACAATTATGAAATAGTGGGCAGATGCTGGATGTCTTGGGCACTTTTCAGAATAAAGTCTTGGCTCTAGCAATGCTAGATTCTTTAGCAACCTGGAGGCAGCAAGGCCTTCAAGCCCTCCTCCTTTTTGGATTTTATCACTTTTGCACAAATTTTTGTATGCAGCGCTGCCCACCCTTGTCTCTGTGGCTTTACTCGCTTTCTGAATCATTCTTTCAAAATCAAGTTTTATGTTTATCAAATTCCCAGTAAAATCCCCTTTAAATCTAATGTACCTGTAGCTCTACTGTATTGCTTGTAAAGGGGGATTGGGGTGATAGTGCAGCATACCTAGAAAGAAAACTTGATGCAATATCTAGAGATAGTGAAAAGGTTAATTTTTCCCCTTTTATTTTTGATTAAGCAAGACAATGAAAAAAGTTTAATTAAAACTCTTTAATCTGTGCATTTTTTCCTTTCACACTGTTGAACAGATGCACTAATAATGCCTAGCTATCATATGGTAGATCGCTCTCCAAAGGCCAAAGAAAAAATCTGGGGGCTAATGTGTCAATGGGTTAATTTTTGGTTCCCTTGTCATGACTGCAGATGAATATGAGAAAAGTTGGTCATTTCTCTGAGGGGCAGGAAGAACAATGTCTTATTAAAACTGACATGCTCGATCAGTGCTGGCTACTTGCCTCCCAAAGCTCTGGGAGGGGACTAGTCCTCACTAACTTCAATTTGATGTGACACCAGAGTGTCAAAGCAACCCCTAAGTGCTTCTGTGGGAATATAAGAGAAAAAAAGATGTGCACAGCTATTTTTCCAGAGAGCAGTAACTTAACATGAGATAACGGAGACCTAAATGCTAATGCTGTGCTGTTGAACTACATGTTTAATATAGAGGGAAAGGATCATCGATTTTATGATGGATTATCATCCAGAACAAAGAGATGTATATTTCACTGTCACAATTGATGTGCCCAGGACAGAAAGCTCACCAACACAAAATTCAGTGTGTTGTTTGTTGTCATTGTGAACAGTAGTGAGAGCATAGTTCAAGTTTCATCATGGTTTTCTACAGAGATAAGGGCCAGGCGTCAGACTTCCTCAAAGTACAGGGTAAATTGCATACATCATTTTGATTTGGGACCATCTCTATTGTAACATGAACAAAAAGGGTGTGTGGAAGAAGACGTTTCCCACTTGTGACAGTAGGGAAACTGTCAATTACCTTCAGTATGTTTTTTTTCCATAAGGGCAAGATTAGTTAGGCTTGCCACTGTGTATAGTACTGAAAGAGCAATAGCATGTGTTCTAAAGGGGAGGTTTTCAAAAGCACCTAAGGGAGTTAGGATCACAGGTCATATTGGGCTTGTGTTCCTAAATTTTTTAGGTACTATTGCAAATCTGCCCCTGAAAGCTTCATTTCTGAATTGCTTGATGCAGTGTTCTGACACCAGCAATCCATGCCTCCCGTGTAAACCTGTTTCACCTACAGTACTTACCGGGCAGTATGACAGAAGCAACTGAGGAGTTGCTGCATAACCTCAGACGTATCTGTGCAAAACAACTGTCAACACTTAAGGTCAACAAAGGCTACCCTGAAAAAGTACTCCAAAATGGTTCGCAAGGCTCAGGATGTAACTCCCAACCTGCTGGTATAAGAGTTAGGTACATTCCCCTAAAAGGGCGTAATAAAAAAGACTTAGAAAAGTATGCATTTTGGGTCTTATCCTGCAGTGCTAATACAGTAAAAGCAGGACTGGGTCCCTTTGGATAGTTTGTGCATGTTTTTTTAAAAGATTAATTTAAAACAATTTATTTCTCTTTGGAAAAATCTGTTTCAGTCCCAAACCTTAACTGATAAACATGGCCCTTTCAAATGTTTACCTGGGGGAATGACTAATACGACTCTAGCTGAGTCCAAGTGGGGGTTCAGGCCTCTCAAAAGCACTGCTTGGAACATTAGGAGTTGGAACTGGCACCACACTGGTCACTCTCAAAAATAAAATCCTACCACTCAGCAATGGAGAGTACAGAAGGCATTTCAAGGTGCCACTGCAATGGAAGGAAGCATAATCTAATGATTCATGCATGGGAGACTCCTTCTGTGACCTTCAGCGAGTCATTTTAACCTCTCGGCCTCAGTTTCCCCATCTATGGAAAAGGGATACAACCTACCTGACAGTGGGGAGAATTAATTTATTCATGTTTCTAAAAAACTCTAATGCCTGATAACTTAATCTGTATAATAAGATTCCAGCATTGTCATCTGTCTTTGTGTCACTCTGAAGCCTAGAATGTCTACAGAGTCATTTGACATGATGGAAACAGCTACAAGCATGGTTGAGGGCTTTATGTTTAGAATATCACCAGGATGAATCATGACAGGAGTACATTGTCTCTTACTGTCCAACTTTTAAGTTCTCAGCCATTTTGACTTTACAAAATACAGCTGTGCAGTGTACAGCTACTGTAAAGTATGCAATGTAATGTATCTATACCATGCCAAGAGTCCTAGACCATTGTGATGTCAAAGAAAACTCAGTCACCACCCTTACTCTACAGCTAATTTGCATTTCATTGTGTGAAGACTACACAGATGGTGGATTACTTGGCCCAACTGCCACATCCATTCGACACAAAATACCCCAAACACACCTAGGCCCTCGCTGCAACATACCCCTTATCCACCACTCTCACAAATCATCATGAAATCATCAGCACCATGTACACACTCTCCTGCCTCCACTCATATTTCCTATAAAACCATAAACTTGGGTGGCAAAGCTGCAGGTCATCACTAGTAGGTATTATATGGAGGAACAAGTTCTCTAACAATGCAGACTTTTTTTTACTGTTTCTGCTACTATAAGCGAAATTCATTCCTTGACTTTAAGCCTTGCATGAATTTGACTTAACCCCCTCACCCACCCCAGTCCTTTCTATCTTTCTATTCAAACATGTCTTCAATGGGAGTTGTACTTGAATAAAAGCTGAAGGATTTAGTTCACAAATATTAATATTTCATTGCAAAACTTTTCCCTAATTGTCTTTGATTAGCTCTTAAAATACTAGAAAGGCAGTTAAAATAATGAACATTTGTATATAAAGTTGCAGATATTGATGACCCCTGCTCCCCCCAAAGTTGTCTGGCATCAGAAATGCCCTAGACCACTGCTTCTCAACCATTTGGGGTCCATGATTCACACAATGACTGAAAAATTATCCTATGACCCACTGTATTCCCACAAAGTTTGGGTGGCAAAGGATTGATGAATTTGGGTCATGGGAAGAAATAATGGGTGCAGACTAGTGCTGGTATTATAGTTAGGTAGACAGTGCTGGTTGGTGGGACCAAGAGGTAACAAACCGGCATTTATAGTTCATGTTTATTGGTTTACAATTATTTCAGGGCTCCAATGAACTGAATGAGGCACTTCTTAAAAGCATAAATGATGCCAGGAAGATCCATCTGGTTCCATGTCACCTGAGAGAGAAGTTTGTGCTACGTTTTGCCATTTGTTCCCGCACAGTGGAGTCTGTCCATATCCAATTTGCCTGGAAGCACATCTCAAAGCTAGCAACTGGCCTTCTGAAAGCACAGGACAAGCAGCAGCAGTGAGGAATGGGGGTGGGGTAAGGAGTGTTCATTGATTTTCTCCATGCTGCCAAGTTTTCTTTAGTGGGAGGGGGAATTATGAGGGGGGAAATGTAGCTATTGATATTATATGGCCCAGCACTACACTACACTAGCAAAATTACTGTCAGCAAATTGTGTTGTAACATGGTCTCCTGATTGCATTATACCATGATTATGGCCCTGTAAAAATCAGGGCTGTAAGGCGTTCTATAAATGGTTTTAACGCTGTTTGTTCTTGCCTATGTAGACAGGACCAAATTACCTTATTATAACACAGTTGGAGCACTATCCGGGTCTATTTGTTACCATGGTAGTTTTGCAAGTGGCCCTTGAAGACATCTGCTTTCCTAGGTGGCAGAGCCAGTGGTAAGAAAGGAATTAGAGGAACTCTAATAGCTCCTAATGTAACAATTTTCTATATAGATTCCTCTACCTTCCCTTAAAAAGGGTTAGCTTTGGAGGCAGCCATCCTCTTAAAATGCAATGTTCTGCATATTGCTAATTCTATTTGCCCACATAGGTACAGTAACTCCTCACTTAACGTTGTAGTTATGTTCCTGAAAAATGCGACTTTAAGCGAAACAATGTTAAGCGAATCCAATTTCCCCATAAGAATTAATATAAATGGGGGGGTTAGGTTCCAGGGAAATTTTTTTCACCAGACAAAAGACTATTTTTTTTATATATATATATATATATATATATATATACACACACACACACACACACACTATAAGTTTTAAACAAACAATTTAATACTGGTACACAGTGATGATGATTGTGAAGCTTGGTTGAGGTGGAGGCAGGGCTGGCTCCAGGCACCAGCCCACCAAGCTTGTGCTTGGGGTGGCACCTGGAGGGGGGCGGCGCGGCGCTCCGGCCGCCGGGGAGAGCGGTGCCAGGGCCAGGCTCGCCGCCCTCCCCCCCCGGCGCCCTCCCGGCTGGGGCTCGCCGCCCTCTCGCCGCCCTGCCCCCTGCGCTCTGGCCGCCGGGGGGAGAGCGGAGCCCCAGCCGGGGCTCGCCGCCCTCCTCCCAGGGCTCCGGCCGCCCTCCCCCCGGCTGCCGGGGGGAGAGCGGAGCCCCCGCCGGGGCTCGCCGCCCTCCCCCCCCCGCTGGGGGGCGGGGCGGCCGGAGGCTTTTTTGCCTGGGGCGGCAAAAAAGCCAGAGCCGGCCCTGGGTGGAGGAGTTAGAGGGTGGGATATTTTCCAGGGAATGCCTCACTGCTAAATTAACTAGCAATTGACTGAGCCCTCAAGGGTTAACTCTCACACTCTAGGAGGCAGCAGGAAAGGAGGGAGGGCAGATAGAGACACACCCCCTGTGTGTGAGAGAAAAAATGCACATTTTCCCTTTAAGTACACTGCCCTGTTAATTAAATCAGCTTGCTGAGACCTCCTGAGACTGCAGCTACTGCCTAGAAGCTCCCTCAGTAGTGTGTCTCCCCCCTCCCCTGCTCTATGGAAGATGGGGTAAGCGGGGTGCAGGGGGAGGGGGAGACACCCTGACATTAACCCTCCTCTTCCCCTCTCCCCCCCCCCGCCCCCCACAGCAAGCAGGAGTCTGAGCAGCTCCAAGGCAGCTCCAAAGCAGCACATGGCAGTGGGGGGAGGGACACAGCTGAACTGCAGGCATCTGCTGCATAGGGAACTTAGAGGAGTGGGGAGCTGATAGGGAGGGCTGCTGGTCCACCCTGGTTCCAAGCCCCTACCAGCTAGCTGCAACGGGCTGTTCTTCCTGCAAGCAGTGGACAAAACAGGCAGCTGCCAAACGACATTAGAAGGGAGCATTTCACAACTTTAAACGAGCATGTTCCCTAATTGATCAGCAACTTAACATGGAAACAATGTTAACCGGGACAACTTTAAGAGAGGAGTTACTGTCAGGGCCGGCTCTAACTTTTTTGCTGCCCCAAGTTAGAAAAATAAGCGCCGCCCCCCTGCCG
>NW_020664531.1:8747952-8755091 GCF_002925995.2 Terrapene triunguis | reverse complement strand
ACCTGATGTCACTGGAATGTAGTGCTGGCCTTTTGGCAGGTAGAAGAACCAACTCAAAGCTTTAAATAGTGAAAACAATAGGTATTTAACTTTAAAGGGGTTTGTTCTCCTGACTACCTGAACAGGGCAAGGGAAGAATAGACGGTTTCCTCACTCCCACCCACCCTCCCTACACACCACCACTTTCCACAGTGTAATTCTTTGAACATTTAAGAATCCACTCCACTTAGATGAAAAATTGACCTAAATCCAGAAACCACTGCTCAGTCCAACTAGCTGGATGGGGTGCTGGGAAGAAGCAGGAGTGGAGGAACCCACGCTGCTCCCCTGAGCTGAAGTATGCTCTATGTATCCTTACATCCCCTGTGCCCTGTCTGGGAAGGGAGAACCTGCACAGCCTGAGATCATTTGGCCCTTTCCCCAGGCACCCCATTCCCTGCTCTCTCTTTCTCTTTGGGGGTACATATCCCCTCCATACCCTTCCCACTTCCTCCCTGTACCAGGATCTGCTGCCAATGATCCTACAGTGGTCGTGATTTAAATGTTTCTGTTGATTTGATAGACTTTACGTTGAGAGACATTTCCTACAAATTGGTAGAAATGTTTTAAGTATGAGTGATGTATTATAATTAATTTACATTGAAATGATTTTTAAAAAATCATTGACTGTTAACATCTCAGAATATTGAACAGCAAAATTATTAAAGTACGAATTTACTTTATATAATTTCTACCATTTGAGTACATGTTTGTAATTTCCCAGACTGGACCATGAAAATAGTCTGGTCAGTTTTGTTCTCATATTCTCATGTACCAGCACAATGCTACTGTTCTGGGATTTCTAACATATCAAGTACAAGTTTTATAACCAATGCTACTTTCTTTCATTAAAAGAAAAAAATTAAATCTTGAAAACAGATGTTAGGTTCACACATATTTAAAAACAGAAAAAGTAAAGATTATACTTGAGCCTAACCTACGTAAATCTATATCATACTTACAGCAATGTAAGTCTCAAAAATTCATTTGCCCTGAAGCCACATAAAAGAACATTAATTACTATGGTCTCTTTGAGGCATTGTTCATCATATAAATTATTATTAATGATTAAAAGGGGATTGGGCTGTCTTTGAATTATATTTTATGTTGAATTTAAAAAAAAAAATCAGTCTACTCTATAGTGATAGATCTTGAAATATTGTGTAAGAATTTCATCTGTAATCGTAATCTGTGCACTACCTGATACTTTTCATGAAATCACCACATTCCCTCTGTATTTCTAAATTCATTTTTGAGGAAATGATTTATTTGAAGAATAATCTGTAAACTATGTTGTGTGACATGATGCTATGTGGTCTTTAAAGCTGCTAATTTATGTGGGGTAATGTGTAACAAACCTCTTTGACATAATACCACTGTAATTGTGACTGTAAAATGTTGCTCCTGTTCCCACATTAGTCAAAGATGATTTATTGTTGCATCACTGTCCATTTTTGTTCCATCCACGGTAACTGTGGAGTATGAAATATTACTTTCAGAAATGTAAACCATAAATATAATTCAAGGTCCATGTTGAAAATAGGT
The DNA here is from genome assembly GCF_002925995.2 of Terrapene triunguis. Classification (NCBI taxonomy): domain Eukaryota; kingdom Metazoa; phylum Chordata; order Testudines; family Emydidae; genus Terrapene; species Terrapene triunguis. The sequence continues at coordinate 8,753,507 of NW_020664531.1, read as the reverse complement.
GCCTACGATTCCAATAAACCCACAGAATAAAAGAAATGTGCAGTTCAAGCACTCCTTCATTATATTACCCTATAAAACTTAGGCCTAGTCTACACTAACCCCCCAATTCGAACTAAGGTACGCAACTTCAGCTACGTGAATAACGTAGCTGAAGTCGATGTACCTTAGTTCGAACTTACCGCGGTCCAGACGCGGCAGGCAGGCTCCCCCGTCGACTCCGCGTACTCCTCACGCCGAGCAGGATTACCGGAGTCGACGGCGAGCACTTCTGGGTTCGATTTATCGCGTCCAGACAAGACGCGATAAATCGAACCCAGAAGTTCGATTGCCTGCCGCCGAACCAGCGCAGTAAGTATAGACAAGCCCTTAGATATTGCAGGGGATGAGCCCCAGGACCACTGATCTTATTAAGACTCTTATTTAAAATATGAATTCCAGACTGCCATTTCTGGGGTAAACTAAAAGAATAAATGGATATCAAAGGAGCTAGAATTCCCTGGATCTGGATGTTTAAAAAAAAAAAAAACTGATTTCAAATGCAACAAAGAAAAGGAAGATGTGGTAAATCAGTCTGAAAACCCAGGCAACATTCAGACAGGTGACTGAGCCACTGTGCAAAACACTGCTCTTGGCTACTCTATTATAAATTCAGAGTAACGTCATTGAGTTCAAGTGAAATTATAAGGGTATATAAGCACAGAATGTGGTGCACTGTATGCAGATGATCAACAGACTGAATGAAGCTGAGGATTTTAGCTGTCATATTGTTCCTCTTAAGTGTTTGCTTAAAAAAATACATTATTCTGGTCTCAAAACAAAGGAAGCTGCTTTGTCTTCTGGCTTCCTAGCCAATAAGTCTCCCATACTGAAATAATTTTTACAAACTTCACATTAGAAAACACTTGTGTCTGGTAACCAGAGAAGAATTACAGCTCCTCCACCAGATGGACCAATATTTTTGTGCAATAAGTAGATAAACAGTTCTGTGCAGGACAAGACAAGTCAGATTATAATGTTGGGTATAGTAGGGTAAAGCGAAGATAATTCCACAGAAATCAGTGGAGTTGCCTGGATTTACTACTGTAACTGAAATTAAAACCTGTCTCATAGTAACTAAATGGGAAATGCATAATGGAAAGGAACACTGCACTGATAGTGAGTTTTTACTAGACCGGGTCGGAAAATTTCTGACAAAATGAAATTTCATTGAGAAACAAATACATTTGCACCAAAAAGTTGTTTCCATGCAGCTCTAATCCAAACACTAAGTAATCATTTTGAAAAAAGTATAGCCATTTTTATAACTGAAATATTCTAAATGTAGTAAAAATATTGTTTTTAAAATAAGAGATTTTGCTCCAATTGCTTTTTTTAAAACGAGAAATGAAAGGTCTGTAGATTTACAGTGCCCCTGATTTAGCAGCAACTGGAAATCTGGGTTTCATATTTACTTGTTTCTAAATTCCAAGGGTGAGGTGACTTGTTATAATTCATAAGGAAATGGTGAAGGCTTTTTTTCCACACCTTCCTGTGCCCTATTTTGCCTTGGAAGGTAAAGGGTGGGTAGCTAAGGGAGGTATAATTGTTGCCTTGAAGTGTTGACTACTTTATTGAAAAAAAAAAATAGTCGGCCATGTAATCAATTCAAGAACAAAAGCATCATTTGTGAAAACTAGGTGATTAGAAGAAACACCATAACCATGGTGTTCCTCTTATGCAGCTATAAAATCTATTTGTGGGTGAAATGGCTTCTGGAAACCAATGTTAGGTCAATGCGTGAACCCAGATCCATTGTGCCTTTTGTTCACAAGCTGACACAGTCTGTGGTGATTCATGTTGTTTAACATTGATGATGACTATGAAGCCTAGTAAGAGCACTTTAGCAGAATATCCAAATTCCACAGGATATAATGTGGCTGCTAGATGAGGGGAAAAATAAAATTAATCAGGCAATTTTGAATAACTTTGCAGATTTTTCTTAGCTAGTACAATATGTACATTCTTACTGTGATAGTAGATTAAAATATATTTAATTACTGATTATAATATATTCTAAGACACTGATTATTGCTAATATGTAATACATTTGTCTGCATTAAAATTATTACAGTTCTACTGTTTCACTCTTGCCTTCTAGTACTGGATTCTGTTCATCAGTTATTTTTCTTTGTTGTAAACTGCAAAGGTACCATATTCTGTGAGTGCTATCAATATTACTCTTCCCCCCGCATCCCACCAGTTTGTCTTCTATAACTGTGTTCTAAACCAGCTAGACACCCTTACACTTGAAATGCTCAAGGACAGGAGCTAAAACATACAAGTGAGAACAAAAAAGTTGAAAAATTGAAGGTAAGGGGGGGAAAATCTCACTAGAATAACATAAATGATGGTTAGTGCCTAACTTGAATACCTGGAGTCGCTTGACTTTGGCTGGAAAATGTTTAGATTCTCTGTGTCTTTTTGTTGTATGTTGTGTGGATAGAAAGCCTCTTTTACTTGAAATCTGTATCCAAAGCCTGTTAACCAAACATTAATAAACAAAAATGAAGCCATTGTATTGTCTACTTTTGTTATTCTCCATTCTCCAGCCTTCTCCATTTTATGTATACCCAGGGCTGGCTCCAGGCACCAGCCTAGCAAGCTGGTGCTTGGGGCGGCACATGAAAGGGTGCGGCACGTCCGGCTCTTCCGTGGCAATTTGGCAGCGGGTCCCTCACTCCCTCTCGGCAGGAAGGACCTGCCGCCAAATTGCTGCCGAAGAAGCGGCGGCAGTAGAGTCGCGGCGGAAGTGCCGCAGATCACGATCGCAGCTTTTTTTTGTTTGTGTTTGTTTGTTTGTTTGTTTTTTGGCTGCTTGGGACGGCAAAAGCCCTGGAGCCGGTCCTGCGTATACCATCAAAAGTTTAAGAGTTTCCAACTTCCTTAAGCAGCAGCAGCTCTACTGAAGTCTATGCACCTATTTTCAGCAGCAATGAATTTGACTCCATATTTTCTTTAGAGGTGTAAACTTGCAGATCGTAGTTCCCATAGGAACCGCTCTCTTTTCTCAGACCATTCTGAAAAATCCTGACAATAAACAGGCTTTTCATGAATTTGCATCCATCTCCGGGCATAGGTGTAGTTACCATTTTGAAAAATGTACAGCCACATGTTGATCTTCTCTTAGTGATTCCTATAATTCTGTAAGCTAGAGATGGCATTATACCCAGTAGGCCAAATTCTGGACTAAGCAGCAACTGCAGTGAAATCAGCTGAGTGTAACTGAGGGGGAAATCTGAAGGTAGTGGAGTTACAAGATGTAAACAGCAGGAAAATTTGGCCCACTATCACTAAAACAGAGTAGAAATATTACCTCACCCACCTTGTCCCTCTAATATCCTGGGACTGACACAGCTAAAACTACACTGCATAAAATAGCATAGGACAGTTGAATATGCTGTAGATCAGAGGTTCCCAAACAGTGGTACATGTGAAAAAGCAACCTCTCCAGGCTCTGCTCACACACAGCCATTAGCATGTAAAATCACTCCCAGCAAAGTTACAAGAACGCTTTCCCAGCCACTCATGAACTACATACAGGGTGACACAAGCAACTTCTTAGTCCTAGCCTTGCACCCTGAGAAATATGTGTCTTGTACTGTACAGCATACTCCTCAACAATGCAAGCTCATTAATAGTCTGTTATTTCATCAAAGGAAATGATTATGCACCAACCTTTGTTAACCTGAGTAGCGAGTACCCAAACACTCGAAGCAAAATGCATTGGTTTAGATAAAACAATAAAACAAGTTTATTAACTAGAGAAAGATAGATGTTAAGTGATGATAAGTGATCAGTAAGGCTAGGATTTAGTCACAGGTATTTTTAGTAAAAGTCATGGACAGGTAATGTGCAATAAACAAAAATTGACCTGTCCATGACTTTTACTAAAAATACCCCTGACTAAATCTTAGGCGGGCATGGGGGGCCACTGCTGGGGGGGGAGCATCCGGAGGGGCCGCTGCTGGGGAGGTGCCCGGGGCCAGTACCACCAGCTGCTGTGGGCCGCAGACCACAGCTACACCGGCCGGCTGCCTGGGGACCGCTGCCAGGGCCAGTGGACTGCGGCTGCTCAGGCCTGCTGCCCAGGGACCACTGCCTGGGGCCACAGACTGCAGCTGCTCCGGCCACCCCAGGACCGCTGCCGGGGGCTGCCCAAGCAGCAGCTGGTGTGGCTGTCTCCAGGGCCGCTCCAGCACCTGAGCAGCTGGCCCCGGGATCAGCTACACTGGCCACTGCAGAAGTCTTAGAGGTCGTGGAAAGTCATGGAATCTGTGACTTCCGCAACCTCCATGACAGACACGGAGCCCTACTGGTAAGGCATAAAAGTCAGAATTGGTTACTAACGAAATAAACAGCTAAAACCACAATCTAATTTCTAAACTTTACCAAGCTAAGTAAGATTTGAAGCAAACCTCTTTTTCACGCTACCGGATGCTTAATTTACAGGCTGGATTTCCTTTCAGCCTGGGACCACTTCCCTTAGTTCACAATGTCCTTCAAGTATTCGTTGATGTTATGAGCAGAGATATGTAATGTGAAGAGGAGAGGGGTCTGTTGAACGGCTGTGTCCAGCCTAGAGTGTACCCGGGGAGCTGTCACAGCAGGAAACAAGTTTTCCTATCTTGCAAAACTGAGATTCTGAGAATTAGCCCATTCTGCATTAGGATGAAAGTGGGACCTTTTGAAGCTTTTCACAAAAACTCAAAACTCCCACTGCCAATAACTAGTTATGGGGATGTGTGAGACCTGGGTTCAAGTCCCTGGTCTGATTCAGGAAGACTAGAGATCTGGACCACTCCGCTATTTTGGAGTGAGACTTTCTCTCTCTCTCTGGTTATGCCAGAAATTCCAACCTGGATCTGAGAAACCTTTCCCAATGAAAGTTTTGTCAACACTAGTATATTCCAATTAAATGTTTTGGTTTTGACATGTCAGCGTTTTCTGAGGAAAAAAATATTTTGTCTAAGAATTCCCAACCAACTCTTAACCTCACATTCTCTAACCCACCCGCCCAGACTCCCCCAGCCAAACTGCCTTCGCTTCTAATTTTTCCCAGGCACCTGTCCACCAGCCAAATTCAAAACTTTTTTTTTTTAAACTGAGTCAGTAAATACTTACTATTAAATCTTAAATCTATTTAAGCCTAAAATGTGCATAAAAAGGAGAAATTTGTAAGAAGGTGGTATGTGAACCAATAAAGATTGGGAACTGCTGCTGTCAACAGAGTCCAGTTAGGGTTGCCAGGCGTCTGTTTTTTGACCGGAATGCCCGTTGAAAAGGGACCCTGGCGACTCTGGTCAGAACTGCTGACCAGGCCACTAAAAGTCCTGTCGGCGGCGCAGCAGGGCTAAGGCAGGCTCCCTGCCTGCCCTGGCTCCACACGGCCGCCGGAAGCAGCCAGCATGTCCAGCTCCTAGGTGCAGGGGTGGCCGCAGGGGCTCCATGCGTTGCCCCCACCCCGAGCCCTGGCTCCGCAGCTCCCATTGGCTGGGAACTGTGGCCAATGGGAGCTG
>NW_020664531.1:8660870-8732952 GCF_002925995.2 Terrapene triunguis | reverse complement strand
GTGGACGTGGCAGGTAAACAAACTGGCCCGGCCCGCCAGGGGCTTTCCCTGAACAAGCGGTGGACCGGCTTTGAAAACCACTGGTCTAGACAACCAAATTTGAACTCATCTTTAAAAAAAAAAAAAAAAAAAAAAAAAAAAGTTAGTGTTTCTCTATATATCACACATTTAACAAAGCTGCCAGGAGGGGACCCCCTCATGCCCAAGCATCTGCTCATTTGCCCTGTTTAGCAAAGATTTTCCATTCTGTTGTGGAGGAAAAGTAAATGGAAGCAATCATGGTCCTTTTCAAGTGCCTGTATGTTACTTGCTGAAACAAATATGGAAAGGTATTTTCTGAATTTGTGTCATTTTGAACATTTATAAAACTTCTAAAAAAGTCTGAATTGAGAAAACTGTAGTTGTATTTTAATGTTCTTTTTAATTTATTAAGCATAAATGCCCTTTTTAATATTATTTTTAAATTACTTCAATGTGGCTCTTCCTATCCCACTGAAATAACACACATCATGCAGCAGTAGCTGTGGGTTTTTGGTGGAACAGCTGTGTAAATGGCTTCATAAAAGTTTCATTGCTTTTTTGTGTGCATACAGAACTTATGCCCTGCATAAGACTAGTCTTGGGTTTTGTACTTTTTTCATAATAGGGAGGAAGAGATGTATACATTACATTATTTAACTATTTGATTTTTGTATACTTCATGTTTTAGAGCAAGGCAGAACATTGTCTAACTTAACAGTTATCAACTAAGTAATAAGAAAATTGCACAAGACAGAAGAAGCATTGTAATATTTAACACTGATTGACTAACTTAGTTAATTCTTTTTCTATAGCTAATTCTAAACTTGAATGAATGTATTCTGTCTCCATGAGATTAACCCCATTTAAGTTTTTGAAAATACAGTCTGCCACAATGACAACTTTGAGAAGATCATTGCAATATTAAAGTCTCCCAGTTGTCTCCTGATAATTATGTGATTTAACAGAAGGGTCAAGAAGGTAGCATGGTTGTGCTACATAGATTTCATCTTAAAAAACTGGATTTGCTAGTGTGCCCTTCTTGTGTGTCATGGAACAGGGTTAAAATCCTCAAAATAAATTAGTGTGAGTATAGAGGTTGGCCACTGCACTGCAGATTTTTTTGTGTCAGCTAACCAAATTTCTGTACTGTCTTGTCTTGGAGTTGCTATGATGAATTGTCCACGTGAATGAAGACTTCTAGGTTAGCTGGAGCTCTGAAGGCTACCCTTCACAGCTGTCATTGTCCCACATGGTGTCTGACTCAATGAATAAAAGTGTCCACCCTGTCGGATGGGATTGGAAATGAGTTACTCATGTCATGGTACATTCATTTTTTCCTGCAGTTCAAGATTGGGATCAGCCTTTTGAAAGGAGCATATTGTGAGATCTCGCCAATATATATCTTTATCACAGTATCCAGCCGTACAGTATAAGCATAGTATCTTCTGGCTTGTGTATCACAGGAAATAGTAAGGATAAAGTACACTCTCCCTCACACATACTGCTTTATCTCCATCAGCCAAAGAGTTGCTCTGAATGAATGGCTTTATGGTGTGGTCCAGTCCCATCAATATTTGTACCAACTGTTTAAAGAGTATAGAACTAAAAGTGTACTGGTGCATGCTGGAATTTGCAAAGAAGACACCCAACTCCAGTTAAAATGCCTTGAAAATCCCTTCCTTAAATTAATATTGGAATAGTGATATATGCATAAGACAAGATCTGTGCCCCTAAAGAGTTCAAACGCAAATTTAAACATATACTGTAGAACCTCATTATTTCACACTGACTGGGAGGTTCATTGAAAAGGTTTACGAATTAGTAAACAAACTATATTTTGTTCATTTCAAGTTATTTATACTGATAATTATGCTGTATGTTTTATGTTTTTACAATTATGGTAATAGGTATACTAGTAAAATGTAGATATTTTGTGATGTTACAAAGTTTTTAGTAAAAAGACCAAGGCTCTGCTATTAAACCTTTGCTGGGATCAAAGATTTTTATAAAAAATATTTATGATAACATAGTGAGTAAATTGCTCCACACATTTACTGATGCTCAGTGGGTGATTACCATGACGGTGCCATTATTTTTCACATTTTTTACCTATATATTTTGGACACTTGTGAACCAAAACAAGGTAGAAACACATCAAGAGATGCAAATATTCTTTATGCTTTAGAATGCAGAATGCATCGTATTGCTCAACAGTCTTGAAGAAGCCTTGTATGAGACAAAATGTTAGCAGTGTACTTAGGGTGACCAGATGTCCCAATTTTATAGGGACAGTCCAGATTTTTGGGTCTTTTTCTTATATAGGCTCCTATTACCCCTCTACCCCGTCCCGATTTTTCACGTTTGCTGTCTGGTCACCCTAACTGTATGGAAATGCACCACTGCTGATTTGTTTTTGGCTAGCATGTGCGTTGACATGGTGAAAAGGAGCGTTAGATAATTTTGATTGCTTTCACTCTTTCATAAAGATGCAACCAATTTCCATATTTGTCCCACCCTCTTATAAAAATCTAGATGGGCTACTGACAACATTAGACACTTTGAAACTAGGGGGTGAGTAGGCATAGCCCCATATGTATTTCGTGATCTACTGTTACTATGCCACCTAAAATGAAAGATTAAGCTACTACTAACATAATTTCTTTCACAAAATACAGAAAATTGCAACAAAGTAGGGCATGATTGCAATTTAAGGGAAATGGTGCAGATAAATCCACTTTAATGGATCTATTTCGTAGATGTAGAAACCTTAGTACTCATTTATTCCTCTTGGCTGGCTGACCTTAGTGAGAAGAAATGCAGGACTCTTCTGGTTTGTGGTTCAGTAGCGTTAGGTGTGCAGTCTTTTTATTTTTCCTAAATTGAAGTAAATGATTTCCACAGTCTTGGAAAGGTGAGGTTGTCAATAATTAAGGCAATTCAGAAATATTTTCATTTTCTCAGTGTATTTCTCATGTTTGAGTTAAACTAAATTGTCTTGGTATTCTGAGATCCTGGGCTTTATTTTCATTTAGAGGAATCTACACCAACTAGTAAATGGAGAAAGCTGATGGAGCAAAAATGATCACTATGATTTAATTGCAGTGGGAGGAAAAATTGAAGCTGGGCTTGGACCATCGGTAAGAGTAATATTCAAATGAGACATATTTGTTTTTAATCAAAATCATGGGAGTGTTCACAAACCAACATTTTTGTTTTTGAAAATATTTTTATATAAAATGTTTGTTTCCTGCAGTTTTGATAATCCTGTAGTTTCCCAGGGAGTTCTGTGGTTGGTTGTTTAGTGTAGCCTATAGGGCTTCCTCTCAACCCCAATAAATATATATGTATGCATACTAATAATGGAATCCTCTGACCTTCTGCAATTGTGGAAGTCTTTTTCAGTGTGAGCTGAACAATATGAAAAGGATTTAATGCTCAATTTTTGTAACACTTTAAAAACAAGACTTTATAAATGATAGTTTCTTAACTAAATGGACTTTTCTTTCTTCATGTGACTAGTGCTTATTACAAGAATGTTAGCCTGATCGTGCTGGAGACTGAATTCCTTTATTTATCCAGAGCACAGATACAGCATGTGTAGTGGCACTGCAAGCTTCCAACAGGCTGCTACTTGTGTCTCAACCCTGACCTTGAGGGATGTTTTTCTTAGTCTTTCTTTCCTCATCCATATATGGCAGTTTTGTCGCTTTTGCTTTTTATTCTCCTGCAAGTTTTTTCCATGTTATTTTTTTAATCATTCCTGTGGATCCTGCAAAAATGTATTTACCTCAGGGACTTATCTAATCATACATTAGTTCAGCAAATGGGCCTATGCTTTGGCCTGTCCCTGTGCTTTGGTGGGGAAGCAGTTACAGGGAGCAGGAGAGCAACAGGACCATGCTGGAGCTCATGGGATGATTTGTGACAAGGGCAGTCCAGGAACATAGTGGATAATGGGGGTGGGTGGGGAGAGTGCGCTTTGGACTGCTGTTTGCATGCACACCACCCCAGCTCTCATTCAGACTCCAGGTGACCAATTTAGTTCCATGTTACTCAGGCTTCTGAAACAAAGTTCTCCTTTTTATTGTTCATCCTTTATTCCATGCCCAGTAATGTCCTATGTATGTATGGTTAAGAGGAATGTGATCTCCTTTCCTGTAGAACCCTGATCCAGCAGAGATGGTTGTCTGAGCTGGTGCAGCAGCCCCTCTTCAGGCATAGCATAGATTCTTTGTCAGACTGAAAAAACCAGCTCAAGAGAGGGGTTTGAAGCTCTGTTCCTGGCCCACATGCAGCCAACACCCTCCACTTCTCTGTATCTATTCCCATCTTTACATGTAAAAGGCTGGGGGAGAGAGTGAGTGTAAGTTGCAGATGGGGGAGGGGGGGCAGAGCTGCACAAGCTGCTCCTCATCTGGCTTCTTCTGTGATGAGGAATCTGCTTTTAGTCTGAGAGAGGGCTGCCTCATCATCTTTGATGGGTTGGGTTACTAGAGAAAAGGGGAACACCTTCCCATCCACCATGTGGATGTGAACAGAGTCGTTAACTGGGTGTATGGGGAGAGGGTATCAGTAAAGAGGAGCATTCAGTTAGGCAATCCTGAATTGGGATCAAGATGTCTGGCTTACCCTATTCTCTCCACATTGGTTTTCTGTGCCCATAAACTGTCCACTGATGTGGGGAGGTATCTTTATTCACTAGAGAGCTGAGTGTTTGTGGACATTGACAAAGACAATAGATTTGGAATAACTCCTTGCACTGTGAAGTGTTTTCAAACATACCACACATTCCTTTGGATACCCGCATATGTGGGCACAGTCAGACAACTGTCAAAACAGGAAATACAGCCTAAGTGCCTGACACATTCTGGGGACAGAATGTGAGACCTGACGCTTTGTCCTAGGCCAAAGTCCTGTGGGAAGAAGCCACACAGAACCCAAAGATTTTCCTCAGTCTGTGTCATCGGTGGAGAACTCCAGAGTTGAATGTGGTGTCCAGCTCTGAGAACAGCAAAACTAATTGACTTTTTTAAGTTTCTTTTTAGATTTCCTTGTAACTCAAGAGGAGCCGGACACAGCCACCCCAATGCCAAGTCAGCAGAGGGACAGCTCTGCTGTGAAAGAATTTCTGAATAATTGTAAAATACAAATTTTTCAGGGAGAGATTGCAAAACTCCTGTCAACTTCACAACATTGCAACTGACAAATCCTGCAGGGTTTATTCGGACTTTATTTTGGGTTAAAATGTAAAGGGAAAATTATTTTATATTAGGGTTTAGCTTTTAGTTCTGGACTAATGGGGTAGTATCTATAATTTTTTTTTATTATATTTACTGTCACTATTAAAAATATGCCTTTCTTTTTACCCAGTGCAGCCAAAAGCAAGGAGTTTGGCTTGTAAACCAGGGCTGCCTTTCCACTGAAACCTGTTAAACCAAATATGACATCTTCAATACGATTTTCTAAGTCTTTTAGTTTTAATTGATAACTCCTATGCCCAACTTCTCACAGATGAGCAAGTTTTAGGAGTCTGTTCCTCCACTTTTAATAAATGCTTTAAAAAGTCTGAAAATAGAAGGGTTTGTGTGGTACAGATACCAACTTACAGCTTCTTATCTCTGCAAACCTGGCACATCCAGTACTGTTCCTTACAAAAGCCTACACTAAATAGCACATGATCCTGTGCTTAAAGACGTCTTTGTGAAGGGTCAGAATTAAGTTTGTGCGTGTATCCTTAACTTTGGCCTTTTTTAATCTTTGAGTGTTTTAACCGTGCTGCCTTATTGTTCTGTTAACAAAGCTTTTGCATGGGATTACCTAGGAATTTTTTTTCAAATATTGGGGGAGAGGGGAGCGGGAAAGGAGGGGGAGAAATAGTGATATATTTTCCAGGACTCCAAAGTTCTGTTGGCTTGCAACAAATTACCAATAGTGAGTATGAATTCTGTAATCTGGAACTGTATGGCTAGATACCACTGAAGACCACTAAACAGTATGCAACAGAGCATTTCAGTGGTGTCCAGCCATACAGTTCCACATTATAGCAATTAAACCCCATAGGAGTTAAACATCATCCGCTTGAGTGCTGATATACATTAGTACAGAGTTTTGAAGCTGTTTTGCACTTTAGGTCTCCATCAACCCTCACTAACTACTTTGAACAAGGTCTTCAAATCTTTTCTTGCTGCCCCAGCTATCCTTTCCAATTCAGAACAATATACTTAATTAGCTCTTTTGCTACACAAGTAACTTAGCCATGAATACATGTCCAGTGATCATCCCTTAGCTGCTTGCTTTTACAAATTGACTAAACCACTTACATGATTTTTCAAAGGTTTATAATTTGGTCAGATTAGGATCATTTTCATCTGGAACAAACAAAAAGCTCTTTTCAGTAAGGACTATGTCAGTGAGAAAATTTCACCTTTCAACCATTTTGTCTGTAGGTCTGTTTTTAAGTTTTGCAAGAACATTCGTTATGATGAGAAATTGATATTCTCCCCCCCACCACCCACGTTTATAATCCTGTAGGATGCTACTAAATTACAAATATCTTGTCATATGGCAGTAGCTAAGCAGAGTTAGGCCTGGCCAGTGCTTGGACGGGGACCATACCAGGAAGGGTGAGGTGCTGTAGGAGGTGATGTTTGAGTCAGCAGGTCAACCAAAACCCCAGTTTGGTGTTAGGGGTGACTATGCTGTCAATGGTATCGTGTTTCAGGTCAGATGGAAAGCAGAGGTCCTAACCACCTACCATTTAGCCCGCTCCCCCAAACACCAAGGAAGTTAATCCTGGCCCAATTCCAATATTGGTGTTTACGTTTTGGCTGACATGCTTTCCTCTGAAGTTTTGATTGCATACCCTATTCTTCACTTCCTGTCCTAACATGTCCCGTGTTGCTGTGCAATATCAAATAGCTGTTGTGTCCTGCCCTAGAAGACATTTAGTGGCAATTTAGTAATTCCTCCTGTTTACGTAAAGTGCTTTGAAACCTTTCAGGATGAAATGTTTTACCCATCCCTGTGAAGATGGCTCTTATAGCATTCAGGGGCAGATCCACTGAAGTCAATGGAGCTGTAACAATATACACCAGCTGAAGATCTATCACACTGACATCACCCACACCCCTGTTTTAGTGACTCAGCCTCTGTTCAAACATAAATTGATAGGTATGCCCAATACAGTCTAAGGGCTGGTCTACACCAACACTGTAAATTGATCTAAGTTATGCTAGTTCAGTTACTCAAATGACGTTGACGTAACTTAAGTCGACTTACAGTGGTGTCTATACCATGCTATGTTGATGGGAGACGCTCTCCCGTCGACATAGCTTCCGCCTCTCGGGGAGGTGGAGTACAGATGTCGACAGGCGAGCACTCTCCTATCAACTTAGTGTGTCTTCACCAATGTAGACATGACCTAAGAGACATAAAGGTTAAAATGTAAGGCTTGGTCCAAAGCCCATGTAGGAGTCCTTCCGTTAACTTCACTGTGCTTTAATAATAAATAACAGTGAGGTTCAGTTTAGAAAAATGCAAGCTTGTACATCTGGGGGAATAAGTTTTGAAATCTACACATCAAATGGAAGGGAGAAACCTGGAAAGCAATAATGCTGAGAGAGCACTGGGGTGAAAAGGGATAGTATATCAGATATGTTTACAATGCACTAGGATAAAGCCATTGTAATTTTGCACTGCATTTGTTGCCTACCAGTCAGGGTGACATACTCGCTGGCCTGTTCACAAAGGATGCAAGTCTGGTACAGCTTTCATCTCGAATGGTGGCTCTTTAAGTTGTAGAGAGTAATGTTTTTTTGGCTCTGGAGGTCCTCAGCTCAATCCCCATTGTCAGCCAACATGATGATCATCACACATACAAAATGTATTACACGATTGACCTGGATAGAACTACATAGTTCCTGCCTACTGCTTTGGTACAACCACTCCTGGAGTATTATCTCCACTGTGGGCACCTCATTATGAAGGTCTAGAGAATCTGGGGAGGATTCAAAAGGAACAATAGAAACAGTTGAGATGATAAAATAATTCAAGGCATAATTTGAATAGGAGACAACTTGGCGGGGGTGGGGGGGGGAAGATGGGGAAAGAGATTATTACATTCTTCCAGTATATGTAGATGGTTAATACCAAATAAAGGGATTATTTAACATGATATAAGAGCATATAACTAGGAGTATTGGGATGAAATTAAGAAAATGGAAAATTCCCTGATTGTGATAGTTTCCCCAAGGTATGTGGAGCCTCACTGGGATATTTTAAAATTGGACTAGACAAAGCAGGTGATGTACTGTATAAAACAATGCTGCAATGACTGCAGACATGACCTAATAGGTCTCCCTCATCTCCTGTTTCTATGACTGTTATCTGAACATCCCGTAGTGCTTTTCTTGACCATTTTAACAGCAAATGAATTAACTGAAAAGAGATGATCTTTCTTAACATATTATCTTATTAACAGTTGCCATTATTAATTCTTGCAATTGGCCAAAAATAGTTAATGAAAATTAAAATGTTTTGGTGGCAATAGAAGTCTTTCCAAAAATAGAAATTTCCACTCTGAAGAGGATGAAAGTTCTAAGGATCAGATTTTTAAACATGATCTAATCAAAGTATACACTTACCTTCCATCTGGGATCTCAATGCATTTTGCGAACTAGAATGTATTGAGGCCTGGTCTACACATAGATTTTTGTTCTAGTATAACTATTTCCATTAGGAGTCTGATTCTTTTCACCCTTTTTCTGAAATAGCTATATTGGTATGAGCCTTAGTGTGGACACAGATACACTGGTATAATGGTGCAGTATAGTTTATTCCTCTTTCCTTATGAGACTAAGCTATACCTGTGTAAGGAAACTTTAGTATGGATGCAGTTTTTCTTCAGGTGTTTGCACATGTCCATTTCAATGTAGGGGTATGGGTGCCCTGAGTACAGTTGCTGGACTTTTTTCCATTAGTGGTATCCTTCAGGTCGACTCCAGTGATGCACAGTCTGTATGGGAAGACCCTTTTCGAGGCCCCAACTGTCCATATACCTGGTCTCCGATGCCTTCGTGATGGGTTGGGGCGCCCATCTAGGGCACCTCAGGATTCAAGGTCTGTGGTCTGAAGAAGAGCTCTTGCTCCATATCAATATCAGAGAATTCAGAGCAGTCTGCCTGGCCTGCTGGGCATTCTTAACATACATTACAGACAAGGCAGTCTTGGTTCTCACGGACAATACAGCCACCATGTACTACATCAACAAGGCAGGGCGGCGCGTTCTCTTCGCCCCTATGCCAGGAGCATCTTACCTGCGGGTATACAGAACCAGCTCACAGATCACTTCAACAGGTCCTTCTCCACTCACCATGAGTAGTGCCTTCATCTAGATATCACAAGGGACATCTTCCAAAGGTGGGGGGGACTCCCTTTATACATCTGTTTTCTACCTGCAGCAACAAGAAATGCCATTAGTTTTGCTCCCTGTGGGGCCACAACCTGGGCTCTCTTACAGACACCTTCATGTTGGTATGGACAACTTACCTGTATTACGCCTTTCCCCCCATTCCATTAATTCACAAGGTTCTGTTGAAGATCAAGCAGGACTGAGCACGAATCATCCTTATAGCCCTGGTGTGGCCCAGACAGCACTGGTTTACCACCCTCTTAAGTCTTTTGGTGGAACCCTAAATCTGGCTCCCACTGCACCGGGACATGATCACCCAGGTCCATGGTAAGCTGCTCCACCCAAACCTCAGCTCTTCATCTGACAGCCTGGAATCTTCATGGCTGAATCCTGAAGAGCAAGCTTGCTCAGAGCGGGTTCGTAGAGTCCTACTAGGCAGCAGAAAACCCTCTACCAGGGCAACTTACCTGGCAAAGTGGAAACTATTCTCCATCTGGTCTTCCCAATGCAGGGTTCCACCTTGTTGCAGCTTGTTTCGGAGTACCTTCTACTCTTAAAACAACAAGGTATCACCCTTTCTTCAATCAAGGTCCACCTGGTAGCCATTTCGGCTTTCCATCCTAAGGTCGACAACAGAGCTGGGTTTTTTTACACTAAATGGTAATCCATTTACTCAAAGGCCTGGAGAGGGTATTCCCTCAGGTAAAGAAACCAGTCCCTCCTTGGGACCTAAACCTTGTCCTGGCAAAGCTGATGGGCCTGCCCTTTGAGCCATTAGTGACATGCTCACTGTTGCACCTCTCCTGGAAGGTGGACTTTTTAGTGGCCATCACTTTGGCCAGGAGAGTTTCAGAGATCTGAGCTCTCACGTCGGAACCCTCAGATACAATCTTCTTCAGAGATAAAGTACAGCTATGCCCTCACCCAAAGTTCCTCCAGAAAGTGATTTCACAATTCCACTGCAGCCAAGCAATTTTTCTACCAGTATTCTATCCAAAGCTGCATGCACGTAGGGAAAACAATGTCTGCACTCCTTGGATGTTAGATGGACCCCGGCATTTTATATTCAGAGGACCAAACCATTCCGCAGATGGACTCAGCTGCTCATAGTGATAGCTGAGAGAACGAAGGGGCTCCCAATCTCTGCCCAGAGGATTTGATCTTGGATTACTTTGGGTATGTCTACACTACCCACCAGCTCGGCAGGCAGTGATCGATCCAGTGGGGGTCGATTTATCGTGTCTAGTCTAGACACGATAAATTGACCCCCGAGCACTCTCCCATCGACTCCTGTACTCCACCACTGCGAGAGGCTCAGGCGGAGTCGATGGGGGAGTGGCAGTAGTCGACTCACCACAGTGAAGACACCGTGGTGAGTAGGTCTAAGTACTGCGACTTCAGCTACGTTATTCACGTAGCTGAAGTTGCGTAACTTAGATTGATACCACCACCACCACCACCCCCAGATCAGGCCTTTGTGTATCTGGGCATGTTATGACCTCACACGCGTTCCTCTTCCACCTAACCTGACTGCTCACTCCACAAGATCTCAGGATTCTTTGGCCGCTTTCCTGGCTTAAGTCCCTATTCAAGACATCTGCAGGGCAGCAACCTGGTCCTTGGTGCACATATTCTCAGTGCACTTGCCATTACCCAACAAGCCAGAGACAATGCCTACTTTGACAGTGCAGGTTTGCAGTCAGCTTGTCCTTGAACTCAGACCCCACCTCCTGTGCAACGGCTTGTGAGTCACCTACATTGGAATGGACATGTGCAAGCACTTGAAGAAGAAAAAAACGGTTACTAACCTTTCTGTAACTGTTGTTCCTTGAGATGTGTTGCACATGTCTATTCCAAGACCCAGCTGCCAACCCTCTGTTGGAGTGGTTGGTAAGAAGAAACTGAAGGGGTGTGGGCTTGGCGGGGCACTTTATACCAGCGCTATGAGCCTGCGGCACCAGGGGGCGCTGGAGCTGACCCAAGGGATACTACTAAGGGAAAAATTTCTGGTAACTGTGCTTGGGGTGTGAGCACACCTGCGTTGGAATGGACATGTGCAATACATCTCAAAGCACTACAGTTACAGAAAGGTTAGCAACTGTTTTTATATAGGTATAGAGAAGTTGTACTGCTTTAACTATTCCAGTTTAGTTAAAATGGTACAACTTGTGTGTGTAGACAAACCCTCAGAAGACCCTGGGGAGGTCAGTTTTATTACCCTTATTTTATGGATGGGGAAAGCTGGGACAGAAGTTAATGCCTTGCCCAATATTGCACAGGAAATCTGTAGTACTTGCAGTCCTGGGCTTTCATCACAAGACTATCCTTCCCCTTTGCAGGCTTTTACTTAGTCCTTTTCAGATATGGAGTGGTGGTAAAGATTGAATGACCCTAAATAAAGAACTCAGTACACCAAAATGAATTAATTAATGTGTAAGATTTAAACTACCCTTTCATTTAGAGTGGGATTTTTTTTTTTTTTTGGCAACTCTTCTCAAATGACTAGTGGTTGGATTATATCTGATGTAGAAACTGATTCCCCTAGCAAAACTTGTTCTACTTTACAGAGTGTTAGAACATTTCAGACTAATCTTATTTATGATATATCAACTCTTTCTCCTTTGGCAGCAACATCTATGTTTTGCTCTTCTTGACATGAATATGATCTACATTTGGTGTTTTTTATTTTGTTTTTTTACAGCCTGCCACCAGATGGAGTTCTTTTCCCAAAGAAGTTCTCTCTAGTACTTAAGACCCGAGAAACCAAAATGATGGATTTCTCCATTCTGGAATATGAAAGTTATCTTCCATTAATAATACTGAATACTTGTTAGTGACTTTTTATTTAGCCTTGGTTGTTTAAGAGGTAACCCAGAGGATCTATTTTGGTTTTGAGACATTGATTGATGGCAGTTTTGTTAAACAATCATGACATTCCCCGGAACACCCTGCATATGTAAAGGTAGGATTTTTTCCCAATAATTTGTACATTGTCCCTTGGAGTGTAATTTTAGATTAAGGTTGGGCAAAGAGTTCAGGTGAAAATCCCAGCATTCTACATTTATGTCTGCTGAACTGATCCCTGATCTTAGTTTCACTCAGACTTCAGAGTTGTGACATCAGAGCTAGTTGCAGGGGGAAGTGGCTGAAGGGCACGTACAGTCCAAGATTAGAGTTCCTTGAATTAATGCACTGAAACTTGGATACATATCCACAATGCATGGACTTCTGCACAGCTCTAACTAAACTCCCAAAGTTGTCACCAGTGAACATAGTGGGTCCACTCCGCATGGATTCCTTGGCTGGCAATTTCTTCTTCAGCTGTTCCAAACAGTGCGTCAGAAATCTGGAGGGGAGACCTCCAAAGACCTCAGAGTCTCCACACTCTGGGACCCAATACCCTGAGGTCAGCTGCAGAAAAGCAGCCAGCCAAGTAGACTGGCTCAATCTTACTGCACTTGAGGTTAACACTCTCATTAGGAAATGAGAGCAGGCCCCTGCTGGCCCCTACTTGCAGAGCACGGGCCACTGCTGGACCCTACTTGCAGAGCACAGCCAGAAGGGGATTGTGGGTTTGGTTTCTGCACATTTTGAAGTTTGGTAATTTAAAAAATCTGGGCTGTATACATCACTTTTTCCATGTATCTCGTTGCTTTATATTTATTGTGGGATTTTATTTTACTCATTTGTTTTAAAATTGTAATTAATTATTTGAACACACACATCTGTGGGTACACACTTTTGTGGTCAGCAGCAAAACTTCTGATTCTCCTCCTTGCTGTAGTTTTGGACAGATAGATGGACACACACAAGTTTGCTTTTGTTTTGTTATAGTTGAGGTGTTTCTATTGGAATAGCATGGTGAAGTGTTCTGGAACTTCTGAATATTTTAAATGACAAAATCAGTATCTGCAAATGTGTTACAGTAAACGTGGATGACTAATGATTCAACGAATTGATGATGGGGTCTGAAGCTTTTCATTTCTAAGTCACCAGTCTCAATCCAGTGTAGGTTGGTAGTAACTGACATCCATTGCTATCTCACAGCTGTTTGACCCATGTGAAATGAGTGGGTGATCTCTGTCTGTTTCCTAGTACAGTGCTTTTCAACCTGTGGTCCGCGGGCCCCTGGGAGTCTGCAGACTATATCTAAGGTTTCCAAAGGGGTCCGCACCTCCATTTGAAAATTTTTAGAGGTCTGCAAATGAAAAAAGGTTGAAAACCACTGCCCTAGTAGACATGGATCTAGATCATGAAATCCACCATCACAGTACTTATTGGGACTCCTGTTGACAATCTCAGCCGACATCCCAGAGACGACAAAAGCATGGAGACTGAGCTACTGTTTGAACTACAGTTCAAACAATAGCTCCTTACAGCATTGAGGCATGTTGGCTGGGCAGGGTTGGCATGCAATGCTGTGGCCAGTGATGTGTCTATTCTCTGGCTAAGCAGAGAGCTTTAGTCTCCAGGGCTGTCAACCTGCTAGTTTTCATTAACATCAAATTCACCTGAAATTTTTAATAAAATAGGAACTTGACTCTTGGGGTAGAGAAAAGGATCTCTAACTGGTGCTCAGCCAAAAGGTGAGCACATAATTGAAAAAATACGCAGGAGTAATAGACAATTTGCATCTGCAAAGGACATGCTGTACCACAGAACAAATAGTACTCAAGTGGTAAAGAGCACAAATGTGTTATTTTAAGGAAAACGATATATCCTTAGATGAAGAAATGTGAGGAGGGATATTTCTTTCTACCACAAAATTTTATTAATAGGCAATAAACAGATAACATATTAATTAAAAAAAATCTTGTTGCGGCTTTATTGGAACAGTAGGAAATTGGTATTGGAACAGTACCAGATGTTAATGGCCTTTCCCAAAGTGAGTGGTGATTCTGAGTGCCTCAGTATTTAGTGCCTAATTTAAGACACCTTAATGTAGTCTACATAAATGGGGGAGGTGCTTAGCATTGGCTTAAAATCAGGTCCCTTGAAAGTGTCTTAAATTGAACATTCAATAACTGAAGTACCCCAAATCACAAGTCATTTTTTTGAAAATGGCGGTGGTTAGCACCACTTTATACTCTTCTGAAATCTTAGTGTCTCGTTTCCTTGCCTTGTCAGTCAGATGCTTTTCAGCCAGTGTCAGGAAATTTACATCGATTCCTGGCACTGTTTTTTAAAGGGAGAAAGGGGGAACACCATAAAGTCTCACTTTCTGCCAACAACAGGAAGTAAATGTCATTGAGTCAGACCACTTAATAGTTTCAGAGATGTCTTCTGTTGAGCCACCAAATTATTGGGCTCCAGAATTAATATTCAGTCATGCAGTGCTGCTGCATGACAGTAGAATAGCAATAGTGCAGTGGAGCAGTCCAGGCACTGAACTGGAAGGTATTTGGCCTATGTAGTTCATGTTTCCCAACTGAAGCCCTATTCCCACATTTTAAAGACTGATCACCTGAGAGGTGAGAGGCCTTCTCAGATTGAAATTATAGCTAATGTATTTTTTCACTATGGACTTGAACCTGCTCCCAGGGAAGTCTTGCCAATGATTACCATGGGAGTAGGTCTGAACTGGGTTACTTCTTATTCTGTACATATTAACTGTGGAGAGAAACTGTCATCTAGTCCTTCAGTTTTCCAGGTCAATGTGCTTATGAACATTCTTAGGTGTACACTTTTTCTGATATATTGTTACAATTGTTGGCCCCATAATTGCTCCTATATGTTATAACATCACTATTATTGAATTGTCTCCTCACTTGTCCTGATTTCTAGGGACCAATGTTGCTTGCTCATTATACTTCAATTTTTTTTCTTATCACTTAATTTAGGATTGACACCTTTCTAATTGCTGGTAACCAGACGCCTGAGGCTCCACCCCTGCTCCGCCTGCTTCCCTCAAGGCTCTGCTTCTGCTCCGTCTCTTCCTTCAAGGCCCCACCCCCTTCTCTGCCTCTTCCTCCCCCAGGCCTCACCCCTGATCCACCTCTTCCCCGCAAAGCCCCGCCCCCGTTGCTCGCTTCTCTCCCGCTGTCGCTGGCTGGCTCATCTCAAGGAGCCTGCCTGCAGGAAGGAGTC
This sequence comes from Terrapene triunguis, assembly GCF_002925995.2. Classification (NCBI taxonomy): domain Eukaryota; kingdom Metazoa; phylum Chordata; order Testudines; family Emydidae; genus Terrapene; species Terrapene triunguis. The sequence goes on along the minus strand of NW_020664531.1, from coordinate 8,717,435 downwards.
AGCCCTGGCTGAACTGGTGCAGGTTAATGACCTATTGCCTCCCTCCACCCCGCAGTAACCAGACTTTTGGTTTGGGTGTCATTTAGGGTTGCCAGGTCCCCTTGTCAACCGGACTTTCCGGTTGAAAACCAGGCACCTGGCAACCCTAAATGGCACCTGGACACAGAAACCAAAAACCGGACTGTCCAGGTCATCCAGTTTCTAACTTAATTACGATTTCAGGAGAATAACTTCAATGAGCAGTGTTTCCTGTACTTAGCTTCATGGGTTCCTGTATCTTCCAGTTGCACAGGCAGGTTTTCTTTAAACCAGTGCAGGACAATTTGCAGAAAAGAGGCTATTTTTGATCTTTTTCTACTGCCTGACAAACACTAGGAAAGCCTAAAATGTACAGCTGGCAGTAAAACCCTTTTTATCTTGGTGAAATGTGAGCATTTCCCCTAGAAAATAGAACCTTCGCTGGTCAACTGTTCCTGCTGCTTATTCCCATCCTGCCTAAAATCCTAATCCATTGCCTGTGACGTCACAGTTGTAAACGGTGAAGATTATGTCACACTAAGGACTGGAGCTTCAGTTGGGAAATAAAGAACAGAAGCAGATGAATTTCTGTGTGAATTGTCTAATGTGAAAAACTCCCATTGACTTCAGTGGGCTTTGAATCAGGACCAGGGTATTTTGTATAACCCCAATCCTGAACTGTTAAGCATATGCATAGGTGTTTGCAGGACTTAGGGCCATAGTGTTCAGAGGGGGAGTCATAGTGGAAAGGGACTAGTTGGTGAAGAAGCTGTACCAAAAAATAACAACAAACCCCAAAAAACAAAAACCCCACACATACCACAGAAAGGCCTTATTCAACAGTTTTGTTTCTTTAGCATTTCACTTGGTGGTAACTATTGCAAATGGACTGTGATTATAAAATGTTACAAAAATGTCTTTCAGAAAGCGTAAGCAGAATATGCAGCAATAAGGGCTAAATTCATGCCACGTGTAACGCCACTGAATGAAATGAGGTTACACACAAGAAGAATTTGGCCCAACCTTGCTGCACGTAAATGATTTTGAATGGTGTTTTTTCAGATCTAAATGACACAGAACCCCCCCCCCCCCGCACACGCGCACACACACATACACACATACACTATCAGAAATATTAACTTGGTTAAGTTTATTGTTACTTAGGTTTTGACACATACTTAGAAAAGCAAGATGTTCATTTAATAATATTATTATCCCAAACTGTGCACGTTTCCAGCAGGCTGTGTAGAAAATGTGCATGACCCAGTAGCGTGTGGAAATAATGGTTTTTCAAAAGGAACATTTCTCTAATTGCAAAGGAAATTAGGCAAGCAGTTTATTTAGGAGAAGCAGAAGCAAAAGGAAAGCTGTTAGCTTTTTTCCTCCCTTTTTCTCCAGAGAAGCTGTGGTGATCCTGCAAAACTCGACAAGCAGGGTGTAGCAAGTCCTTCTCTATTTTCTGGAAATCCCACCCTCTTTCCACAGCTTATCTTGAGTTTCTATTTTGCATGTTGATAGTTGTGCAGACTTTTTTTTTCCAGCAACCCCTTATGTACTGTATTGCAAGTCAGCATGTTAACCAGATCCAGCGAGCAGTTCCTTTTCTTTCGGCCTGATTCACTTACACTAGTGTAGCTTTACTGACTTCTGTTGAGTTACTCCCGAGTTATGCTGGAATAATTGAGAGGTAAATCAGCCCCCTTAGATTTGTGTTTCAGGCTGGGGCCAATATGTCAAATATAATTTATTGCCTTAAAAATGTGTTTTGCAACCATCATACATCCACAACTGAACCAAAGTGGGTCTTCAACACCATGAGGCACTTAGAGGAACTTTTTCTTGCTTTTTATATACCCATCATGTTACAGGCACTTGGAAGCTTGAATGTCACCAAGGAGTGATATAGAGGATTATGTAGGTTGTTGAGGGCCAAAATAATAACCTGAAACTTTTGGGCAATGTTACTATGAAATCTTGTGTGAGGAAATGAGAGGGAAGTAAGTAATTCCCCTTCCTCAAATGATATAAATGGTGAAATGGTTTGAATTATGTATCCTAAAGTAATGTGGTCTGGTGGCTAGATCAGGTTACAGGCAGTCAGAACATGTCCTTTTCCAGAGATTGGAGTGTTTAAATAGTTAGAGCAAGGCAGCGAGAATGATCACTCATGAGTTCTCCTCCTGCTTTTGGGAGGGAGATTGGTCTAGTGGGTAGAACAAGTACACAAAGAATTAGAAGACCTGGGTGCCAGTCCCAATCCTGCTCTATGACCTTCAATAAGTAATTGAGCCATCCCTCAGTTTCCCCCTCAGTAAAATGGGAATAACAGTCTCATAGAAGTATTGCCAACTCCAAGCATTTGAACGTCTTGCACCTGGTTTTAAAAATCATGAGATATTTTTAAAATATTAAATTTGAGTGTTTGCCCTCTTGTTTTTCAGCTGGTAAGCTGCACTCAAGTTGCGTTTTCAAGCTTTTCTCCACATCCACGAGGGCTAGAAATGTCCTTTTAAAAAAAAAATTCTCAATAAATCACCAGACACTGGAGCTTTGGGAAAAAACTCAAATTTTGTGAGATTCATGATAAAATTACAAGAACTGGCAATGCTGGTGGTGTGATTATTAATTAATGAATATTTGTGAAGTGCTTTGTGATTCTCTGATGGCAGGTGCTATAGAAGTACAAAAGAATTAATATGTGGGAGAACGGCACCTGCATTTGTTTTTTAAATCCAAACAAAAACAGTTTGTCATAAATTCTTTTTGCATTTCAGGCTAATAAAGACAAGTGACCAAATTCATCCCCGATGTAAACTAGCAAGGATTCTAGATTGACAACTTTTCCTGAAGTGCAATGGTTTTGCCTTTGGCTAATTCTGTGGTAATAGTCCCTTTATGGCGAAGGAGTAATTTTCGTCTTCACCACTTCTGAATCTGATGCGTTAATTTTTCCACCCAATTTTCCACCACTCTTCATTTTCCTTCTGGTCTCCCTATCACTTCCAGTACGTTTCCTCCTACCTTAAATGACTGAATTATTGCTGAACCACAAAAAACCAGTCTATAAAACTCAAACAGATATTTAGTCTCCTTACTGTGGTTTGGGGATGGGAATCAAAGTAAAGATCCTTTATTTAAAAGCCTTTTCTGTTCGTTAATACTGGTCTTCAGCTGTCCTCATAAAATCCTAGTGTTTCCCCCATGCACATTTCTAGAATATAAACCAGGATCAACAATCCATCCAAAGGACTTCTAAGTGCAGTGTAATTGTGACTAGATCAAGAGAAGCAGAATGTTGCAAACAGTAGCTGTTATACTTAAATTGCCTAAGCCTTGTCACATCCTTTACACTGGTGACTTCAATGGATTTATTCCTGATAGGCACCCGAATACGTGAGCTCAGGGTTAGTCTAATCTTTTTATTTATTTATTTTCACATCAGTATCTCTGCCTACATTTTACATTTACCAAAAGAGAGCAAGACAGATGTTCCCAAAGCAGAAGTAATATTTCTTCTTTGTACCAATTTTAATGGGTCCAAAAACCACATACCTGTGTCACTGAACTTTCACATATGTTACATAAGTCTCTGTAGACTATGCAAATAACATACTATTTATATGTGTTGGTTGTCTATTCATATGAATTTTATTTTCTCTGGTCAAGTCACTAGTGTTATGAAACTATGTTTTAAAGTCGGACTTTTGCACTGGGGAAAACTTTCAAATATGTCATGTTAAACTATCAGAAAAGGAAAATATAGTTAATTATTCTCATTTAACTACTGTAAGTGTGTGTTTCAGTCAATGATTTGCTTCTTCTGCTCTTTTTATTGTCAAGCGGTTATGTAAAATGCTGGAGCGTGACACCACAATAGTTTCCATACCCGCACACTGGAAACGCCATCAGCCAATCAGATGCCTCCCTTTAGAAGTAACTTTTATATATTATAAATCAAGATGAGACCAAGCCACACAGTTTGGCTCCAGATCTGAACTTTCCCAATATCTAAGGGCTCTCTGGATATGAGCTTCAGTTCATAGACTGCATGAAGCCTGCACCATGTTTGATCCATTTCAACACAAAGAGTAATATTATTCACTGTAAACTAAAAACTTCAGGTACTAGACCTGTTATTAGAAGTGAGGAAAGTGAAAGAAGGTATGCGAGACGAAAACTCCTTCACCTATAGTAATGTGTCACTAGTGTGTGTGTGTGTAAAAAGCTTCCTTACTTGAAAGCAGCAGGACTGTAGCACTCATCTGGGCTCTGTTAGTCCCAAACCCTTTTTCACCAGGTGCCGCGCTGTTGCAAAGAAGCAGACCTTTACAGTGTCCTGTCCCCTGGAATTCTCTGTGCTGGCTGCCCAGCTGTCTCTCTGAAGTACCAGAGCAGTAGGTAAGGAGTATCCTAGCCTATATGGGTTCTTAAAGTTTTTTTCATAAGTGTAGACCACATTTTTAACAGAACGATCATCCCACCTCCCCTTCCATTCAAATTCACATAACATCCCTGGGTGAGCACAGCAATTGTTTACATGGATAAGTCATATTATGAAAATATTTAAGGTGTCTTTTTTTTTTAATGTGATTTTTTAGCAGCTTGAAACAAGGCTGAAGAGCCAGCACCATAAGCCCAGCCTGCTCTCCACAGATCCACCAGCAAGTGCCGAACAGTCTGGGAATTGCTGGTATATCAGAATTCTAATGTTCTGGCTGCAGCTCAACAGGAAACTAGATTTGTAGTCACTACAATTTATAGGTAAGAAAATAGGAGGAACAACTGTGCCGCTTCAAAAAAACAAAATAGAGGTGAGCAGAGAGGAAGAGGGCAGGTCTCTACCTCTTCTATTAAAGAACATAATCTAGTTGTCAGAGATAGGCTCATATAACCTAGTTTAACCTGTTGCTGGCTTCTACGTACGTTTTGGTGTGGAAAATTATTGCCCAGTGAGAAGGCCTTGCATACTCTGGCTGACATGCCAGTTAAATTTACCCATCAAAGAAGAGTAATACATATTTATCAGAGATGGGCCAGAGCTGAACAATTCAGATATGGATCAAAACTTTCCAAGATTTTCCTTCATCCCTATGTCTGTACCAAAGTTCTCATCTGACCATCATAAACTTCAAGGGCATTAGAATATAGTCCATTAGTTCAGGCCCAGCTTTATTGTTTCAGGGTTGCACTTATATTGTTTGCAGCGAACTTTGCAGTTGAAATCCTAATGCCACTAAAACTTCCATTGTCTTCAGTGGGGCCAGGATTTCACCATGAAAATTTTAGTGCTAGCTTGCTGCTGCTCTGATTGCACAGTAGCTTTCCCTGGAAGTTAGCAAAGAAAAGGCTCGGGCAAACACTAACTTCAGAACTAAAATTTAATCTGGTTGAACAATGACTGGGAAACAAGAAGTGAAAATTGTCAGCAGTGCCTGGATCCATGCAGATCATTTCAAGGGACAGTTTTGCTACCAAATTATCCTTGTTATGCAAATTTCCTCACCAACCGGCTGGTTCCCAGTTATGCATGGGGAGAAGCGGTGGCCACATCTGCTTCCCGTTTTGCCGTTTCAGAGACTAACCATCTGTTTGGCCTCATCCCGAACAGCCTGCTCAGTGCTGATTAACTTCCTCACCCAGTCAGCCCAAGGCCCACCGTCTGCTGCAAGGTGTAGATTTATTTTTTTCTAACTGCTTACAAACCAGAACCTTCACTTCTCTCCCAAGGGACAGGAAGGCGTTGGTTTGTGTGATTTGCAGCCGGCGGTGGCAGCAGAAACAGCACCCGCAGCTGCCCTCTATCATTCACATGTTTAATACGTGTGGTTGGGACAGATAAAACTGGGAATCGTTCCATGACCTGGGACATTCTTTAAAGCAGTGAGATCTTATTTAAAAATAATAATAAAAATGCAAGGCTAAATGCCATAGTCCTTACTTGACCAAAATTCCCACTGCAGTCTTTGCAGTCTAATAGGGGTTTTGCTTAATTAAGGACCACAGAATTTTGATCCATATTCACTGCCACATAAATATGGTCCGTAAGGACTCAGAAACTCCTGCATTCTAACCCCAGCTTTGAAAATGGCTCCACTTTCTGGCCTTGGATTTTTTTTTGGGGGGGGGGGGGAGTATCCTCCGTTTTGGGGCTTCAGGTTTTGAGTGCCCAGCTTTAGACAACCCAGGTTTTCAGGGGTGCTGAGCTTCTGCAGCCCCCCATTGATTTCAGTTAGGTTACTTAGCACCTCTGAAAAGCAAACTCTGGTTGTTTCATGCTGTGTGCCCAGAAACTGAAGTACCAAAAGAGAAGAGCCCATGGCCTGGGAAAGCTGGGCCTTAACTTCTCTGTACCTCAGTTATCCTGTTTGTAAAATGGGATAACAGTGTTGCCATACTCTTCTGCCAGGCGTGATGGGAGAGTTAACACTCGTAATGTGCTTTGAACATGAAATTACTGATGTCTGGTGTCACGCAGAGCAGTGGTAACTGGACAGGTGCTAAATGCTCACCCACCAAGGCATCTATGCATGATCATGTGGCTGCAAAGACCATTATCAGGTAGCTTGAGCTCCCATTCTCCTCTATGGTCTGCTCTCCCTAGCTGGATTTCATCTTCCATGATACAGTGCGGCCAGGCAACTACTACAGTGCATTGCCTCCCCTTGCTGAGAAGGGATATTGTGGTGCATCATAGGAGATGTAGTCCAACCAAGACAATTGGCCCATTGAGGAGAATGAGGCACTGCAGTAGCATTTCAGAATAAAAATATTTGGATTTTCAGCCAAAAAATGTGCAGGTTGGTTGGTTTGGCTTTTGCTGAAAACTCCAATTTTTACAGTGGCATACCCCTTATTTTCTGACTACCTCTATTTACAAGTTGACCAAAATAATTCAATATGTTCAACCTATGGGAAGGGAAAGGAATCAATCAGATTTTTCTAGTTACAGTTTGAATATGTATTTTTATAATAATAATAAAAAGATGCTAATAGCCAATGTTATCAGAGCTGGGTGCCTAACATTAGGCTTCTAAATCCACATTTTGATACTTAAATAAAAGTGACCTGACTTTTGAAGGTACTGAGTATCCACAGCTCCAACTGGTTTTGATGTGATTGGTGGGTGCTGAGCACTTTTTAAACCACCTTTTGACTTTTAGATGCCTAAATGTAGATTTACCCAACGGTGAAAATGTTGGGGCGTGTTAATTATACTTTGCATTTTTATAGCACTTGTGGCCTATTGGTGTCTTTGCACCTACAGTGGTATCTAAGTTAATCAGCCCGTAAGAACAGCAAAGCAAATACTACAAAAGGTGCAATGAAGTATATCTGAAACATTGTGCATGTTCCCAATGGGCCCTGAGGTCCTTGCACAGTTTTTAGTCTCACAATCTCCCATTAAGTCAATGGGTATTTTTTGGCTGAGTGCAAGGATTTAGTAACACTGAGTAAAGCCATCAAGATTTGGTCTAATGCATGTGACTGAAAGATCTTAAAACACCCCATGTTCATTTCCACAAGTGCTGCCTACTGAAATTTAAATCTGTAGTGTAATTTTATTTGATATAATTTGCATGTTACAGTAAATAAGGAAACAAAGCTGTAGGTGTGGTTTATTATGACTAGCAAAATCATAAATTCACTTGACCAAATTTGGATCTGAGGTACCATGAAGTATGAACTGTTGTGCACGCTGGCCTCAATTTTTTCCCCTTCATCATGGTGTGCTCACAAATCACCAGCTGTACAAAATATTTACAAACTCCTTGTTCAAAACAAAAACAGAGCTGTATTCCCCTTCGTCATTGTTTATGTAGAAGGTTTGAAAGGCATAGTAGGGATGGAGACTCCGCTGAAAGGTCCAGAAGAGAAATCATTGTGACAGTAAATTATAATGGAAATCATTTCCAGGGTGCTGTGTTCCTAATTACCATGACTCTTCAAGCAGGGACGATTGTGTTCTTTATAGCTATCCTTGGCAGTGAAAGAGCGAAGCGAGGGCTGGAGTGAAAGAGACAACTAAAGTCAAATACCACTCAGTCAAACTGATAGTTGTAGGGAGAGGGCACTGAAACAGCAATTTCAGAGCCAGTTTTCCAGATTGTCCCTAAGGGCTAGAGTTACAACAGAACATAGGTGTGGCAATTCTGAGTGTCACCACACCTAATTTTTAGGTGCCTAGAAATCACTGGGATTCGCAAACCTGAGTTGGGTGCATAGGCTCCCTATATGGCAAAAGGGACTCCGCAGAATGTGATTCACAAAATCCAGCACATTAGGCAGCTTCCGGTCTAAACTAGCCAACACGAGATGCCAAGCCCTGTTCCTCTCTCAGAGCTAGGTAACTCCTTTTGCTTGGGGTTCTCAGCTGCAGCCCCTGTGGTGGAGTGAGGTGCCTAGATTATTTTTGCAAGAAGCCAGGGAGGAGGGGCTCCCTCATAACTTTTAGCCCAGTGGTTAGGGTAGGCCCCTGGGATATGGGAGACCCCCAGTTTAAGTCCCCCCCCCCATGGGAGAAGGGACTTGAACAAGGCTCTACCACCTCTCACACGAGTGCCCGAAACACCGGCCTGTGGTATAGTCACACGTGGGGCTACTGCAGTCTCACCTGCTGAAGTTGTGCTGCTGTGACTAAACAATGAATGAATCACTGGGTGCACGTGCAAGAGAGCGTGTGTGAGAATGCCTCGGTAGCTGAGTTAGAGCACTCACTTGGGAACTGGGAGACCCATGCCCCCCTGCTTCAGTGACTTTTTAAAAACAGCAGCGACTGAGGGAGCCCCACAGCAGAATATCTCACTTAGCAGCTCTGAAAAGTGGTGGTTAGGGCACTTGCCTAGATTCCTGGTCAAATCCCTTCTCCCTCTCAGATGGCAGGTATATTTGAACTTGAGCGGTCAGTACAGGGTCTCCCAGATGAGTAGCCTAATGTCAGGGCTAAGTGTTATGAGGGAACTCTTCTCCCTTGCCTCGGCCATTTTGGGTGAACCTGTCATTAGCGGCCTGATCTGGTAGGTGGGCTCTGAACTTACTGTGTTGAGCCTTGCAGGGGAGCTAGGTGGAGGAACACCTATCTTGCCTCAGCTTGTGAATCACTTTGGGGCTTAAGCAGATGGACATGTGGTGTAGAGGCTGCAGTATTCCTATGCAGAAGTAGGTGCCTAGGAAACTTTTTTACAGCAAAAGTTGAGAGGGCAGGAAGTTGAGGGAGCTGCTAAGCAGAGGTATTGTGAAAGCCCATGAAGCCTGATTTGAGGATTTATGCACTTAAAAGTGGCAGCTAGGTGCCGAAATCCTTTTGTGAAGCTAGCCTTAGATGTGAAGAGCAGGAGTTAGATGTGGGTGTATAGGAGGCTTCACGCTCTCATTTGCAGTGGCTGGATCCTGCTGCTCCCTGCATGCCATCCTCTTTATGTGGCAGTAGAGAAGACTGAGGCATTCCTAAATTAGGTTGGCCTGTAAGAGCCAAAAACACTTAGCCTAGGATTGTGCTCCCTTTCTCTTCCCCCTGTATGCTGGCAGCAAAGGAAGTTGTTAGTGGTTTATAAGCCCCTGTTTAGGCTGTACAAAACTGCAGGATCATCCATGCCCTCCTCCTCCTCCCCCTCCCCCCCCGCCCGCCCGCATGACTCAGGCAGAGCCCCTTTCTTGGGATTTTATGGCCAAAATACATCAGTGCTGTGGCACAATGAAGAATCGCTCCCTGAATTTCACCTGCTATGTATAAAGATCAAGGGTCTGATTATCTCCCACGTGTGTTAGGCTGGTTTAACTTTACTGACTTCCATACAGTTACACCAGTGTAGATGCGAACAGAAAATCAGGCTGCCTGATCCCAAGCTCAGCTTCATGCGCTCTTCCTTGCTCCACTTTGCCACACATATGTGCACATTATCTTACATGTGCACGCAGTCACTCATGCACGAAGGGGTTTAAGCTGTGCAGAATGTCACTACAGCAACTAAAGACAAGTCTTTTACCAAGCTGTCTCTCTTACAAGAGACGTCTCACCTTCCAGACATAATTTAATTAAAAAAAATCAAGCAAATTTCATAAAAATTTGAAATGTAAATACAATGGTCTTAAAGAAAAAGGGGTTTACAATATAAATTCACAGCAAAAAATGTGTAAATACAACTTGTTTATATATCAAATATAAAACGCGGGGTGGGGTGGGAGGAGAAATCAGCTGTGGAAAAAATTCTGAAAAGCAGTTCTTACTATGTTGCTATTTACATCTTTTTTTTTAAACAGATATCAGCTTAACTTAAAGCCGTTCAACATGTTTACTCTTTTTGTTTTTTTAGGTTAGAGATAAACCATGATAGGCTAGTACACCAGCGCATAGGAGGGAAAAAGGGAGGTTACACTAACATGGTTATCTACGGGCACAATTTGTTTAGCTGCAGACAAACGAGCTCCTAGTACATGGATCGTTTTTCCCTCCTGTGTTCATCCCCATAAATAAAATTATCAATACATTTATTTCCAAACAAAGAGAGGATGATTTTTGTGCAAACAATGTGAAACAAAAGCCCCTCTACAAACAAGGAATGCTGCTGCTGTTACGCTACTCCTTCTGATACACTGTATCTTATTAATAAGCTAAATTATACACTGTATTATTTATTGTACAACATTCACATACTCTCATATAAATAGGAAAAGCCTAGAGCCAAGAAACACATCCACTGTGAAAATTATCATATGATACATAACTATATAGAGTTATGTATGAGCCACACAACCACACACTTATGTGTGCATGTTGACAAAACAAGTGACATAGCCCCAACCCATTTAAATGCCGAGAACTCCTCTGAATCAGAAATCGTCAATTTTACAATTAAACGTTTCACTCTAAAGGCCAGAATCCACACATCTCTAAGTGGCCACCAGTCCACTGGAGATGTGCCTGCTTACAGCAGTAGTGACTTTGGCCCTCTCTTTTGTGGGCTTTAGCAAAGAAATGCCCTAAAAAAGCGTTTCCTTATGGGCTGAGCTGTGTTAAGAAAAAGATTTTTTTTCAAAAACTAAAAATAAGCTGTGTATAGATTGTATAACACTTTAAACTGTGAGAGGGCCACGAATATCAGTAACAGAACCAGCTCCCTGTTTCCAGGAGATTAAGGTACATTCCTCAGCTGTCCAGTTCTCTGCCATTGACGCAAAGAGGTCACTGAAGAAACTCTCAGCAATGACACCGGACCTCCCTGGTCAGAACGGCAGGGAGAACAGCCTGCAGTAAAGGTGTGAGGATGAAGGACAGGTGAATCAGGCCCTGGAAAAGCATGAACATTAAAAAGAAATAGAATATAAACTGAATTAAAAACAACAACTCATCTTAGTGTAAGTTATTTCTGCCCTTCCCTTGCAGTTTAACAACAGCTTCTTCCTAGAAGCATGTTTAAATGCTATTGGCGCACCAGTACGTACAGTCTTTGTTGACACAGAATATGCAACAGACTCAGTGAGGAAATCTTTTTGGCACAAAAAATGGATAGAAATGCCCCTCTTGGCTTTGCCCAGCCTGATACATAGGGGCCAGATTCTAACCAGGAGTACCTCCACTTAAGTCAATGGAATTTAACCTGTGTAAGATCACAATCAGGGCTATAGTTTATATTCCTGTCAAATTCCCGGTAGGATACCAGAAAAGAAAGATGTTGTTCATATTCATATTCACCAGTGTAGGTGCATAAGTGTGTTTGCATGTGTTTACACAGTCCATGCATTATAGACATTCTTTCTACGTAATATCACCCTTGTGATCCAAGGAGTTTGGCTTTTACAAAGTAAATTTCTTATAGTTAGGAATGAATGTACAGTGTAACAAAGTAATGTGTGTGTGTGTGTGGGGGGGGGGAGTGAGGTGTAAAGCATATTCAAATCTCACTTACACCAGTATCATTCCGTTGCCTCAATGAAGTTGCTCTTGATTTACAGCTGCGTAAGTGAAAGCAGAACCAGGACCCCTCTGTCTGTTTATATATATTATACATATGTAATATATACACCCATTGGACCCAATTCATCCTTGGTGCAAGTGCACTAGTTCTATTGAATTTGGCCCATAATATGAATGAATATATATATATCTATATAGATATATATAGATATAGATATATAAAATACATAACAGTATTACAAAACTTAAGAAATGGTCTTGTTGCAATATATGTTTTTTGTTTATGGGGTAGTACCAATCTCTTATACAGTGGAAATGTTTGTACATTCAATGGGTTGGGCAACTCAATCATCAATTATTAGTACCTGTACTGTTGTGGAAATATTCCAGCTCTGCAGGGCGATTCTTAACCAAGTTGCATAAATATCACTATTACCCAGTCTTAAAGCCAGTAGGCTGTTTGCGGAGAGGAATGAGCTATTTGGAAGAGGAACTAAAGAAGAGACAAACAGATTGGCAATTTTTACTATCAGCTGTCTTTGTGCTTCAGAGGTCTTTTCATTTTACTGGAATTTAAACAGCTAGTTGAGAGGATCTTGCCAAGAAGGGGACGCTGAATGCGGGGGGAGAGGGGGGCGGAGAGATAGAATAAATGTTTTTGGTTTCATAGGGCTTGATCCGTGCTCTGGACTCAATCCAGAAAAAAAAAACCTTAAATTTGGGATTATCTTTAAGCATAAGAATAGTTCCATTTATGTTCATGTGACTACTCAGGCAAATGCTGAACTGCTTTGATAGATCGGTGCCAGAGTGCTCAGTATCTTGCAGGATGGATCTCTTAATGAATGGTTAATTTTAGAGAAAAGGGGGATAGGCACTACGTTTTTTAAATGGCTGTTTGATTCATTTCAGTGCGTCAAAAAAAATCATTGCGGGCTAAATTTTCCAGACACAGCCCACAAAATTAGCCAGAGTACTTGCTGTGCAAGCAGAATGGGCATTTTCATATGCAAAATGGGTGAACGTGGAAATTTTGCAGCCAGTTGTAAAAATTTTGCCCCCAAAATGAAAGAAGTGTGCATAAAAATATTCTCCAAACATTTTCTCTCTCCTACTGAATATCGTATTTTTCTAAATAATTAAAACTCCTTTTAAAAAATTCTACATAAATGGTTGTTTTCTTACGCGGAAAGATTTTTAAACCTTATATTTTTAAGGAAAAAGTGAGTTTTTATTGGATAGGGAGGGAAAATATTTATTTTAAAAAGTCAACAAAACCCTTTTCTCCAAATAAATGCAATTTCCACTACAGACTATGTATTACAAGGGTGTTTCTCATGTCCTTCAAACAACTGGCCTTATGCTTCACAATAGAAATAAGGTATGCCATGTAGGCAAGAAAATCCACGCCTTGGTGTGTGCTATTGTGTTATTTTACTTCATTGCTAAAATAGTGCCAGTCAAGGGTCTAGGCTTGCAACACCATTCCAGGTCCCCGTGGCACCACTCAAGGGTCTGGTTGGGCTGCTTTGTCTTTATTTTAATTAAGTCTTCCTAATGACCCAAGTAATAATGGGAAGTAAAAAAAAAAAAAAAGTCTGGTGTAAGAGCCCTATTCTCAGCATGTTAGCACAAGGCCTTTCTAGCCCCCAGCCAAGTTTTTGTGCATTATGCACATGCTTAACTGTGTTGGAGAGCGAGGTCTGCAGAAAGCAATAGCTAGAAGGAAGTGGATTCAGCTACCTGACTACAAAAGCTGCTACTTACTAAAGGTTTGGTGATCCAAATATTTGCAATAAAAACATCAATATGCATTTTATAAAATTAAGTTGCAATACATGCTACCAAGAGGAGAAAACTCCTGGGGCCAGGTCTTCTAATTTTCATTTCTGGATGCTTTTACTGTCCAATAGACTGGTGTTTTTTGTTGTTCATACAGCTCCAGTAGTACAGCTGACAAGGTCCCATCTGTGTGGGAGGGGTTTTAACTCATGTGGAAACGGTGCTCCCCTCGTGTTATGTGAGAAGAGAATTCATATCTGTCCTGGCTGTGGTAGCCACACATGTTGCATTCGAAAGGATCGCGGAACCCATGACAGCCCATGTGGATGGTGTACATCACATGATCCAAGAAAAGAACTCTACAGTGTTCGCACTTGTAAACTTTTACTTGCTCCCCATTGCTGGTGATCACTTTGAAAGCATCGTGGGAATTGTCAGTACCTGCCCTCAGGACTTCATATTGCCTCTGTTCTTCTTTTATAGACAGGCCATTTCTTGCGTGGGGAACTATGTGATTCGTCAGGTAAATTAAACCGCTGCGCTCCTCATTATTACTCTCTGTATCTGTTGAGTCTTGGCAGCTGTTGCTGGGGGAGGCATCCCTTTCAGAGGAGATGGATTTGGCTTTGGAAAGCAGCAACAAGTTTTCCACCGCGGTGTCCTGAGCAGTATGATTGGAACGAGCGTGATTGTCCCCAAGAGGTTTGTGGAGTTGATACATGGAGCTGATAATAGGTGCTGCTTCAGAGCTGCCTGGAGGTGTCTGCACAAGGGGACGCAAAGACTCTGCCCCTAGGTAACTGATGGCATTGTTAATGGCCTGGTCTATAACATGAGTCTGCATCATCTCACTCTCCTTCTCATAATTAGTGGTGGCATCGTATGGAACATCAGACAAGCATTTCTCACCTGCATTCCAAAACAATCAGGAGTTAGACATTTGGGATTCAATGTGTCTAAGTATTGGACTTCCTATGTCAGTAAAATCAAAATAGAAAGATTCAATGCGGGGTACAAATCTGCATCTGAAATTGAGAACTGCTGTGAAGAGCTCTCAATTTCCTGGTGTGCTACACTAGAACTGATGAGAAAATATATTTTGGCAAACAATCAAAAACTGAAAATTTTTGGCCAAACACACAAAAAAATTCAATTCTGAAATACTGCCGTGTTGCCTCATGAGACTTGTGGTTCAACTGCCTCAAACTCCCATTCTGCTCTACAGGCTGGGTTCCTTGGTTGGACTCTGGTGTGCTACGACCTCCTTCTTGGTGCATGGAGGTGCTATATCATGGCAGTTACATGTCCATGGTGCATCATGGGAGATAAAGTCTGTCAAAAGATCCTGGCCCATAGAAGAGAATGGGAGTTTGTCAGAAATATTTAGTTTTTTGTCTGAAAAACAAAAACATTTCATTTTTCGACCATTCAACGTATTGACACATAATCAAAACCTTCTGTGGAAAGCAAACACTTTTCACAAAATAATTCATTTAATCAAAAAATCAATTTTCCATCAAAAACTTCAAATGAAAATTTTTTGACCAACCATAGGCTAGACACTAGTTCTGAAAAAAAGGTTCACATGTCCATAAGTTTTCTGTAGTGAAAACTATAACTGGCAGAAGCAACATAAGGCAATGTTTCTCAAATAAATAATTCCATTGAACTGAAAATTAGCATTCTGCATGGAGTGAGACTTCTTTTGAGCTGGCTGAACAGTCCATTTTGCCAACCAAATCTAAGTGAGACCTTACAAGTGCAACAGAGTCCACTGAAAAAATTACAACTTCACATCTATGAGCAAAGAAAAAATATTAGGAGCAGTTTCCAAGTAGATAAACTAAGATTTCCAAAAGTTACTATGTGTCCAACTTCTAAAGACTGAAAAGCGGGTGCTCCTCACTTTTAGAAGTCAGGCCCCTGTAAGGTGTCTCAAACTGGGCACCCAAAAATTGAAGTGCCTATTATCAGTAATCACTTTCGAAAATCTTGGCTATAGAGAAACAAGTTAAAAATAAAAGTAAAGCCTGGGAATTGGAGAAATTATTTAAAAATGCAGCTGCTGATTTAAAGTATATCTGTGTACTACGCTACACTATCACTCATGATACTGAACTTCACTAACAGGTAGCTTTGAATGACAAAAAAGTCTCTCATGCAGTATTTGTAATACATATGCAATATTACCAGTCCCATAAAGGAGGGGCAAAGAGGAAGAAACCTCCTTCAGGTTCCCAGATAGTGTACCCCACTCCCTATGGCAGGGGTTTTCAAAGTGCGGGTCGCGACCCAGTATGGGGTCGTGGAATGGAAGGCACTGGGTCGCAGCGGCTCTGATCAGCACCGCCAACTTGGCTGTTAAAAGTCCCATCGGCAGCGCTACCCGGCTAAGGCAGGCTAGTTCCTACCTGTTCTGACACCGCGCTGTGCCCCGGAAGTGGCCAGCAGCAGGTCCGGCTTCTAGGTGGGGGGGGGGCATGGGACTCTGCATATTTCCCCCGCCCCGAGCATCAGCTCCGCACTCCCATTGGCCGGAAACCAGCCAATAGGAGCTGGGGGGGTTGGTGCCTGCGGGCGAGAGCTACACAGAGCCGCTTGCGTGCCTCTGTCTAGGAGCTGGACCTGCTGCTGGCTGCTTCCGAGGCGGAGTGCAGTCCGTGGTGCCAGGACAGACAGGAAGCCTGTCTTAGCACCCCCGCTGCGCCACTGACCAGGAGCTGCCCAAGGTAAGCCCAATCCCCTGCCCCAGCCCTGAGCCCCCCCAAACCCAAAGCCCCTTTCTGCACCCCAAAACCCTCATCCCCGGCCCCACTACAGAGCCTGCACCCCCAGCCCAGAGCCTTGACCCCCTCCCACACCCCAATCCCCAGCCCTGAGCCCCCCCAAACCCAGAGCCCCCTCCTGCACCCCAAACCCCTCATCCCCGGCCCCACCCCCCAGCCCAGAGCCCTTCCCCCCTCCTGCCCCCCCAACCCCCTGCCCCAGTCCAGAGCCCCTTCCCACACCCTGAACCATTCATTCCTGGCCCCACCCCGCAGCCCTCACCCCCTCACCTCAACCCTCTGGCCCAGCCCTGAGCCCCTCCCTCACCACAAACCCCTCAACCCCAGCTTCGCTGGGTCACTGGCATTAACAATTTTCTTCAACTGGGTCACCAGAAAAAAAGTTTGAACACCACTGCCCTATGGAACTGTGAGCAACGTGGGTCTGACAGATCTCAGGGGATCCAGTGGAGGTGAGGTCTTTCTATGCAGAGCCTGTGCTGCTTCTCTCCTACCAGCCACTGCTGCTGTCACTCCTCCTTAAAATACAGAGGGGCTCCCTTGGAAGTTAATACTGCTCCAGGCTATACTAATAACTTTCCATTAGTCTGCAGCATGTACAAGATTGCATAAAATGGGGCTCAATTGTCCCTTCCTGTTGAAGAGCCTCCAAAGAGCAGGGGGAAAGTCTGCTGGAAATTCCACAGGATGAACTGGACAGAACTGCCCTGTCAGAGTGGAGGGATTTCCAAACTCCACAAAGGGCGAAGAGTGCAGCCTGGAAATCGCTTGCTTGAAATCCTGCAAAAAACAGGCCTATCGTGCAGAAAGTCCTGCTGCCTACCAGGCACTTCCTGAGCCTCCATCTTCTCTGGAAGCCTGGCTCCTCCCTGCTGTGCTCTAGCCTCGCTCCACAGCAGGGGAGGTAGCAGGCACAGAATGGGAGCCAACTAGAGCTGGTCAGGAATTTTTTGACAAAACGTCTTTTTGTAGGAAAATGCAGATGAGTCAAAAATAGAACGTTTTGTGGAATCGTCTCTCTTTTTGTCTAAACTTTCTCAGGTCCGGGATTTCTCCCTCCTCCCAGGAGGCTCTTATTCAGCTGAAATGTGGGAGACTTAGGTTCAAATCCCTGCTCTGACTCAAGCAGAGCAGGGATTTGCTCTTGGGTCTTCCCTCGTCCTCCGGCGAGTGCTCTACCCAGTGAGCTATTGGGTAATTGGAAGGCAGGGGACTCTCTCATTTTTTGTGAAAAATTTCTAAAAGTTTTAGTTTTTGTTCTAATGCAGAATGAAAACAAATGTCAAAAGCTCAACATTTGTTCAAAATGGATGTTTTTGTTTTCTGACCAGCCCTAGAGCTAGCACTTCTTGGAGCTATCTTAACTCCTCGGTACATTTCCAGTAAGGAGGCATGGCATATACAGCTCCTAACTTGGCTCCACCCATGCCAGACCCTGTGCTTTTTGGGTTGCTTTTCCCACCTCCCACTCCTAGTGCTAGTGTTTGCTCCTCCCCACTAATGCCATGGTTTTTATTAGATGCACCATTTCTAATCCCATAGTTTCAAAATGTAAAGAGCTAAAGACTAGAGATTCAAAATGGACTCTGTGGAAAATGCATGGGCAATGTGTGAAATGCTTACCACATTTTTTAATATGAATTTATACCCCTGATTCAGAAAACAACAAAGTTAAAGCATATATGTACTGTACATCATTAAACCTGGGCTTTCTTTATTATTATATGTCATGCACTGAGCATCCAGAGGGCACAAGTTTAGGTGTTCTTTATTGGTTAATATTTGCTTTATGATTATGTACCATAACTAGCCTATAGCTGACCAATATGATCAGCTCCTCGTAAGGAAAAATCTGTCACAGAGCAAGAGCATTTCAAACGCACACAAGCTTAAGACAGGCAAGTATCATTTTTACATATGGGCAGTGCAGATAACACTAGTGCTCATTAAAAACAATCACCTATTTTTATGGTTATCAGAGAATAAGTAAGGTAAACTGCTAGTGGCAAGAAACTCTTCACAAGCTTTGCAGGGTGCTTGCCGCAGGTAACTAAATGCTAACAGACAGCTGATACGCTCTAGCTCTGATAGGCTTCTTTTTAAAAAAAAAATTCTGGTTGATGTTTTAACATATCAGACAAATTTCAGCCTGAACTGTTACCAGTCCCTCTCCAACCCCAGGTTGGAAGGTCCAATTTGGCTCTCAGCCCTGGGGTTTGTTCCTGTTTGCAAAGCAAGGTGCCGTACACAAGTGCTGCAATGGTACTATCGCTGTCAAATAATTTCACACCTAATTAATTGAAATTGGTGAATGAGCTCAGCTTTATACCAAGTTCCACCTTGAGAACCTTACTGTTCTTTCTCTCTTGAGTTTGGGACTGACTGGACCTTGACTTAGCTCTAATATTGTTGTGTTCTTCTTTGCCACAGTGGCTTGTTTTTCCTACCTTGTTAACTAGCCCTGAGGTTTATGCTTGGCTGAGGAAACCTGCGCCTTCTCTGGCATTTGTAACCAGTGGTGCTTCTGGGCTTGATTCTCCTCTTATTTAATTCTGTCTAAATGACGAGTGATGCCAGTGAGGTCAATAGTGATGCGCTGGTTTAAAATCAGTGTAAGTGAGGAGAATCAGGACCGGTGTCTTTTAAATTAGTCACTGGTTAAATGATGGTAGCATTGTTATGTTAAAGGAATGCGGGAGAGCTGGAAATTGGTTCAGTGTTTGGTGTATTTAATCCTTTAGTTCAATGTCCATTTTCTTGTTACCAAAACGGACTTTGGGCAAGGAGACTGGACTTGGAGTTTGAGCAACTGGTAATGTACTTCATATTAAATGGGGTGAGCACTGGGGAAAAAAGGAGGGAATTTGGGGGTCTCTGATGAGTCTCTTTGCCCAAAGAGGCCTTTTTTTTTTTTTTTACAGCAGAGTCTTCATAAATAGTCTGTCATGGTGTCTTCTTACACCACACACTGAATAAGAGACAGGAAACTCTGCCTTACCTGTGTCTCTCATTTGCCTGGCTTTCTCTATTGTTTGTCAGGATGAGGGTGACAAACAATGGAAAACAAAAAACAGTCCATGCCCAACCGCTCTAAATGGGTTACTTATTTGTGTTTATTAAAAATAGTTTTCTAAACCAAATTAATTTCTCTAGTCTTCCTGGTGTCTTCACAGCTGATATTTTTCCTTATGCAAAAAGTCTAAGAGACAAATTCAATCCAAGCCTTCAGAAGAATTGCATCAACTTACTCCGGTAGTTGAATCCGGTCCTTAATCATCAAACAATTTGGAGTTCTTTAATAACTCAGAATTCCTACCACATTTTCAGTATTTACCTCCACTACAATTCTGCCATCTTAGTTGGTAAGCACCTACATTTCCTGCCCTGATTAAGTCCTGCTCCTACAATCACTTCTTTTCCCCGTCTTTGACTGTCTCCTTAAACCTACTATTCTACCTTCTGACATAATGACACACTCTGGTACAAGATTCCTCCTCCCCTCTCTTACAATATAGTCTCTCCTCCCTCACCCGTTTCTGACTCAGACGTGTGTCTCTTACTCTCTTCCACCAGTCTCTCAATCTGCTCTCTTGACCTTGTTTTCTCCAACTCCTGACTTCCCCACTTATACAATCTCCCTCTTTCTCAGTTTTTCTCCGCTCTCGCTCACACATCTCTGACTTCAAGCATGCTATTATTTCCTGTAGCCTCAAACCTCCCTCCATTGAGCCCATCTCCTTCTCCATCTACCACTCTCCTCTTTCAAAATTCACAAATGCGTTTTCTACCCATGTGGCCTTAACTTCCTCTATGTTAATTCACTCCTTGATCACCTTCAATTGGGCCACCTCCATTCCACTGAAACTGCCCAATGATGTCGTCCTGGACAAATCACAAAGGTTCTTCTCCATCTCCATAATTTTCAGCTCTCTCCCATTTTAGATATAGTTGATCATGCCCT
The DNA here is from genome assembly GCF_002925995.2 of Terrapene triunguis. Lineage (NCBI taxonomy): Eukaryota > Metazoa > Chordata > Testudines > Emydidae > Terrapene > Terrapene triunguis. The sequence goes on along the minus strand of NW_020664531.1, from coordinate 8,696,977 downwards.
CTTCCTAAATACTCTCTCTGCCCTAGACTGTAGAGACTTCCTCTCCTACCTCTCAGACTACTTCTGCAGTATCTTCTTTGGTGGTGCCTCTTTCCTCCCTCTCTTTACCAAGGTCTCTCAGTGTTCTGTGTTGGCCCTATCTTCTTCTCCCTTTACAATCTCATCCAGTATTTTCTGCTGTGCCTCTTCTCCTCTCACTTAAACCCACTCTATTCATATTTGTACTTCTGGCTGTCTCTTCCTGGATGTCCCGCCCACAGCTCAAATTTAACCCCTGAAAAACTGAATGCCTACTGCTCTACCAGTGTTCTTCCCTGCTTCAAATCCTTCCATTGGCTTCCTGTCACCCACTCCATCAAGTTTAGGCTTCTTCTTCTTCTCTTAAAGGGTATATACAACTTGGATCCCTACTATTCTCTGTTTGTCTCTTTCTGTGGCACGCTTCACTCCCCCTTTGCTCCATCCCTGCCACATGAGCTACTGCTCCCTTGTGTCTTCCCACTCTTAGAATCAAACCTCCTTCCATGTGGCTTCCTACATTCTGGAATCCCCCTCCCTTACCTAGTCTGTCATGTCTCCACCTTTTCTTCAAAACCCGTCTTACAATTTAGTCCTTCCCAAAGGCTTTAATCCTCTCCTGAAGCAAGTGATATAAAACTAGGAGAAGTCTGAATATTCTGTCTGTTTCTCTGTATAAGTGAGCTCAGGCTTTCCTTTGAGTTTCCATGCTTTTGAAGGTTTAAGTCTAAACCTAAACATTGTTGCAATCTCTCTCATTGTATTCAGTTTCCTTTGATTGATTTGCTACAAGCCACTACTCTGCACAGTGAATACCAACTGGAAGAAGAAAATGGACACAACCTCCTAGTCAAGTCACTGAGGCAAGAAAATGTCTATTAGTAAAAGAAGGAAGCAGGTTATGGAAGTTTGTGTTGCTTACAGTATGTACGTGAAGAAGTATAAATTGATCTTGGTTTTTCTTTTACCATTCTCATCAGGTGGGCACATATTTCTAGGTTTATAAATGATACTTGACCAAAGAAATGAGGTAAACAAGTGTACAACCTTTCTGAAGGAGTCAAAGAGTATTAACCTCTTACGTTCAGCCCATCCTCACCTACACACACATGCTTACACGTGTCAACACACAGGGTCGGGCCCTAATGTGGGAAGTTAACAAAATGTAGTCTTAAGCATCTGCTTAAGTGCTTTCCTGAATAGGAGCCTCGATTCCCAGGATAATCATATAGAAGACCTGGGGCATCAACAGTGGAAAAGGCAAGAATACTGAACCCCCCCACAAAAGCTGTAAAATGGAAAGTTAAGCTGCAGAAAGTATCCTTTTTTAATGCATCCATCTAGCGAATCCTATATATTTATATATTGTTAATTTAATGATAACAAATGAAAATCATGATGCAAGACTGAAAACCCTATAAGGCTTTTTTTAGGAGACAGCAAACGTTTAACTCTTACCAACAAATTTCTGAGGCATAGAGCTCTTACGTTTGGCGACGTTACTTGCTAGTCTATCCAGCACGAGGGATCTCTCTGACCCTATCTTGCACAAGTCTTCAGCCATTTCACTGTGGTTAGTTTCCTCTTTTATGACTGAAATCAAATGACATCAGAGGGTTAGGCACGCATGCTCCATTTTAATGGAACTACCATCTTTGTATCATGTTAGTCAGACTTTTCTATTAGCATGCAACCAGCTAAAACCAGGAGCTTACAATGACAGGCACAGGTTGACTCTGACTGTTTGTATCATTGTCCCTTATGCTGACTAAATTAGATCAGTGCTCATCTTCCCCTCAAATAGGATGTAGAGATAACAGATTGCAAAGCTTACGGGGCCTGATTCTCCATTACTCTGCGCCCTGTCTAGTTATTTACACTGGTGCAAAATGAATGTCTAACATGATCACTCTGATTTGGTTTTACACCCACCTTGCAATGGTCTGAATGATTACACATGGTGCAGGAAAATGGAGAATCAGGCCCTAAGATCTTTAATATTACATTTGATACAAAGCCCTCCCCCTCTTACCCTCCCCCCCCCACTACCCTTTAGTGACAGAAAAGCCCAGCACAATAAGCATCACTTCATCAGAAATGGGGCATGGTTATCACTTCGTATAGAAGAATGTATTTATAATTTATTCAGAAAACAACTTCTCTGACAGTTCTCTATTACGCTACTTCCCTGATACAGTGTTAGTCATTAAAATCCAATTTTAGCTAGTCCAGTGGCTGAACATATATTTATCATAGAGCATTGACCTTCTGCACTCAGACTGTTTTCTGACTTCCCGCTACTGCTAAGAAGTTTTAGGTTTAGAAAGAAAGCCCAGTAAAGAGATTCTTAGCTATGAACCACTAGGGAAAAGGTTCCTGTTATGTCACTTTGTTGCAATTGCCTGTGGAAGCTGAAGGGGGTCTGAGATGAGCTGGCACAACAAGAGCTCTATGACAGTAAACTATACTTATCCTGAGCATCCAATGTCTGAAGAAAAGGTGATCTATCAAGTGTGTGTAACACATACTGAGTGATTGCTCTCTGGATTTTTTTTATCTTTTGCCAGGAGATGAATATTTTAAGCAAGATTGTGACTTGATATCTGATCATCAAGTAATAAAGCATGAACGATTTAGGCCTTGATTGGGCAATCTGTCTTTTATGTTCTATGTATGCTGGTGACACGTTATCTTCTCAATAGGTGTGCTCACTTATTGATAGATGGTTACATGGTATCTACTGCTGTGGTAATTGGACATATAACAATAGTTAAAGTAAATATATCTGTTGCCTACATGAAAGGAATAAGCAAACCTAATGGACTGCCATGCTAGTAATATGTATACAGTGTTATTGTAACTGTATTGGTCCCAGGATATTAAAGAGAGACAAGGTGGATGAGGTAATATCTTTTATTGGACCAATTTGACTCTTCTTCAGGTCTGTGTAAGCTCGAAAGCTTGTCTCTCTCACCCACAGAAGTTGGTCCAATAAAAGATATTACCTCACCCACCTTGTCTCTCTAATGTTAGCAATATGTCATTTAAATGGCAGCCTGATAGAACAGGCTTAGCTACATCATCCCCTGAGTTGACAGACTCAGGTGGGGTGGATCAACAGAAGGAACTGTTAAGTGCCCTCAGAGAAGAGTGCCCCCATGGAAGACAACTCTAGGAACCAATAGCAGGAGCAATCTAGCAGATCTTAACCACTGCTGCAGGATGACATACTACAGTGGTTGAAGTGCTCGCTAAAATGACTGGGCCCCAGACCATTTAAGATTTTAAAGACTGTGACCCACCCCTTGAATAGCATCTGGAAGTGATCAGTCAGTCAGTACAGGGCATTGGTGTTGTATGCTCATTACAATGTACCCATTAAGGAGGCAAGCTTCTGCATTTGGTGTAAGCTAACACTTTCAGGTGTTTTCCAATCCAATTTAGAAGTCACAAAAGGGTAAAACTCTATGGTAAAGGCCCAAAGCAATAAAAAATCATTGTTTCTAAAGGACATAATGACAAATAGCAGTTCCCACATTGCCACCAAAATGCAAAGACATTTCCCCATGGCATCCAAGAAGGTAGCACAATAACAGTTCCAAAGAATTAAAGGAGGGTTAGCCCATGAGTTCACATACTTTTTGTTTGTTTGTTTGTTTGTTTGCTGTTTTGATGAAAAATGGCAAGCAAAAAATAAAAATTTAGGCCCAAACCAGTATTTTCCAGTTTTGGGAAACTGAAACCTACCCCCACCCTACCACACCCCAAAAACATTGGCTGCAAACCTGAATTTTGGGGGGTTTTGGTTGCCAAAAACTGAAAATTGTTTCTGTTTTTGTGTTTTCACTGAATTTTTTTGTGGGAACAAAAAACATTGGCCCACTCGGTGTAGGCGTATACAGATATCAATCTACCTGTGTATCTTTGTGGCTGTACTATGCCATATCTTCATTGATTTATTCTAATGATATACTAAACCACAAGAGCAAAGCTCAGTCTATAAGTTTTCATAGTTTGTCTTTTCTGTTATTTTCTATAGTACTTGGAGGGTCTCATGTGTTCCTATTGAAATCAATAGCAAAACTCCAACTTATGTCTGTGGAAGCAGCATCAGACACTAAGGTGAAATTCTAGCCCTACTGAAGTTGTTTGGAGCTTTGCCATTGATTTCAGTGGGGCCAGGATTTCACTCCAAATCGTCAAATTCAAAGACAAAATGAAAGAAAATATGTTGTTCCCCTTCACCCTCCTCCTTGGCTCTGCCCATATTAGGTACGTTTCCCAATGAGATCTATCAGGCTCCTAAAGGAAGTGGTAGAAATCAATTGCTTAGGAATTTTTCAATTAGATTAGACAAAATACTAGAAAATATGCTGTGGAAAATAATCCTGCAGTAACAGGGAGATGGACCGGATGACCTTACCCCTCATTTTTATGATTCTATCAATACAACAATCAGTGGGACTTTATTATCATAGTAATAGCTCAATAATACATACTGAAATGCTGAATGAACAGTAGTTCTTGCATATAAGACTGACTTACTTTTCTAAGTATAAAAAACATGCATTAAAAATATTTTTAAATACGAAAAGGACCATGTCTCATTCTGAACGGCTTTGTTGCATATTTACCTCTTTACAGATACAATATTTTTAAAATTGAAAAGGGCATCTGAAGTCAAACTGTGTTTGTGATGAGTTAGGGAGCCTTGTATGTAATTTAAAATACCAGGATCACTTTCAACAAAGGTTTTTTTAATGAAAAACTGGTTTATTACCTGAGAAATAATACCAAATTTTGTTAAAAAGTAGGAGCTTTGGCAAAATACAATGTTTAAAATATAAGCTATTCCTTCCATTTTACTACCGGTTTCTATAATCAAAGTCATATTAGGTATAATAGGGATCTGTCTGATACTCTTTGTGTATGCAAGAAAGCAATGTTTCTTAAACACCACTTATGAATATGCCAACTTTCAATCTGATTCAAATATTAAATACTGAGCTGCATAACCCTAAACTGCTGTGAACATCTAAGCTTTTTCTGTCAGGGTTTATAATAAGCACAGTCCCATACATCTGAGAGTTATTTCTTATTACAGTTTCTTGTTACTGACTTCAGCTTCATCTGCATATTTTTCTTTACTAATATTTTATTTTCAGCAAGTAACTGAAAAGCTAACACAAATTGTTGTTTTCTTTTGCCCACAGACGTATCAAACCTTTATGCCAGGCACTGGAAATTCTAACCCCAGACAGACTATTGGCCTCTACATCCTATCACCCTGTTACGGAATAAATATCATGGCCCTGAGTACATTAGCTTCAGCTTTCCTCCTATTTATACATTCTCCAACCCCTCAATAAAATTAGGAGGAGCGCTGCTCTAACATGCTGTCTGTCAGAAGAATCTCAGCTGCATTCAGTGTTATCATTATGTGCATCTACTTTACATTATCTTGTAACATGTAAAAACATATTCAAGTGCTGTCCAGATATACAATGTTAAATAAGGCATCATTGCAAATAGGTCAGAGATAACATACCAGTTTGTCATTTGACAAACTGAATAATATATACTTACAGGATCCAAAAGGTATGCAAGAAATGTAGTTTATCAGAAGGACTGTAACCTTAAATTCCTCTGTACATTGATACTATGCTCGCCCCCTGAACTAATGCCTATCAACATATCTGTTATGATTACCTCTTGTGATCAGTCTGACACATCTAATTGGTACCTTTGTTTCCAACCTGCAAGACCTCCTCAATTTAAGGCACAATTTTAGATTCTGTAGTCTCTAAGGAATAGATTGTGGCTCTGCCACATGCCCCAGACATGGGATCAGGTGTTGGTGCACAGGCCCCAAGGAAAAAATCGTGTTCCAGAGAGGCATGATTCCCTCCCTACTTCCCCTTTGGTTTAGGTGGGTAGTTGTTTGTTGCTGGTGCCTACCAACAGCAAATTACTACTCTCTCCAGACTGGCTCCTCTGGGTTAGCCAATGCATTGTGGGGCAGAGCTAAGGTTCTTCTCTCTTCCTGCTCACCTGCTTGGCCTGGGAGGAGTAGTTGGCATTGAGCGCCTACTCATTGCTGTGCACTGGGACACAAGGTCCGGATAGCCTATGCAGGTGTGTAAGGGTGTGTGTGGTTCTTATCCCCTCTTATACCAAAGTGTGCATTCCAGAGTAAATTAGCTCTAAATCATGTACTGGCAGTGGAATTACCTTTTTAACAAGAGTTTGTAGTCCTGAGTATTGTAATCTATAGGACTCAAAATAAATAGGAAAGTTCCAGCCCTATGAGTTGGGATAACTATGCTTTAGCCTGAACAGCTGGTGTGCTAAGGAATTCCAAGTCTTGTAGCTGGTTATCTGAAGGTGTTGTTTCTAGATGTAAAAGTCAAAATTGGCCTTCATACCTTAGCTTCCTCGTTTTAGATTGGAGCAAGGAAAACAAGAAAACTAAATATTGATTAAGTACAACAATAGCTCCAACTAATTATCTATCTACCAAAACAGAGATGGAAATATATATCCAAAAATCTGTTCAGTGGTGGTACTGTAATGGATAGTTATGCTTCCCAGATAGCTCAACTAGACCGTCCCCTGGCAATTAATGAGTGACAGGAGGGTACTGGTTCCAGATTTACCCTTTCTGCTTTGAACTCCTACCTGGATACAAGCTGCCTGAGAGGCTCATGGTTTGCAGATAATTATGGCAGCGTTCTTTATGTTCTTCTAAAGAGCTGCGTTGTTTATAGCTTCGGCCACAGTATCCACATTTGTGAGGTTTGCCAACTGCAGAAAACACAATTTAGCAAATGAGTGAAATTAAGTATCTGACAGAATAATAATAACAACAAGAAATCATTTGTGCTATGACTATCTACAGCCAACGATCAGTGGAGTATTTGGGGCCTCTCAAAACAACAATGAAAATTTAGTTATAGTCTCTAATTGAAAGACAAGGTCCTCAGCCAGTACAAACTGGCATAGCTCCATTGAAATCAATGGAACTACCCTGATTTACACCCGCCAAGGAATCTGGCCTTAAATCTTCAAAACTAGGGCAATCTCAGTTTCCCCACACATTTTGTGTGTCATTGGTCCTGATTGGTTGTCTTCTCTGCTTTGGAACTGGTCTGAAATATCTGAGGGCAAGTGAAATATCAAATAGAATTTTGTCTTGGTGACTGGTGGCATGCAACAGCAAAATCAGAGACCCACAGAGGCACCAAATACCTCAAAGGATGTTTGCAAATATGATAACATTTGTCTAAGTATTCAGTTTGCTGGGTTTTGTAAAATAAAGATGTGTGTATTGATAACTGTTTCTATAAAGTTAAAAGGTTTGCAAAACGCTAGGACAGATGATGTTAAAATCCTGGGTTCTCAAGTTGAAAATTATCTTGGGATGCTGGGATCCCAATTTCTGGAATTTCAGGACCTTGGACTCTACCCCTTAGAATGTATTGCATTGGGGAGCTGCCAGTTTGGCACAGAAAGGGTTGCAGTGCTACAAGCATTTCTCCATTCTTTGCCTCATCCTTGATGTGGGAAGAATTCTCAGGTTGATGAGGGAAGAACTGTAGGGATGAGAAGGTAATTCAGTCTCCAAGTCCTTTAATTATTTACCTCTCTGCACAGAGACTGCCAACTGGGGTGACCGTTTTTGTGGTGTAGACCACTGTCCACTAGAGATAGATGAACCAGTTCTGATGCAACGAGAACCAACTCAACCCTTTACTTAAAATTAGAACCAAATCCAAATAGAGCCTTTTTTAAAGGTTCAAATCAGTCCTGGATAATTTTTATAAAAAATATTTTAACTTTCCTGGTTCTAGCAGAATCCAGAAGTAGAAGCACTGAAATATCATGACAGAGGCTCTGCTTGTGGTGTATCTAGCATGACCAAATGCAGAAAGTACTGGGGAATCTTACAAGAGTGACCGTTCACGTGAGATTTCTGGCCCAAAATTTGAGGACTTATACTAAAAAGACTGGCCAGTTTTGATAAGGAGCTGTACTTTTGGATGGTTATACAAACCTCATGTTTGAGTTTCACTCACCACCACTGTCAGCTAGGAACTGGACTGAGACCATCAACGTATTTGCATACAATGATGCAACTTTAACTAATCATAATAATATTGCATATTTATATAGTTTCTCAGATCCTAAAGAATCTCAAAACTTTATTCAAACTGTATAGAAATCACTTCACCCACATCTGGGATGGAATGCTACAGCTGCTAAATAGCATAAAGCACAACACAATACCTGTTCGGAGAGGAAGTGCAGAGGAATACTGTATCTCCTTGAAATGGCAATTTTAGATAAGCAGAATGCCTATATGCCCAGTTCAGAAAAAAATCCTTATGCAGGATATCATTTAAGCACATGCTTAAGTCCCACTAAAATCAATGGGCTTAAGCACATCTTTAATATTACGCTTGTGCTTAAACGGTTTCTTGAATTAGGACCTGATATAGGCAGAATCCAAAGGGAATTTGATTTGGACACCTGGGAGAACACCTCTTACAGACAAAGCCATCTTTAGTGATCAGTTTTTCACCCCAGATAAAAAATGGCACTTCCAGAGTCTGCTACTACCATCCAGGGCCATTGGCTCAATGCTAACTTTTTTTTACATCACTTCTGGAAGCACAAGGGGTTTCCCTTGGAGGCCTCCTATCCAAATACTGACCGGGAGAATTCCAGCGTAATTTGTGACATCTGATGAAATCACAGCCCCAGTTTGCATGGTTGCAGGCACTTTTAATGGTGCAGGTACCATTTTGGATTTGCTCTCAGAAGGAGAGTGATGCGGTGACCTTTTTAAACATTGAGAAGCCTTGTTATGAGCACAAGCATGAGTATTTCAGAAAATATTTATCCAGGCCTCCATATTAGAGTCTTTTTATTTAAGAAATAACGACCCCTACCTGAAACCTCTAAGAGTAGAATGCAGCACACAACATATGTTATGCGCAATGGGTGAAATTAATCTCATACTCAGAGAGCCAGCACCAAGCCTATGCATTACTCAAACCTTCTTTTTGAGGGATTAAGTGGGACTTAACTGGCGCAGTGCCCTTAGGCAGGCTCTGCACCGTGGTGCATTTCACTCAAATCATGCAGCCCTTATTCATGCAAGTAGTCCCATTAAAGAGATTGCTCACCTAAGGGTTGAAATATCAGACCCTAACATGGGAATTTCCAACTAACCTGGTGCCAAGAAGTAAAGAAAAGATGATTATTTGGGGTTGCTAAAATAAGCACAGTTTAGTAACTTCTGAGGAGGCATCCTCACAGCTCAAACATTGCAGCTGATCATTTTTTGTTCATGTCACAAGTTGGTTAAGCCTGAAGTGAGACTACTTGCATCCTGATCCAAGCAGCCATTGAAGACATGATGGCAGTGAGCATGTACACAACTCCCGGCCTGACCTGGAAGTGAGCAAACTTTGTCCAGAAAGTGCTCGGATGCAGTTACTAACCAGAATGAGTCCTCAGGTGGCCCGTGAGGGCATCCCTGCGTCGGCAGGCGTAGTTGCACAAGTGACATTTGAAGGGTTTTTCGCCTGAATGCAACTTTATGTGGCGGAGGAGGTTGCCTTTCTGAGTAAAGGAGGCTCCACACTGAGTGCAGTGGAAAGGGCGTTCCCCTATGAGGAGAAGGAGAAATATGTGAGAACAAAAATCTTACATAGTAACGAGAGAAAGATTTCAGTGAGAAAGTTGTTTTCTCACTGGTGCTCTATGACTTCCACCGGCTGCAGGTTTGATATAACATGAGGCTTTCAGACTAAACCTGCCAGTTTCTTAACGCTTCACTGGCTGGGTCAATTTGATCTGAAAATCTAATTTTTTTTTTCTAAATCAGAATGGCACATCACAATGCAAATTCAAACTCATTTAAATAAAGTGACTGCAACATTTTGTGTTGAAGAGCCACTCTTCCTGATCAGCAGTTTTGGAATAAACCAATATCCAATTTTGCATGTTGTGGCATTTGGTGGGGTTTTTAATGTGGCTTTTTTCAAAGGGTCTTTAAAATATGCCACTGAAGCAGCAAAATAAAAAGGAAACTCATTAAAAATGCATTTCAGGATCACAAGTTCATTTCAGCGTTACATTCTTATATTTAAATGAAAGGCACTTCATTATAACAGTTATAATAACTTCTTTTCATTTACATTTTCCCTGTATTTTCCCTTTCAATTTCTTCTCCATTACCTGTCTGTCCCTAAGCAGCCAAATCAGGAAAGAGACAGAAGAGAGAGAAAAAAATAAAATGAGAAGTTTAGACAGTGTAAAGGAAACCCTGTACCTTCCATACAAAAGTCCTGACCCTCCTCAGGCAGGATATTAACATAGGAGTTATATTAATGTGCTTTTCTCCACTTCAGGAAAAAAAAAAACACCCAACCCTTTAGGAAGCACAGTCATTTGTCTAAATTGGTACACTTTATCAAGGGAGCAAGTCAGATTGCCCATGCAAAGATGCAAATATGGCTTTGGTGTTATTTTTTGTTGTTGTTTGGGTTTGGTTTTTGGTATTGCTCTTTGAAGTTGTTATGCTTTTTTGCTTTGGAGGTATGTGATTTTTTTAAATCTCTGGTAAATGTGATCTGTGTTTTGAGTTGCACCAAATGGTTGGATTAGATGGGACAATTTACATAAGAAAGAAATCCTGTGTATCATCCCCCCCAATTCCTTCCATCATTCCTGTTTGCCATAAGAAATGGTCCCTGAGTCTGATATCAAACCAGTCTTTGAAACTAATTTTCTGACATCTGTTTGTCCTAAGTGAAAACTAAAATAATTATGTCAGCTAATGTTTTAGTGATAAAACAGAATTGATCTTCTTTTTTAATGCAAAAGAACAACACGAGATTAAAAAAAGTTAAACCAGTAAATGCTTCCTTTCCCTCCAGCCCATATGAACATCTCTTGTTATCTTGCACATTTGGAAACAACTAGCTTGTGCGTGTGAGCATACAAAAACAAGCTATAACCATTCTCATTATTGAGTAATATGGTTAGAAAGCTCAGAAACAAACAGATAAAAGGGAAGCACAATCTGACCTATGGAGAATCCTTTGCTTGGCTGATCACTATAATCGGGATCACATCCCTTAACATTCAAATATGGGCTAATGGGAGGCTATTTTGTGAAAAGGAGTATTTGACCAAGTGTCCTCTGGTAGGTCTGAATCTCCCAGTTTAGGAAATGAGTCCCTGTCTTCATCACAACCCAGATCCTTAAAAGTATTCAGGCATCTAAACTCCCGTTGATTTCAATGGGAGTTAGATTCCTAACTACCACTGAGGATCTGGGCCCAAGAAATTTTAAGGGCCAGATTCTCAGCTGGTGTAAAATGGTGTAGCTCCACTGAGTCTGAGGAGCTATCCCTCCAGGGTTGTACCATATGATCACTTGAAAAGAAGCTATTTACACTAGGTGTTGCAAAGAACTGAGCGGTTATTGGCGTCTGCCTCTGGTTTGTGTTCTCTACATCTTTGTAGCAGTTAATAGGTAAGATATATTTTAGGCTGGAGTGAAACAGTGACTGAGAAGCCAGTTCTCACTGACAGTCACAAACACAGAGGAAACAGTTAATTCTTACTAAGCGGCTTTTCTGCCATTCATTTCAATTAGTTTTACTCAGAGAAGCAAAAGAGGAGAAAATAAGGACGATAAAAGCATACAGGGAGAGGCATGCAGAGTAAGAATGAAAAGTGTCTCCAACCTACAGCTCTCATAATGACAGGGTGAAACCTTGCATTGGGCAGGAAAGGCAGACAGCTGGAGAATTTGAACTGAAAATGCTGTGTACTCTATAATACTATATAACTCACACTGGGAGCATATATTAGGGAACCAATACTCAAGTCACCATATTACAATAACTGAAAATACATCTGCATTAAAAGACTACTAATTCAGGTGTCTTTTCTCCCAATACCCAAGTTGCCCACTCTACAGCTATGGGGTGGCAAAAGCATGTACTCAATATGGGGCCTAACAGACCAAACAACCTTCAACAAGAATGGCAAGCCAGTCTAGGATATATCTGGGGATATCACTGGCTATGAGCATCTCCCACAGAATGAGAGAGAGACACCAGTTCTCGGAAAGTTACATTTGTCTTTTTACTTGAGTAATCTGATTTAACTCTTCTCTGATTTCCTGCTCTGCACAGCACTATTCTTCCAGGGTAAAATTCAGCTCATGTAGAGGGCCAACAAGGCCTAGGTGCCATTTACGTCCCACTTAAGCATTAGTTTCATTCCCCCTTGACAGGTTTCAGAGTGGTAGCCGTGTTAGTCTGTATCAGCAAAAAGAACAAGGAGTACTTGTGGCACCTTAGAGACTAACAAATTTATTTGGGCATAAGCTTTCGTGGGCTAAAAAAGCTTATGCCCAAATAAATTTGTTAATCTCTAAGGTGCCACAAGTATTTCTCGTTCTATTCCCCCCTGAGAAAAGTTTATCATCTCCTCCTTACTTGCAAGTTTTTCATCCCTAATAAAAGGTTTCTTATTGCAGGTGCACCCACATACACACTCTCAGTGCTATCCTCTATCCCAGTGGTTTTCAATCTTTTTTCATTTGCGGACCCCTAACAATTTTCAAATGGAGGTGCAGACTCTTTTGGAAATCTTAGACGGTTGGTGGACCCCCAGGGTCCATGGACCGCAGGTTGAAAACCACTGTTGTATGGTAACAACCATTTTGCGGACCCCTTAGACATAGTCTGTGGCCCCTCTGGGGTCTGTGGACCACAGGTTGAAAACCACTGCTCTAACCACTGGCACAAACCAGCTACTGTACAGATAGGTGCCAGGCTTTCTTCCTTACACAGGTCTCTCACAGCATTTCAATCTGACCTGCAACAATCCTAGCCAGGACATTTTGCCAATCACATGCTATTATGGGGAGAATCCTGAAAGGTGTGGAATACCTGCAGTTCTTTTCGGCTTCAATGAGAGTTGTGGATGCTCAAGCAACTTTCAAGATCAAGCCATATATGTTGTTTTCAGGAGCTAGAAAAATGAGGACTATGTTGAGATGGCCAGAGCCCTCCCCATTTGTGACTTTAGCTAGGATTTTAGACTCAGGTCTTGACAGGTGAAAGTCTAGTGCCTTAATGCACCGTGCCACCTTACCTTCTCACTGGAGAATGTGTATGAACCCTTTAAATGATCAATAGCAGGGGGCATCAGATATGGTGATGGCTGTGTGCTTCTGACACCTAGCTAGGGAGACAGTGATCAAATACAGGACCAACAGTGACTTTGGCTAAGGGACTCCAAAATAGCACAGACCGGTATGGCAAGTTAAGCATGAGCCCATGCTCAGGGGTCTCAAATTCAGCAAGCATGAGTTTTTCATTTTAAAAGTGCTTTCCTAAAATTTTAACCTGAAAGGAACAATAGGCTGAATATCATCAACCAGCTAACAGATGGGGGGGGTCAGATAGTCATGAGTGTAATCCTTGTCTACAATAAGGAGAAGCTGGTAACAATACTGGTGAGTAGTCGGGATTTTACAGCTACTTGCAGACAGGAGTGGGCAGAAAATATCAGGTGCTATTCTGCATATTTACACTTGGCAGGTGTTTTCATTAAATGTAATTATGTCTTATCAGGTCAGGCAGTCATTATATTTTGGCATTTTAGTGTGCCAGAGTTTTATTCATTTATCAAATATTTATTTAAGAGCACTTCACTGTATATGCAGGTTTTACATGAATTAACAGCAAAGTAATTCATTTGCAAGGCTTATTCCCTCATCAGGCACATATTGAAATGGGCTTCAGCATAGTCAGTTAAATGTCTTTAATAGTGTATCCCATTTCCACTTTAATTTTCACAGCAGACCTGAAAGGGAAAATGGTTACTACTATTTCCCTATGACATCCCTGTAATTTAGAATGGCTGGGCCTGATCCTGAACTCTTTCTCCAATCCCTGCACAAGGTGACCTCCAGTGGACTTCAGCAGATTTACTTGCAAAAGGAGTTCAGCATCAGACCTTGTTCAAAGCAATGACTTTATCTGACAGGCTAGCAAGACAATCAAGGAACCGAACTTTAGAACTTTTAGTTTTATTAAAAATAAAAAAAGATGTAGGTTCTACCGAGTGCATTAAAGCATGTGTGGTATTTTCCGCACCATTCTACATGTTGCATACTTTACTTGCAAACTGGGGGTCAAATTAAGAATCCTACAGGTGGTGGTGTACTGTGCAGAGGAGCAACACTCCACTGGGAGTTCTCGGAGGTCTTGGGCCTAAAGCTGCATTGCCTTGCACATTGTGTATCCATTTACACCTGTGCAAAATTGAGTGCAAAGTTGCCAGTCTAGTTTAGTAACATTTTACACTCACTCTGCATAGAAGTAAATGACTCCACCAGCTGCAAGGCAGAGGAGACTTGGGCTCAGTGTGTATGTGCTGGGCAAAAGCAGATATGCTTCCAGCGGGGTTGAGAGTAAGGAGTGCTCAGAGGCAGTCCTTGCTATGCTATTTTGAAAGGTATGGCATACAGTCCACCCAGCGCTGCTCGCTGGACACTGTCTGGTATATGGAGATAGGCAGAGCCGTGTCCGCAACTTCACCTTGGCCAGACATGCCCCCATGTGGATTATTTACCACTCCCATCAGTATCATCTCCATTAACAGCCCTGCTCTTCAGAAACTTCAGTGAGTATCTCCTCTCCCCCACCACCTATTCACTGCATCATACTTTTAGCAAATGATGAATTAGCTTCATAATGCAAGTAGCTTTATACTACAGTCAGAAGCCTCGGGCTGACCAAAAAACAGAGCTACTTGCATATTATATTTCATAAAAATAACTATCTGGCAAAACAACAGAATGTTCTTCTGTCTTCAAATTCCACAGTAAGTCACAACATTCTGTGTCAATTCATGCAACACTGCCTTTTTTATATCATATGTTGGGCCAAATGGGTCTGTCAAAAGAACTCTTGTGGGCATTTTATCAATTTTTAAATAACTACCCTTTAACATTCAATAAAAGAAAAAAAAAACACCAAACCCTTTACTACTACGCTATGAAGTACACTGCAGTATCACACTTTCAATAATTTTTCATTGCTTTTCCAATAAAGATACAAAACATCTGCTTTTCCCGTAGAGAAGGCTATAATGTGTCTAATTTAATCACACCGTGTTTTGAAATAGGTAAGTGTTACAACATTTCTAAACATCACCACGATCATTTCTTATCAGCACTCAGTGCTACGCTAGAGTACAGTTCCCTACTGTAGCTTGGGCAGTTGCATTTAAAATGATAAACACTAGAGCTGGAAAGGTTGTTCTGGGTCATTTCATGCATGCTCCCCAGTTAGTGCATTATTGTTCTCTACATTAAACCCATAAGCATTTTATTTAGCCTGCTCCTGAATAGCTCTAGGGAAGTTGTTTCCACAATTTTCTTGGTAAACAATTCCATTGGCTAATTAGTTTCACTAGTACCACGATCTAAACACAGGCTACTACTGTTGGTTACATCATTCTTACCTATCTGAAATAACTGCTTCCCGTCTTCAAGTATTTATGCACAATTGTCACATCCCTTCTTTTAAGCAGCATAATTTATCAAGATAGCAACATTTGGAAACTCTAGGGCTGAATTCTTCTTGATATCCAACAAACTGGGCTACAATTTTTGGCTCTGATCCTGCAACTGACTACATATAGCTCATCCCCATGCCTGTGTCAAGCTGCACTGAGTTCAAAGTGACCTGTCCCCAGGCAAAGTCAGTGGCAGGATCGTGCCCTTAGATTTACTGTGTGGTGTTATGATCATTAGTTCTTATGCTCTTTGAGGCTCTTTAGAACAAGAGAACCCAGGCAGAAGATCTACAGCATTGTGATAATGAAAAGCTACCATTTGTGAAAAAACAACTTCATTCCATGTCTCTCTGAAGTCCTACTGGAACTCCTTCAGAGTCAATTCTCGCTGATGATCATTATAATAGACTTTTATTTTGTAAAGCATCTGCCATGAAATCAATTCTGGTTGCTTTCAGACCTTATTAGAAATTATGATAAAAGATTCTTAGACTTTTAATTTACTTAATTTGTGGCACTGATCATTTTAATAGCATGATCTTCTTGCAATGTTGGAAATAGAACAGTGTTCACTTAACAGTGCAAAACAATTCAGAAAATTTTCTTGTAATTTTGCCCACATTTTCCAAAAAAAAAAAAAAAAAAAAACCCACAACAAGTTAGTTTAGGGATGCCTTTGGAATCGATCTTTGTAAGTGAAAGAGAAGTGAAATTGTTATGTATCTCTCATATCAGTTATACCAGGGGTTCTCAACCTTTTTCTTTCTGAGCCCCTCCCCCAACATGCTATAAAAACTCCATGGCCCATCTGTACCACAACAACTGTTTTTCTGCATACAAAAGCCTGGGCCAGCATTAGGGGGCAGCAAACAGGGCAACTGCCTGAGGTGCTACACCATAGGGGGCCCTGCAAAGCTAAGTTGCTCAGGCTTTGGCTTCAACCCCATACCATGGGGTTTTGAGTTTCTGCCCTGGGCTCCAGCAAGAGTAATGCTGGCCCTGCTTGGCAGACCCCTTGAAACCTGCTCGCAGCCTCCCTGCGGGCCCCGGACCCAAAGCTGAGAACCACTGAATTATATGATAGTCAGCATATGTTAGTGCTGAACCCTTAAACCATGGGTTCCTTTTCAATTTCAGACTTTCTGGGATGGAGTCAATCGACTGTAGGAGGAATCTTGCTTCATTTCGAATTCAGAATGGAATGGCTCAGTAACACAGTTTCAAATGCTTAAGGAAGCTGCATTGACATACAAAAGGGAACATGCTCCCAACACTCATAAAATAAGTCTTTTCCTATTTATGTGGCCATTTCTTGGCCCTAAAGGAAAAACTATGCCAGGCCTTACCAGTGTGGCTTCTTTTGTGAACCATGAGCACATTGGGACCGATGCAAATTATCCCACAGATATCACATTTTAGCTTTCCGTTAGGAAGTCGAATGCCTCCAACTCCTGACATAGCTTTGCTGCCTGGGCCATTGTGTGAGCCATTCATTTTCTCTCCAGAGGCATCAAGCATTCGTAAATCCTCCGCACATTCTTCCCCATTCATTTCACAGGCACGCCCATTCTCTTCATCACTCTGAGTCTCTATTTTAATATTACTGGCTGAAAAAAACAATACAGGATGCCACTCAGTTTTGTTACAAAATAAACACAGTGGCAAAGAAACAATCAAATCAAAGGAGAAAACTTCGAAACAGAATGTACAATATACCTACGCACAGAAACCAGTGATATGGAGACATTTTTATGTGCAACGTGGTGAGTTCTGTGACATATGGAATAATGGGTAATGGATACCAGTAACCAAACACAAGATGATTAAGTCTTTCTGATTTCTGCAGCTGTAATATCTGCATCATCAATCCAAATGAACTGGAAGGAGAGTAATTATGAATCCATATTGTTTGAACACCAAATGGTGAAAATAAGTACCCATCAAAGACAATGGCTGCCATTAAAAAATACAGTTGCCACTCTCCAGCGATAGCCTTACCAAGACACCTCTTCTTCTGCGAATAGGAAGAGATTGAGGATTGCACTTATCTTGAATCCACATCCTGATTGATTATTTGTCACTATGGAAGGAGACAGCATGGCAGTGGGAAAGAAGAGGACTCAGGCACAGATGAAGAAACCAAGGAGTGAGAAGGAACAGGCTGAGGCCTCTGGGACTGAAACTGTAGTTGAAGTAAAAGGAGTAGGACTCATGCACTTGGGACAGCATGACTGAATGCTACTGGGTGACAGGAGAAGGTCTCTAGAACCAAGAACAAGTGGTGAGAAGGGGGCCAAGTCAGCAGGAGAATATGGGGGAATGGTTTAGACTGGATACAGGAACTGGTGGCTGAATGGAGTGGTCCCATACTTAAAACATAGTCGTATTCCCCATGCAGGCTGAGTGGATGAGAGAATGGGTTGGCATTATAAACCTTTAAAAGAACTGCGTCAGAAAATCTGCTTCTTCCTGTTTATCTTAAGTCCCTTCTTTAATGCATGTGAAACTGTGTAATTATTCAGGTAATAAGGATAAAAAAGGTACTGCTGTTTGAATTACATAATATAATTTTTCTCTTGTTTATATGAATAAACTACAGGTAACATTTTTGTGTATGATAACTGCCTTTGGCAGCTGCTGCATACGTGACTGTTATCTTACGTGAACACAGCAAAGACCTGAAACCTCCGAGAATTAACTAAGTACGGGGGAGGCCTGTAGTCAATTATGATAACTCCATTATTCACTCTTTACCCATGCACAGAGGTTGTATTATGTTGAATGTGGACTAATAACCTTTTCATCTTTTTCCTTGATACTACAGCTGGTCAAAATTTTTCAAATGAATTTTATTTGTTGTTGAAAAACAGCCCTTTCTTAAATTGAAAATGATTGTTACAATTGAGGTTTTTTTCCAAAAACTTTTATTTTTATCAGCAAAATTAAAGCAATGAAAAAATGTAAATGATTGACTGAGCACATACCTATTTTCACCCAATCCAGAACCAGGATTTTCTTCCATTGTAATAACAATGATTTCATATCGATAAGAGACATAAAAGATGATGCAACAATGACATATATTAAGCCAAGGTCAATAAGTGAATCTTGATGTTCTTCTAAATATGAAATCAGTTCACCAAACTCTGATCTCTGTTACACCCAACAATTGCACTGAAGTAAAACGATTCCAGTGGGATTGCACAGATGTAATTGATGGTAGAATTTGGCCCAATATATGTATTGCTACAGGATAAAAGTTGAGGACAAAGGAGTTTAGTTTTAGCACTGGTTGGTTGTGCATCTTTTATAGGTCTATAGGGTCAATCTAGATATTTTTAATGTGTTTTTAAGGTAAAGCATTTCTATTGTATATGCAACCTAAGTCTGGGACAAGTGCACACATTTCCTCTCCAGCTTTCCTCTTAATGAGGAGAAAAATTCAGAGGTCCAGAAAAAAATACCACTCACCTCTTAGCAATTTAAAAAACACAACATGTTTATATACTACATGACTGGCTCAGAAGTGATCAGTAGTTTTCTCTAAACTCAGTGGCAGTCAGGAAGCACTCATTTGCAAATGTGACCCAGTTGGTTAATAGAAATGTACTGTCTTGTCACATGACTGTTTTCAGCCAATCTTGCATCAGCCTTTTTCTCTTGCTTGTAGAAATAAATTATTGAACAAAGTTAGTCTTATTTATCAAAAATTACAAATTCTTCTGTATTAGCAGACCCAGCCAAATGTGACTTTTAAAACATTTGTATCTACTAAGACAAAAACTTAATGTGGGGATACAAAAAGGATTAGACTCTTTAAGTCCTTACACAGTATATGTAATTAAATGCAGACAAATGTAAATTAGTGAGCACTGAAGTGACGGAAACAATAAAAGTGCTAGATGGACATGCCCTTCAGTGAATTGAGAGCACACTGTATACTTACGGGAAAAAGATTTGGGAATTATTGCGTGAAAATCTCTAAAGCCTTCAGCCCCATATGTAGCTGCAACAAAGAAGGCAAACAGAATGCTGGGTTGTGGTACTGCTAGCAGTAAAAGTCAAAGAAGATGATATTATTGCTACAAAAGACATTGCTTATCTAAAAGAGAGGCAGAACTATCACCACAGACATAGCACAGAAAAAACACAATATAAAGGAAGGACAGCAGAATGATAGCTAGAAGGAGAATCCTCAGGTACATGCACAGTAATTTCCCTTTGAAAAATGCTGTTTTTCCAGAATTCCGTAAGTTCTCTGATGTTTTGTGAAACCTCAAGACTTCTCTGAATTTTTCCTTCCTTGATAGCACCAGTTTCTGCAGGTCTAGTGCAGGTAAAATTCCCACTGAAGCCAACAGGAACTTTGATTAGAATTTTCAAGGGAAAGTCATTGAAAGGCAAGAGGAGATGGACACGCAACTGCCTGAGCCTCTTTGCAAGTCTCTGCCTTTGTCTTCAAGAGAACTGCATTATAGAGGCATGATCCAACAGTTTTTTCCACTCCAGAGAACTGTCCCTTGTTTGTATTCAATCATCTCTATTTACTTTAGTGACAAAAATGAGTGTTTTTTTGCTTTTTTCACTTCTGTTAACCCTGCAGAGTTAACTAAGGGTTTGTCTACATGGTGCATTAGTCTGCACTAGAGGTGTGTAAGTTCTAGTGCACACCTGCGTGTCGTGCACTAACTGGCCTGTGGGGACCCTGCTAATGAGCATGAAAAGTTCCCTAGTGTGCATTAATATAGTACTGTTTGAAATGGAACTATATTAACGTGCACAAGGGAGTTTTTAGTATGCCCCAGCAGGGCCCACACAGGCCATTCAATGCTCAAAAGGCCAGTTAATGCACAGACATGCTGGTGCACATTAGAATTTACCCTGCTGTTGGGGCACACTATACACCACGTAGACAAGCTCACAGTGGAAAGAGAGGGTGCTGGATTCTATTCCTTCTTGCACATCATCATCATCATCATTTTTTTTTTATTGAGGCCTTGTCTACACGGGTTTTTCACCACCAGCGTAGCTCAACAGTGTAGTGTAGCTGCACTGATGCATATACCTAGTGCAGACATATTGTACTGAATTGTGGCAACCTGAGGTGAGCTGCACGGGGACAGATAACAGTATAAACCAATGCAATGCTTCTACTATGGCTTTTGTAGTGGTGCACCTGCTTTGGTTTAGCTACACTGGTGGCTAAAAAATCCAACAAAGACAAGGCCTAATTCCAATCAGCTGCACCTATGCAGCCCCATTTATTATAATAGAGTTGCACAGGCCAGTGTTCCCGAGGGCCTAATTTGACTTGCAGAACTTTTATTACTGGGGAAGATGTGAGAGAAGGAAAGAACCCAGCTTGTCTCTAACATCTCAGAGGGAATTTACAGGTCTGGCTGTTAGGAAAATAGATCTCTGCACGAGTAAATGGAGCACATTTTTATAGAGTAACTTTTCAGAGTACTTTAATTACTGAAAATAGCCATGGAGGTATAGAGCATCAATGTACTCAACAGGAGCCTGGATGTGTTAGAGCAGGAATGGGGAATAAAACAAGTGGAAATGGGAGAGTGTTTAACATGGTGGGAGGAGGAAAAGGAAATCAGTTTAAATGTACACCTCTACCCCGATATAACTCGACCCAATATAACATGAATTCGGATATAATGCGGTAAAGCAGCGCTCCGGGGGGGCGGGGCTGTGCACTCCGGTGAATCAAAGCAAGTTCGATATAACACGGTTTCACCTATAACGCAGTAAGATTTTTTGGCTCCCGAGGACAGCGTTATATTGGGGTAGAGGTGTATTAAAGCAGATTTTTTTAATTGTGATCAGTGGCATGGCATCAGTTTTTAAAGTTTTGTCTGAAGCTTTATACTTGGATTGGATTAAATATCAACATTTTCTGTTTCTGTTGGAAGATGAGACTTGTATGATCTCCTTCCCTTCTATGGAGGTATTTCTAGTGCTCAGATGATGTGACAAGTCTCTCAGGGAGCAGGATTTGTATTTCAGATTTATTGATGCAACAATAAATATTTGATACTTTGTGTTTTCCAGACAACAAAACATGAATTGCCCAGTATTGTACAGATAACCTAACCCATGCACACTATATGATCTATTATTATTATGAAAACCTAGTCCTTTTAACCCAGTCAAGCTATTATTCTTTTAATTAATATGCTTAAATTTGGTTAGAGATGACCTTTTAAGCTCCTATACAGGTTGGGCCTGATTCATCACTGTGATACTTCATTTTTACGCTGATGTAATGCCACTGAATGACACCAGCAAAACACTGGACTAATGTGGTGGTGAATTAAGCTCCAGATACATAGGAGGTTAAATCAGAATCCACTTTCACTGTGATGAATGCATATATTGCACCAATGTGACTGAACTACCAAGTCCCCCAAGAATGATGTGATAAATGCCAAAAGACAATTGCAGGAAAGGCAACTGAAAGGTAAAAGAGGCTCTTGCAAATTTTAAGAGACGATGATATTAAGAGAACCATCTATCTAATGTACGTCTCCCACAATCCCCAGCTTCCTCTCATGGTTCCTCCCGTGTCCAAAGCGCCTGTCTCCTAACCACGTACCAAATCCTTCATCTTCCTATCTCCCCGACTATTTCCACAATACAGGTAGTTAATATCAACCTGCAGCACATTGGAAACTGCAGATATAAGGACAGAGAGCAAATTGCGTTTAATATCAAAATATATGAGCAGGGCTAATGTAATTATTATTCTATTACTTTTCACGTGTTTCAACAAAACCTCAATTTTTAAACTGAAACGATGCTGCTGCAAGATTTCCAGTCTGCTGCACCAGAGTGCTGCAGAAATCCAAGAAGCTAGTGGCAGAAGTTACAGGCCCAGCTTTCTGTGCAGTGCACAGGGGCCTTGGCATGAGCAATATGGAACTACAGCATAGCAAGTATTAAGGGAAGACAGAGGGATTTGCAGATGATAGAGGTCAGATTTGTATTTCTGTGTGTGTGTGTATGTGTGTGTGTGTGTGTGTGTGTGTGTGTGTGTGTGTGTGTGTGAAAGAAAGAGAGAGAGAGAGAGAGAGAGAGAGAGAGTGTGTAATGCTGTTCAGGATTCTTGTTGGTTTGGAGGAGGAAATCAGGGCTTTTGCTACACAGAGACCGTTTCATATTGTTATGGGGAAGGCTGGTGGAGAGGGTTGGTTATTTTTGGCCCCTTGAGAAAAGGATTTGGGCCCAGATCCTCAAAGGTATTCATGTGCCTTGATCCACCCCATGATCCCCTGGGAGGAGCTGGGCAACATGGAGTGAGAAATGAGGGGTTTTGTCATGAATGAAGATTTGACAGCTGGGAAGAAGGGGGAGAGAGACCACAGTGGGTTGCTTCGGAAACAGGAGGCTCTTAATGGCTGATAGAGGATTTGGCAGTTGAGTTCGGGGTGTTCAGGATTTTGTCACAGGAAGGGAAAGGAAACACCCACACTCTCCTCTTTTGTTTTCTTCTCTCCTCCTTTTCCCTCTCCCAAGCCACAAGCCATGAAGCTGCAGAATCCTAGCAGACACAGTGCCTCCGCTCAAAGCATCCTTACTGTGCAGCTGCTTGTTGTAAGGAATCGACTCAGAAATCTTGACTCTGTGTTCATGGGATGCAGTATAATTTAATAGGTGGAAATCTGAGGCAAAAAGAGTTCTTACTGAGCAATTTGCTGAAATATAGTCAGGCAAGATCAACGGGCCATTTCTCAGAGAACTTAACTGACTTCTGGTGAAACAGTAAATCCTGCTGTTTACATAGACATTTACTGGATCGAGACAGTCATAGTGTTTTACCACACGCTGGATTATAGTTTCTAGTCTAGCTCTGAAGTTCCTTTATGCAACCCACATATAAAGAAAGCTAAATTTTTTTGCTGGGAGAAGGAACTGCCTTTTTATATGCTTCCTTTCCCTGGGTGTCTGTGCATCAGTTCTTAGAATGGCTTGACTCTAGCCTAAAGACACAAGGCAAAATTTTCAAGAGCCCCTATGTGACTTAGGGGTCTAGGAGTCTAAGGCCTGGTCTACACTAACCCCCCAAGTCGAAGTAAGGTACGCAACTTCAGCTACGTGAATAACGTAGCTGAAGTCGACATACCTTACTTCGAACTTACCGCGGTTCAGACGCGGTCCACACGCGGCAGGCAGGCTCCCCCGTTGACTCCGCGGTACTCCTCTCGTTGAGCTGGAGTACCGCAGTCGACGGCGAGCACTTCCTGGTTCGATTTATCGCGTCCAGACCAGATGCGATAAATTGAACCCGGAAGTTCGATTTCCAGCCGCCGAACTAGCGGCTAAGTATAGACCAGCCCTAAGACTCATTGAAAGTCAAAGGGTCTTACAGGCCATTTTTTCAAAACTATTTAGGAGAGTTAGGTGGGAATTATTCAATGGGAATTAGGCAACTAGCTGCATCTTGAAGTGCCTAAATAGATTTGAAAATCTGGCCCTAAGTATTGAAGTCACTTTTGAAAATGGGACTAAGCCTCCTGAATCACTTAAGTGCTTTTGAAAATTTTGCCCTTATTCTCTTCAGTTGATATTCCAAGGAGTTTATGACTGCAGAGCTAGATTTGCAATGGCATTTAAGTGCCTAAAGATGCAAATAGATGCCTAGTGAGATACTCAAAAGTGCCTAAGCAAGTTAGGTGCGTAAGTCCCACTGATTTGAATGGGACTTAAGGGCTTACCTTGCTTAGGCACTTTTTGAAAATCCCACTAGGGAATCTTCATCTTGTGATACATAAGGGTATTTTTACACTGCAGTTAAAACTCTGCAGCTGGCCTGTGCCAGCTGACTCAAGCTTGCGGGGCTCGGGATCAGGCGCTGTTTAATTGCGGTGTAGATGTCTGGGCTCAGGCTGCAGCCCGGATTCTGAGACCCTCCCACCTCACAGGGTCCTAGAAGTCAATAGCAAAGGAAAGGTCCTTTTGAGTGTTTGGGTTATTTTTTGTGTGTGCAAGTTTTGTTTTAATTTGATATTTTAAGGGAAGTTGGAAGTATTCTGCTGCTATCAATTGATGTTTTAATTTACAGTACAGCAAGATTTTTGCATGAAGGATACTATAATTGTTCAAGCGGTGGACGGATAAAGCTGCAACAAGAGCCAATTGATTTGAATACTGGATTTAAAATGTTGTGCTGAAGAGAATAAAATCTTTAATACCATCCTTACTAGCAAATTACAGACAATACTGCTGAAGAAGACAGGAACAGATTATTATTTATTATTTAAAAAATAAACAAGAAAATCAATCCAAACTTTGAGACAACACATGGAGCGAGACTTTGCTCTCGTTTACCCTGGTAAAAATCTGCCTAAATATAATATTTTCAGTAATTCACGTTATTTTATTATATAAAGACTTTCAAATAAAATCAGATGTGGTGGGGTTTTGTTTTGTTTTTTTAAGTGGGGAGGGTTTTTGACTCAGATTGTGATGCTAATTACGCACCTGAAGTCACAATCCCTTAGTTTGTGACATCACAATGAGTTGTTGTGGAAACGATTTTGCTGTCACAAAGGCCAGGTCTACACTGGGGGGGGAGGTGGGTGTCGATCTAAGTTATGCAACTTCAGCTAAGTTAATAACGTAGCTGAAGTCGACGTACTTAGATCGACTTACCATGGTGTCTTCACCTCAGTGAGTCAGCTGCTGCCGCTCCCTCGTCGACTCCGCCTGCGCCTCTGGCAGCTGTGGAGTACTGGAGCCGATGGGAGAGCGCTCAGGGGTCGATTTATCGTGTCTAGACTAGACAAGATAAATCGACCTCCAGCTGGATCGATCGCTGCCCGCAGATCCGGCGGGTAGTGTAGACATACCCAAAGAGGAGTAGTGCTACAGGTGGGGAAGAAGCAGCTGGGTTTATGAATGCCTCAGAAATATCCTTGGTATTAAAGGCCAAAGGGAAGAAACAATTCACAGAACTACAAGACATACAGGCGAGGTGTTTGTCCATAGAATGATTTTCAAAGATACAAAATTCATGGGCTGGCTTGTAAAATAATGAATGAAGTTTATTCTCTAGTTTGACTTTTTTATTAATAACTCTTGCCCCTCCCATCCCCCCCATGCCTTTTTAAAGCTTTCTCCATGGAGCTGTGAAATATCTTTAAAAAGGTCTGGGCAGAAGTTAATAATGATAATAATGAGGTTAATAACAATAATTAATAATGGCTTCAGTCACTCACTTCAAGGAGAAAGTAAAGAAATTTGTGAGTTTGCTTATCTGCATCATTTTTTTTAATGGGATTGGTCCAGGTTACCAGTTTGAGGGACACAATATGGCCTTGCTGGACTTATCCAAACTGACTGGTTCTTGAACTCCAGAAAAAAGGAGATGAGGGCAAATTGTTTTAAAAGTGGCCTGTGATTTTTCACGTGCAGTTATTGCACTTGCATGTACAAGTACCAACTGGAACATGCATATGTGATACTTACATGTGTGCGGTGCTTAATTTTTGATGAAAGAGATGCCAGGGCTCAAGCAATTTTTTTACTTTTATAACTGATGCAGCAAGCCCAGAGGTGCCAGGGCTATGAACTGCCAAGTTTAGAGGTGCCGGGGCTCAGCCTTGGCAAACCCTGGCACAAATTAAGCACTGCATGTGGGAAATAATAAAAAAAACTAGATGCCATTTACGGTTGGCTAAAAATTTGGACTTTAAAATACACTATTCGCATGGATAAAAGAACTATTTTTTAAAAAGCCCACAAAACCCCTAAAAGCAACAACAACCACCTGCTATAAACCAGCCTAAACAAATTCCAGTACAGCACTTTCATCAGAAAAGGATTCAACCTGTTGAAGAATTCAGTGTGCCAAGGAACAGCAGAACCAGTAAGACAAATATAAGCTAACCCCCGAAAGAGATGAGTAAACCTAGTGACAGAATAGGTCGACTTTCCTTCACAACCACCTGTTTGTGAGTCGTTTACTGTACCACAAAATTCAAAATGGCAAAGAAGAGACTATGCCTGAAACTGCAGGTACTTCATAATAATTGGGCAGCTGCTCAGACTCATCTAGTTCTCAGATGGATTTTAAAAGGAAAAAGGAAAAAAAGGAAGAAAAGTTAGCACTAAGATCCACCAATGCCTTGAGGCCCCCTGCAACTGCAGCATACTGGGCATGTGGGATAAGGATGATTCCTGATGCATCCTTCTGAAGTAAACTCAACCACTCCCTCTACTCAAGGTTCCTAGACAATCAGCCTTTGGAATCAACTTGTTCCCTACCCCAATTTTGGCTTTTACTCAAATATACATGATTCCAGACACACAGGCTCCTTCAGATAAGCTATCTCCAACAGGACAACCACTCTGGTGAGCTCCACCCATCTGGTGATCTGAGGCTGCCATTTCCTTCCACTGCAAATGCAAAACCCGAGCTAGAGTTCACAGAAGAAGCACGTCAGTATGATAGTTGATAGGCAAAATATCCCTGCTTCCACATTCTCTTAACGGATGAATAAAGTTGCCCTTCGCTTATTGTGTCATGCAACCAGATTGGCATTTTCTTGTGGAATTGTAATTACAACATGCAAGTTGGTGCATAGTGAATGCAAATGAGTGGACATAAAAAGCCACACCTTTCTGTATGTCCACAAAATGGGTCTCTATTCCTCCAGGACTGTGGGGATTTATGCACAGCCTCCTATTAACATCTGATTAGCCAAGAAATCCCCACCACACCAAGAAGAGAAAGTGCCAAAGAATTCTGTTGCAGCAATGTAGGTGATCTGGTAAAGTCCAACAAAAGCAGATGGGGGCTAGGAGGTGGGAAACTATTTAGCACATAGAACAATGATCAGACCTAATGTCCTAATTCAAAAAGGTACTTAGGCATGTGACTATTCCTATTTAAATCTATTACGCATGCATCCAGCTTTGCTGAAGCAGGGCCTAACTAGTTAGGTTCTAGAGGGCTTTATAACCAGTTCAATGGGCCTAATCTGCACAGTTCTGCTCTGGATCTAAACTAGAGGGTGTTTGAATCCAAGCAGTTTATCTGCTGCCTGTTGGGTGTTCACCTGAAGTATCAATAAAATTATGCATTGTTGAAGGGAGAAAAGTTTTATCAGACAGAGACATTGATCAAGTGCTACTTATAGTTGCTAACAGACCTGAGATTTATAAGAGACAAGGAAGGTGATATAATATCTTTATTGGACCAATTTCTGTTGGTGAGACAGACAAGCTTTCGAGTTTACACAAAGCTCTTCTTCAGGTCTGGGAAAGGCACTCAGAGTGTCCCAGCTAAATACAAGATTGAACAGATGGTTTAGCATAAGTAGTTAGCACACATTCTAAGAGACCATTCAAGGTGAGCTTTCTAAGGCTTGGTCTACACCAGTGGCTCTCAACCTTTCTAAACTACTGTACCCCTTTCAGGAGTCTGATTTGTCTTGCGTACTCCCAACTTTCACCTCACTTAAAAACTACTTGCTTACAAAATCAGACATAAAAATACAAAAGGGTCACAAGACACTACTAATGAAAAATTGCTTATTTTCTCATTTTTGCCATATAATTATAAAATAAATCAATTGGAATATAAATATTGTACTTACATTTCAGTGTACAGTATATGCAGCTGGATAAACAAGTCATTGTCTGTATAAACGTTTAGTTTGTATTGACTTTACTAGTGCTTTTTATGTAGGTGTAGCGTGGCGGTTACCCCGCTCCTGCCCTGAGGGGGTTAAAGCAAACCTGGAGAGGGCTGTGACGGAGAAATGCTAGGCTGATCGGGGGAAGCAGCCACAGCTGGCCCTGTAAGAGGGCTGAGGGCCAGAGACTGAAAGACACACTCTCTCTAGCTTCCTAGAGAGAGAAGGACCTGGCTGCCTGGGAAGCTGAGGAGGGTACCTAGGGTGCAGCAGTGCTGGGGAAGGGCAGAGGGAGCTGGGGAGCTCCAGCCTAGCAAAGCGCCAGGCTGCAGGCCGAGTTAAGGGCCCACAAAAGGGTACCAGGGCAGCAGAGAGGCAGCCCAGAGATAGGCAGAGGCAGCTAGTCCAACCCCCCTTGTCGATGATGAGTGGTTTACAGACTGCCTTCTGCCCCAGTGAGCGGGGGGCTAAATGGAGACTGACAGTAGCCACTGAGGCAAGATGGGGATAGGGGGTTGGGGGTTCCCCTGGGAGGGGAGACCCAGAGTTCAGGGGTACTGTGGTCGGCAGAATCCCTGGACAAAGGGCACCGGGTCTGGAAGGGAGACGGGGGCCAGTGGTAGGTGAGACACCAGCCTACAGAGGGCGCTCTGGGCTGGAAGAGCTAATTCCCTGGACGACCAGCAGGAGGCACCGCACCGGTGAGTCCTCGCCCCGCCACAGTAGGCTTTTGTAAAACTAGGCGAATATCTAGATGAGTTGATGGACCCCTGATGTCCCCAACACATACCCCTGGTTGAGAACCACTGGTCTACACTACAGGGTTAGGTCGATGTAAGGCAGCATACGTCGACCTAATTGTGTCAGTGTCTACACTAGAATGCTGCTTCTGCTGAAGTAAGTGGCCTGCTACACCGACATAATACCGCCACGCGAGGCATAGTGCTAGTGTCAGTGTAGTTAGAGCGTGCAGTAGACACTGTGTTACTTAGATCGGCATATTGGCCGTCAGCCCCAGATGACAGGCTCAAGGCTCCTCTTCCCCCGGCCTGGTGCTGACAATTGGGGTGGGGCAGCTATGAGCCCCATACGTACAGCTGAGGCTGTCAGCCCCAGGGCAGCGGCAGGGCTCCAGCTGTCAGTGCCCTACAATGCCCCACTTCAGTGGATGGAAGCGCTCCATGTGAGGACGTGCACTGCTGACAGACTGAGCACAGTGTGGACATGAACCACCGCTTTAATACTGTGGTGGCTATATGTCAACTTAACTTAAGTCAACTTCATTTTGTATTGTAGACGTGCCCTAAGACTGGTAGCAAAGGCTCATGCTTTTAGTACAGAAACTCCAGGTTTGATTCTCCCTAACAGTGACCCGCCCAGGGGCACAGCGTTGCACAAATGCAGTTCCTTGCCTCCTCTGTTTCTATCTGAATTTATTTTGCAGGCACACTGAAGAATAAGAAAATAACACAAGGACATTTAGTGTGAATTTTTAAATAATGCAAGTCACAATATATAATAAAAGTGATACGAAATCATTGTCAGATATGAAAATATTCACAGCGGATATAGGTGCATCTGTGTGAAGCTGCTTTCTGCAAAGAATCTATAGATACAGAACTTCCTGGCTTTTGTTGCACCAACAGTTTTCCAAAAGAAGCAGAACTTGATACATATCACAATTTAAGAGCTTGTCTAAACTTGAAATGCTACAGCCACACAGCTGCTGTAGCACTTCAGTGTACACACTATCTATGCTGACAGGAGGGGTTCTCCTGTGAGTGTAGGTAATCCATCTGTGAGAAGTGCTAGCTAGGCTGACAGAAGAACTCTTCTGTTGACCTAGCACTGTCTACACCAGGGGATAGGTCGATTTAACTACATTGCTCAGGGGGTTGGACTGAGCAACCTAGTGGGTAGACCTAACTTTTTGCTGCAGACCACGCCTAACGCCAATAATGACCTCTCCTGACAGGGGAGGCATCCACTCTCTCTCAAATCCTTCCTCCAAGAACACTTCGGGGAAACTTATCAGTGTTGATCTGCACTCTAGGATGTGCTGTTTTTAAACAACAACAACAAAATCTACTGCCTTGCTGTGTGTGGATTCCACTTTCTGATTTAGGAGTGTGGCGACACCAGAGAGTTTTGCAATCACAAAGAGAGCACCTAGTATTGCAATAAAAGGGCTGACTGGTGCAGGACCAGTCTTTGGAAAAGAGGGGAGGTTCACTGAGATAAGGAATTAACAGTGGGGTCCAGAGAAAACTACCAAGCTGGAGAGACAGGTGGGTTCATAAACAAAGCATTGTAGTTATACGTGTAAAAGCTCAGTGTCTAGTTACCAGAATAGACCGGAATAGGCTGGAGAGATTCCTAGCCAAAGGAAGGGCACAATGAGGTGGGGATCCAGGAACCCAACCAGTGGAATAAGGCTACATACTGGTGGTCAGGTATATAGAAGTGATGTGAAGTGTAGTTAGGGGAGAGAATTTAAGCCCACTGAAAAAAACTCTGTGAAATCCCTGTACATGCTGGATACATCAAGAATGATCGTTTATAAGACTAATATGGTTTAGGTGGAAAGAGTTATATTAATTAAAGACACTGTATTAATTACTCCCTGCAAAAAGAAGGTAAACATTTTCAATGCTCGAATTCGATGAACAATTTACATATCTTGAGCGACTTATATGGAACTATGCAGATTTACATTGGCCCCTAAATGCAACTGATCTGTTTAAATACCAATTTGCATATTTAAAGCGATATAACCTCACTACAAAGCAGGCTCCTTTTTCTCCTTTGTTGGCAGAATAACAGCACAGTGTAGAACTATTACCAGGGATTCTTCAGCTGTCATGGTGATACATTGTACTGTATGTTAAGAGACTGCTGATGGTTCCCCAGCTGTCTTAAAGGTTGGTAGGCCTAAAATGAGATCTACCAGCTGCATTTTGGTTTGTGGGTGTGTCTTTATTAATCCCATCATCCCTCTGTGCTGCCTGTGTGTTCTGCTTTTGAGAACAGGTCAAAGATTGAAATAGACAAGAATCTTGCCACCCAATCTCTTGTAGACAAGTCACTGAACAGAGAAATTGACTTTTTCTAATGTTCCAGGCCTCATTTTGTGGAAATGATAGATTTTTTCCTCCCTCTTTCCTAGGGTTAGATCAATTGGGAAAATGAGTCTGAGTTAGGTTAAGTTTCAGGCCTATGAGGATTTGTCTATGCTGAAAAAAACCCAACAACCCACGGCAGCAAGTCTTAGATCCTGGGTCAACTGATTTGGGTTTGTGGGGTTCGTGCTACGGGGCTGAAAATAGCCATGCAGAAGTTCCTGCTCAGGCTGGAAATGTGCTCGGGCAAGGGGGATGCATCTCAGAGCCTGACTCAATTGACCCAGGCTCTGAGACTTGCTGCTATGGGTTTAGTGTTTTTTTGCAGCATAGACAAGCCCTTAGTCATGACAGTATCCCTTTGCCTTGTTAGACACTTTTGTCTGACTCTTTTGATGTGTTTTCTTCTCAGATGTTAGAGCCAATAGGAGAATTTTGATAATAGTTTACCAAATCACCAGTGCAGTCAATTGTTGTGATGAAATCTAGATCATTGGGTAGGACACCTAAAACTATTACACTGAAATCTTGTATCAGCTTTTTGGATCTCACTGATGGAGATAGCCCTTGAAGCAAGTCTCTTTACAAAATTATTCCTTCCCCCTTGTGTATTGCAGCCAATCAGTTGCTAGTGTGGGGATCGTATGTCTGGTATTGTGGCCAGGGAAAATGTCCAGTATGTGCTAAAAGTAATTGGGTGTTCTGAACAGTGATGGGAGATCCTCAAAGGGCTCACAGGTTTGGACCAAGTTGGAAACATCTTACTTAGCCTATATTTATCCCAACCTTTTAAAGTCTCTCTTTTTATCTCACTTTCCCATCCCCTTTTCCACATCCCAACGTCTTTATCCTCATCCAAGGGAAAAAAACAAATCCTTCTTCCTTTCCCTGGACACAATCAGATCCCAGCCATTATTGGGACTGGGGGGAGGAAGTCTCTGAAGTAATTTTCTCTTCTGTGCTGCATCCAACAGCTCTAACCAAATGTTGCCTGTTGCAGCTTTCCTTAGGTCTGAGATACCTCAGAACACAATGTTAAGACAACCCCAGAATTTGTGGGAGGTTAAGATAACAGCTGATCCAGCGGAGAGTGTCAGAACTCCTGTAACCCCCAGCAACTCACAATCAATTTAAAAAAAGACAGAAGTTCAGAAATGCCACCCACCTGCCTCAATGGCTGGGAGAACTTACTGATGCCAGTGGTGAAAGGGGATAGTCCCAGCAGTGAAGGAGGGAGACCCTTACTCAGGGATGCCTAGTAGCTTCTTCACCCTCTGGCAGTCTCTGGCACCCATTGGCAGTTGAGGGGGAGTGGTGCTGAGTGTCATTATTCCTCAGCTCCCAGGAGCAGGGCCACGTGGTGCCTCTTTTGGCTCTGTTCCAGCATCCCCTCCCGAACTAGGAATGGGAACCCGGTCTGAAAGATGCTGCGTGTCTAACCGATCTCCTGTTTAGGGGGCAGAAGGGAATTTTTTCTTCCGTGGGGCAATTAGCAGAGGACTGGGGAGTTTTTCACCTTTCTTGCAGCACCTTCAAGCCACTGTGGGTTAAGTAGGAGTGTGCTTGGTACCTAAGCTGAGATGGTAATTCATCACAACTTGCAGCCAGCTTCCAGTGTGAGAATGAGATAAAAGACATTGAATTATGGTGATGGGCCCTAGTTTCATGGAATAGGATGATACCTTGTGGCCCTCGTGGGCTGAGGTCCCCACCCTTCTGTATCCTCTTTCCCCCTCGCGGGGGGATGGTGATGGTAGGACTCAGAACAAGGAGAGTCCTGAGAGGTAGGCTGAGGACAGCCCATCCCAAGTTATGGATTATATGGTAGGAGCCCTATAACCCCCACATTGGAACCACTTAAATACCTGCTATAGGGAAATTCCTCATTTCACCGCTGTGTCCACATCAAAGGGGGTTCTTGAACTGCAGGGGACATTACACTGAGTTGTAACAAAAAGGAAGAGGCACTTGCAGGTCAGTAACCACTTTAGGTGAGATGAACTGTTATGACCTAAGCTGTGATTGACATAAAATAGCTTTGAGATTTGGGCCTGTTCTAAATTTTCCTTCCGTCTGTTAAGCACTAAAATTAGATGTATACTTTTAGAATTTGTTGGCCACTTTTATTGAGCTGTGCTGTTAAGTAATGTCAATGTAAGATGGATTTTTTTGTTGATTTAACTAGTACAGTGCTGTCTTAGCACTGAATTTTGTTCCTTTTATTCCAGGCCATAAGAAAGTCTCAGTTTGGCACCACGGACCTCACATTTCTGTTAACAGGTACACTGCTGCCTCACACAGCAGGTATGTGATAAGACACTCGTGCATTGGAGAGTACAGTACCTATAGGAAAAAGCTGGTGCTCAAAGAAAACTGCTGTCACTCAGGTGTCATACCAGACACCAGCAGGACAGGAGTTTACCGTCAAATTGACCAAGCTGATGATTTGAAGTGACAATTTATAATTTGAGCTTTTTGAGCCTGATTCTGATTTCACAGACACCAGTTTGACTCCACTGACACCAACTCCTGATTTACACTGGTACAAGTGAGATCAGAATCAACTCGCTTCACACCTGGTGTAACGTGGTGTAGCTCAACTGAGGTCTGCCCTATAGTGCTGAACACCTCCCCAATAGTGTGCATGGCAAGTGAAAGACAGATAGCATTGGCTTGGCCAGGCATAGTGAATGGTATTCCTCTTTCACTGATGCCAACATCAATTAAGAGTAACTCAATTAAAGTCGGATCAGATCTAGTGTGGACAATGTCGGTGCAAGCTTCCCTGTTCTGCTCTTCAAATGCACGTGCGTCATGACTTGCAACTTCCCAGCTAATCAATTCCTGAACCTCTCTTGAGCTAAGACGGACAGTCACACTGAACTACACCAAATAGCGCAGTGGTTTTGTGATATAGAATAGGAGGAGACAAAAACACTCGTTCTCACTTTTGAGCAAAGGCCTCAATCCAACTCCCACTGATGTCAATGAAAAGGATTATGTCTACTTCAGTGGAAGCTGGAGCGGGCCCTAAATAAGGTTCTGAATTCAGGGTTCTAGATGTCAAAGGCTAGTGTGCTAACCCACTGAAACTTAGTCCTGATTTAGAAACAGAAAAACATCAGCAGTACTTTTAGGCTGGGGAATGGACAAGGAGGAGAGCCGTGTGCTCAGTAGTGACCACTCTAATTATGCAGCCAATTTTACTTTTAATAATTTCTAGAAAGGGAGCCGAGATCACACACTTACTTTATACAATAATTAACAAAACAATCATTATTTTCAGAGTGCCAGCATCTTAAATTATAATGATTTTTATCTACACACAAGAGAGGTTAACTAACGCACCACAGACAACTCTCTGTCGGCAGCAGTAAACAAATACCTCCAAGAAATCCCCATTTGATAAACTGGCCCTCATAAATACCACCCCATATTTAGTAGCTTCACAGATTTTAAGGGCAGAAGGGACCAATTATGATCTGGTCTGTCCTCCTACATAACACAGGCCGTAGAATTCCACCCAGTAAGTCCTGCATCGAGACCATAATTTCTGGTTGGGCCATAGTATCTTCTAGAAAGCCATTCAGTCTTGATTTAGAGGCTTCAAGTGATTGAAAATCTACTACAGCCTAGGTAAGTTGTTCCAGTGATTAATTACCATCTCTGTTAAAAATTTGCACCTTATTTCTAGTCTGAATTTGTCTAACTTCAGCTTTCGCTCCTTTGTTCAAGCCTAATAAATTGCTTTTTATTTGCTCACCTACCCCTAGAAGAAAACATTTAAAAAAGTGATTAGTGATTTTGGGTGCCTCCATCTCTGCGTGCCCATCTTGAGACACTTTTAAGGCTCCTGATTTTCAGAAAGCGTTGAGCACCCATGCTCTGAAAAGCAGGCCCTTTTAAGGTATCTCAAGTTCAGCATCCAAAAATGAACACCAAAAATCACCAGTTACTTCTGAAAATTGTGGCCATGCCCTTTTCATATGTGTGCATGTGCACACATGCACTCTGGTAGCTTCTCACACATGTTTTGTCTATCCTAACCTATAAGTGGCCCGTGGAGAGCTAAACTATATTCTGAGACAAGTATCCCTGACTTCTGCAACAGACTAAAACTTCTGCAGGCTGAACCAGTTTCATTCCACATTCAAAACTGGAGGGTGTCTAATGAATTAAATAGGAAAATGAGTAATCCAGTCAGCACAGCAGCCCTTGTTAGGGTTACCATATTTTGAGTGTCCAAAAAGAGGACACTCCACAGGGCCCCGGCCCCGCCCCCGGCCCCGCCCACGGCCCCGCCCCAACTCCACCCCTTCCCCCAAAGTCCCCGCCCCAACTCCGCCCCCTCCCCTGCTTCCCGCGAACATTTGATTCGTGGGAAGCCTGAAGCAGGAAGCAGGTAAGCTGCGGGGGTGGGGTGGGGTGAGGGAGGAGGCGCGGCCCACTCTGGCCCCCTCCGGCAGCCGGCCCCGGCCTCTCCAGCCTGGCTCGGCTCGGGCCCTGGGGTGCCGGCCCCGGGCCAGCCCCCGGCCGAGCACCCCCAGGCCAGCCCCGGGCCAGCATCGCCGGCCCACGGCCCGGCCCCCGGCCCAGCACGCCCATCCCAGCGCACCCCCAGCCCAGCACACCCCCCGGCCGCCCAGCACCGCCGGCCCTTGGCGGCCCGGCGCACCCCCCGACCGCCCAGCACCGCTGGCCCCCG
>NW_020664531.1:8594341-8660470 GCF_002925995.2 Terrapene triunguis | reverse complement strand
TTTGGAGACCACTGGTGTAGAGTACAGACACAGCACACTCACCTAGCACAGGTATAAATAGCAGCATAGATGGTGAGACACAGGTGAGTAGAGAAAGCACTACATGCTTTGAACCCCACAGTGTATACACTACACAGCTCTCTACGTGCCCAAGTCCTGCCTCCCATGTCTACACTGCTATTTTTAAGCAGTGCAGTGTCCCGCTGCCTCCCTGCTGCCAGAGCCTCCCTCCCTCCCCCCCGGATTGAAAGGCTCTGGCAGGGAGATGCAATGGGGAAAGGCTCCAGCAATGGGGAAGCCTCAGGGAAAGGCTCCAGGAAAGGCTTTCCCCACAGCCTTCCCACTAACCGAGCCTTCACTGCAGCGTGTAGCTACACATGCAGTGCCTGTACTCTACATGCCGCTGTAGGTGTAGACATAGTCATAGACATTGTCAGGGGCTAAGCTGGAGGGTTTGTCAGTTGGGTAGTGGTTAGTTGGTGTTTTTGGCACCTGGAGAGGAGTGGTAGGTATCTTGGGACTTTGCGATATACACATTACATGGGTTGTTCTGCTAATATGATCAGCAGGGAAACAGGTAACATTATTAACAGGTATTGTCCTCTTTAGGGTTCAGAGTCCACAACCAGAGCTTTTTCAGACATCG
Organism: Terrapene triunguis; assembly: GCF_002925995.2. Classification (NCBI taxonomy): domain Eukaryota; kingdom Metazoa; phylum Chordata; order Testudines; family Emydidae; genus Terrapene; species Terrapene triunguis. Next base: position 8,659,824 of record NW_020664531.1, on the reverse strand, counting down.
CTTCCAGTTTTGCAGCTGCAGGAGCCCGTCTGGTCATGCGCCAGTGCTGAATAGCATGGAGTACAAGCTGCTTTGCCGTGGCTGAAGGTACATTTTTTTTTTTTTACACAGCATTGTAAAATTTCAATGGGACTTAGGCTTCTAAATCAACTTAGGTGCTTTTGAAAATCCCACCCTGAGAACGCCACGGAACTTGAGCCCCCTAGGGAATCAGGATCTCTCTTCTTCTATTGCAGCCATAGCTGAGGCATATCACAGCTTCCCCCTTGTTGGGTTTAACAGGAAACCTCCAGCTACTGTTCCTCTAACTGCTCCCACAAACAAACACAGCAGTCTGGACATGTTACCTATTTCCTCCCACCCCACACTTGTATGTCTCCTTAGCTGCCCCCTTCCTCCCTGTGAGTCATGGAACAGAATTTTGGAGCAAATCCTACACGGGTTCTCAGGGCACGTATCCAGGCAGCCCAGCTGAAAGGCTTCAGAAGGCCCCCATGTGTAATATCTGCTTATAGCAACCCTGAAAATGCCTTTCTGAAGTGGATGGGGGCAGTACACATCTCTCGGGGCAAGCGTTTCTGGCTGCCTGCAGTCTCAGGAAGACCACACTGCACCATTTACATTCACCACCCTTTTAAAGGGTTCACTTCACAAACATGAAGTCTGGATCTGTACTCTTATCTTTAGGAGAAAAGCAAAGCCCAGATTCTGCAGCAAATTCTTTGGCTGAGGAACCACTTAATGCAGAGGCCCCTGGTCACAGCGAGACCTAGAAAGTGACAATGTTCCTCACAGTATAGTATAAGAGTTGCACACATTGTTGGGGGTCTCACAGCTGCCTGGCAAATTAAGCAGGACTGAATGTGTCAGATACTTACTGCAGCTAGTTTAGTCTTTACTGTGGGTCTAGGCCAGTGGTTCTCAAACTTTTGTACTGGTGACTCCTTTCACATGGCAAGACTCTGAGTGCGATCCCCCCATCAGGGCTGGCTCCAGGCACCAGCTTAACAAGCAGGTGCTTGGGGCGGCCAAGGGAGAGGGGCGGCAACCGATCGCGGCTTTTTTTTTTGCTTGGGGCGGCAGAAATGCTGGAGCCGGCCCTTCTCCCCATATAAATTAAAAACACTTTTTTATATATTTAACACTATTATAAATGCTGGAGGCAAAGCGGGGTTTGGGGTGGAGGCTGACAGCTCACAACCCCCCCACGTAATAGCCTCATGACCCCCAATGGGGTCCTGACCCCCAGTTTGAGAACCCCGGGTCTAAGCCAATACAGCTTTAATGTAATGGGACAGATCCTCATCTGGTTAAATCATCAAAACTCCGCTGAAGCCAATGGAACTACAATAATTCACACTAGCTGAGGATCTTCCCTAATGTCTTTTTCACCTTCAGACAACACTGAAACAAATACATTAAAAGCTGCCATCACAAACCCCTGCTCCAGAACCTCTGGGCTTGGACAATCAGTCTCCTCTGCTTATAGGTCTCTTTCTCCCCTCCCCACTGCCCCACCCTTCATCTCCACACTCCAGGAGGTGAAACCGAATACCAGCAATTGTGACTCTGCAGTTTGTGTGTCATATTGTAACTGGGTTTCCACATCCTCCTCGCACTGTTGTAAAAGCACTCGAAGAGGAAGAAGTGCAAATAATGAAATATAGGAATGCAGGAAAAGAGGAAGCAGCAGAGACACAGCAGCCCAACCGAAATGCTAAGAATTATGGAGAAGTGACAGAAAGGGAAGCACAGACCAGGAATTGCAGTCGGTGGCTTAGCAAAAAAATAACAAAAACAACAAAAAAAAATAGGCTTGGCTTTTCTGCCTCTAAATCAACCTTTTAAATTAAGATTCCTGTTTGGCTTTCTCTGGCTTTATTTTTTTTCATTTTAAGGCAGTTACCAAATTGTGAAACTTCTGCACACAGATGGATTTACCCAAACAATAGGTGTTGATATAATGGGGCACTGTAAAAATCTTCAAATGAGGGGGAAGAACAATGTAAGGAGGGCATAACAAGAAGGAATAGAGAGAAACTGAAAAGCAAATAGCTCAGAATGTCTAGTTTAAATTTTTCCAAGGGTGAGAAGGGTTGATTAGACAATGGGTTCATTTGCCGGAGGTAGCCATTGAGAAGATGGTAGCGGAGGGGTTTAGGAGACTAGATAAAACACTGAAAGGATTGGCCTATTGGGCAATCATGTACTAGTGCCAGCGGATAGAGCAGACAACTTAGGAAGTCCTTCCAATGAGATAATGTACAATTCTGTCCCAATACTTCAGAATGAAACTTGTTGACAGCAGAAAGGGTTTTAAAATTCATATGAAGTGTTCTCTCTTCTCCTTTACAACCAGATCCAGCAGCCCATGCTTGGTTTTTACTCTCTCTAGCGCCCACTGACTTTAATAGGAGTCTGTCTGACTAAGGATGGAGTAGAACTTCAGGACCTGACTAAGGCAAGCTGACTTTCAGATTGCTTTAGGAATATAGTGGTGACACACTACATGTAAATGAAGACAGGAGATGGCATGACAGAAGTATGCCAAAAATATATGGGGGTATATTTAGTTACTCTTTACTGGGTAAAAAGCCACCCTGCTGGGGCAAGCTCGCTCAAAGCTATCTTTGACCAGCCCTCTATGAGGAGTGAGGAGAAATGGACAGAGCAGATGTAAAGGGGGGAGAAAAGGGGCTGTGCACTGCAGAGATGGTCAGAACAAGCTGGTATGAAGTGATCAGGTGGAGGAGGCACAGGATCTATGCTTTCTTGGATCTGATCGCCAAGAACTCCTGCAAAGATAATGTCAAGAGGCAATGGCTGCATTTCAGTACTACAACGTGCCTGTGGGTTGGGAGAATGTCATCTGGTTCCCTCAACTCATGTTTAGTTCCAGGCACAAAGCTCATTTATTCTGGATTTGTACAGCAGGAGGGATGAATTATTAGGTATTAGGTAGGGAAGGGACTTGGAATTTTATCTTATTTCACCTGTTTATGTATCTACTTATGTTCTGTATTATGTTGTATCAGCTTATTCCTTTAGCCTTTAAGATCAACTGGAGATCTGACCTATTTCACCTACTCTACAATGCTTTCTATCCTTATCTTTACCTTATCAGCAACAATAGAAACATCAGAACAACAGAAATTATAACTGTATTGCTGATTTTGTCATATTATCACTACTTATATACTGTCATACCGGCTATTTATTCATTGCATTTTTTTGATAGTGATGGCAGATGTGACAAAGCTGAATAGAAAGTAAATAATGCTCTGTGAGAGTGTGAGTGACTTTTACAGGTTTCTGGCAGCTCAATGTCACTTAGAGATTATGAAGGAGGGCTGGCATACCTTTGGGCTTGAGGCATAGGACCTAACCCTGCTATCAGTTTCTACACCCATTTTGACTTCAGTGGAGTTACTCCTGGTTTACACCAGCATAAAGGAAAGAAAAATTAGGCCTATATCTGTTTTAAATACAATTCCTTGTAAAGGAAAAAAAAAAGTACTGCAATATGTAACTAAACTATCAATATTCTCCATAGCAAAAGGATACAATTTCTCCATTTAATTTTGGATAAAGGATAGCAAGCAAAAGAGGCAGAATATTCTTGCTTTCCTGCCAAGACAGTCCTAAAGCCACTTATCTTTAGAGTAGTATAACTCTTAAATTCAAAAAAAAAATGGAACTTTGGGCTCTGCTGGGAAGGGCCAAGAGGCTCCTAATCACACATGAAGGAATCAGTGGCTCTATGCATTATCACTGTGGGTTATCTGGTCAAGGAAAAACACTGTAGGGGGATTTTCACGCTGATGCAAACTTGGAAAAGGAGAACATTAAAGTAACCATCGAAATGGACATTCAGGAGTCAGGGACTGTCTTCACTTCTTTTTGTGTTGTTAACGCTACTTACCTTTTAACAAAGGCCTTCTCTTTCATAGCCCATAGTTTCCTGCTTGATCCTGCAATGAGCTTTACTGTATGCCAAACTTTGACTTCAGGGAGGAAGGAGAGTCTAGGCGATAGGGCAATGCACTTGGACTTAGACTCGGACTCAGGAAATCTAGGTTCAGTTCTAAGCTCAGCCACAGACTTCCTGTGTGATCATGGGAAAGTCACTTAATTTATCATGTGTCTCACTTCCCCATCTGTAAAAAATGGGGATTATTGTTTCTCCAATGAAACTCAGTGGGACTTGAGTTCCAACATCACTTAGGTCCAGATACTCAAAGGTATTTAAGTGCCTAACTCCCATTGAAATCAAAAGGAGATAGGTGCCTAAATAGCTTTGAGGATCTTGGCCTTAGGCACTTTTGAAAAGCTCAGCCACAATCTTTTGAGGGCTAGACAGTATCTTGCACTACAAAGCAGCACAAGGGCAAAAAACACACCTTTTACTCCCATGCACAATGCTCCCACATTACTTGTCTGTGCACCGGGGACAAAGTGGGTGGTGTTATTCACCACAAAGCACCAACTGACCTTTACTCCAGGGGGAGATGTAATCTACTATTGGTCAAGGGCAACAGGCGGTTTACTTCTCCCCTGGAGTACTGGGGGAAGTAGGGAAGGAAGTATGACTTTTTGAGTCGTAATTTCTTCTCTAGGCTGCTCCTGCCTGCCCTCTACTCAGGGTGAAATGTAAAGTCTCAGTTTTAACCTAGGTTTAAAAAAAATGAAACAAAACTGAGCATCCTGAGAAAAATTTGCACAGTGCAGTCTTTCTCCAAAACATATTTTTACTGTCCCCGTGCTTTGCAGTAGCCATGGCAAACGTTCTTAGCGGTCAGAGAAAAGAAAAAAAGAGGCTCAAACTGCACCTTTATTGTAGGAAATGACTAACCACTGAAGTGCATGTTATCTCCAGGTCGGCACTTGAAGATTTCTCATACTGAAACATGACTGTTTCAAATTCAGTTATGAGATGTGACATCTCACTCCAAAAACAAATGGCCAGCATGTTTTCATTCTGTAAGCAACTTTCACACCCTCCATAGCCTCAAAAGCACAGTAGCAAAGATAGGCCTAGACCAAAACACGCTCCTTCAACTTCAATCAATTTGGACCTACATCCAAAACTTCACATCTCTACAAAATGGGTCTGTTTCATCATTGCATTGTGCCTCCTTTATGAGGGTCACTCCATTGAGTGCACAGACATAACATTGGAGTAATGCAGTCGTGAATCAGGCACAAGAGTTGTTAACATTCCTCCTCTCCTCCCGAAGTTAGAGCAATACAGTAAATTGCTTCTGTGAGCAACTTCCAGGTACTAGTAGCTCAGATAATTAAAAATTGCAAAATAAATGAGGGGGTTGCAGGATATATTTAACTTGACTTACAAACTTTTAAATTACCTGATTCATAGAGCAGAGAGGACCATGGTGATAATGCAGTCTGATCTCTTGTATAACACAGGCCATAGAACTTCCCCAAAATAATCCACTGGTGCTATTTATTTTGCTTCCACATATAATGAAATTTGATATTTATTCTGTGCTATATTTTTAGATCCAAGGATATTCTTACTCTCTGAATTTTAGGCCATATTGTTTTTAACAAAACTAAGTTCTTGTAACGTCTCATGTCAAACCAGTGCCACTGCATACTGGAATGGAGACTCAAGGTTTGTCTGTTGCCGCTGTTGGAGAGACAGGCTTGCTCTCTCAATCCTTCAGAACAATCATTAAGGGCTTCCCTCTAAAGCCTGGTCTAGTGGTTAGAGCCCTGGACTGGTAAAATGTGAATTCAATTACTGGGCTCTACTGTTATTGCAGTCACTCAAACCTCTCTAGCCCAGGGCCTCAATGTTAGTTAGGTGCCTAAATCTCTTTGAGGATTTGTTTTCCCACCTGTAAAACTGAAATAATACCATCTACCTGTCATGAAGCTTAATTAATTAAGCTTGTAAAACATCACTTATATTGTAAGATCTTTGGGGCAAGGACAATCTTTATGTTGTGTGTATGTACAGGGTCTAGCAATATGGAGCCCTGATCCATCCTTGGGGTCCCTACATGTCATTGCAGTACAAATAAATAACACAATTTTAGATAAAAGGTACTACCAGCGTCTTAATCTACCCCCAGCAATTGTTCGGGGCTGAAATCTTGCATAATCAATGACATATTGAAAAGATCAAGGGGAGTAATTTTATCCAGCTAATAAGCATATTGGATATGCAACTATGCACCATCAAAACAAGTTCTGTATTGTGACAGGCGTGAAGTGAGTGATCAAAATCTGGCCATCTACCTTTTGCAAGTGTTCATATTGTGTTAAGATTATCAGCAAAGGCGTTTCCTGGTCTCCTAGCTTTTATGGAATCTTCAAAAATGTCTAGCAGACAAAGTTTTTGTCAAACTTCCTGTCAGCTCTTAGCTGCACGCTTTGTATAGCATGTGGGGGCCATTAGCTTGCCTAAGTCTTTCTGTGACTTTTTAAAGCATCTGCTCAGTCTATTTTTTAAGGTAAATTACACCAAAATTTGAAACAACAAGCATCATGTATCTATTTCAGGAAACAGGATTTTTTTATATCAGCTGTCAATTTAACTGCCTTCAGTTTGCACCAATATAATATAGTTGACCAAATTTATACCTACAATCATACAGATCATTGGTGTGACTAATAATAGAATGCTTGCTTATACATCCAAAATATTAATGTCATGATTCTGCAAACAGTAAAACAGGTGAGTAAAATGCATGGGAGCAGCACCATTAAAGTCAACATCTGACAACAGATGGAATAGGATCCTATCAAACATAATTCATGTGAGACTCACTTTTGCTGCTCCAGGACAGCTCACATTTGACTGGTTTTTTTCCTAGGACAGTGTCTCTAAGTTCATATTGCGTTAGAAAAGCCATTTGTTTGGAAAGTTAGAGTCTTTCCAGTACAGGTAAAGTACAACTCCTATGCTGCTTAACCAAATCAAAAATAGTAGTTGCACCCAAAACGTATGTACTTTCCTTTCTCTGGAAAGTAAAAAAACAACAACAAAAAACAAAACCAAAACCCCCTAGCAAATATATTCCTATGTCAGTCCACTATTGCTTCAAGTGGCTTGTGAGGTCACTGTTGATCCAAAGCCACAACAAAGTGGTACTCAGTCCATGACACACAAAATTCTCATGCCAGCACCTAGCCAGAGTAGCTGGGCTGCGTGCTGGACAGCTGAATGTGATGAAAAGCCTTTTCCACCAGCTGCAGAACAGCTCCATGGAGGCTACTACTTCCTATCAGCTAAAGCAAACTGCCACACCCTTGATGTGCCCACAGTGCAGTGTGGCGTACAAGAAGATCCATGAAGCAAAATATCCTCTTCCCCTCATCATCTGAGGACAGGTGTAACTGAAGAGCGAATTTGGGCTACAAAATCTTTATTACTAGTGCTGATGGCTAAGGGCTTGTCTGGACCAGAAAACCATTGTGCTAGAGGCTGTACATATACAGACCAAAGACATTCTCCTGCCCCAAAGAGCTTACAACCTAAGAGTAAGAGAAGAGGCATACAGACAGACTGACAGTCAAGTACACAATGAGATAATGTTGGTCGGCATGATAGGCAGTGGTCGTCTCAGCATACCACAACCTAACTTCTGTCAATTTTTTGTAGGCCTCATAGAATCATAGAAATGTAGGGCTGGAAGGGACCTCAAGAGGTCACCTAGTCCAGTCCCCTGTGCTGAGGCAGGACCAGGTAAACTTAGAACATCCCTGACAGGTGTTTGTCCAACTTGTTTTTAAAAACCTCCAATGATGGAGATTCCACAACTTCCCTTGGAAGCCTTTTCCAGAGCTTAACTATCCTTGTAGTTAGAATTTTTTTCCTAATATCTAACCTAAATCTTCTTTGCTGCTGAGGAAGCCTGTTATTTCTTGTCCTAACTTCAGTGAACATGGAGAACAATTGATCACTTTTCTTTTTATAACAGCTCTTAACATATTTGATTCTCATTTTGTAGTGCATTTGACGTTTTTCTACCTAAGTGTAGCACATTGCACTTCTCCTTATTGAATTTTATTATGTTGATATCAGACCAATTCTCCAATTTATCAAGGTCATTTTGAATTCTAACCCTGCCCTCCAACTTGCTTGCAATCCCTCCCAGTGTGTGTCATCTGCAAATTTTATAAGCATACTCTCCATTCCATTACCCACATCGTTAATGAAGATATTGAATAGTACCAAACCCAGGACAGCTCCCTGTGGGATCCCACTGGATAAATCTCCCAGTCTGACACCAAATTCTTTGAATATGGTGTTTCAAATAATTGTGCACACGCCTTACTGTAATTTAATCTAGACCACATTTCCATAGTCTGTTTATGAGAATATCATGTGGGATTGTGTCAAAAGCTTTACTAAAATCAAGACATATCATGTCTACATCTTTCCCCGATCCACTATGCCAGTAACCCTGTCAAAGAAGGAAATTAGGTTGGCTTAGCATGATTTGTTCTTGACAAATCCATGTTGGTTATTATTTATCATCTATTATCCTCTAGATTCTTACAGATTTTTTAATAATTACTTCCAATATCTTTCCAGGTATAAAAGTTAAACTGACTGGCATAGCATTCGGCAGATTCTCTTTGTCCCCCTTTTCAAAGGCAGGTACTATGTCGGCCCTTCTCCTGTTCCCTGGGACCTCACCCTCAATGAGTTCTCAAAGATAATCACTAACGGTTCCAAGCTCACTTCAGCTAGTTCCTCGGGTATCCTAGGGAGAATTTCATGAGACTCTGGCCACTTGAAAACATTTAACTTATCTAAATATTCTTTAACCCGTTCTTTTCCTATTGTGGCTTGCATCCCTTCCCTCTTTTTAAAATGAATTGTGCTAAACCATCTGGTTACAATTAACCTTTTTAGTGAAGAATGAAGCAAAATAGGCATTAAACACCTCCAGCTTCTTGATGTCATCAGTTCTTAGCTCTCCTTCCCTACTAAGTAGCGAACCTACATATTCATTCATCTTTCTCTTGCTCCTAATGTATTTACAGAAGCTCTTCGTATTCTTTTTTATGTTCCTTGCTAGTTGTAACTCATTTTGTGCCTTTCTGATTTTGTCTCCAAATGCTAGTGCTAGTCTTTTGTACTCATCGTTAGTCATGTGTGCATCTTTCCACTTTTTGCAAGATTCCTTTTGGATTTTTAGGTCATTAAAAAGCTCCTGGGGGAGCCATATTGGCCCCTTACTATTCTTCCTCATGGCATAGGAGAGTTGTAAGGAGGGGTTTGAAGGAGAGCAGTGAAGTGGCTTTATGGATGTTTATGCACAGTTCCTCCAAAGAGTGAGGGACAGCACTGGAGAAAGCACAAAGGGGCTTGTTTGAAAATCTAACAAGTGGGCAATAGAGGCTGGCATCACTGGCCAACTGAAGGCAGGAGTACACCTTTCAATACTGAATGAGAGATGATTGGTATAGTGGAGATAAGCCATAAAGGGCCTTGAAAGTGAAGACAAGTAGTTTATGTTTGATGCAATAGAGAAAAGGGAGCCCATGGATGGATGCAAAAAGAGGTGTGCTATAGTCAAAGTGACAATCTAGGAGAATGATCTTTACAGTAGCATTCTGAACTGATATGAGCAGGGCAAGACTGCATTTGTCAAGGCCAGGGAAAAGGATGTTGCAGTAACCCAGTGGGTTTAGCTGAACAGGAACAAAGTACTCTTGTTCCGGAATACAAGTGTCCATACATGGAGTTATTCAGGAACAACTCTGTGTGTAGACAAACCCTAAGCCAGAAGCAACCCAGTTAGATTCGCAGAGCCCAGTGTGAGTGTTTGGGGGCTGGCCATTAGAAAACTATCTTTTTACTTGTAAATTAAGCAAATTTGACCTGGAAGTCACAGACAAAAATATGGAACATCTATTTTTACACAGTCACTTTTTCTTATATAGAACTGCATTTTAAGGCTATATTTTCACATGAGCCTTTGCGATTAGATGCCCGACTCCTTTGAAATTCTCAGTCATTATTATTATTTTTATAATATCAAGTAGTGCCTGGAGCCACATTGGGCTAGGCGCTGTACAAACGCACAGCAATAGTCCTTAGCCTGGGGGGCTTGCCATCTAAATGGACAAAAGATGGGACATCCATTTCTTCTTTTGACCACAAATGGAAACAGAGTTCCCAGCAAAGTCACTCTGAGCATGCACTCATGCATCTAAGAGTAAAATGTGGCTCTCACATGGTCCCAGAGGGGAGACAGAGGAAAACGTTAAGAGTTTCATTTTCTCTGGCTCATCTTTTACATCAAACGAACGTGCAGTGCCTGTTAGTACTGCAGGAGCACAGCGCGCTGTGGGAAACCTTCCCAGCAGGTCTTGTGAAATTGCTTCTGCTGATGCAAATGTGCTATTTGCTAGAGCTACCCCTAGCTATCTGATGAACTCCCATCATATGCCTGAATGTGAAAAACACAACCCACAGCCCAGAATGTGTGGATCACTGTGTTCTCAGGAAGTACGCAAGTAACATAAGTACTTGCGCTCTGTCTCACTGGCGGGAGGTTGGGGGGGAAGATCACACAGCAAACACCAGGTCTCGCACAGGAAGGCTGGGGTCTGCTTTTTGCTCAACTAGCCTAGGCTTTCAGAAGTGCTGTATTTTGCACCAACCTGTAGGTCCCCTGCATGTGTTGGAGGCGGTTCCTTAAATATCACACTCATTTTCTGGGACTGGAGAATAGAAACGTTGTTAACTACTTCTGTTCAGAGTTGTTCTTTATTTTAATTGCTCTTTCATATTCAATTGCTCAATCCATTATTGAAACGTCTCTTAGGTTATCAAGCTAGAAGGCATGCATCAGCTTTTAGTGGAAAGTGTATATCAAACAGGAGATACAAGATATTGTATCTGTATTTTCTATGTGATTGTTTTTTCAACATGATACGGATATCCCTCTGTTCTGAGGAAAAGATGCCTCAAAAAGTACTAGTGTGCATTACTAAATTTGCTATCACATGATAAAAAAGTAAAAAATTAGACTTAATGATCGGAAAAATTATATGCTAAGAGCTGAATATTCTGAACTAACCCTTTAAAGTTTCATTAACTTGCCCATCTGTCTCTCATAGAGTCTCTACTTGATTGACACTCTAGGTAACTACTTTAAGAAATAAAGCACATACACCAGTCAGTGAGTTAGATTCTGAGTTTGTGTACACTTAGGGAATAATCCTGTTCCCACTGACGTAAACTGCACAATTATCCTTCACTTCAGTTGGGTCCAATACAGGAGTGTGGCACCGCTTCTGACGTAGGGCCGTGTCTTGCCCTTCCACCCATAAACCCTACCTGTGGGAAGGAAACAGGGCACCAGGAAACTAAGTGCAGTGTCCACCAACAGCTACTCTCTGGGGCCTTGGAGATGGCAAGGGCTAAACCTATGAAGTCCTGGTATCCATGGAGAACTCTGTTCCCAATCCCTTGGATCCTAGGGAATCCTTGGGCTGTTATGCAGGCTTCCACCTTCAACAGCACAGCTCCCTTGGGAGTTATGCTGCCATGGGATGCCCTCCATCCTCTAACTGTGCAGTAGGTGCTGCAGAGAGGATTCTCACGGCCTGGTTATCCCCTCACTTACACTAGTATAACTTCACTGACTTCAACAGAGTCACTCACTCCTGATTTACACTAGTGTGAGTGAGAGGAGAATCAGGCTCTCAGAGTTAATGCTGCCATTAATGACTAACTTAAATCCATGCAGCAGAGTATAGTGCTCAGAGTTAAGAAGAAAGAGGGACTTGGCGGGGGGGGGGGGGGGGGAGGACGGGGTGTGCAGTATCCTATGTTGATTTTGTTCCTTTCATTGTAAGACTTTTCTGGCCCGTTTTATTTTCATACTTCCCTCTGTTCATGGGCACACTGTGTTTACACAACCTGTGAGAGATGCAATGAATACAAAACTAAAAACTAAACATATTCTCCCCAGCTCCTGCCCACCTCCCAACTGGAATTTACACTGCTAGCTCTGTCCGAGTAGAAGGGATACTGTCAAATTAGCAGCAACTAATCTTTTCCTCTTCTGTGTTTGAAAAAATCTGTTTTGTTATTTGTATTTATTTTGCAAAATGCATACTTCAGTGCTCTTTGTTCTTTAAAAAATTGCTAGAAGCGCTGTCCTCAAGAGAAATCCTACACCAATAAATCTGTATATGTGTGATTTGATTTTAAATGTATATAATGTAGCCCTCTGTGTGTGTGTGTGTGTGTGTGTGTGTGTGTGTGTGTGTGTGTGTGTATTTACATATATTTACACAAACACGGAATAGTGTTTCTATACATAAGTATACACATGAGAGATAGAGAAAGTACTTATGCATGATGGAGTAACATACAGTGGTTGGTTGGGAAACACTGCTGTTTCAAGATTCCAGGAGGGCACCATAAAAAACAAATAAAAAATAAATAAAGATGAGGATTTCTAAATTAAAAATATCTCAGCACTGGCCCTATAATACCAAAGGCTCAAACTTGTACTGTATAAATCAGTCTCTTTCATAGCATGGAGGGAGACCTGTTAATGTGTAATTACAGAACTAACAAAATGAGACATTTCCTGTACTGTTTTGCAAGGAGTAACAAATTCCAGTTAACACCACAATAAGCCCATGATAGGATATCAATTTCACTAGGATCTACTTGCAACGCTGTGGTAAGATTAAGCAAATGTGTTCATACCACAGGTACTACCTCATTACCATTATTTATTCCATGCCTTCTGCATGTGATGGGCTCCAAAGTTATTGAAATCTCCTGTTAGTGCATTACCATTTGTTATATTTATTTCTACAGTTATGTGTTCAAACAGGCAGCAACGAAACAAAACAGAGAAGTCCAATTCCCACTTCATTTTTAGGACAATGTTGCTCTATACCCTGCAGTATAAACATGCTCCAGCAATCCCCTTAGTTCAACAGCCCTTTTCTAATTCCAGCAAAGTGATATTTCAGTGATAAAATTGTTCAAATTCTGGGAGAAAGGCTCAGTCCAGGTACAGAAAGGAAAGTGCAAGTGTCCTTGTGATACAGTAGTATGAACTAACCATGGGGGAATCCTGCAGTGTTTAGTCAAAATTCCCATGCCAGCCACTGCTTCTTTGGCTTCCAGTGGAAACCTGAGTGAGCTGTGCACCCACAGTAACCAATGTACGGCAGAAGCATGAGTAGAGGAATGTGGGGAGGGAGGTCAGGGGGGTCTCAGATGAAGCAAAGTGATTGGTAGTTGGCTGGCTCAGGCCAAAAAATGAGCAAGGCTGGCCAAGGTGGGGACATGGCCAATTCAGTGCATTCCCCAGGCAGCCTGCACCACCAAGGCTCCTATGAAACCCAGCTGCAAATCAAAACTGTTCTCCCCAGCCAAATGTCTGCTCTCTCCCAAGTGTGAATCCTCTCAGGGCCCACCTATAGGCAGTAGGGTAGAATCCAGCCCACTGACCTCACAGTAAGAAGAGTAGGATTAGACCTATCAGTTTACTTTTAGTGGGGATCTCTTTAATACACAGGAAGAAAGAAACGCATGGTTCTTCTCTGAAAAGACTCTGTCATGTGGGCAGACTGAAAATTTGTTTATAAGCTGTTCCACCTTGCATTTAGCTGTGATGCTCAGAGTACCTTACCCAGACCTGAAGAAGAGTTTTCTGCGACTCAAAAGCTTGTCTCTCTCACCAACAGAAATTGGTCCAATAAAAGATATTACCTCAACCACCTTGTCTTTACAAAAAAGAGACTGTCCCGTGTGAACGGAGCAGGCTTAGCGATATTCCTTGGCTGGCAATGCTCATTTCAGTGCTAATGAAGACTTTCCGCTTTAACATCAACTACTGATGCCAATTGCAAACACTGAACCATATATTTACCACAGGAATTACATGTCCATAACCCTGTTCACACCACACGGAGATGCAAATGTATCTCGAAAGGGAAAGGATCAGCCTTTCACTCTCCAAAATTGTGCCAGGATTCAAAATTAAGACACAGATCTCCTGGCTTAAACAAAACACAACAAGAAGCAAACATTTATAAGTCTGCAAGTTCACATCCATACAAGTGGGGATGTTTGCTGCTCACAGCCTGTTGCAAATACAGGATGATTTTAAATGATGAAATATGGACAATAAATATTTCCTCTTATATAAATTGCAACACATGCTGAAAGCATCTCCAAACTCACCTAAAACATACCTTTCATTTCACTAGAAATTTCTGTTAGGTTATTCCCTCAAATTCTAATTTCTGTTAAAGCTCCTTTTTAAAAAAATAAATAAATAAAAAGGAAGGCTCATCTCTTTTCACATAATAGTCCAGAGCAAACAAGGTTACTGAAAACTTTGTAAGAGCAACTTCCTCAAAAGATATATTTTCCAGAGCAGAAAAAAGGGTAGAAAATTTGGCTTACAATTTAAGTTCTACTTACACGTTTTAGTGAGTACATGAGTCTCTTCTGCTTTTAAAACTCTCTGCTAGTTCACTTTGGAGAGTGGAAGAAAAATTCTGACTAAACTGGGGAGCGCGGGAGAGGAGCAAAGGTGACAGTCAGCAACCAAAACTTGGATTTATTTAAACATCTCTGCTCAATAGGAAATTAATGGCAAATTAGCTGTCTGCTTTATAAACAGAATTGTCTACATATCCAGAGTAACATTTTCAAAAGTTCCTAAGACCTAGAGCCTCAAAGGTATTTAGGTGCCTAACTCTGAGTGATTCCAATGGGAGTTAGATGCCTAAATACCTTTGAGAATCTGGGCTTACGTGACTTGGGAGCCTATGTCCCATTTTCAAAAATGACATAGTTAGGCACCTAAATCTCATCAATTTCAATAGGAGTTAGGCCACTAGGCACTTCTGAATATCCCACTAGGCATCTTTAGGCATCTAAATACCTTTAAAATTTGGTCCTACGTCACTTTTGAAAATATTATCCCTAACCTAAAAATGTAATCGAAACAAGGAAATAGCAGCAAACTAAAAAAAAAAAAAAATTGAGTACTATCCTGATATTTAGTTTTCCCACACATGCATCTTTACAACATAAAATTCTGTCCTTGTGGGTAGGAGTGGCAGGGGGAAGCCTGTAATGTTATGTAGAGCATGTGCAGCTTTTTATTGCCTGCTTCTTCATCTTCTATCTTATTCATTCCAGAGTGTGTATACTTGAGGTCAGAGCTGGACTTTCTACAAGTTGTTTCCTGAAACCATGACTCTGGTGAACAGGTTCCTTTTAGCTCACAGGTCAACTGCCTGTTCTCTTCACCCTATCTCTATAATTAAAAGACTCATAAGTTTGCAATGAAAAGAGCAAAAAGTGTGCTGCTAGGAATTCAACCTTCTGCATTCATTGCACAATTTCCCTAGAAGGATCGATCTTGATTAGGGTTGGAGAGGACTTCAGTTAACAGAATTGGAAAGATCCAGGGACACATCTCTGTCCCACTGAACTCAGTGAGCTTTTGTTATGGACTTTATTGGATCAAGAATTTAGAAAAGGAAACTGGAATAAATAAATTAGAGATTTAAGGCCTGCCTACATTAGGGAAATTTGCACTGGTGCAGCTACACTGACATGGTGCACTGGTGCAAACCATTAATGTAGACACACTGCCCTGGAGCAACTTATTGTAATACTGGTGCAAGTGCAAGCTCCATTTTGCGTTGGTACAGCACATCTATATTAGGGGTTTGCATCAGTGCAAGTACACCAGAGCCAATGCCCCTAATGTACACAAGCACTAAAGGTCAGATTTTCAAAGGTATTCAGGCCCCTAAAGATGCAGCCAAACACCTAGGGAGAGTCTCAAAAGCAATGGTACTTAGGTACCTAGGCACTTTTGAAAATCCCACTAGGCACCTATCTGAACTTTTAGGTGCCTGAGTACCTTTGAAAAATGGCCCTAAGTTACGCAGTGCAACGTTAGCCCAATATGCCACTAGAAAAAGCAGAGTGAGCAGTTAGATCCAAAGCTCAGGCAACAGTTGCTCTTTGCATTATGGCTTAGACCAATCATCTTCTCACTTTGGCTACAACCCTACAGCGTGCTCAGGTTTAGTCAGAACTTGCACATGCGAGAGAGCGAGTCTGAGCCAAATGGTAAACAATAAATAATAAATATAAAAGTGTGTGGACCTGAGACCCATCCAAGTTCTCTATACACAGTCATTCCCTTAAAATAACCTGAGGTTTAGCAAGCTGTCACAAAGGTCCTCCCCAGTCTA
Organism: Terrapene triunguis; assembly: GCF_002925995.2. Taxonomy (NCBI): domain Eukaryota; kingdom Metazoa; phylum Chordata; order Testudines; family Emydidae; genus Terrapene; species Terrapene triunguis. The sequence goes on along the minus strand of NW_020664531.1, from coordinate 8,643,582 downwards.
AAATCTACTCCCCCACATCCAGCAAAAACCCTACTTGTCTGAGCTCTGCTGCAGTCATGGCTGAGATCCTGCTAGATAATTTTAACTCCCTAGCTAGAATGGAGCTTATCAGAGCAGAAGAGATGTGCTTCATAGATAAAAAAACAACTTCCTTTAACCGTAGATTAGATCAGCAGGCTCAGTATCCGTACTTAAAAGCCACACAGCTATGCACGCTGCTTGTCTCCAGTTTTGCCAAAGCTCACTGCTCGCTTAGGTCTTGTCTACACTACAAAGTTTTGATGGCAAAAGTTATGCTGCTTTAAAGTGTTTTAATTAAAACCGCTGTTGCATGTCCACACTAGCTCCTTGTGTCGGCAGAGTGCATCCACACTAACAGCTCTTGCATCCACACAGAGAGCAGTGCACTGTGGTAGCTATCCCACTGTGCAACTGGCGGGGGGTGCTTTGGGAAGGGTTTGCAAATGCCTCATGGGGCAGGTACAGCATCACATGATGCAGGTTTCTCAATCCCATCGTTCCAGGGGCATCCTAGTAGATTGTCAGCCCCTTTTTCAACTGGAGGGGGGTGGGGGAGGGAGAGGAGAGTGGTGTGTCTGGGGCAAAGAAGACAGCAGGCTGACCGTAGGGGGAAGGGAACCCCCCCCAAGTCAACCCCCAGCTCTGCTCTGCACAGCAGTCTCTCCAGAAGCAGCCTCCTCTGCCTGCCTGCCTGCCTGCCTATGGTTCTGTGATTCCCTCCGAGTTCTCCCACAGCCTCCTCAGCTGCGGGGAGCTGCATCCTGAGAAGCTCTGTGAGCTCTCCGTGCTGAGGAATGTCAAAGCAGCACAGCAATGTCTCCTGTCCCCACTCCCCGCTGCCTGCCACCCTATTTTTAGTGCAGGGCAGAAGAGGAGCATTCCACATTAATGATTTGCTCTTTGTTCCCCCAAACAGAGCAGGATGCTCAGCTGTCAGATACTTCCCTGAGCTTTGAAAGGGCAGGAAGGGGCATGCCTGCAGGGCAGCAGAGATCAAAACAGTGAGCAGAGCAGTCAGGGCAGGCATTGTGGGATACTGGTGGACAGGAGTGGCGCCAGGGTTTTTGCTGCCCTAGGCGGCAACGCTCCTCCTCAGTAATCGGCGGCAGCGCCTCCTCTGAAGCTGCGTTCTCGGCGGCGGGGGTCCTTCCACTCCGGGTCTTCGGGGCACTTCGGCGGCGGGTCCCAGAGCGAGTGAAAGACCCGCCGCCGAATTTCCACCGAAGACCCGGAGTGGAAGAAGCCCCTCTGGGCGGCCCTGGTTCTCGGCGGCGTTTCCGCAGCCGCTTTTCTTCCCGCCCAGAGGAATCGCTGCCGAAATTCCGCCGAGGGCGGCGAAATGCCGCCCCCCACATCCTGCCGCCCTAGACGACCACCTAGGGTCGCCTAGTGGAAGTGCCAGCCCTGCTGGTGGAAGCCAGTTATGTCGACAAAACACACAGCAGTGTCTATACTGACGCTTTGTTGCTTTAACTTGCTGCAAAAAGCTTTATGTCTCTCATTGAGGTGGTTTTATTTTACCGACAAAAGTAGCTTTGCAGTGTGTACACCTCCCCTGTTTTGTTGGCAAAAGATAGCTTTTGCCGACAAAACTTTGTAGTATACACAAGGCCTTACTTCCCACTGTGAAGAAATAACACTCGGACCGTTTTGTTTTTCCCCTGGCATAGCAATGACATTTACTAGTGGACATTTGCACTGCCCTCAGCAATGCTCAGGTACCCTTAAAATGGCATCAGTTCTACAAATTACACAACTTGGGTGAAAAAAGAAAAAAAATACCATTCCCACCCAGAATGTTGTCGTGTTTTGGGTAAAGAAGTCATCCCTCCACTTAAAAGATAAAGCATGAAAAAGCTGCTTGTAGAATATAAAGTATTATCCTATTTAGGATAACTTCTGGTCTCAAGGAAGTCTTTGAAGACAAGTGGTTATACCCAAGAGCAGAATTTGACACAGGTTTTATGGTAGGTTTCAGGCTTACTTTCCACAGTGCCCTGTGTTAAAGTATTTTATGATAGGGTCATAGCAGTGACCCGTACGATTAGACTACCTAACATTTGCCATTATAAACGATTCATGCAACTTTGTTTTGAGAAGTTGTCACGCCATTATTTTTAGCAGGCCTTTGAAATGTGACAGGGACATAATTCTGGGTTCAAGGAACTATCTTTCACTGGCCTCATGGAAATCTGTACCTATCTGTCTGCATTTATAAGCTGCTGAAAATAACCATCACCTGTCTGTGTTGCACAGCTTGTTTTCAGCAGCATCCTTCAATATTCCATTAGCCCTCCACATCCATCACCTTAGTGCCTCACTTCAGCAGTCCATATAAATATATGTGTAGTGCACAGTCTCATTCTATCCAATGGGCAAATAGAATTTTTGCCAGGCTGATGTATATACGATGCATCACATACACCCTCCCCCCACTTCTGTGGTAATGATATTTGTGTGATTTATCATGCACTTTTAACAGTCCTTTTTGCACTCTGCCCACTAACCCATCTCCACCCTATTTACTCTAATATACAAAAACCCTGAGCTGTTTAATTCAGCCATATTTTTAAAAAGAACAACCTCTACGAAAATATTTCCTACTTTCCTCTCAAATGTGGAATTTCCCACAAAATCATACTGGCCAGGGTCCAACTGCAGGCAATACTCAGAGCTGCTCCAGTGACAGTTTTAAGGTCCACTATCTCATGACTCCTCAATGGAAGCTTTAGCTCCTATGAGAGGGGAGATTCCCAGCTTCCCTATTTTAAAAAGTTTCTAAAACATATTGGTTATCATTTTTTTTCACTCCGTCAGAAACCTCTTCAGCTGGATTTATGATACTGCAGAAATCTGGCTTTATTTTGGAGATTTAATAGAGAACTTCCAATACAAACATGCAAGTCTCCCCAAAACATTTCTAAAGTAGTTTTTCGGTTACATCTTTGGTGCCTACAGAATACACGAGTTTTCACCAGCACTTATTCAGGATGATTCACACAACTCCCTCAGCGCTTTGCCAGTCATGTGAGCAACATGGACATCCCAAACTGATGAAAGTGAACCCTTTAAGCCACACTTCAGCTTTATATTCACTCTCTTTCTCTCTGAGATTTTACACACAAAAGTATTTTATTATACATAAACAGCACACACCCTTGTTGGCCACCAAAGTCCAACTGGATGAGACTGATTGGGTGACCGTAAAGAGTTTAGTTCTGTTGCTCTCCTAAATGCTTAACAGTTTGGGGCCCACAGTTCCACTGTCAAAATAGCAATTAACTGGACAGAGTAATATGGACTTATCGCAACCAATTGGACTGTGTTTTGCAATCTCGGGTGGTGCACTTCCCCTTTTGTTTTCCTGCCTTGTCTCCCTCTTTTTCAGCAGCCTTCTCTCACTTTTTCTCTGCCTGCACTCACCTAGTTGGGAGTTGCCACAGAACTATTTTAAAGTTGAACTGTAGTAGCTGGTACCTTCAGACACCTGTGTACCCTAGTATCCTCTTTCCAGGTGCTGAAGTGCTTTAGGAGAAATAAAAGATCATGGTATCCAGGAGTGAGAATCCTGGTATGCACCAGATCTAAGAAGATGGTAACACAAGTGACACCTCCTCTGAATCACCAAGACACGTGGAATAAAGGATCCTAGGGATGTGTCAGAGTCCCAGCGATACCAGGTGCTGAGGTTCAGTAACTGAGCAGGCTCCTACTGAAAATGAGGTGTGTGGGAGGGAGGTAACATCAGCCCTTTACCAAACTCAAATTAGAGGAGAGAGGAATAGATATTGCTCTCCCCTTCAACCCCCCCCCCTATTTTTTTTAAATGGGTTGAGAAAACTGACTGGAGTTTGTAGTTTACAGTAAAAGCCATCATGCCTTAGGTTAAAACAGTGATCCCCTCCTCCCCCCCACACCCTGTGACCTCTAAAACCTGTGACTTTGGGCATTTTACCTTACAGTCTGTCCACATTTCAACCCGTGGGGGAGGAGTTTTCCCCACTCCCTCTGGGAAGGAAGAATGGTCTTGTGGTCTAAGAATTCCAAACCCATAGCAATCACCAGCTACTGAGCTGGTGGCCACTTTTACCTTTTGTTTACAAAGCCACTGGTTCTCTTCGCTGCCCCCATTCAATTCTGAAATGAATGTTTAAAGCAGCTGCTGTGAGTAAGCAATATGGATACCCACCTTTAGCAGGTAGCTACAGTTTCAGAAAATTTGTGAGCCCTGGGCCCACAATTTCTTTTTTGAGGCCTCATCTAAGCTCGGAATTTGCCTCCCATTTCAGCCATCAGTGGCCAGCCATTGATGTAGGCACACTTATGTAAACTCTAACGTAGACAAAGGAAGCTTCTATTTGAACTGGTGGAAATGAAGGTAAGTTACACCAACGCAAATGGGGGCTTTACTAGTCTATTCTAGGGGTTTGCACATCAGTGGTACGCCACAGATGACTCAAATCAGGGCAAATTCTCAGGGTGAGAAGATCTTAAACTGTAACTGCCTATCAAATGCAAGGAGCTCAGCAGTGACAATTCACAGCAGCTGCTCTAAATGTTTATTACAAAACCTGAATGAGGGCAGTGGGAATGGGAACCAAACATTCCAGGTCAGCTTTTTAATTAACAGTTAAACATGGGAAGTAGGACTATGCATCTATGCAAGGTTATAAAAAACACTTATCACCAAAGGGTGTGATTTTCAAAAGTGCCCAAGGCCCAGATCCTCAAACCTCCATTGAAGTTAGGAGCCCAAATATCTTTCAGAATCTGGGCCTTATGTGACTTAACACAAGTCAGTGGCTTTCTGAGACTTGTGCTCCTAAGTCATTTAGGCACTTTTGAAAATCTCACTTGTGGTTTCTAGGAGTAAAGATCCTGAAACTCAGAGTAGGTGGGTCTGGGTGAGCAGAGCAAAAAGAAAAGAAAAACGGTTATAGGTGCCAGATCAGAACAAGAAGGAAATCTAGGGTGGAGAAGAAAGGCAGGAAGGAGATTTGGTAGACCGGGCAGCAGAAGTAGAGGTTGAAGGAGGAAGCTATTCAACCTCACAGTGATCCAGGAGTTAGATGGTAAAGAAGTTGGCAAGCTGATCAGGAAAATAAAATGACTTAAATTATGTCCCCTGACCCTCTTTATTGGTGCTTTGCTCTGCTGGTTTAGAGTATTCTCAGAAGCTAGTGATGAGTTTACTTCTGCATAGAGTATTTTCAAAGCTGCCTGTCATTTTCACAGACAGAGATTTTGGTTGTCTCCATTGTTGAGTGTTCATCTTGAGGCACGTTAAAAGGGGCCTGATTTTTTTATTAATTGCTGAGCACTAACACCTTGAAATCTGGGTCCCATCATGCTGATTCAAGTTGGACATAAAAAGACTGATGCACTCAAAAATCACCAGTCACTAAAGAAAATCTTGGCTGGTGAATTTTGTTCTGTTACGAATCAACTGTACCTTCACTTCTCTGAGAGATGGTGGCGTATGAACAAGAATGTATTGTGTATACGTGTGAAAGCACCTGCACAGTGTTCACCAAAGGAAAGAAGAGCTTATGTGGGGCATTTCCCAGGCACCTAGGCTCATGTTTGTTGATCTATTGTTCTTTCTCCCCGTTCTTGTAACCACGTGCTACCATTCACACATGTGAACAGGACAGACCAGTAAGCATTGGCCAATCTATGCAGCAAGCACTTCCTGTCAAGGGAAAAGAGTTTCAGTATGTTCCCTTTTTAGCAGGTCTGCAGCATAAGGTTCAACACTCAGGTTAGCATAGGAGGAGGTGGGAGAGGAGATTTTCAAAGGCACAACGGGGAGTTAGGTGCCTATCCTTCTGTCTAAAATAACTTATGTTCTCTGATCTTTTGACCTTTAAAATGCTAAATGGATGAATAAAGGTCACTGACTTTCTGAGGATGGGGTTAGACGTTTCATTCAGTGCAACTACTAATCTGACTAAGCAAGCAGTCCATTTGGAACATTTCAACCTCAGGGATAGGTATGTCATCCCTTCAAGATTTCTCAACTAATGTTACTAGTTCATGGTGGACAATAGTTACTCCTTCCATTTAACCAAATAGTAATTTCCATTGTCATCTCCAGTTGGCTTATGTTTCAGCTACACACACCCACAATTCTGGTTAACAATAAATGCTACAGGCATGTGGTAAGGAGAGAATTGATCTTCTAAGGGGTTATGGTAGAAACATAATCAGAGGCTGAAATGCACTAGAATGCACAGGGTATTCCCATTGCCTAAAGAACCAGATAGAACAATGGGAAAGTCTTTAGGAGAAAAATGTGCCTGGTCCTCTTTTTTCATATGCATCTTGTGTAAATTACCATGACCCACAAGTTCTCCCTCTACTGCAATGTGTATATAACTTGTGGGTCGTTACAATAATCTGCTGTCCACGACCATCTCCCCATTTCCTCCAAACTGCCTTCCATGGTCATCTTGGTATTTAACTTATGACCTCTGATAATACATAGAGAGATAATACATAGATAGAGGTGTAGCAATGACTCCTTTAATGTGCAATGTAAGGAGTTTCTACACTTCTATGCCACTGTCACAGTGGTAACAGGTTCTTCTCCTAGCTGTCTAGCAAGTTTTATGGTCCAAACATTGTAGTATCTCTGCTATTGCATTCATTAAACCTTGACTGACATTAAACTTTTTCTGGATGGGGGAGCCACCTTATCAAACCAAAATGTCTCTGGAGGCCATATTTCACTGACTACGTAAAATGCATGCTGCATGCCAAGCCTTGCTAATGGGAGATGAAAGTCACGTATTTAACTCTGACAAAGATGGAATGATAAACAAAATGCCTCCCTTTTCAGCTGGAGGGACCCTGAAACATGCACTGATAAGTATTATGAAAGCAGAATTAGATTCTCCCTTATTATGAACCCCATTTTTACTTTTATTTTTTTTTTAAAAGGTAGCAAGCAGATGCATGTATTATACTTCAGACAGCACTAAGATTGTATAGAATATGGGGTAGTTATGAAATTGAGGCCTTTTAAACAGGAGAATATAATTTTCAGAGAAAAACTATGGTTAGCTCCGGGAGAAAAGATTATTAGAAAGTTTGAAAGCAAATCCAGCTCTGGGGGTCTAGAGAAATAACGTAAGTGTTGGATTCAGTGGCTATAATGAATAGTGCCCAGATAGCACAGTATTGCGAATTGTCTTTGTTGTTATATAGGACAGTGCATCTCTTCCTTGCAAGAATGAAACCCCTGCTACCTAAGTAGCCATGCATGGTACATGAGGGTCTTTGAGCAGCTGTAGAAAGATATGCTGCAGTCAAGATGATGAAGACCTGTTTTACCACTGGGATCCTATGAGGACAACAGATATATTTCATTGTATAGGAAACCCAGGAACAATGTGTTTGTTTTATAAAAACTCCCTGTAGATATGTACTACTTTGCAATCTCACTACAGGCGTGCTGAGAAGAATTGCACCACCAGCAAAGGTGGGTTTAAGCATGGACCATTTTGCATAATGTGTGTGCGGTTAAATAAATTTGATGTAATCAAAATATTGGCTGTTTTAAAAGTTATCTATATTCACCAGTTATTTGATTAGGAGGTTTTAAATCAAGATTTGAATACGTTGTAATGGCAGGTTATTGTGGGGGAGTGATAGGTTCCGTTCACTGATCATGTTAACAAAGATATAAAGGCCAACATTTTCAAAAACAGGTGCCTAAAGTTAGACTCCTAAATTCATAAGTGGCCTGATTTTCAAAACTGCGGAGTGTAACAATGACAGATCCCAGTCGTCGGCGGGCAGGACTGAACCTGGGACCTCTGGAGCGTAATACATGAGTCTCTACTGCATGAGCTAAAAGCCATATTGCTCCTTGCTAAGGCTGTAGAGCAAACTGATTAATCTCTCTCTAAGTGGTCTTGGTGCCACTAGATGGGACAGAACACCACAGCTGGAAGTGTGTGGGTTACACTGAGCACCTGTACTTTTTTTTCTTCTTTTTAAAGAGTCAGACCACTTATTTTAGGGGACCTAATTATGGCTTTAGGAGCCTAATTTTATGCTCCAACTTTTGAGAATATTTGCTTAAGCGCTGAACAAAATCAAGACTCCCAAGGCAGTATTGGGCTGGTGGTTCTATTCACTGCTTCGCCCCTGCCCTGCGGGATCAGTTTGGGGGAGCTATTTCCCCTTTTTGTGACTCCTCTTCCCCTCCCATCCTTTGTGTGTCTTCTCTGTTTAGAGTATAAACTCTTCAGGGCAGGGACCCTCTCAATCTTTTGTTTTTACAGCCTCTTGCACAAAAATGGGGCCCCATCTCTATTGGGGCCTCTAATTGCTATCATAAAATAAACCCTTCTTCTGGCACCTCTGTTTATCCAAATATCAATGGCATTTTACTAACCCCCAGTGTTGGCAGACAGACAAGGAGGGCATTTTAATATTTATTGCCTTTTCCTAACAAAAGGGACATTTCAGTCTTTCCTGGTATTAATCCCAGATCTGGAAGACAGAGGAAATGTTGATTCTATGGCTCTGTAAATTCCTGCTGAGTTGGCCACCCTAGTGGAGAGAAGCAGCAGCACAGGTATATTTGAATATTTTACTCTATCAGAGTAAATATAGGCACATACGTGTGTCAGCCAGCAACAGACCCAATCCTTCACACTGGGCTGTGAGTTAATGATTCTGCGCTTGTCTACACACTGCATTAGTCCACAACAGACAGGTGTAAATTCTAGTGTGCATTAGCATGTTGCACACTAACTGTGAACTCTGTTGGCATGCACTAAAACTTCCCTAGTGCATGTTAACATAGCTCCATTCCAAACAGTACTACATTAATGCACAGTGGAGGACTTTTAGTGCGTGCCAGGAGGGTCCACATGGGCCAGTTAGTGCTCAACACACTAGTGCTCATTAGAATTCACACTTGTCTTGGGTGGATTAAAGCACGAAGCAAGCAAGCTCTTAGTCTAAGAAGACGTATCAGCACTTTGCAAATCAGTTCTGGTTCATGATTAGCTGTAAACTGATGGATTTGGCCATTTTGCAGATTACACAGGAAAGAGAAATTCAAGTGATTTTCAGGGTATGCACAATAAAAACAGCAAGAGTCATTGCAGAGCAGTCTGTAAAAAGGTTGGACATATATAGCCAAAGAATTTGCAAGTTATGAGCAAACCATATGCTATAATGTGAAATGTTTGAAGAAATCCACCAAGCACAGAGCTAACGTGCTCATGGCCAAGCTAATGTTCAGATCAGAAAACTGAGTGTTCCACGTGTTAACAAAATTGGAGTAAGCTTTATTTTGCCTTGGAACCACGCACTTAATCTATTACTGATCTCTACAGCAAAACAGTTTCCTATGCAGAATGAGAAGGGTTTCATCTCCTTGAGGGAGATGCATGCAACCAGTCATGCTTTAGAAACTAGACAAGTGGCAGGATCTTTCTAGTTCCTTTAGGATGAACTGGCCTGCTGGCCTGCAGACTGCATTCCCCTAGGTGATGGCTGGGGGGAAAGCACTGAACAACCTCATTGAATTACCATCTGCTAAAGGGGATGAAGAGACTCAAGACTTCCTAGTATACCAGTCAACTATAGAGTATTTTGTTTAATACTATGGTGACTAATATTTCTAAACACAGCAGACCAACCATCTTACCCAAAACTCTATCATTCTTCTGCTGTCCTCCTGTACTGGTTGAAAGGTCTTCTGGTACAGGCATGGGCTCATCTGCATCATCTGGGACATCACTTATTGGAGGACTTTCCTTTCCTAGTCACAGAAGAATAAATAATAATGTAAGATTAATAATATTGGGTGGAATAGCTAAAACACTTACCAGGGACCCTAGCCTGCTATCCTCTTGCATGAAAAGCTCCTCCTGCAGTGGGAGGTATATGCATGGAAGAACATCCTTGCTAGATTTACTTTACCCAGAACATCAAGGGACTAACTTCTTACTTTTTTCTCTCGATGCTACATGAAGATAAGTAGATTTTTGCTCTGGTGCTAGCACCTACGAACAGCAAAACTATACTGACAAATTGTCTAAATGCTCTAAAAGCTCTACTCACAAATGACTAGGGTCTACAGAAGGGGTGGGCAAACTTTTTGGCCCAAGGGCCACACTGGGGTATGGAAATTGTATGGCGGGCCAGAAATGCTCACAAAATTGGGGGTAGGGGTGCGGGATGGGGTGAGGCCTCCGGCTGGGGGTGCGGGCTCTGGGGTGGGGCCAGAAATGAGTTCAGGGTACAGGGGGGGCTCTGGGTTGGGGTCCAGGGGGTGAGGGCTCTGGGGTGGGGCTGGGGATGAGGGTCTTGGGGTACAAGAGGAGGCTCTGGGCTGAGATTGAGGGGTTCAAAAGGCAGGAGGGGGATCAGGGCTGTGGCAGAGGAATGGGGTGTGGGGTTGGGCTCAGGGGTACAGGCTCCGGGCGGCGCTTACCACAAGCAGCTCCCGGAAGCATGTCCCCCCTCCGGCTCCAAGGCACAGCCAGGCGGCTCTGCGCGCTGCCCTGTCAGCAGGTGCCACCCCTGCAGCTCCCATTGGCTGTGAAACGTGGCCAATGGGAGCTGCGGAAGGAGCAGCGCCTGTGGACAGGGCAGCATGCAGAGCCCCCAGGCCACGCCACCGCGTACTACGTAGGAGCTGGAGGGGGTCGAGCCGGGGGAGGGGAGGGGTCATGCCGGCTGGAGCAGGACAAACCCCCGACCCCACTCCCCGGCTGGAGCTGAGGGCCAGATTAAATGGTCTGCCAGGCCGGATATGGCCCATAGTTTGCCCACCCCGGCTTACAGCATGGCTTCACTCTTAGCCACAGTTCTCACTGGCTGGCTCACAACACAGACTTAAAAATGGCTTGGCCCTACAAGATGCTTAGTTCCCTCAGCTCCCAGTGACTTCTATCACTCAGCATCTTGCATGATTTGGCTTGACAGTGCACTGCTGCCAGAATCAAGTACAACCCAACATGGTACTGCTTTGTGTTTTGTGATCTCTCGTTGGCAAAGTGAAACAAACCAATAGCTTGAATACAAGCTTTTTGCAGTATAAACAAATCAGGTTCCATAGCAATTTTTTAAATTAAAAAGGTAACATTTCAGTTCCAAATGCAAAACATTTCAGAAAATAATTCCACTCCTAATTACTGCACTATGACAGATGGGGAGGTTTCCTGTGTTGATTTTCATTCACTGTGGGCAGGACCGGCTCCAGGGTTTTGCCGCCCCAAACGGCGGAAGAAAAAAAAAAAAGTCGCGATCGCAATTGTGATCGGCGGCACTCCGGCGACAGCTCCACTGCGCCGCTTTCGTCTTCGGCGGGAATTCGGCAGCAGGTGCTTCCCTCTGAGAGGGACCCACCGCCAAACAGCCGGACGTGCCACCCCTTCCCCTTGGCCGCCCCAAGCACCTGCTTGCTGGGCTGGTGCCGGCCCTGACTGTGGATACAACACTGTTGTCTAGTACTACAGCATGCATTATCCTGCCAAGAGGCCCTCTTACAATGGCTTTAAACACTATTCGTCAAATTCAGGCCTGGTGTCACTCTACTGTAGCCAATGGAGTTATCTAGGAGATTAATTTAGACCGCCATTATTAAGAGACAATTCTTTTATCAAACAATAAAGAATGAGATAGACAATGGGCTGGATTCTGATCTCACTGATGTCGGAATAACACCACTAACTTTACCAGCTTTAATTACTGAGGGCCTTTTATGAAGATCATCTACAAGTATTTGAAGACGGTATAGAAAGGAAAGTGCTGCTAAGGACTTTGTGGCTACATAACTAGGTATAAAGAGATTAAATTTAAAAGGGAAAAAAAAAAGAAGTTGACTTAATTTCTTATTGATGAATTTATCAGATTGTACAACAGTCTCCCAAGGGAAGCAGCAGGAGCAGCATCAGATGAATCATTTAAAACTACGGTGGACAAAGAACTTCAGGATAAACTGTGGGGATTAATCCCCACACTGGCAGGAGGACAGACTATATTATATGGGTTAAAATGTCTTCCACATTTATTTATGGAGATATCCTATCTCCTAGAACAGTCCTGAAAGGTCATTGAGTCTAGCCCCCTGCCTTAACTAGCAGGACCAAGTACTGATTTTGTCCCACATCCCTAAGTGGCCCTCTCCAGGATTGAACTCACAATACTGGGTTTAGCAGGCCAATGCTCAAACCACTGAGCTATCCCTCCCCCCAACTTCTAATTCCCATCTCTAACTTCTATGGTATTTTCATAAAGAGACAAATAATACTGACTAGATGTGGATGCTCAGCTGAAGATGGGTTGGGTAAGGGAAAAGAAGGAGCATGAACTCAGAGCAAAAAAGAACAAAGCAGGAAGCAAGCTGATTAAAATGTTGTTCCGATTATTATTTGCTCAGATCCTTTGTGCAGCTAGCCCTGTAATTTCCTTCACTACTTTACAGACTTTAAGAAACTTAAGAACTGCCAACAACTTTTTCACGGCAAGTCACAACTTGCCAAGCTGAGATGTATCTTACAGAGAGTGGGGTAATATGGTTTAAACATTTGAGCTATTTAAAAAGAAGAAGAAGAAGAAATTTAACTCATGGGCGAGGGTCATTCCCAATCAGAACCAGTTTCCCTAATCTTAGATTTTTCTTGGCAAAATGGCTTAAAAATAAATAAATCAAAAGCCACTTGCCAGTTTCAAGGCCCTATTGTGCTCTCCATTACTCCAGTTAAAGCCCACATACTTACTCTAGATTTGGGAGAAGAGCGATTATAAAAAGCATCAGGCTTGTGTTTCTAAAGACCAGTTTAAATAGGTAACTGCATACCACATGGAATAGCAAGCATAAAATCAGAACTGTATTCCTCCCCAAAGTTAGGCATCCTACCTCCACATCTTTAAAGGAAGCTTTTTGGGATTCAAAAAAAATTTAGAAGGCCAAGCACTTTGGCAGTTTACTGTAAATAACCAGGTTTGCCAGATGGATATGGATTGCTGCTTGTTTAGTTTTACTAAAGAATGGGGCCAGACACCCAACTGGTGTAAATCAGTGGACTTCAGTGGAGCTGATTTACACAAGCTGAAGATCGAACACACTACTTTGTTTGAGGAAACTCCACTTTGCAAACTTTGCTTTAATAACTCTTGTCACAGAAGCTTGGGATTTCTTCCCACCGCACATGATAGCACAATCCTTGTATACGAAAAGACTGGGTAAAAATAATAGTTTTAAAATAGCTATGTTTGTGGAGCTTTTTCTCTTGGATTCCAGAGCATGATATTCTTATTTCATGCCTTAACTACATCTAAATTGTTACACCTTGATAAATTCACTACTGCATGGCAATCTTACAGATATGCAATCTTGCTAACATTTCTTGCAGATGGATTTAAAAATGGAAAGGGGGAAAAGAAACAGTTCTCCATTTAATTTCTTACAGGCATGTCCAGAATAACAACAGATGTAAGGGATGTAATTGTAAAACTAGTAGTGAGCACTGGGACCATTTGTTAAAATGTCACAAAATCATAGAAGTCCCACACATTTACTTCACTCTTATACATAGTTTTGCTCAAAGTGTGTGAAACACACACACACACAGCAGTCTAGCATCTAGGTGTAAATTTTGTTTTTTTAAAACAGCCTTAAAACATACCCTTGTTTATAAAAAGCTTTAGAGGGAAAGCACAGGACTTCTGGGAAATCTGAAATCTATTCATGGCTTTGCCACTGAGTCATTGGGTGACCTTGGGTAAGTCACTTAAGCCAAAAATTTTAAACTTGGATGCCTAAAATCAGGCACCCAAATCCATATTTAGGCTCTCCAAATAGGGTCTCAAATGCCTAACTCCTGACACATGTGTGAGAGAATTGTAGCATTAGGGCCCAACCCTGCAGACTGTTTATTTTGCAAACTGAAGGCCCTCAACCTCTTTGTACTTCAGTTTCTCCATCTGTAGCATGGGAATGATAGCACTGACTACCAAACAGGAGTTTTGGGAAACTTACAGAACCAATCCAAGAATGTTCTGAGCATTTTTTACTCCCAATGAAGCCAACGAGCACAGAGCTGGCTCAGCATCTCCACAGAATTTTTTGATGTCTCCGAGGTTCAGGCCAGAAAGGTGCTTTAGAAGCACTCAGTATTATTAAAAGTAAGACAGTAAATGTTTTCTTTTAGAAATACTGCATCTTTACTTTTCTAGAAACTAATATTAGCTAAAAGAGCTTCTGAAGCTTTAGGGTTATTTTGAGTGGTAACTCTATGGTCACTTACACAGTAATGCAAGAAGAAAGAAATAAGATTGTCTTGACTGAAGACTAGAAACCTAATTCTCCTTTCACTTATGTCACCTTTAAACTGGTGTAAAGTCACTGAGATTGATGAAATTTCTCCCAATTTACACTGGCTTAAGAAGAGAATCAGACGCAATGACTGGAGCTAAATGCAGCTAAGCCGATTTACACCAGCTGAGGCTCTAGCCTGCCATGTCAGAAGCAAAACCTTTTTCCCTGTTTTCTCATCAACTGGCAAAAGTTGAGAACTACAAATAGTGGTTCCTTGGGGAGATCTTTGTGTGATAGTGGTGAAAACATTCACACTGGTCTTTCATTCTCCCTCAACTGTTAGACCCAATCTAGAACTGAAAAAAACAGCAGGATAAACACTGCTGGTTAAGTGAGATATTATCTGTGTTTTCTGATTCTCTTGTATGGGCACCGGATACGGTTTGGTTAAATGTATGTCAGCTCTCTCTTCATTTCAGAACTGCAACTGCTTGCCTCATGAAATATCACTTTCAGGAGAAAAAAGGGTGAACTCTGAGCTTATCATAGAGCATTTTGGTTCCTTTAGGAGCTAGCAGTGACCGAATTCCAAGAAGTGGGAACATTTGTGTTGCAAACCCAAAGGGCCTGACTCTGATCTCACTTATGCCCATTTTATGCTGTGTTGGTCTGATTCTCCACTGACACACCTTGTGTCCGTTACAGCTATGCAAGTAAATGGCTTCCAAGTGCTACCATTCTGACTTGACAGGGCTCTTACACCTACTTTACAAAGTATGAATAACTATACCAAGCGAAAGGCAGTGGCACATCTAGCCCATTGGCTCAGATTCTACAGTGGGGCTGAGGAGCACTAGGCACAGTGCAGGAGAAGAGTACCACGGTATTTTACAGCTGCAGTTATGACCCCTCAGTCCTGGGACTGTACAACTGCCAAGCTTGTCCCCAACATATTACAGCAGCCTTGCCCTGCAATTATGTCCCTGGAAGCATATGGCATCCCCAATAGGGCATGATTCCCTTCATCCCATGCCTACTGGCCAGCAGAGCTGGCCAACCAAGCAGGGGCGGTTCCAGGCACCAGCGCAGCAAGCGCATGCCTGGGATGGCAAGCCGTGGGGGGCAGTCTGCCGGTCGCTGTGAGGGCGGCAGTCAGGCTGCCTTTGGCGGCGTGCCTGCGGGAGGTCCGCCGGTCCCGTGGTTTCGGTGGCAATTCGGCAGCGGGTACGCCGAAGACGCGGGACCAGCGGACCTCCTGCAGGCGCGCCGCTGAAAGCCGCCTGACTGCCATGCTTGGGGCGGCAAAATACATAGAGCCGCCCCTGATGGGAAGGAAATAAGTAGCACCCCTTGAAGGGGTGTAAGCAGCATGTAACTGCTCCTGTGAGCTCCAGAGAGCATTCTGCCCCTGCCCCCCCTCCAAGCTGTTTTTCGTGGCATGAAAACTAGGCCATGCTACTGTATGCAGCATCACATACTCAATAATATCAGATAGAAAAATAAGATATTGAAATGATTTATTGAATCAACAGTTGACCTGTGGATGATGTCACCACCAACATCAGAATACTTTACTCGTATTAATGAGGGCTCAGTCAAGTATTTGTGGGGATTAATCCAGTAGGCTGTTGCCTTTGGAATACTGTGTGTGCACACAGCTCAGATCACAAATGAAAGCAAGTGTAAGCTATTCTGTGGCCATTTGATCACATCACCAACACAACTAACTGTTCAGCAGAACTGACAGTCTCTGCTCCAAGAGAGCCCAAGAGTCAAAGATCAATGGGTCACTGGCACAGCAGAGTGGGGAGGTTTATGCAGGGCATTTGCTGTTGGCAGATTATATCAGGGAGCTAAAATTCACCTCAGAGTCCACTTTTTTTAAGAAAGGAAAATCACCACCAAAGAATCTTACTTATTGTCTCACTTATTGTCACCTAAGGATGCTGTGGAAATACTAGAAGTGGTACCAATCCTTCAGCAGTATTCCCCTCACTTAGAAATACTACTGGAGTTCCCTTCAAATCATCCCCCCAAGGAAAGAGGCAGAGAGTGTGGCCTCCTAACCCATGAGTCAAAGCAGCCTCCCGTCCCCTAGAGAGCTAGCCCACAATACTGCTCCTCCTCACAGCAGCATAGCTTGTATGGGAGTGATGCTGCCTCTGGCCAGCCATTGCAAGAGGGAGCAGATGTGGAGTTCAAGTTAATGCTATTTTAAGCACCATAACATTGGGTGTGGATATCCACTAGGATATGTGCTGCCATAGAGGCAGAGAATGATACAACTGTCTCCAGCCCCCCTGGAACCCAGCAGAGCCCAATCCCCATGAGGCACCCATGTACGGGATTGTGCAGCACACAGAATCATTGAATTTGAATTAGAACACAACTAAAAGCTCTAGTCTAAACAGATCCTAATAATTTTGTCTATATAAGGAATACAGGATCTGTGCTCCATTGCTTTTCCTGTTGAGCAGTGTATGTGCCAAACTATACACAGATAGCAAGTTTTTAATTATTTCAATATGCAATAAAAGTTTGATGCTCAATATATTTAGTTATAATGTAAAGATGATGATGATGATGATGATGGATTATTCGGGGGAAATCAACAAACCCATACAGAATAGCTGAAAATTTTCTGTTGAAAAGTGTGATGGAAAATGGCTTTTTTTTTTCCCCCTCTCAAAACAGAATGTTCCATGGGACACATCCATTTTATTTTAATCTTATCAGGTTTTCATCTAAAATATAAAAAAAATGTTTTTTTATTTTCTGATGAAAACTCAAAAAGATTTCTAAATCTTTTTGAAAAAAAAATATACATATATATATATATATATATACATACATATACACACACACACACAAAATTTAGTTCTGCATATATATAATTTACTTTTTCATTTTTCCTTCAAAATGAGATGAAAATGATATTTACAGTTTTCATCTAATTTTTTTCAGGAAAAAATGTCCTGACCATCTCTATGGTCCAAGGCCATTTTATGATCACATACAGCTGTTCTTTAGGTACTGATCCTCCAAACACTTATGCACATGTTTAATTTTAACTGTGACAGTTGCCCGTTAAAGTGAACCACCTGCTTAAGTGTCTGCAAGATGGAGGCCTCAATGAACAAAGGTGGCCTGTTCTAAACAGCATACTAAAAGTGAAAACTGGAAGTAATTTGCCATTACTGTTGTCAAATATTAGGGAACCTATGGGGAGGGCAAACTATATGGCTCCTTGAGACTAGAGATGGAGCACTATAGTATTAAGAATAGTATTATCTTGATAATTATATTTTCAGACTTGCCAAGGGACCAGTTCTAACCTCAATGAAGTCAATAATAAAACTCCCAATGGGAGAAACACAAGAAGCCAAGGGCCTGTAGAATCCTAACTATGATATTCATAGGGCAAATTTTAGAGGCCTAACTCTTCCAAGCAACACTTAAAGGTTCTTTCAATGCGTTGACACCTTGGAATAAAAGAGTTCTGACCCTTAAAGTCTAATGCCATTGGTGCTATGGCTTTTACTATCTACCCAGATATTTATCTAGCCAGCCTTTATTTCTTAAGCCAAATTGCATTATAAGAGATTTGGGGGTACGGGGACAGGAGAGATTCCATAAACCTACTTGGTGAGCAATTTTTTTTAAATTAATATTTTCCCCTCATGACTGAAGTTTACTTGTCCTGAAACCGGCATGTACCAGTCAATCTTTTGTCCATTCCCCCGTCCCCCCCAAATACCCTCCAATGTGAGTCTGACCATGCTTCAAGGATATATTACTGTAGGTTTAATACAAAACTACTTATATTTTCCTTGGCTTCGTTATTTATAAAGTTCCTTTTAAAAAAGTCTATGCACTACTAGGTTTGATATTAAGTGATACCATTAATTATGTCCTGCTTTCCACTCTGGCATTACAAAAGATCCAAAGCAATTATAATGACAATAACAACAACACTGCACTCTGGTACAGAGATTAACAGGAATTCAGGATTTTCATCGTAGATGTATTCTTTAAGGATCTCACCTGAAACCTGAGACATATCTTGAGCCTCATCTGTTTCCATTTTCCTCAAGTAATCTAAGAAAGAGAGGAAGAGCATTAAGTTAATGTGAAACACAAAAAAACAAGACAAAAAGCGTGGGGTGGGGGGAAAGAAAAATCCTTTGCTATTTAACTATGAGATTATCTGGCAAGAATAATGTATTTTTCTCTTTATTTTCCTCCCTGAATACCTGAGTATCAGACTGGCACAGACCTTGATCCTTTTAAAAACAGCATTACAAAGATTTATAAAAATATCATTACAAGCACAGGAGGACCAAATTTGTTATTTATTGTTAATTTCCTACTGCATAATAACCCAAAATGCAAACTGACTGCAACAAAATTAAGCAGAAAATTAAATGGCCCTGGGTCATTGTAGGCACAGAATTCATTCTCTTGGTTGATCCATAGTTATGTTCTTTCTAATTTACTGAGCATGCATCGATGAACCTTGAGTCAGCTTGGTGACACGCGTACAATCAGCAATCAAAAAACGAAGCAATTTGCTGAAGAATGTCTCATTTACCCAGGCAGGGCTGCATATCTGAGCAGCAACCGCCACTGCCTCCATTAATAATGAATACACCTCAAGCAGTGGCAGATGGGCAAAACAGCAGCTTCAGTCTTTGGCCCTCACTCTTTCAGGAGCCCTTGCTTCAGACCACATCAGCTTTCTTCTACACAGGGAGAAGTAAAGCTCCCTAAAATAGCAAAACAAGCCCAGGAGACAAAGGGAACCCAGGCCTTCCTGTTTTGCTGACAGATGGCTGGCTCCTCAGATTGGTAACAAATACTGGGAAGCTACTGCCCTTCTGTTGCAACACATAATGTTCTGAGAGTAAGTTGCGAGTGACCACAAACTCCAGGGAGAAGCACGCTGAGGATTAGTGGGTAGAAATAAAATTAAAGTTTTCACTTGGAGCACAAGCCTACTAGTCTGAAGTCTCAAGTGCCTATGGTGGACATCTGGTAGCGCCTTGGATAATAAATGGCTTACTAGAGCAGGTATTCCCAGCACAACCTGATACTGAACTTTCAGCATGGTGCTGGCAACTCAGGTAACCTTAGGAGAAAAAAGTTCTTTAACCTGTAAACTCTGTCTACTACAAGGCTTTGGGCCATGTCCTCATCTAATGTAAACTATCATAGCTTCTTTGACTTCAATAGAACTATGACAGTTTACACCAGCTGAGAATCTGGCTCCTTTGACATCGTTACATTCAAGGCACTACCACCACCAATCTAGTTTTCTGGAATCAGAAAGGTGGCAATGGAAACTGGAAACCTATTTCCATGAAAGAGTTAGAAACAGAGGAGTATAGTGGTTGAGTTACTGTACAAAGAGTTATAACACTATTCTGATGTTTGGGGCAAGTGTACAATATCCATTCTTCTCAAATCCTCAAACATCTCTTTTTCTTAAGAAAGAAAGAAGCCATCAGTAATGTTGGGGATAGTAACGTGATACCAAATACATGGTAGTGGAAAAGCTTGTAACAGCAGTAGTCCTATTTAATTCTCCAATGAATTTTATGGACTTCCCAGGCAACATTTGTCTCAGAACTCATACAGTGCACCTCAGATCTAACAGTCTGCTCTTCAGACACATGCAAGTCTCCCTTTCATGTCAATGGAAGCTTTGTGCACAAGGAAGAGCCCAGTATCAGTGTGCACATCTGCTGTGTGGATTTAAGAGCAGACTTTTACCCTCTGCATTTTGCTACCACGCCTTCAGTCTGTCCCCTCCACCAGGCATTCCACCCACTGCATAACTGTCATAATGCTACTAAACATACCAGAACGTTTTGTTTTGCTTTATTTCAGTCCCAAATTTTAGTCCCAGCCAAAACAATTTGTAAAAAATCACTGCCTAAAATAACTGTAGCTTTGCAAAACACAACAAGCTTCCTCCCACCCAACAATTTACATCAACTTCTATGGGACAGAAGAGATTTCAATTTGTCCATTGTTTAATAAAGATAGGCTGTGTTTCCCACTGATTACTTATCATGAGGGAGGGGAAATCCAACATCATCTTCTAATTGTAACCTGTTCAGTTACCGGAAATGTGGTATGTACTGGTAGGTGGGACTGTACAAAAGTCCAGTCTCCATATACACATTCCCTTAGTTCTCCTGCAAGGTTCACTGAACACAAATGAAGAAAAAGACATTCCTATGCATTTCTTGGTGCCTTAGATGATCATCCAGCTGTTTGATAAACACAGTTTCATTGTGGCATGGTGAACTCCAGCCAAACAAAAACTCAAGAAAATATACAACAAAAGGGAATCCTATACATTAATTAAACAGTGTCTCTAGAATAATTAGAAAATGCTTCAAGATGTACTTCCAGGGCTTCAGAGAAGACAAAGCAAAATATGGGGGGTTTCTTCTTCCTCAATAAATCCACTAAAGACGGTCACTTCCACAGAAAAGGATATTTAAATATGAAAGTTTCTATTTTATTATTCCCATAATTACCCACCTTTAACATGACAAACCATACAACCCCAATGTTTCTGCAGCATACCAAGTACTGAATCATTCCTATTCTCTGAAAGCATGCTCCTTTTTGGCCTTTTAGCTGGAGTCAGACGTGGAGTTAAATTTGCAAAGGTTTCCCAATTTCTAAATGGGGAGGTCCACTGGTTTAGATAGGAGAGGACTGGCGACTGGGTGTTCTTGAGGAGAGATCCTCCACACTGCAAAACACCGCTCCTGGGTCTGTGAAAGCCTAGATTTGCTGACCTTCAGTACATTCTCTCAGGCTCACCTCTTTCCCTGAGCTTTTTAGGGGGGACAAGAGATTGATTAGGGTTTTGAGATGAGTGGATAGGCAATATCTTAGTTTGGTTGGGAAAGAGGAGGGAATGTCTTTTTTTTAAATGGTCTTTTGGAACTCAGAGCTAGTCTTACGTGTGTTCAGCACCCACAGCGCTGATCATTCAATATATTTAAATTCATTAAATTAAAGCAGGTGATGCCTAATTTGAAGGGGGAAATAATAGTGTAGTGCTAGTGTCTTCAGATTGTAAGTACCAGTGAAATCCCAACCAATTCCAACGAAAGTTTTAGGTTTGCCAGGGACGCATGACTGGACCCATATCTAAGTGCTGGGACAATATGTTTTTTGTAACCCTGAACTGGTACAAAGGTTTTTAAATCCTTACCTAGGCATAATCTCCCATTGGGCCAAATTTTTGTGTAATGAGAGCACTACCTGTTCTAGAGTAGCAGCCGTGTTAGTCTGTATCCGCAAAAAGAACAGGAGATGCATCCGAAGAAGTGGGCTGTAGCCCACGAAAGCTTATGCTCTAATAAATTTGTTAGTCTCTAAGGTGCCACAAGTACTCCTGTTCTTTCTACCTGTTCTAGTGACTTTTACATGGGTATATGCCTAAGTAAGAACTGATGACCTGATCTTGCTTCCATTGAAATCAATGGGAGCTTTGCTATAGACTTCAAGGGGAGCAGGATATAGCCCGGAGTAAGGACACTAGGATTCCCCCCACCAAAGTTTCGATTTAAGACTGGATTTTGAATGTTATCACAGGTGAACACAAAAGGATTTCTGCAGAAGTGTATATGGCATGAGACATTAGGGGAAAGTACTATTATTTAGTAAAAGGAAAAACATTAACAACCAACCCTTTGCAAATTTTCATAATTTTAAACTCATTGGGCCAAATTCACTATAGGCATGAGTGTGTGCAATTTCACTGCCTTCTACACAGTTGCCCCTGCTTATGCCAACAGTGAATGTAAGCCAACATTTTTAAACGTCAGTGCTTAAAGTTAGACACCTAAGTTCACATTTAGGCACCCAGAAAAGGAGCCATTAACTTCAATGGGAGCTGCAGGTGCTCAGCACCTCTGGAAATTCTGGCCTCTTTTATTTAGGTGCCTAAATATGGATTTAAGTGCTTGGGCCGTTACAGAAAATATCTACAAAGCTCCCTTTAAAATATTATATCGGTTCTTCAAATCTCCTTAGAAATTGAATTCAAACCAATATATTTTCCTCTTAATAATCTAGAGACTTGATTGCAAAAATTAATTATAAAGCTTTGGAAAGCAAAATGTTGTAAATCTTTGGGTCGTGACATTATTAATCCTAGAGAAACACACACTAAAATGGAAGTTCTGTATTGGTTCTGTTTTACACAAAGTGATGCTTTAAATAAGAAAACAATTAATTTATATACACACACACACACACACACACAGAAATTGTACAGGTTGCCATCTAGTCAAATCCTGTGTATGCAGACATGCACATGATTTCTTTTCCTCTTGTCAACTCCTCTCTTCAACTCTGCCTATGCAGTGTTCATGGGAAATGCACACGTGTATGCCATCCACATCATGTTTAATTTATAATACATGCACAATTTTGA
Organism: Terrapene triunguis; assembly: GCF_002925995.2. NCBI lineage: Eukaryota > Metazoa > Chordata > Testudines > Emydidae > Terrapene > Terrapene triunguis. The sequence goes on along the minus strand of NW_020664531.1, from coordinate 8,620,807 downwards.
ATGTGTTCATATGGAACACTTAACCTTTCATAGTCTGAAGAAAAGTTGAGTAGGACAAGCTCTGCCCTCAGTTACTCCCACGCTACACCATTCAAATTCAGCAGAGTTGCACTGCTGTTAGTGATTGGAGAATTTGGTCCAATATGTGCATTGTAGACTCTGAGCTATTTTGTTCCCCACCTAACAGTCAAAACAGGCCAGATTAAGTATTCACGTCAATTACAATTCATTGCAGTAGGGTTACATCAATGAGGAATTTGGGCCCATAAGTTAATGGGATCCTTTAGGATGCTGTTAGGGGAAAACATCTCTATAAGGTTAATTTTCCTAATTCAGGATGTTGCCCTTCAAAATGCACCAAATTTGTTTTCTGCAAATGGAGTGTTGATGTATTATTTCATCTCATATTTTTCAATGAAAATTTAAAGGTAAACTATATACATTAAAGTATTGCATTTATAACATGCTTTATACATTCAACATGATGTACAAGCATGAGGGCTCAGTCCTGCATCCTGCGCAACCAAAACTTCAACTGAAACCCATGGGATTTTAGAGTGTGAAGAGACTGCAGGATAAGGCCTATTGCCTAATTGACTCCAACGTACTATCCCAATCCCGCTACATTTCCACATTCTTTGGTATAAGCACTTGGGTAGTGACTTCAATGGGACAACACTCGTGCCCATGTTAAGTACATACATGTTTGCAGGATCAAGGCTTATATTAACACACTGTAGGCTAGATCCTAATCTCAAATACACTGATGAAAATTTGGAGTAACACTACTGACCTCAGTGCAGTTGCTTTGGATTTGCACCAGCACACCTGAGATCAGAATCTGGCCCCCTGTTTATATAGTTCTTCTTATTTGATTTTGTGAAGTATGAATAGGGCCCAGGTAACTTACATTACATTACACTCCTCGCTACTTGTTTCCTACCCATTTTGTGGGATTTTTAAGCCCCAGTACCTAAGTGGAAAGGTCTCAGAGATGCACAACTAAACAACCACATAGCCAGTGATACTGCTCTCTCAAATTATGTGCACAATTAAAGGGTAAGAGCTTTTAAAGAGTTTAAGGGAGTCAGAAGAACAAGTCCCATTTACAATTAGTCTTGTGCTTCTAACTGCCTTAGGCACTTTTGAAAATCCCACCCAAAATGCATACAGCACACATGATGGCTGAACAGGGACTCTTCCATTGCTATAATCATGGGCTAATAGGTCTATTCTAAAAAAACCATAACCCTCCCCAACAAAGCCATCCAGGGTAAGGGCTGATTTTGCAACCCACATTTACGCAAGCAGTAAACAGAACTCATTTGAGTTAGAATTGCAGGAACTGGCTTTAAATGATTACTGATGTTATTATAGTGAGTCTCCTTTTTTGTGGTCTTTGAAATATAAGTCTCAGTGGCTCTTGATCACACAGGATACAACATAAAAAAACATAGCCAAAGCAATGCATCTCACGTGAGTCGTAGCTTCAACAATACAGAGAGAGAGGTCAAACTCGATAAAGCCAACCCAGATAGCTTCCCAGCAAACCTGGTACCATCAAAGAATACACTGTTCAAAGTATTTGAAAGCGTATGCATATTAATGGCATGACTAAGCGAGGAGTGGCATGTACGGGTCCACAATTAATGAAAAAAGTCAACTGTTGCATGCATCTGCATAACTGCAGCGTAGCTGTATCTTTAACTGCATCAAACGGCTTCAAACTGCAGAATGTTACTGAGATAATTCCCTCAAATCTGCTAAAGCTGAGGTTTGGACCAAAGACCACGGAGAGACGATGAACTAACAAAGAGGAAAAACCCTGTAAAAGTATTTATCTTTCTATTTTTTTCTATTTTTTTTTTAATGCATCTACTGTAAATGAGGTCATTTTGTTTTAAAGGACCCTTTACTGCCAAATTGGGTCAATGAGGAAGAAGGCAAAAGAAGGAAGGTTATTAAGTTGGGTAAAATGTAGCATATTCTGAATCAACTGAGAAGGATGTGGTGGAAATACTTGTAGAAAATTGCTAAAACCTGTAAACTAGTTTTAATTAAAAGTGTTCAATATCTCAACAAGCAGCTGATAATTAACTTTATCACTGGTATTTAATAAAGTAGACTTCACAATCTCTATGAATGACGCTACTTTGGAACCATTTTAATTCTATTTTAATTTCCTCCCTATCACACTACTCAATATAAATAGTAACTAAGAAGAAAAATAAAGAGTCCCTTCTAAAGACAGAAAATTGAGCATCACACTATGGATTTCGGTATGTTTCCAATAACAATTAAAAATACCTTCATTGCTATTAAGAGACTTTATAAAAAGAAGTTTAAAACAAAGATCAATCCTTCCCACTTACCGTCACAATTTCTCTTCTACCCAGGCTACATTCAACATTTTCCAAAAAGTCTAGGGAGGAGTTTATTTAATACAGTCATTTTTCTACTCCTGGCAGGTGTAAATTCTGCTTAACTATGGGAATTGACAAAACAATTAGAAACGTGCAGTCAAGATTCGATTGAGAGTCCCTGTCTATAAAATGCGGGAAGCACTGTAATTCAAGACATGAGTAAAAAAAAAAGAAAAGAACTCTGCTAAAAGCACAGATTCAAAATATTTATATATATGGCACTTGTAAAATTAATTTCCATGTTAGTGAACAATTGCAAGGGTCTGAGAAACGTTGAAACAAACATCCTATATAATTCTCAGTTCTTTTGGAATTTATTGTAAGAGCACTGCAAATGGTGTTTTTAAAAAAGTATATACATTCCGTATATAATCTTACTAGCTTTCTATTAGATTTCAGTTGTATCTCTATTGCAGTATATTATGAAGGGAAGGAATACATATCTTCCCTTTTTATTCACTTTGTATACAAATCCTTGCAATTTTCAGATATCCATACCTGAGCCAAAGCAAAAATTAAAAAGGATCTTCCAAATTTTTAGATTGCAACCCGATTCATTAAAAAAAAATTGCTTTGCACAATGAGAAAAATAAAGAGACAATTTTCCTAATTGAGGCCATGCTTTAGTAATTCATTGAACTCTGACTCCTTTCTTCATTAAGCCAAATAAAATCGCCATCATACAGAAGAGACTCACACTCCATCAAATAAACAAACCGACTAAAAAAGTCACGAGTGTAAATTAAGGCACTGACTCTACCTAAGAACAAAGCACACTATCCAAGAGCCAAATTCTGCTCTAGGACATTCTTGCACGCTGCCTCTCAGTCAGGGGGAACATCCCATGCAGAACTGAATTTTTATGTATTACTTTAAAAACACAGAGACGTTTATTACAGCAAATCTAGCAAAACAGTTGAGAGAAAGAGACATTTTTATATTTGATGGAACTTTTATTGCCAAATACCCCAGGACATATATTGAAGTAAGAATCAGCAGTCAATTTGGTTTGTCCAAATGACAAGGGGATTTAGTACCTATACCCATGATTGTGGAATTACTTCCTAATTTCTCTTCACAATTTAAGATTATAAAGTGGCATTATTAGCTTGGAACAGTATCTTATATGTGGGTGTATTTTTTTCCTAGATACAGTTAAAAATAACTCCTAAAATTACTATAACTGAAATAAATTAACAGATTTTTTCCCCCTCTATTTCTTTCTTTTGGTTACGTTGTGTTTTGCAATACTTTGGACCCAATCCACTATTGATTATTCCAGTTTTACACGGCTGTCACTTTATTGTTTTAACTGTGGGTCTGGTCTACTGTACGTAGTCAGTTTCATGGTTACAATCTGTCAGTGGCTCCTTTACTGAGAAGGCTAATGAAACATCAACAGAGGAATAGAAATGTTTTATTAAAAATATATCTTATTAAGCTAAAGGAACAGATGCTTCCCATTGCTTTTAAAATCATTAATATTTTAGATTATATTTTATTTAAATCACCCTGTGATGCCTCTTGGAAAAATGCAATATAAAAGCATTCTGTTGTATTGAAGCACACTCACAAGGTAAGCCGCCAATCCTGCACTAACACACACAACTTCCCAATGTGACGACTCTCTGAGTAAAGTTAAGAATATACATCAATCTACAGATTTGGGGCCTAGATTAGCACTCAACAGGTATAATTTGACTTGGTTACAGTCTACTCAGCTCAAAGTCGTATCAATCACTACCCATTCCACAGCCTCTTCATGTTGAAACACTCAGAGCACAAAAGAGGGCATGGCTTAGGGGAAAAAGGTGTGGTTTATGGGTGTTGTGGGGTTTTTGTTTGTTTGTTTGTTTTTTGCTGTTTTTTTAAGATGCACCACAATCTATTCCTCTCTCTGCAAAAATTCTCAGTTCTGTCCAAATTTAGGGCCCAATCCACATGTAAAACTCCTACTGACTTTAAATCATAATGACTCACACATGTAGGATTGAGGAGAGCAAGTCAAACTGACCTTGGTAAAGGCAATTTGCCCTCCGTAATCACTTCCGATGCATAGCCACTAGGGAGATATGACAGTATAGTTATTCATAACGTGCTGGAGGGGGCTTGGCGCATCCCCTTGTTAAAATTCACCACCAAACTGAAGGGTGGTTTTGGGGTAATTTCCTTGCCTCTGACAGGGTTCACACACCTTTCTGGATACTGCTAAATCTTCCCTGCCACAGGCAAATGATTCTTTGGGGCTCATAAAAACACTTGAGATGAGCAAGTGTTTTTGCCTTTGGGCTACTTCACCAAGTGGCAGGGATTTTCAATATGTTTCCCAGAGGATCAAACACCCAGGCAGCCTTTTTTATTTTTTTATGTTTTTTAAGTGTATTCATTGTCCACATTTCAAGTGACACAACATATACCCCATATTTTTCTAAACAGTTCCAGCAAATGCACTTAATATTAGTTTAGCTGTCCAGTGGTGTTGCCTCCTCCCCGTTTAAGGGGAGATTATACAATGGAAAATGATTAGATTCACAACCCTCCCTCTGTATGATCACATGCTTCCCTGGAACACAGGGTTTTGTCACAGCCTAAGAACGGAAATTTTGTGGGAACACCTTAAAATATTAGCAGCACATCAGCACTTGCTGCTAACTTATCTTCTAAAGTTGCCAATATTAAAATCTGCCCAACACGTTGCTATTTATTTTCAATTTTGTTTAATTCTCCTACACTGTGTAGCAGGAAAAATTGTTACTTCAAAATGCATTCAAGTACATTGGTGAACAATAAGAAAACCTGACAATAAAATTAACCCTTGAGCCCAGTGCAGTAGTGCTTATAAATATGAGACTCCCGCTGAAGTCTTCAGTGGAAGTTTTGCCTACCAAAGAGATACAGGATTGGGCTGGATCAGTGACTTTAACACCTACTGGATTTTTAAAAAAAGTTTCCAAGCACAAACTGCCAACATAGGACATATAATTTATTCGGTGCTTTGTGTTGTTCAAAGCATTTTCCTTACCTCTGGAATGTGCAAACAGTTGGTATAAGAAGTACCTCTCAGTTCAAATACAAATATATCTCGAAAGGTTTGTGGCATCATTTTTTAAGTTATCCAATTTATTTGATGAGCAATATAGATACAATCTTCTACCACTATTTTAAAACACCACAGGTTGATTCTCCTCTCACACTTGACATTAGTGTAGCTACTCGGTGGAAGTAACGGGCGAACCAGGTTTTAGTCTTTAAAGCCCACAACAGAATAAAAAACTGCTTTACTAATATTGGAATGGGGATTGCTGCATTTTGTTATCATGCTGCACGTTGCATGAATATCATACGCACACTTACACAACTAAGCATTCCACCAATCTGTGTCCAAAGTTAGCAATGGTATTTGACATGCCACCTAGGCTATATCAGATGTATGACAGGTCTTTAGCTCCACTGCAATTTCTGCACATGCTACAAAATGCTTCAACTTACTTTAGGGAGACCAGACAGCGAGTGTGAAAAATCGGGATGGGGGTGGAGGGTAATAGGCGCCTATATAAGACAAAGCCCCAAATATCGGGAATGTCCCTATAAAATCAGGACATCTGGTCACCCTAACTTACTTAGTGTTCTTCAGGATATGCGGCCACTCAGCAAAACATTATATGGGATAAATAATGCACCAAAGAAAAACATTTAAGTTTCTGCAGTTATTATGAGCATATAGTGGAAACAAGCAAGCATTTAAACCATGTAATTCATGTGCTGTGCCCTTCAACATCAGATAACAGTTAATTCTGAAGTAAATGTGCCCTGTTTCCAAAATTTCACACTATGCCTGTGTCTCCAAAGCAGCTCCTCTGGAAGAAAAATATTCAAGATAGGTCCTGACTCCAGATATTAATGCATGAGAGGTGAAATCCTGGCTTCATTAAAGACAATGCCAAACTCCCAATGACTTCAACAGAGTCTGGATTTCACTCAAAAAGTGGGTTCTTAGATTTTGAATTTTAACTTTAATTATAATTTTATATTTATATTTACATTTTCATTTACAACACTTGGTAGAAAAGCACTATTTAACTAAATGTTACCAATAAAAAGCTAACACAATTCCAAGCTGCCCAAAAGTTAATATTTATTACAAGACTTTTAAACCTGGCACCATCTCTGGGACTAGATATCACTAGAACAAGGAAGGATCGCATACATAGTGAAGTATAGATCTCTACAAGCTAGCCGAGTCTTCCCCCACCCAGTTCTGCTAATGAGGACTGTGGTTTCTAAAAGGAGAGTATGCCAGCAGAGACTCTGGGTGCACAGGGTTTTCATCCAATTTCTTGTGTCCATGAGCAGCTCTTTGAGAGGATAGGGATTTAGCACTTGGGCATTCAAGTTTGCTTCAGACTAAAAGTTCAAGTGCTCACTGCAGGATCAAGTGTTGTTATGGGGTTTTTTCCCTTTCCAATTTTATGAACATAGATATGGGTCTTAAATGAACATATTTCTCTTTTTGACATACACTCATGATTTAAAAACAAAACAAATCATGTAAATGGACAATTTATATTCGAAAAGTAGCTCCAACATGAAAGTAGTAACTACTTTTCAAGAAGTGTTGCACATTGTGGTGCAATCCATATCAGCCCCATGAGCAGGCATCCCAGGCCTAAAGTAAGCTCATCTACAATACTGTAGTAATGGATTTTTTCCCATCTTTTTCTTAATTTTTCTACATAAAAAAAACAAAACGAAAATTTAAAAAAAGAAGTGAGACTACAAGTGGCTTGTAAAATCAACAGAGGCAATGAAATTTCAATTTGAAACTGCCACTCCATCCTTAATTCACATTTTGTCTAGACAATGCAGCAGAAGTGCTTCATGAACTCCTCACATTAGTAGATCCCTGAAATACTAGGGCCTAAAGAGGGAAGTTGAGGGCAACCTAACTCATGTAATTTCCTTGTTTTAACTGATGCAAGCCAAACCTTTTAGATTATTTGGACAGGTTTTGGGCGGGGGAGTGGGAGTTAAATGTAATAGTTTAACTTTTCATCTTTATATTTTAATGATTGTTTATTGTGTCCAATTTATTTAGGGTGTAATCCTGCATGAGTTACAATCCACATGAGCAGTCCATTGATGTTAATGCATGTGTATGTGGGAGCTTGCAGAATCTGGCCCTTAGTTTTCTTTTACTTTTAAAATGAACCAATAGTTACAAAACTTGCAAAGGTGGAAAGTAGTCATGAACACATGAAACAAAATCTCTTGTAGGCTACTCTTTTTGGTGTTTTTCCCTAGGATTGTAAAACAGTGGATGCATCTGGATACAACCTATGTAATATCCAACTATTGACATGTTAAAAACTTTCCTATGGACAAAACAGAATTGGAGAGTCCTCAGTCTTGTTTCTGTTCTCCATCTTTACCCTTGCCCTTCTGAAAATTCCAGTTCCATTAATGTGTGTAAATACCTAGCACACTCATTTATACATTTCCAAAAAATTACATTATTTTCCCCTCAAATTATTTGCTCTGCTTGATCAGTAGACCATGCCATCTTAAAAACTGTTACATTCTACAAAACACCGGTTTCATACTAAGGGTTTGAGATTATAAACTGTATTAGGATAGTAGTTTTAAGAGTTATCTGTAAACAGAAAATAACCACAATACTATCATGGATCTTAACTCTCAAAAGCCTAAGAGGATGCTTTGTACAATACAGGACAGTCTTGATGTACTTTGTAGAACATTGTCCAAAAGTAAGACATTTCTTAAATTAAAAAAACAAAAACAAAATTAGAAGCTTCCTTATAAATGACATCTGAAGTGTGAAGTTGTTTCTATACTAATTTTTTTAAAGAAACTACAGGGCAAAACAGTCACTTATGGAAATAACAAGTTGTGCTGTGTGGTGAGAAAGAACAAATCTTCAACTGAAAGAGCCTAAGCCACAATGAAGAAAACAATGAAGATAGTTCCTTCCTTAGAGCCAGATCTCCAAATAAATGTATTCTGCTCATCTCACAAGTCCCTGGTGGGTTATGCAACCCCCACTGCCTTCTTTCTGTAATTTACAGGGGCAACCTACTTGAACTTGGGCTTTGAATGAACTTAGATGCTGGTGGTGATTCAGAGACACTGAAGCATGCTCCTGAGAGGGGATTATGTTTTTACTGCCCCCTTACTTTCCTCACCCTCCTGATGTTTTTTTAAAAATAACGAATAATTGTTTTAAAATATCTCACGGGTTTTGCCTATTTCTAAAAACTTTAGGGAATAATTCAAAAGTATCTTGGCTCTTTTGTGCAACCTACATTTCAATACATTTATTTCCTACTATCATGCGTAGTCAGGATAAGAAGGAACATTGGTAACATTCATTTAAAAAATGAGAGAGAGAAAGAGAGAGAGAGAAAACCAGCTTGTTTAGCCTCTGTAATCTCCCAGTTTTCTTTCACAACTTCCTGAAATTACTCAACTCACACTGTTCCCTATTTCTTTAAAATAAAACAAAACAAGCGAGCCTTCCTTGTATTAGTCTGAAGTTTTCTTGTGTATTTCTCTGGAGTTTACACTATACACATAGAGGAGTCCCACTGACTCCTCGGGATCTCATCTAAAGCTACCTGTTTCTGAAGAGGTATCCATGGCCAAAAAGCTGATCCGCTTTTAGCAGAGCAAATATAGAACAATAGTGCAAACAAACAAACATGCATTGCTAAAGCACTACGAAAGAAACAGCCCATCCTTATCTGGGCAGCTGTAAATGACAAATTTCCTCCTTGTCCGCTGCTTGTGACCATCCTATGATCCCAGAACGCAAGACCACCAGGATAGGACATCAGCGCTGGCCCCTAACAAACATTAGCCGGGATCTCCTCCTGCCCTAAGCAGAAAAGTTAGCTCCCCACCATTCGCACCATCCACACTCACCACTTGCCCCCTCTCCTCAGCAAACTTTGTCCTCTCCTCCCCTAACCCCCTCCCAAAAAAAAAAAAAAAAGTTGGCAGCACAGCAAAGCGCTCAGACAGGTGTCAACCCAGGCTACTCGCAGCCCAGGAAAAGGCAAAGGGCGGCACAGGGCGAGCAGCAAGGCAATGCCAGACGAGACATGCCCTGCCACACTCAGCAGCCGCCCCCCTGGAGCGCTGCGGCTCGGCAGTACGGTACCTGCTCTGGCCGGGGCTGGCTGCAGACAGTTCTCCCAGTCCTCTCCAGCTCCATGTGCTGCGGCTCCTCCTCGCAGCAGAGCCGCGGCAGGAGGCAGCTCCGCTCTCGGTCCCTCCCCTCTCCACTCCACTTCCTCATTCCAATGCAACATGACTGCAGCCGGCCAGCTCCAGCGGGCATCTCGCTCCCGCTAAGCTGCCCCGCGCCCTGCAAAGAGATTCATTTTAAGGCGAGCCCAGCAGCCCCGAAGAGCGCAGGAGACTCGCGGAGGCTGTCAGAGGAGGGCAACACCCTCTTTTCTCACCGAGCCTCTTCTGCACTGCTGCGCCAGGACGCTGCCCAGCGGGACGGGGCTTCTCCTTGACCCACCTGTTAACCCTTCATGCGCTGCAGGATGAGCCAGCCCCCTCCTCTGGGATGCACAACACTGACTTTTTCCCCCAGGGGGTGGTTAGCCTCTGGATCTTGAACTTAAGCCTTGTAAAAGTGCCCAGATACCACGGGGATGGGTACCCAATGACCACGTGTGGTAAAATAAACGAAATTAACGCACTGTGGAAAAGCCATCCTGAAAGTTAGACATAAAAGCAACTCACCTGCCCTTGCTGTGATGATATTTTACTTGGCTAGCAAAGAAAAATGCAACCCTGGCAAATAGAATTTAGCAAGGGTATTATAAAGCGTATACAAGTGAGCGACATAGACAAAGTGGGCCAGGTTCTGATCCAGATTAACCCAGTGTGAATCTAGAATAACTCCTCTGATGTCCTTAGAATTATTCAGGAGTTACACTGACATACATCAGAAACTGACCTGCTGTACATTCTTCAAAATCTCCAATTATGTATTATTTTCAGTGACCTATAGTAATTATACAGGTGGGCTAGCACACACGACCAATTCAAATTCAGCCTCTGAGTAGTGTGGCCATAGTTGAGGTTAGAGAGGAAGGATGGTCCTTACACTAACAGCCCAATCAGTCAAACTGTAAGGACATGGGTACCGTTCAGATAAACATGCATCAAATATTTGCAGGATCAGAACTTAAATGACTTGTCCAAGGTCATGCATAAAATGTATAGCAGAGTTAGGTATTGAACCCATATCTCTTGAATTTCAATCCAGGGCCCCATTGATTCAATGGAATTACTCACACACTTAATATTAAGAGCATGCATAACTGTTTGCAGGACTGGAACCTTAGGGTACGTCTATACTTACCCGCTGGTTCGGCGGCAAGCAATCAATCTTCTGGGATCGATTTATCATGTCTTGTCTAGATGCGATAAATTGATCCCGGAAGTGCTCGCCGTCGACGCCGGTAATCCTGCTCCGCGAGAGGAGTAGGCGGAGTCGACGGGGGAGCCTGCCTGCCGCGTGTGGACCCGCGGTAAGTACCTTTAAGTTCAAACTAAGATACTTCGACTTCAGCTACGTTATTCACGTAGCTGAAGTTGCGTATCTTAGTTCGAACTGGGGGCTTAGCGTGGACCAGCCCTTAGTGTCTCTCTGCTTCAGTTCCCCATCTGTAAAATGAGGATAATACTACAACCTTTTCCCATCCCGTCTTGTCTATTTTTTTGCCCTCATCCTACAAAGACATAAGTATGTGAGTAACTTTGTATATGGGAGCTGTACCATTGACTTAAATGGAGCTACTCTCAGGAGTAAAGATAAGCGTGTGTGTAAGTGTTTACAGGATTGGGATTTTAGATTCTAATCTCTTTGGAACAAGATCTGTCTCTTACCATGTGTTTGTATAGTTCCCAGAACAATGGGCTCTTGATCTTAGCTGAGGTCTCCAGACATTACCATAATACAAATAATAAATAAATAATAATAATAAAATTGTAGCCAAGGTCCCATCCTAAGATCTAGTGTCAACCTCCTCTCTCTGCAGGAAACTTTGCACAAATGGATTGATATGGACTACACAGACTAGGACATCTGAATATTATATTTGTTATGCCTGAGAGCTTGAATTAATATGTAAACTAGATACCATTAACTTGGGTTTGAATAGGCACTGGGAGTGGCTGGGTCATTACACATATTGAATCTATTTCCTCGTGTTAAGTATCCTCACACCTTCTTGTCAACTGTCTAAAATGGGCCATCTTGATTATCACTACAAAATTTTTTTTACTCCTGCTGATAATAGCTCATCTTCATTAATTAGCCTCTTACAGTTGGTATGGCTACTTCCACCTTTTCATGTTCTCTGTATGTATATATATTTCTTACTATATGTTCCATTCTATGCATCTGATGAAGTGGGCTGTAGCTCACAAAAGCTTATGCTCAAATAAATTTGTTAGTCTCTAAAGTGCCACAAGTACTCCTGTTCTTTTTGTGGATACAGACTAACACGGCTGCTACTCTGAAACCTGTCATTATGCAAGGCATTGAATTTAGCCGTATGGAGTGGAAATCCATCAACTTCATGAAAAAAATTGTACAGAAACAGACAGACATCATCTTCCTTTCCAAATGCAAACAGATGGACATCATACCAAAAGGACTACAGGTAAAAAATCCCTTACAATCTACATCTCACACAGACTATGCTGAGAGATTGTGCACACACACTCAAATAAACTGCGAAACCACCTGATCAACATCCTATACAGCAAACAGGGAAAGATTAAGAATGAGCTCTCAAAACTGGATACTCTCATAAAAAAACAACCTTCCACACAAACTTCCTCATGGATAGACTTTACAAAAACTAGACAAGCCATTTACAATACAAACTTTGCTTCTCTACAAAGGAAAAAGACACTAAACTATCTAAACTGCTACATGCCATAAGGAGCCACAACAGTAATTCTCTTAACCCACCCAACAATATTGTTAATCTTTCCAGCTATACTCTTAGCCCGACAGAAGAGTCTGTCCTATCTCGGGGCCTCTCCTTTTGTCCCTCCAGGCCCACGAACATGATACAGTTCTGCGGTGACCTGGAATCCTACTTTCGATGTCTCCGACTCAAAGAATATTTCCAACACACCTCTGAACAACATACTAACCCACAGAATCCTTCCCACCAATACTACAAACAGAAGGATTCTGCGTGGACTCTTCCTGAAGGCCAAAACAACAGACTGGACTTCTACATTGATTGCTTCCATCAACGTGCACAGGCTGAAATTGTGGAAAATGCTGAACACGACGCCATTAACAGCCTCAGGAACAACTCTGACATCATAATCAAAAAGGCTGACAAAGGAGGTGCTGTCGTCATCATGAATAGGTTGGAATATGAACGAGAGGCTGCTAGGCAGCTCTCTAACTCCACATTCTACAGGCCATTACCCTCTGATCACACTGAGGGTTACCAAAAGAAACTGCACCATCTGCTAAAGAAACTCCTTGAAAAAGCACAGGAACAGATTTGTACAGACACATGCCTAAAACCCCGACCAGGGGTATTCTATTTGCTACCCAAGATCCATAAACCTGGAAACCCTGGATGCCCCATCATCACAGGCATTGGTACCCTAACAGGAGGATTGTCTGGCTATGTGGACTCTCTCCTCAGGCCCTACGCTACCAGCACTCCCAGCTATCTTCAAGACACCACTGACTTCCTGAGGAAACTACAATCCATCGGTGATCTTCCAGAAAACACCACCCTGGCCACTATGGATGTAGAAGCCCTCTACACCAACATTCCACACAAAGATGGACTACAAGGTATCAGGAACAGTATCCCCGATAATGTCACAGCAAACCTGTTGGCTGAACTTTGTGACTTTGTTCTCACCCACAACTATTTCACATTTGGGGACAATATATACCTTCAAGTCAGTGGCACTGCTATGGGTACCCCCATGGCCCCACAGTATGCCAACATTTTTATGGCTGACTTAGAACTACGCTTCCTTAGCTCTTGTCCCCTAACGCCCCTACTCTACTTGCGCTACATTGATGACATCTTCATCATCTGGACCCATGGAAAAGAAGCCCTTGAGGAATTCTACCATGATTTCAACAATTTCCATCCCACCATCAACCTCAGCCTAGACCAATCCACACGTTTCCTGGACACTACTGTGCTAATAAGTGATGGTCACATAGCCACCACCCTATACCAGAAACCTACTGACTGCTATACTTACCTACATGCCTCCAGCTTCCATCCAGGACACACCACACGATCCATTGTCTACAGCCAAGCTCTAAGAGACAACCGTATTTGCTCCAATCCCTCAGACAGAGACAAACACCTACAAGATCTCTATCAAGCATTCTTAAAACTACAATACCCACCTGCTGAAGTGAAAAAACAAATGGACAGAGCCAGAAGAGTACCCAGAAGTCACCTACTACAGGACAGGCCCAACAAAGAAAGTAACAGAACGCCACTAGCCGTCACCTTCAGCCCCCAACTAAAACCTCTCCAGCGCATCAAAGATATACAACCTATCCTGAAAGATGATCCCTCACTCTCACAGATCTTGGGAGACAGACCGTCCTCTTTTACAGTCAGCCCCCCAACCTGAAGCAAATACTCACCAGCAACCACACAACAAAAACACTAACCCAGGAACCTATCCTTGCAACAAAGCCCAATGCCAACTCTGACCACATATTTATTCAAATGACACCATCATAGGACCTAATCACATTAGCCCCGCCTCAGGGGCTCATTCACCTGCACATCTACTAATGTGATATATGCCATTATGTGCCAGCAATGCCCCTCTGCCATGTACATTGGCCAAACTGGACAGTCTCTACGCAAAAGAATAAATGGACACAAATCTGACATCAGGAATCATAACATTCAAAAACCAGTAGGAGAACACTTCAACCTCTCTGGTCACTCAATAACAGACTTAAAGGTGGCAATTTTGCAACAGAAAAGCGTCAAAAACAGACTCCAAGGAGAAACTGCTGAGCTTGAATTAATATGCAAACTAGATACCATTAACTTGGGTTTGAATAGAGACTGGGAGTGGCTGGGTCATTACACATATTGAATCTATTGCCCCGTGTTAAGTATCCTCACACCTTCTTGTCAACTGTCTAAAATGGGCCATCTTGATTATCACTACAAAAGTTTTTTTTCTCCTGCTGATAATAGCTCATCTTCATTAATTAGCCTCTTACGTTGGTATGGCTACTTCCACCTTTTCATGTTCTCTGTATGAATATATATTTCTTACTATTTGTTCCATTCTATGCATCTGATGAAGTGGGCTGTAGCCCACGAAAGCTTATGCTCAAATAAATTTGTTAGTCTCTAAAGTGCCACAAGTACTCCTGTTCTTTTTAAGGCCAGAAGGGACCACTGTGAAGATCTGGTCTGACCTCCTGTATAACACAAGCCATAGAACTTCCCCAAAATAATTCCTAGAGGATATCTTTAAAAAAACAATCCAAACTTGATTTAAATCTTGCCTGTGATGCAGAATCCACCATGACCCTTGGTAAGTTGTTCCAACGGGGTTAATTACCCTCAGTGTTAAAATTTTTTTGCCTTATTTCCAGTCTGAATTTGTCTAGCTTCAATTTCTAGCCACTGGATCATGTTACACTGTTATCTGCTAGATTGAAGAGCCCATCATCAAATATTTGTTCCCCATGTAGGTACTTATGACTGTAATCAAGTCACCCCTTACCCTTCTCTGTGTTAAGCTAAATTGATTGAGCTCTTTGAGCAGGGTGACCAGACAGCAAATATGAAAAATCGGGACAAGGTGGGGGGGATGGTATTAGGAGCCTATATAAGATAAAGAGCCAAAAATCAAGACTGTCCCTATAAAATCAGGACATCTGATCACCCTATCTTTGAGTCTAATCACTATAAGGCATGTTTTCTAATCCTTTAATCATTCTCATGGCTCTTCTCTGAACCCTCTCTAATTTATCAACATCCTTCTTGACATGTGGACGACAGAACTAGTCACAGTATTCCAGCAGCAGTTGCATCAGTGTCAAATACAGAGGTAAAATAACCTCTCTATTCCTACTCAAGATTCCCCTGTTTACGCATTCCAAGACTGCATTAGCCCTTTCGGCCCCAGCATTTCATTGGGAGCTCATACTCAGCTGATGATCCACGATGAATGCCAATATCATTTTCAGAGTCACTGCTTCCTAGGATAGAGTCCCCCATCCTGTAAATATGGCTACATTCTTTGTTCCTAGATGTATACATTTACCCATATTAAAATGCATATTGTTTCCTTCCAGTTAACCAAGCGATCCAGATCACACTTTATCAGTGACCTGTCCTCTTCCCCCAATTTTTGTGTCAACTGTAAACTTTATCAGTGATGATTTTCTGTTTCTTTCCAGGTCTTTGTTAAACATCTTAAATAGTGTAGGACCAAGAACCATTCCCTGAAGGAAACTAGAAACACATCAACTCAATGATAATTCCCCATTTACAGTTACATTTTGAGACCTACCAGTGAGCCAGCTTTTAATCCATTTAATGTATACCATGCTCATTTTATATCAGTCTAGATTTTTAATCAAAATATCACATGTTGCCGAGCCAAACACCTTATGGAAACTGTGACAAAGTTCCTCCTCTATCTTGGTGGGTCCTGCACTTATTGGCGGATTTTCTTGTCTCAGAGATTCACCATGTGGGTTGGGGAACAGCCCAGAGACCTGCCCCTCTGGAAGAACCCACAGTCCAGGTCAGTTGGGAGGTTTGGGGGGAACCCAGGCCCACCCTCTACTCCGGGTTCCAGCCCAGGGCCCTGTGGACTGCAGCTGTCTATAGTACCTCCTGTAACAGCTGCATGACAGCTACAACTCCCTGGGCTACTTCCCCATGGCCTCCTCCAAACACCTTCCTTATTCTCACCACAGGACCTTCCTCCTGGTGTCTGATAACGCTTGTGCTCCTCAGTCCTCCAGCAGCACACCCTCTCACTCTCAGCTCCTTGCGCCTCTTGCTCCCAGCTCCTCACACTCTCACCACAAACTGAAGTGAGCACCTTTTTAAAACCCAGGTGCCCTGATTAGCCTGCCTTAATTGATTCTAGAAGCTTCTTCTTAATTGGTTCCAGGTGTCCTAATTAGCCTGCCTGCCTTAACTGGTTCTAGCAGGTTCCTGATTACTCTAGTACAGCCCCTGCTCTGGTCACTCAGGGAACAGAAAACTACTCATCCAGTGACCAGTATATTTGCCCTCTACCAGACTCCTGTACCCCACTGGTCTGGGTCTGTCACAAAGCATAAGAAGGGAAATGTACCTGATGTATGCCATACTTTAAAAACTGTGATTTGTCACTAGAGAACAAGAAAAGTTTCAGTCTTTCCCATTATCCATCCATTTTCAGGGATTTATAAATGGGTCATACAGATTTATGAGGGGCTGGAACTTGGAGACAAATTCTCATCTCACTCAGTTACACTGGAGCACGTCAGTTTGGTTCAGTGCAACTGCATGAGTGTAAATGAAAGGAGTACTTGGCTCTGTGTGTGTCAAGAACTCACCCCTGTATTAGAAAGAAAATATGACCATGCCCTTTGATAGTGCCTTTCATGTAAGGAACCCAAAGAGCTTTACAAGCAATAATTCAGTTTCATGATATCCCAGTGAGGCGGGGAAACTTACACAGGGAGCACTTCACTCACCACAGGGGTGGAAAGTGGAAGCTGGTTAGCAGTACCCAGAGGCTCTCTGCTACAAAAAATGAGTTTCGATCTTGTGATGTAAGAGTTATGCTTTTGGAGCTCCTCTAAGTCACAGCTGCTTCATTATTTTTAAATGAAATTTTGCAGGGCAGTGGTTCATAGAGTGGACTAGTTTGTGTGTCTTGGAAGGGAAACCATATTTGCAAAAAAAAAAAATTAAAAATTAAGTGCATTTCACAACATACATGCCATGATTTCTCCGTGAAACGTTGATAAGGTGTTGTAGGGTCAGACTCCACCAACCGTACACATGTCAGAGCTATTTTACCATTTTTGAATCAGATCTTGCAAGATGCTGAGTGCCCTCTACAAGGCAGTATCAGCTGACAGCAACCCACAACTCACAGGAGATACTCAGTACTTCTCAGAGTGCCCAGGTAGCGCCTAATGCTACAATTCTTCTTCCTGCAGTGGGAATCCTGTGACTGCAGTGGGAATTTTACATAAGTAAAAACTGTCAGATCAGCGCTCTGGTTTAACGGCTCTTTAACCTATGAACAAAAGAAACATCTGTGCAATAACAAACATTATGTGGAACACATGCAGATCTAGTGATCTGCACTTCCTGGAGAATGTCCAAATAGCTATTTATCAGTGTGGAATCTGCCAACAGCTTCTCCAGCACCAAAGTTATTCCAAATTGTGGAGATCCAAAGCTCTGAGAGCAAAAGTGCACAGTATTTGTGTATATATAGAATTAAGATTGTGGAGCACAACTGATCATACTAAATGCTTAATCAGTTTTGGGGAGATTTTCAAGTGCACAATGGTAATTGGACGCCTAGCTGCCATTTGTGCTGTTGAAAATCTTCTCCTTTATCTATTATTACTGTAGTAGTATGTGGAAGGCTCAACTAGGTCAGTATCTCCATGGCCTTAGGCACTACCCAAAGCTACATTAAATGACAACTCCTACCCCAAGAGTTTATAATTTAAGGCTTCGATCCTACAAAGAGAATCACCAAGGTGCACCCCTGCACTCACCTGATTCTCTTTGCAGAATCAGGGCCTAGAAGACAAGACGTAACAGGCAGATGAAACAAACAAGTGGACAAGGGGAAAGAAGGTGGGGAAAGAAATAAAACTAAGAGGATAAAAATCTGTTCTCTTGGAATGGTAATGGAATTACTGATCTGCTACATACTAGTTGGTGTAGAGAACAAACCTATTTTGTGTTTCAGATAATCAGAGGTAAAGGCTGTTTTCATCAAGTTATTCCTGACTGACAGAAGTTTCACTATTTACATGTTTGTAATGAGTCATTGTCAACCATCCAGCAGTTTCATTGGCTGACACAACCGACAGGTAACGTAACACCTTTACAGGTGACTCAGTATGGTGATACTGACAAATAATAATGTAGGGAAGCAGTACACAGAAAAAACAACGGCTTCATGTTACATCTTATAAGAAGTAATGTGTGTAGCACATGGTTGGTATACTTAATATGCCGTAGTACAAGTATTGTACATTCTGTAAATAGGAATGAATATGAGAGGAAATATTCTTGTGCAACATTGTTAGGAGCTTTTCCCAGTGGAACTGACAGCAAGGAGAAATCTCTTCAGATCACCTCTCCCAAAGACAGAGAAGTTCTTCAAGGATGTTCCTGGCAATGAATTAGGCAGTTACAGGACTAATGCCTTTATTTCATCAATTGTTGTGGTACTTTACATCAACTGCAACCCAATTATTTAATGGCTCAGAACTTTTGAATTTACAAAAAAGAGTGTGCCCCCCTTTTATAGAGACCTGACACTTCTTCCTTATTAGCATCTCCAAAGTCCACCCTTTCCTTTCTATCCTCACAGTGAAATCTCTCATTCAGGCTCTTTTTTATCCTGACTTGACAGCAGAAGCTTCATCCCTGGCCTCCCAAAAGCACATATTGCTCCTGTTCAGTACTTACAAAACGTAGCCACTAAAGTCCTCTCCTTTTCCCATCAAATTGTTCATGTCACTCCCCTCTTTGAATCACTAGTTCCCCATCTACTATTGCATCATATTCAAACTAGTGGTCACCTCCTTCAGTCTCCCTTGCCCTACTTATTCTTCTTTATCAAGCTTCATCGCCCTTTCCACTCCTCCAGTGTTCCCACCCATGTCTACCCATTTATAAGTTTCCATATCCTCTTCCCTGCAACCCCTCTGTGCACTGACTGACCTCTCAGAACTCACACACAAGGACCCTACCCTCTCTATTTTTAAGTCCCCCGTAAAAACCTGTTTTTTTTTCGTGCTGTCTGTAGTGAATTGTTTTTAAATATTTAGGAAATCCTTTTCGATGTTTCCTTTCCCTTACCTGTGTCTACCTTAGTCTGTCAGCTCCTGAGGCAGAAACCAGCCTTTCTTGAATGTCTGGAAAGCTCCTGGCATATTGTGGGCACTACCTCAAGCAAATAGTTATAATAATAAGAGCAAGATGTGGGTGTTTTTTAACTTGTGTCAGGGCGGTATGAAAATTAGCCCTTTGCGCATGCTGTTCCTAAAATGGAGAGAGGTGAACAAGACCAATGATAGAAAGAGGGGTTATTTTAGAGATATTGCTTATTTGACCTGACACCTCAGATGAGACAATAGAAGGACCTATCCCAGAAATTCATGACAGCACACACTGGCTAAGTGAGCGTCTTATAGATCTAGTGTAACATACACATAATGGGTCAGATTTATACCAACGTACCTCAGATCAGATTTTGGCTCTGTGTCCATATGCATAAATTTTGCGATTAAATCGCAAATACAGTAAAAAATATAGTATAAAAATCCCATACATTTTATTACTGATTTGCTCACTCACTGTTTTGTATTTACTTGACCACTGTAAGTTTTTTATTATTAGGATCTTACTTTTACAAAATGCAAAAATACCATTCAGAAGATAGGAAGGGAACACAACAGTGCTGAATACGACTGAAGAAATATTTCCTTGCATTAGGGATTGCTACATTATCTGACTCATCATGACTGGTAAAGTGAAGTGGAGGTTATGTCAGGTAATGTCTAAGGAGTTAATATTTTTATAACAGCAAACTCCCCATGTTCAGTTTATACGTATTATACATATTTAGGAATTTTAGTAGGGTTAAAATATTTTTTATTTTTATTTTTTCTTTATTAAAATATATTTTAACTAGTGTGGTTAAAAATTCAAATATTATAGAAAAGGGAAGTTTGGGGTGTGCAAGAAAAGCAGGGTCAGACTAATCGGTTGTCTATGCTTATATTATTTCAATGGGTGAAATACCTTTCCTTCTAAAATTTGCCTCTAACAATTTTCATCTCAGGACCAAGCATAACCAGATACAATTTGAATCCACGATCTCTGGTCAACATTCTAAACTGTCACTGCCTACTTCCTCTAACTCACCTGTGTAATTCTTAGTCTGACCGCGCTTGCAGCCTAAACAACCTGTTGGCCAGATGACTGATCAAGAAGGCCTATCTACACTACAGTTATGATGGAGATAGGGACCCAGTTACAGTTCCATTTTGTATGGAAGGCATATTATTACTTATATTATGGTAGTGCCAAAAAGCCCCTGCCAGTATCAGGGTCCCATCATTCTAGGTTCTGTGAACACACAGAAATAGAATAATGGAATCATAGAACTAGAAGGGACCTCGAGAGGTCATCTAGTCTAGTCCCCTGCACTCATGGCAGGACTAAGTATTATCTAGACCATCCCTGACAGGGGTTTGTCCAACCTGCTCTTGAAAATCTCCAATGATGGAGATTCCACCACCTCCCCAGGCAATTTATTCCAGTGCTTAATCACCCGGACAGTTAGGAAGTTTTTCCTAATGTCCAACCTAAACCGCCCTTGCTTCAATTTAAGCCCATTGCTTCTTGTCCTATCCTCAGAGGTTAAGAAGGACAATTTTTCTCCCTCTTCCTTGTAACAACCTTTTATGTACTTGAAAACTGTTATCATGTCCACTCTCAGTCTTCTCTTCTCCAGACTAAACAAACCCAATTTTTTCAATCTCCTCTCATAGGTCATGTTTTCTAGACCTTTAATCATTTTTGTTGCTCTTCTCTGGACTTTCTCCAATTTGTCCACATCTTTCCGGATATGTAGCGCCCAGAACTGGACACAGTACTCCAGTTGAGGCCTAATCAGCGTGGAGTAGAGCGGAAGACTTACTTCTTGTGTCTTGCTTACAATCCTCCTGCTAATATATCCCAGAATTATGTTTGCTTTTTTTGCAACAGCATTACACTGTTCTTATTGAATTTCATCCTATTTACTTCAGACCATTTCTCCAGTTTGTCCAGATCATTTTGAATTTTAATCCTTTCTTCCAAACCACTTGCAACCCCTCCCAGCTTGGTATCATCCGCAGACTTTATATGTGTATTCTCTATGTCATTATCTAAATCATTGATGAAGATATTGAACAGACCCGGACCCAGAACGGATCCCTGCGGGACCCCACTCATTATGCCCTTCCAGCATGACTGTGAACCACTGATAACTACTCTCTGAGAACGATTTTCGAACCAGTTATGCACCCAGCTTATAGTAGCTCCATCTAGGTTATATTTCCCTAGTTTGTTTATGATAGACATAGTCCTAAACCCAGGGAACTTGCAATCTCTTTAGGCAATGCTGATAAGGTCCTATCTAGCAAAATGCAACTGTGTTGTATCCAGGTCAGGAGACAGCCATGATATAATCAGGTCCCCTGACCTGGTTATAATGGTAAGGTAGATAGGGAAAAATAGGCTTTTAAAATACTCAGCAAAACAGAAAACATTGTCAAGCATGTCTATGATCAGAAGACTCCAGGAGCAGCAGACAAGGAATCTACTGTTTTTGATGTTAATAAAATTCAAGGTTGTAGGACCCCATATTTCATTTCAAAGGGACAGTAACAATTACTCTGGATATATAACCATGAAGTTAGAATTTTCTCTAATGTATCGGAAATGAAAATCCCAAACCTATGGCCTACTGAAAATAGTTATGTGGCTCTGTTTGCAGGGTTCAAATGATAATCTAATTTGTGTATCAGTTTTAGTTAGTTGAGCTTAAACAGATAATGGGCTAAATTCTACTCTCTGTTACATAGATGTACATCTGGAGAAAATCTACTGGAGTTTAATCCAGATTTCCATTGATCTGATTAAGATCAGGAATGGCTTAACTAGTATAAAATACTCTAACAGACCAATCCAAAATCCACTGAAGTCAACAGAAGTCTTTATCAGCAGTTTACTAAGGGCTTGTCTACACTGGCAAGTTTTATCACCAAAAACTGCCTTTTGGCGACAAAACAGCGATAGCATATACACTGCAATGGGACTTTCGTCGAAAAAAAATGCCCAATTTTGGTGACAAAAATCTTCCACCCTTACGAGAGACTTTTGTCTTTTCCCCTCCCTTTATTGTCGACAAATAGCCAGTGTAGACACCGCGCCTTTTTTTCTCAATTTTATTGGCCTCCAGAAAGTGTCCCACAATTCCCATGCTGCTGCTCTGGTCAGCGGTTTGAACTCTGCTGCTCTGCAGCCAACCTGCCCCTCCCTCTTGCAAGCCCCGGGAATTTTAAATCTCATTTCCTGCTTGCTGGCTTTCCATGTGAGCTTCCCAGATGGCTTCCCAGGTAAGCATGGCTGGCTATCGCACCAAACATGCTCCCGCTTGGACCACCACTGAGCTGTTGGATCTGATCAGTATATGGGGAGAGGAGTCTGTTCAGTCGCAGCTGCGATTGACCCATAGGAATCGGGACATATATGGGCAAATTTCTCAAGGCTTGTGCGAAAAGGACTATGATTGGGACATGCAGCAGTGCAGAGAGAAGATAAAGGAGCTGAGGCAGGCATACCATAAGGCACGGGAGGCAAACCATCGCTCCGGTGGTGCACCTAAGACCTGCCGCTTCTATAAGGAGCTGAATTCTATCGTTGGTGGTGACCTCACTTCCATCACCGATAGCCCTGTGGATACTTCGGTGGCAGAAGAAAGAGAGGGTAACCCGGAGGCTGAAATTCTGGATGAAGAAGTGGAGCTAGAATAGGATGTGGAACTCCTAGCAGGGTCACCCGGTGGGGCAGGCAGCCAGGAACTTTTCTCCACTCCAGAAGTGCTCTGCAGGGAGCAGGAAGAAGATGAGATGCCGGGTAAGTTGCTGTGGCTTGTGTAGGGAATTGAAAAGTGGGAGGCAGGTAGTATTTTATGTGAGCTGGACATTGTCCTGTGTAGCTAATCTGCATGGCCAAGCAGGGTGTCGATGGTGTCAAAGAGAGGCTCTGGAAAGTTTCCAAGAGGTACTTGTTAATCCTAGCCGCAGATTCCAAGGGACTCAGCCTTGTTAGTTCCCCCATTGTAGGAAACTGTACCATGCCATTTAGCAATCACTATAGCTGTGACTAAAGCGCCACATACCTGATCTGCATATAGACTGGGATGAAAGCTGCAAGCATGCAGTAGTTGTGCCCTGATTTCCCTGCTCACCCACAGCAGTGAGATGTCAGCAAGCAGGTTGGCCGCCTGTGAAAAAGTGTGGGATAATTTTAGAATGAGTTCCCTGCAAAGCTGCCCTGCAAGCCGTGACTGTTTTGTCTGTACACACAACCGCCTTCCCCCCATTCCCAACACTCAACATGATTGGGGTGCTCGCAGAGCTGTGTGCCTGCCTAGAGTCAGTGAGAAAGTGATTGCTACTTTGCAAAAGGCCCTTGTTACTGAAACGTTTCAATAGTTTGCTGGAATGTAACAATCCCTCTTCTGTGCATTGTCCACAGCAGCCAAGACCTTGAAGAACACACCATGCACTCCTGCCGACTTGCTTCTGCAGAAAAGGAAGAATCCGAGACGCAGCAAAGAAGACATGTTCCAGGAGGTGCTGCAGTGCGATGAGAGACAGACCAGGGAACGCAAAGAGTGCTGGGAAGCCAATGAAGCATTTGCTAGGCAAGCGACAGAGTGGATGATAAAAGTTATGGAAGATCAGACAGAGATGCTCAAGTCTTTGATACAGCTGCAGCCTGAGCAGATCCGTGGTTGACCTCCACTGCAGCACATGCACATGTACAATTCTTTGCCAACCCCACCCCCCTCTATGCTCACACATTCCTTTTCACTTCACAGCAGTCCTGAGCTTCCCCATCACTCCACGCCCTCTCACAGCTTGAACAATGATAGCTGGAGCTACACACTGTTGTGAGGTTTTACACTTTTTAACAATAAATAAAGGCTAAGGTATTTAATGGTACAGCATTTTTATTCTGTGTTCTAAAAAAGCATATAGCAATCAATTCAATCTCGGGAACAGGCTTCTAAAGCATTTTGTTGCAGGGAGCTTGAGCCCCAAAATTGTACATGGATGCACCAGGGAAACAACTCCAAAGCAGACGTGTGTTACTGCCCCTCATTGTCAAAGTGGTCCCTCAAAGCCTCTCTGATGTTAATAGCAGCCCTCTGGGCTCCTCTGACAGTCCTAGCAGCTGGTTGTTCAAACTGTGCAGCCAAGCATTTTGCCTCAGTGCTCCACACCTGAGCAAACATTTCACCATTAGATTCAGACAGATTATGCAAAGTGCAGCATGCGGCTATGAACACGGGAATATTATCTTTGGTAAGGTGTAGCCTGCCATTTAAACACCTCCAGCAGCTTCCAAACGGCCAAAGGCACATTGGCTTCCATGCAGCATGTGCTCAGCCTGTTGTTAAAACGCTCCTTGCTGCTGTCCAGGTGCCCTGTGTAAGGTTTCATGAGCCAGGGCTGTAAGGGGTAAAATGGGTCTCCCAGAATTACTATGGGATTTTCCACATCCCCCACTGTGATTTTGTGATCTGGAAAGAAAGTCCCCGCCTGCAGCTTTCTGTACAGGCCACTGTTCCTGAAGATGTGTGTGTCATGCACCTTTCCAGACCAGCCAGCATTGATGTCCTTGAAATGCCCCCGGTGATCCACAAGTGCCTGCAACACCATGATGAAGTATCCCTTCCTATTGATGTATTCAGAGGCAAGGGTTCTGGCGCTAAAATTAGAATGTGTGTGCCATCAATCGGCCCGCCACAGTTAGGGAAACCCATCTCTGCAAAGCCATCCACTAAATTTCATGCACATTTCCCAGAGTCATGGTCCTCCACAGCAGGATGTGATTTATTGCCCTGAACACTTGGAGTAATACAGCCCAAACAGTGGACTTCCCTATTCCAAATTGATTTGCAACTGACTGGTAGCAGTCTGGATTCACCAGCTTCCACACAGAGATTGCAACACGCTTCTCTACCAAAAGGGCAGCTCTCAATCTGGTGTCCTTGCGCCGCAGGTCGGGGGCCAGCACAGCACATAGCTCCATGAAGGTTGCTTTATGCATCCTAAAGTTCTGTACCCACTGGTCATCATCCCACACCTGCATGACAATGCGATCCCACCAATCAGTGATTGTTTCCCTAGCCCAAAAGCGACGGTCTACCATATGCAGCTGCTCTGTGAGTGCACAAAGCACTGATAAGTTGCTACCATCCATATCTCAGGTGCCTGCGATTCATCCTCTGTCAGTAACTTTGCGAGTAACTGTGCTGCCATGCACAATGTTCGGACAACAGTTAGCAGCGCATAGGAGAGAAGTGCGGGATCCATCCTCTCTTACTGCAGATGCTGGTGCGCACTACAAAGACTGACAGTTGGAAAAATGGTGCGAAAGGAAAGCCAGAATGGTGCAAAAGGAAGCCAGAAACGAGTGGAGGGCTTGGACACGAAGCGGTGCATGATGGGACATTTTGCACGTCCCAGATGCGCCGCGCTCCGTTTCTGCCTTCCCACAACACCTAGCGACAGATGGTGTCCCAGGCACTATGGGATACATATCCACAGTGCATTGCTCACGCTGTCGACAGTGTTGCCCCAAATGTGAACACGATCTGTCAACAGAGGGAGCAAATGTAGACTCGTTTTGGTGACTTTGCTTTTGTCAATTTTTTCATGTCTACATTAGTTTCTGCGACAAAACTTGCCAGTGTAGAGAAGCCTCAGGGCCGGCTCCAGGCACCAGCCCATCAAACAGGTTCTTGGGGCGGCCAAGGGGAAGAGGCGGCACATCGGGCTGTTTGGCGGCGGGTCCTTCTCAGAGGGAAGCACCTGCTGCCGAATTCCCGCCGAAGAAGAAAGCAACGCGGTGGAGCTGCTGCTGGAGTGCCGCCGATCGCAATTGTGATCGCGGCTTTTTTTTTTTTTTTTTTTTTT
>NW_020664531.1:8592663-8594241 GCF_002925995.2 Terrapene triunguis | reverse complement strand
GCAAAAACCCTGGAGCCGGTCCTGAGAAGCCCTAACTTACATCAGGTAGGTTCACAGAGTACTTTGCTCAAACATTAAGGAGAGTGTTACAAAAAGATAAAGACTCGGTGACACCTACTTGAGTAGTTGTGTAGCCAAATTTTTACCATGTTACTCCTCAAACAGCAACACAGAAAAGCCCTGATAAATTGTTGCTGAAATACCAGATTTTCTAGATTACTAGATTTTCCCTTAAAACACAAAGTAGCTAAGCAATTGCAAGGGAAACAAGACAGACAAATAAAAAAAAAGTGAAAGAAAAAAGTAAAAATGATTGTGTGATCTCTTCTAAACAACACATTTTATCCAAAGTTTACGGGGGGGTGGGGAGGGGGGAAGAGAGGAGTAGTAAAAAATGTGTTGATCCAGGACTGTATCAGGTAAATGTAAATACAAACTTTAAATGTTAAAATGATCAATCTGTTATTGCATGAAAAAAATAAAATGCCAGACTGAAGTTTTAGATATACCATTTGTTAATGAAAATATGTCCTATCTGCATGATAAATTCACCTGTGTTGGGGGATTCAATTACTTTACAACATGCATACAGTAAGCTTCACCCTTGAAGCATAGATGGAATGTAACCATGTTTCTCCAAATCACTGAGGTCCCTTCCAGTCCTACATTTCTATGATTCTATGCTAAAGCCTTGGCTAAGTTTAAACAATCTTTGACATGGTGAGGACATGGTTAATTGAACTGGCTCTCACACTAAAAGACTTAAGCTTTCTCTTTCCATTCAAAGCAGCTCTGTGGTATCACTAGAAAAGGTACTGATTCTTCCTCTTAAAAAAAAAAAGTATGAGCAGTAGTTGGCATGGACTAAGGTTGTACTGGTAGATCCAGAGCTTCTGTCCTCCGTGTCTAAAAATACAAGAACGAGGAGACATTCAATGAATTTAAAGATGGTTCAAAACTGATATAAGAACACACTTTTTCATGAAATGCATAATTTAGACTGTGGTACTCGTTGCCTCAGGATGTCATTGAGGACACGAATTTAGCAAGATTCAGAAAGGGGCTGGACATTTGTATGGATATCAAAAGGATCCAGACTTATAATACTTAATGATGATAAAATTTTTGAAAGGGACATCAAACCTCATGCTTCAGGGTTTAAGAGAATCTATAAACTACCAGAGTCCAGGCGGAGACATTTTTGGGGAGCAAACATAGGTGCTGGAACTAGGGGTGCTACCGCACTACCTGGCATGAAGTGGTTTCCATCATATGCAGGGTTTACAGTTTGGTTCAATGGCTCTCAGTACCCCTACTATACAAATTGTTCCAGCACCCCTAGGAGCAGATTATCCCAATGATGCCTACTGTTGGGTTGCTTGCACCTTCCTTTGAAGCATCTGGTGCTGGCCACTGTCAGAGATGGGATACTAAACTAGATGGAACTTAAGTCTGATCCAGTCTGAAACTTCCTATCATAGAACTGTAGGACTAGAAGGGACCTAGAGAGGTCATCTAGTCCAATCCCTGGGACTCATGGCAGGACTAAGTATTATCTAGACTATCCCTGACCATAGG
>NW_020664531.1:8577199-8582663 GCF_002925995.2 Terrapene triunguis | reverse complement strand
GCTATGGCTCTGCCCCTCCTTTCATACGTTCCCAATATGGTTTATTTTCTGTTATTCCACTGTTGGGCTGCTGTCAGTTGTCAGTACTAAACAATTCTTGATATAGGTTACATCTTATAAAATGAAACTGCACACCTGATGCATACACGATAAAATCGTGTTTGATAGCTACTACCCATAGGGAAAAAAGCTCAATTTATGTAAATTGGGCCAGACCCTAAGTTGGTATAAATCAAAGTAGCTCCTTCGGACCAGTTGAGGATCTGGTCCATTAGCTCTCAAAATTTAACATACGATAGTTCACAGACATTTTAAAAAGGGAATAGAGTTATTAAAGTTACTTAAATATTTGTAAACAAAGAAGAGTTTCTGGTAACGGCCTTTATCCTGATTTTTCATGGAGAATTAGAAAAAGAAATCAGTTCAACAGGTTGACATTCAGAAGTTCCAGAATATTGCCATTTCTATCATTTAAAGGTGAACTGAAATGATTTTTTTTTAAATTACAAAATGCTGTTTAAGGTCCCAAATCATTGAACACACAAGACACATGGGCAATTTAGCATGTACGAGGAAAGCAGGAAGGGGTCCATGTAGAAGTATATATTATAAGTAAATACTTTTCCAAGTAAAATACTTGAAAAGTAGTCCATCCTTTACTTACCCTCCAAAACCTGAATTTAGGGTTCTTGCTTTCCCCTGTTACTTCATTACACCTAATGCAGTGTCAGAAGCTATCTGCAGTGTTCAGGAATTTGTGATATCATCAGCTTTTGCAGAGGAAACACAGATCTTGGATCTCAAGATCTGGCAGATAAAAAGTGTTTTAGTTCACCTTTAACATTTAGACTGCTACGCCTATACTTGTGGGTCGCCACTGATTTTATTTATATATTTTTAATAATTTTTTCAATTAATCATGAAGTGCCAAATCTTGCTTGCTTTAATAGTAATAGAGTTCAAAGTGCTTTAACAAAGGAGAGAAATAAGGCACAAAGAGGGATGAAGGGTGGGGTATTCAAAGCCATCTAAGTCACTTAGGTGTATAAGTTCCACTGAAAGCCAATGAGACTTGTGCACCACTTCGGTGGTTTTGAAAATCCCACTCAAAATAACTTCCCTGAGCTCACACAGCAGGTCAGTGAATGAGTTGGTAACAAAATGTAGGTCTCCTGACACTAAATCCAGTGCCCAAGACCACACTGCTTCCCATAAACCCTTTGCAATCTAATTCAAATCAGCGTGCTTGATTGTTCCTTGAACAGCATAGCCACCCATGGATGTACGGAAGAGTAAACTCACCCCAATCTTCATGTGCTGTGCGGGCTATCCAGATTTTGCTCTGGGTGTACAGGAATAAGTGAATGCTCGGTGTACAATACTCCCCTTGAACAAGTGGGCAGGGAGTGGATGGAGCCAAGACTGGCCAGTGCCGTTGAGTAACTGCAGGAGGAGGGGCTTATGCCAGTAGCAAATTACTAGCCCTCTGGAGTAAAGGGGAAAGGAAAGGGACAATTGTGCATCTTTGTGCAGCTCTCTGGGTAGCGCAGCAATGGGTCACCCCATAGATACAGCTTTTTGTAAAGCCCCAGTCTGGCTCACCATGGTAGCACAAGATGTAAGTCAGCACAGAATTTGCCCTGATGAGACCCATTACATGAGTCAAATGAGCAAGATTAGGCCCTAAGTAAAAATAATGGGGATCTACATTTTGTGGCCTTTCTCAGTAACTCACAATCTCCCCTGCAGAATTTGTGTGTGTCCACAACATGCTCAATATTTAGTGCCATTAACATCTCATTCTTTTTGATAACAGGGAAAATTATGCATAATATAGACATTGTTTCGCTTTTATTGTTTTGGCACAAAAAAGTGTGAAAACTGATATCCAACTTTAGCCACACATATACAAATAGTCTAAAAGGGGTTCATAAATAGCCACTTGAATCACCTTAAACTTGTATCACTTGTATCACCTTACACTAATGTGTATAGATGGTTATACAACACACAATACTCATATCTGTAATGTGCATATAACATCTATTAATCATTTATTAATCCTTTATAAACCATTTATAAATGGAACCTTAATACAAAATGTGACCTGGATTTTTTATTAATTCTTCACTGTTCTCTGTGGATGAGAAACTATAAAGCCACATTTTCAAAACAGATGCCTGATGTGTGAATATAAAATGGAGGTATACAAGCACAGCTACTTACAGACACAAAATATGCTGTTGCATGTGAAACTAGGTAATTGCATGGGCAAACAAATGTATTTGCACATTCAACAACCAGTTTAGTCTACCGCATGTTTTGCAGACATATTTGTGCCTAGCTAAGACATTTTTGGAGCCCATTTTGCACATTAGGGGTAAAATCCTGGCCCCACTGAACTCAACATGCATTTTGCTGTTCACCTATGGCTCTTAATATTTAGGAAACCAGATTACTACTTTCTCTCATTAAGCCAATTTAACATCAAGTCTGTTTGAAATAGTCTTTTCATAAATGCCTGGCAATGTTACAGTTAGAAGACAATGTGACTTCAGCAAATCTGCATGTGGAAGGCTGCTTGGACAATAATATGGTACCTTAAATCTAAAGTAATCTGAATATGGATACACTTCCAAACTCATTGCTAGTGTGACTTTTCATAGTAAAAATTGTGTTATTTAAAACATGTCTAGATATACTGAGATTGGCATAAATATCTTAGCTAGAAAGCAGTGATGATAAAAGAAAAAGCCAGTCTTGATTCTGCATTTCCATCTCGCAATAGGCAACTGACTAGCTCATCAGTGTCCATTGATAAAGATTTTACATTAGTACAAATGACAGACAGATTATAGGTCTTCCATTTTCTTTCTTTGATTATAGGGGAATGCTATTTAGTAATGAGAGAAGGGACATAACCCAAATAAACAAAGCAAAAGCAAAGCAAATCACCCAATATAAAATAACCCCATTTTTAGGAAGAGTAGAGAACGATTACAATAGACTATTTAAATTGAGATTGAGAATGGGCCATTCATGACAGAGACAAATATCCTCCAACTGCTTTTCCCAGTTTTGCAAGAATCACTTCAAAAGGGAGGATGAGAGGGGCCAGGAGTGTCTTGATTAACCGGGTGTGCAGAGTTTTTTTGAGTTTCTTTTTTCGAAAAAATACAAGACAGAGGAAATCATATCATAACCCACACGAGCCTGTGGTTTGGAAAGACGGGCGGGTGGCTTCCTGCAGCTGCAAGGAATGATGGGGAGTCAGAGAGGGCTGGGCTGTTACACAGTCCACACACACTTTTTCATAACATTTTTTGTAAATGCTGCAAGCCTGCTGTCCAAAAGCTGCCAGGAAAATAGATTGCATGGGTGCCCCCTCACTCCGCTATCAAACCGGTCCCCTCCAACCCACTAAAGAAATAAAAAAAAAAAAAAAGGACTGGTGTGTTTAAAAAAAAATGGAAGCAAGGTAAAATCGTTTTTATGCAAGCCCATGCTGGGGAATCAGGAAGGTATTCATTTTATTTTGTGTATCTAGACAGTGATTTTAATGTTATGTAAATGCAGCAGGCAATTCCTAATCTATCCAGAAACGTATGTGTCAGAGCTCTTATGTAGTACAGGTTACTGATGATAAAAAACAAGATGTGTTTTTATACGAGGAAGGCGCATGATTACCAGCTTTAGAATTCTTTTTTTTCCCCATTAGAAATTTAAAATAGGACAAGCCAGTGCAATGGAAACTGAGGGGCATCACCAGAGAAAGAGCTAGTGTCTTTTCAAAAGAGTCAAGTTTGACAAGCATTGTTTGCCTCTATCCTTGAGAGCAGAAAAGCTAGACATGGTAGCAGCTTCTCAGGCTTACTGATCAAGTAGAAAGCTTCTATTAATCCTGAGAGCACCAATGTTCCTCATTTTTTCTATAAGGGAAACTTATCTTATCTGAAGAATGTTTCCAAACACTTTGGTAACTTTTAAGGTTGTCCTGATAAGACAATCTTAAGAACAGAAGGCTCTTTTTTTTTTTTTAAGAAAGGAAGAAGTAGCTTAGATATATGGGGGTCCAAACCTCAGTCCAACTGTGGAGGGTACCATCTTTGTGTTCCCCGGTGCAACCTCAGGTTGCTCTAATTTACACCAGCTGGTATCAGCTCCCAGGGAGCCACCAGAAAGGTACTGTACCCTGGTCATGCCTCCACTCCCAGGATTCCCTCTGACACAGCCCCCTCTGCTATGGGATGGGGTGGATTGGGGGGAGCTTAGAGTGAATGGCATATAGATAGCTACAGGGGATAGTCCAGGGAAACCTCTGACTGAGAGTAGCTTTCTGGCCCTTTTGTGTCACAGAAGCCACAAAAAGAGGCCAAAGCAGGGACCAGGATCTGGCTCCTGATCTCCTGTCTAAAAGATTATTGTATAACGGTAATAATAGAAGATTTGAATAAGGGTTCAGCGATTACACTGTTCAGAAATGATTAATAATTATGAACCTGATTCTAATGTTCCTTTGAACAGAAAGAGTACAGTCATGCTGCTGCAATCAGGCCCTAATACAGAGGTGGTGCTTGTCAATGCAGTTTGGGTGAGAAGCAGGAACAGCTTTATGGAGAGAACTCAGGAACAAACTCTGCCATTCACTATGCACTTTATCATAAGTTGAGCCTTTGAAGGCAAGGATAGAGTTAGCAATTTAGAGAAATTGATTCTTCACTCTACTGCACCATTATTTATTCTTATACATTCATATTGTGGTAGCGCTTAGAGGCCAACCAGGTTGGGAACCCATTTTACCAGGCACTGTACCAATGTACAGTAAATGATTGTGAGCTCTTTGAGGCAGGGACAATCTAAAATCTTACACTTACCCTGTGTCAACATTTGCCCCTTTGCTAAGAGAGTATAAAGTACTACAACCAGTGTAAGTGAATAGGGAAGCCTAGTTTTGTTAGTGTTTTAAATCTCACTTTGCACCAATGTAAATGACAACACGAAGTGCAAGGCTACAGTAAATTGGGCCCAAAGAGTTTACACACACTGGACCAGGTTCTGAGCTCACTTACACTTGTTCTAGAACAGTGTAAATTCATCAGCTTCACTGGCGTTACTCAATTATGCCTTGTAACTGAGAGCAGAATCTTCAAGCCCCTTGCTACAGTATTCTTATTCTCGCCCACATATTCACAATTATGACTTTGAAGTTAATTTTAAAGGACTACTGTTCTATATTTTCTTAAGGTGTGCTGTTTCCTCAAACATGCCCGCCAGTAAACCTGTCTGCCAGAATGGTCATGGAAAGCAAAACCAAAAAGGGGCACAAATAGTCAAAGTAAATTTGTTCGCAAATTTTAACAAACATTTGCTGGCAATTTTTTCTACTACTCATCCAGCTCTAGTCAGGTGATGGTGGCTGTGACGTTATTGATATAATATGGGACCATATAGATCATTGTTGCAA
>NW_020664531.1:8396169-8577189 GCF_002925995.2 Terrapene triunguis | reverse complement strand
TTGGCACTCTCAGTTGGGTTCCGCCAGAACCGCATCGTCACAGTGGCTATACTCAACCCTGGGGTAACTCCATTAAGGGCTTGATTTTACTCCCGTTGAAATCAATGGCAAAACTTTCATTGGATCGAGCCCTAAATCATGAAAGACTGAAGTCAATGAAGTTACACAAAAGGATGAATTTAGTCCCAGGAGCCAGCAAGGCATGCCGAAGTCAAGCAACAGGAAATCAGGAGTCAAAAATGCAACAGGAATCAGGGTCTGGGTATCAGTAAACAGCCTTTATAAAAGCATTTTATCTTTGCTTGGCTTATTTGTTTGTAACACTTTGTCTCGTATCTCTAATCTGCTAATTATTCCTCCTCTTTAAATATGAGGAAATATTGCTGTTTATGAGAGCAGTTTCTGTCTGGGGACAAACAATTAACAGGTGTTACATGACATGGGAACGGAATCTTTACAAGCAGCAGACCTAGAATTTTAGCAGCAAAGGAGAAATAAGTGTATTTTTATGCTGCAATTTGCAGACAATATTAAATCTATAGCTGATAAGAGCCAGATTCTCATCTAGTGTGAATGAGCATGTCTCCACTGAAGTCAATGGACTACTCTGATTTACACCAGCTGGGGATCTGACCCATAATTTCTAAAGAGTATAAATCTGATTAATGGACAAAATTCTGGATTTTCCCATTTTGATAAGGGTGAGATCTCTCAATTCCCCTCCCCCATTCACTCATCACCACAATTCTTAAAAAGCCCTCTCTCCTGCACAAAGGAATGTTTGTGGCTCTCTCTCTCTCAGGTCCCTTCTTTGAAATGATCAGACTGAGGAACTCAAGATATAACTGTCAGATGCTGAGCTTGCTGCCTCTAGAGCACTCCCAGCCCTATAATTGAAGGGCCAAACCCAAATTTCCTCCATATTGCCAGACCAGCCCCAACAACAAAAATCTATCTATAACCATTTCCAAAGCAGAGATTCTGTAGTGCAGGTGGGAATTTTTTGCTAACACTTCCCCTCGTCTTCCCCACCTTGGGAGAGCAGGACACATATTGGGTAACATTCACCTCAGTGCAGAATACCCACACAAGCCCCTACGCTTCACTTATAACCTACATAAACCCTTACCCCAAAGTTTAAATGCGGTTCAAATGGTGTACTGGGCCTTCTGCATCCATTATACATTGCCCACAGTCAATTGCATGCAGGGAAGAACTCTGAAGAAGCTTATTTATGGAGAATGGGGAGTGCTGTCACACCCGAATAGCCCTAATCCCTTATTTTATGGATGAGACACAATGGCCAAGTGCAATTTTATTGATTTTGAATGGCTGACATCAGGGATGGATTTGGGACCTATGATTTAGAAGGCTAGAAATTATACTAAACAATGAAATAGTGGCTTCTATTCAATATTGAATATATATATATTTTTTAAATATCTAGCAAGTTAAGATACATTGACACCAATATGGGACAGATTTTGTCTGGTTCTTACATGGGTGCACAAACAAGGCAGAGTATGTGAAAAGAGTCAGGAACAATGGAAGCATCTGCATTCACAGGCAAGATCCTAGGCTGGTACAAATTGGCAGAGGTCCATTGGTCCAAGTCAATGGTACTATGCTGATTTACGCCTGCTGAGGATCTGGCCCATGAAGTGAAAGGTGTCTGTAGACCATGTGCTATTGTTAGAGCTAGTCTCTAAAAGGAAGTGGGGGGGACAGGACAGAAAGGATCCGATCCTCTAGTCATTTCACAGGCAAGTCTCCTTTTGAGATGGTTGTGAAACGCGGGGGGGAAATTGTAAGGAGGAAAATTTAGTAAACGTTTTCGAATTATTTTTTGCTCAAAGTTTCAAATTTCAAGTACATTTTTCGTCAAAGTTCAAAATAGTTTGACCAGCTTTTAGCTGGTTGAGTAACACAAATCATTTCAAGGTAATGTTGTAAACAATGTGAGTCAGTGTGAGAGAGAGAAAATTTGAAATTTCACCTCAAAGTGTTGAAAAATATCAAAATTTCAGAAAATTTTGACTGGCTTTATTCCCACTGAAGTCAAAGGGAGTTTTATCTGGTATATCTGGACTCAGAGGGACTATAAAATCAGTAAGGAGCTCAGAGTATTAGTGTGGTAAATGCAATGTACTGAAATAAATGGAGATTCTACTAGTTAAAATCCTGGCAAGGCTACATGTTAATAGGTCTGGAATCTGTCATTTGAAACCAGCTGTATAGTGGGGAACTTCAGCATAGCTACTTTGGCTGATGGGGAGAATGGAGTTATCAGTGATACAAGCATTCATCTAAATAATTGCATAAGAGAAAGCATTAAGAACATGGCACATGTTAAAAATGATTCCTAATTAAAATGTTATTTAATAAACAAGCTCATTTTATTACTCACAGATCTTTAAAGATATCTAATAAGTGACTGCTAAACTATAATTATAAGGGTAATAAAGCTCTCCATTCTAATTAGGGAAAATATACATTTCATGACCATTCAGTGATCCATCTTCCACCACTGCTGTCAAAGGAGGCAGCCTGCATCCATTTAGAGATGTACTATTGTTATTATGATTATGTAATATTGCTATTACAGTTTGTAACAGTAATAAAGCTTTGAAAGTAGGTTCTTATGGTAATTAATGACCTTGCAACTAGGTTAAGTGCTCTTGATTTTGCTTGGACTCTCAAAGAAACCCACTAACCTTAACTGCTGGTAAGCAAGGGCTTGATTCTGTGAGACTCTGACCCATAATTGTCATTGGGAGCTGATGGTGCCCAGCACTCTGCAGAAGACCATCAACAATATTGCAATATTTAAGGCCCCAGCTGTTCTACAGACAAATGTCTGAGTCATAGAACATTGTTAATGATTGGTAGCTAACAGGATTTCACCATAGCCAGAGGTGGTACCCAGTTGGTACCCAGTGGTACCCAGCTTGTCATTCATTCAAAATCCTGTGTCCTTTCAGTTTTCCCTATCTATGCCTGTGTAATCGGTTCCTCCACTCAACTTTCCTTCCAGCAATTTGGTTCAGTGGGACATCCCAGGTGCGTTGCACAAGGTGCTAAAGGTGAAAGAGAGGTCATAGTCCATCTACACTGGGAAACTCAACAGACTTTGGAATCATTTTCATTTTCAGCAACCCATCTGGGATTGGACTCGCTCAGCCACTGAGAATGGGGCACAGAGCTTCAGCATGGCTGGGGCAGGAGAGGCCTTTTTATAAAAATGTCTAACAAGACGTATGCAATTGCTTTACCTGAGTAACTGTAAACTAGTCTCTATGGACACTTATCTGCAGTTTTAGTGCTGTTACAAGGGTCTACTCATGTGAGTAAAGGCTGCAGGACTGGCCCTCTTGCTCTTAGAGGAACTCAAAACAGTGCATGATCCTACATACCGTGAGCTGAATCCCGCTTCCATCACACAATTATTATTTATAGTAAAGGCCTCTGCTAAGATTAGGGCCCCTTTCTGTCAGATACTGTATTGTCACGGGTGGAGCTGCTCTGTAGCAGCCCCTGTGGCCCAAGCATGGTGCTGCAAGGGCTCCACAAGTTGCAGCTGCCTGCTCAGAGGAGGCTGGCCTGTGCCGTAAGCTCAGCGTCAGTCTCCAAAGTGTTAACTAAGGATAACAAAAAACTCAGAATTTGGCCATCTGCACCTTTAAACAAACAAAGGCAAGTGCTCAGGTTGCAGCGCTGAGGGCAAAGCCCTGACCTGACCCCGGGATCTGGGCTAGCACTGAGGAAGGAGCCCTTCTCTGTCCCTCCTCACCCAGTTATGCCCCTGAGAAGATGCAGGCGCTTTCGTAACTTGTCTACTGGCTCCTGATCGGTCAGTGTGTCCTCCTGGACCTTCCAGGCATTGGGATGGCCAAGTCTTTTTGCTGCACCAGTCTGAGTGGGTTTTCCTTGAGTAATGGGTATCAGGGCATCGGCACCTGCAGCAGGGTGCAAAGAAGGCCTGACAGTCCCCACCATGTGTTCACACACAGAGAAGTGTCTCTGCCCTGAAATGTTTACAATCTAAGCACATAAGTAAACTATCCCTACTTTGTAGATAGAGAACTGAGGCACAAGGTTAAATGACTTGCCCATGGTCACAAAGAAAGAACCCAACAGAGCCACAATCTGAACATAAATCTTTTAAGTCCCAGTCCAATGCCTTAACCACAAGGTCATTTTTCCTCAGACACACGAGTCCACTGAAATCATCTGGGTTATTCCCATGGATAGGGTGAACAGGACTGGGACCTAAATGTGCTTCAATATTTATTTGTCGGTATGAAGGGCCTAATGGCAGATAACTTGAAATTCCCTTCTATGTTCTTGGTTAATTAAAAGTCTCAATGGTAAACTTTCCAAGTGGTGTATGGGAATTTAGCCACTTGACCCATTTAACCTCATTGAGATGCATGAATCTAATTCCCTGCTCAACATTTAGAAAATGACTCTCCTAACTCGTTTTTGTGTTGGTTTAATGGCTTTGGGGTTTTAGCCTGTGTGACAGGAACCCCTGACCAAATGGAATTGTTATGAGTTTTCCAGGATGGCTAATGTCAGGAAGAATTCATGTAATATTCACATTGCATTTTGATAGTTTTTTCTATTTGCCAAGTTAGCTCATAGCTACTACTGAAGAATGCGCACGAGTACCTGATCTTGTGTCTTCATACAGGGTCCCATCGGGATCAAAGGAAGTTTGCTTAGGAACAGATTTTAATTTGCCCTCCAATGGATGTGCAACAGCAGGGAGGGTATAACAAGCCTTCCGCTTCCCCCGCCACTGTGCTCCGTACAGAAGGGCCAGAGACCATCACGCCCCCTATATTTGGGACAACACAGAGTGGGACATGCACTCCTGGGGTGAAATCCTGGCCTCATTAAAGCCACGGGATATTTTACCATTGACTTAAATTTCTACAATTTCACTCCTGAGGGTACAATCCACCTCAAAGGGGGCAGGTAGAAGGTGAAGCTGTGGCTCTGCCCCATCTCAATAGGCCCCCCCGTAGCTAATGGGGCACAAAGAGAACAGCCTGCTCATCGAAAGGAGTGGTGTAGCCTGCACACTCCCTCCCTACATGCTGCAGAACAAGAAGGCAGGGTTGTGTTTCCTGAGGCAGAATCCCTCTCAGAGCTCCCCGTGGGGACACATCAGCTAGTCCTACAGACCATGAATGTTAATGGGGCATATTACAGCCTGATTTACAAGTGTTGAGGATCTTTCATTTACTTTGACTTCCATGAGGCATATGGAAGCTCAGCACTTAAATGCCAAAAATATGTTCGTTTTGTTACTAAGCACCTGATCCTGCAGTTCATGTGCATCCATGGCTTTCACTGAAGTCAGAGGGAATCAGGAGTGCACAAGGATTTAAGCATTGGATCCTAAAATGGATGAGCCATTTAATTTCCTCTTATACAGAGGTTATGGAACTATGGTGTATCTGGAATGAGTTCAGGACTTGCATGCCACATAAGAATACTTTAATCTACCAGAGAGAGAGAGAGAGAGCGAACACATAATTAGTCCCACTATCCACAGCTAAAATGGATATAAGAAGCAAGTGTTGCTATCTCTGTTGACAAATCCGGGAAAAAAAAGGAGGAAACTATGAAACTTTAAAATGCACAAGATAATTCTGAGAATTACCAGCCTCTTAACCAATATCCTCATTCCCAGTATTAGGGCTGGTCTACACTAGAAAAATATATCGATCAGCTATCTTGCTCATGGGAGTGAAAAATCCACACCGCTGAGTGACGTAGTTAGGTTACCTTAAAGTCCTCACATAGGCTTTGTCTACACTAGCACTTTTGGTGGTCAGGGGTGTGAAAAAACATCAACACACCCCTGACCGACATACATTTCATTGACAAAAACGCCGGTATGGACAGCACCATGTTAGTAGGAGATGGTCTCCCGCCAGCATAGCTACCACTTCTTGTTGGGGGTGGTTTAATTATGCCAGTGGGAGAGCTCTCTTCCGTCGGCATGGAGCAGCTACATAGGAAACCTCACAGTAGCACAGCTGCAGCGGTAAGAGCTGTGCCGCTGTAAGGTGAGTAGTGTAGACATAGCCTTTAGACAGCAGTAGATCAACAGAAGAATTCTTCCATCAACCTAGTTACCACCTCTTGGGGTGATGGATTTATTACACCAACAGGAGAACCCCTCCCATCACTGCGGTAAGTGTTTACACTGAAGCGCTACAGCAAATGCATCGCTGCAACTGTGCCACTGTTGTGTTTTAAGTGTAGACATAGCCTAAGACAGTATTAAAGAAACTACACCAAGGGTATGTCTACACTACAATTAGACATCCCCAGCTGACCCATGCCGGTGACTCAGGCTAAGGAACTGTTTAATTGTGGTGTAAACGTTTGGGCTCGGGTTGCAGACTTCATGACTGTGGCAGGGTCCCAGAGTCCAAGCTGCAGCCCTAGCCCAAACATCTACATCACAATTAAACAGCCCCTTAGCCAGAGCCCTGTTAGGCCAAGTCAGCTGGCACATAGAATCATAGAAGATTAGGATTGGAAGAGACCTCAGGAGGTCATCTAGTCCAACCCCCTGCTCAAAGCAGGACCAACACCAACTAAATCATCCCAGCCAGAGCTTTGTCAAGCCGGGTCTTAAAAACCTCTACGGATAAAGATACCAGCACCCCCCAGGTAACCCATTCCAGTGCTTTGCCACTTTCCTAGTGAAAGAGTTTTTTCTAATATCCAACCTAGACCTCCCCCACTGCAAACTGAGATCATTGCTTCTTGTTCTGTCATCTGCCATCACTGAGAACAGCCTAGCTCCATCCTCTTTGGAACCCCCCCCTCCCTTCAGGTAGTTGAAGGCTGCTATCAAATCTCCCCTCACTCTTCTCTTTTGTGGACTAAATAATCCCAGATCCCTGAGCCTCTCCTCATAAGTCATGTGACCCAGCCCCCTAATCATTTTCGTTGCCCTCCATTGGACTCTCCAATTTGTTCACCTCCTTTCTGTAGTGGGGGGGCCCAAAACTGGATGCAATACTCCAGATGTGGCCTCACTAGTGCCAAATAGAGGGCGAATAATCACTTTCCTCAATCTCCTGGCAATGCTCCTACTAATGTAGCCCAACATGCCATTAACCTTCTTGGCAACAAGGGCACACTGCTGACTCATATCCAGCTTCTCGTCCACTGTAATCCCCAGGCCCTTTTCTGCAGAACTGCTGCTTAGCTAGTTGGTCCCCAGCCTGTAGAAGTGCATGGGATTCTTCCATCCTAAGTGCAGGACTCTGCACTTGTCTTTGTTGAACCCCATCATATTTATTTTGGCCCAATCCTCCAATTTGTCTAGGTCACTCTGGACCCTATCCCTACCCTCCAGCATATCTACCTCTCCCCTCAGCTTAGTATTATCCGCGAACTAGCTGAGGGTTCAATCCATCCCATCATCCAGATCATGAAGATATTGAACAAAACCAGCCCCAGGACCGACCCTTGGGGAATTCTGCTTGATACTGGCTGCCAACTAGACATCAAGCCGTTAATCACTACCCGTTAAGCTCAATGATCTAGCCAGCTTTCTATCCACTTATAGTCCATTCATCCAATCCATACTTCTTTAACTTGCTGGCAAGAATACTTTGGGAGACTGTATCAAAAGCTTTGCTAAAGTCAAAGTATATCACATCCATCACTTTCCCCATATCCACAGAGCCAGTTATCTCATCATAGAAGGCAATCAGGTTGGTCAGGCATGACTTGCTCTTGGTGAATCCATGTTGACTGTTCCTGATCACCTTCCTTCCCTCCAAGTGCTTCAAAATGGATTCCTTGAGGACCTGCTCCATGATTTTTCGAGGGACTGAGGTGAGGCTGACTGATCTGTATAGTTCCCCAGATTCTCATTCTTCCCTTTTTTAAAGATGGGCACTATATTTGCCTTTTTCCAATCATCCAGGACCTCCCCCGATCACCACAAGTTTTCAAAGATAATGGCCAATGGCTCTGCAATCACAACAGCCCACTCCCTCAGCACCCTCACATGCATTACACCCAGCCCCATGGACTTGTGCATGTCCATCTTTTCTAAATAGTCCTTAACCTGTTCTTTCACCACTGAGGGCTGCTCATCTCCTCCCCATACTGTGCTGCCCAGTGCAGCAATCTGGGAGCTGACCTTGTCTGTGAAGACCGAGGCACAAAAAGCATTGCCAGCCACAGGTTTTTAATTGCAATGTAGACATACCCTAAAATGACATTCAGATGAGAAAACTACAGAATCGTCAGAGCCACACATTAGACTCCTTTGTTGTAAATGTTTGATGTTTGGCAGCTTTACAGTTCTTTAAATGTTTACCCTTCAAGGTCATCCACACAAGAAAGGAAGGAGAGCACTGAAGAAAAATACAATAAATACACTAGTCGCCTACATTTGGGAAAATGACTCATGATTTTGGGTGCCCTTTCAAAACCACACCCCTGTAAGGTGACTCAAGTTGCACACCCAAAAATGGAAGCACTCAAAATCCCTAGTCACTTTCAAAAATTTAGGCCATGGAACCTTATATAGAACATCCAAAAATATGGACTCGAAAA
Source organism: Terrapene triunguis (assembly GCF_002925995.2). Classification (NCBI taxonomy): domain Eukaryota; kingdom Metazoa; phylum Chordata; order Testudines; family Emydidae; genus Terrapene; species Terrapene triunguis. The sequence goes on along the minus strand of NW_020664531.1, from coordinate 8,568,588 downwards.
ATACAGAGAGCCAGAATATTCCTTTTCATGCAAATGATACTTCAGATGAAAAATACACTCCAAAAATTACTCCATAAAAAGAGTAGAGCACAGGTGCACTCCATTTCTTCCTTTGATGGGAGGATAGAATGCAATTAGTGTTCTCTGATTTTAGAAGGTTGTTTTTCATTGCTTTTTTATTCTCCTTACAAAATGGAAGAATCTAACCCACTTCCTTTAAGTTACTTCTCTTTACTGGTCCTTTTTTCTCTCTCTCTTTCTTTCATTTTTGTTTAGTACATATCATATTTTACCAGGTAAAATCACAATGAAAAATGAATATCTTATTTCCAGGACTGTCCTGGAAATCAAGTCAATTTTTTTCCCTCTCAATAGAGTTCAGTTCTCAATTATACTTCTGCAGTAGCTGTACAATAGTGGTCTAGCCAAAGATCCATGCCTACAAGGTTTAAAAGGGTCAAGAGCAGTTCTTTCATTCTGGACTCCTGGAATCCTATCATTGCAGTCAGCTGGCTTATTTTTACTGGAAATGAAATGAAATGCTGGAATACCTTGCTATCAAAATCAGGCTATTACTCTCTTCCCAGATGGGGCCCATGATTGAAGTATTGCAGAATACACATGCATTGGCAGGACAGTGCAGGGAAACCTTCATAATGTACGATCACAAAACTGGAAAATTTGTCATTTCTAACCCCCAAACCACATTAACATATATTTTACTAGACAGAGGGGTTTTCAGAATTGCTGCACCTGTAGAGTGAAATAAAATGATTTATCTAGGATTTTGCTTGGAGGAAAGTCAGGATTTTAGGTGACTTTCTATATTCACTCCCCTCTCACATCTAAGAGATGGTTTCTTCATCAAGGAGCTCAAACTGTGGGGCAGAATTATTGACATTAAATGGCATCAGAAGGTATGTGGGACATGTGAGTGGGCAAACCAGAATAGTGAAAGTTTGGGTTCAGCTGAATCTCTCTGCTCTCTTTCCCTGAAAGTAATCGACAAGAAGCAAAGGCTTTTGTGGGCTTAATAGGGTGGGAATAGGAACTTATATGAAGTTCCACTTATAAAGGTTTATGAAGGGTTAATAAGTGATTAATAGATGTTCTAAACATATTACTGATAGGAGTACTACACATGTTGTACAGGATTAGAAGCACATCACTTGAAGATGTTATAGAGTATTATAAACTATGGTTTTAATTAACCTATTGACCTGTAGGACTCTAACAATTCATTAACCATTTAATAAAACATCATCCAATCATTTATTAACCCTTTAAAAACTATTTATAAATTGAACTTTCATAAAAGTTGACCCTTAATAGTTCTGGGCCTGCAGAAATTTTTTAAATAACCAATATGGTGGTTCCATACCAGTTTCTCATCCTGTATGGTTGATGCCATCCCTGGTAACTAAATGGGTCCCTCTTTCCCAGCCAGCTGTAAGTGTGTGTTGTATTTCCTCTGTGCAGTGTAGTTGTAGCCACATCAGTCCCAGGACATTAGAGAGACAAGGTGGGTGAGATAATATCTTTTATTGGTCCAACTTCTGTTGGTGAGAGAGATACCAACAGACAGAAGTTGGTCCAATTAAAGATATTACCTCACCCACCTTGTCTCTTTACTGTATTTCCTAGCATACCAAATGCGTACGGAACTTTCAGTGCGTTTGAAAATGCAGCAGATGAGAACACTAGATCAACCTGTTTGTTTCTAAAGAGAATGACAAAAAAGCAACTCCTATGACCTTGAGAGATGTGCAGGATCAACCAGGCACTGCAATGGTTGAAACACTTCAAGGTAAGTCTACACTTCAAGCTGGGGGTGAGATTCCCAGCTTGAGGAAACATACTCATGCTAGCTCTCACTGAGCTAGGTCGCTAAAACTAGCATGTAGTTGTGGCAGTTCGAGTGGACCAGCTGCCCTGAGTATGTTCCTAGGGTCTCAGATGGGTATGTACTGGGAACAGCTAGCCCCTCCCATGGCTATGCTCTATTTTTACCACTCTAACTCAATGAGAGCTATCAAGAATATGTCTCCTTAAGCTGGGAATCACACCTCCACATAGGCAGCGGGTATAATAGGCTTAGCTTCCCCTGGCACAGCCGCCTCCACTGGTTTGCAGGTTTTTGCAGTTTGTGAGGGCTGGGAGTTGGCTGGGCTTCTGCTGGAGAAAGTTTTTGCTTATTATGCACCATGCAGGTTCCGGGGCGGCTGGGAGGCAGTATCTGTTACTCAACCTCCCAGGTTCATCAGTAATCTCTCTGGAGTCCAGAGATTACTGATGAAGCTGGGAAGCTGAGTAGCAGATACACTTGAGCTGGAGGTGAATGGGCGGTGGGTGGACCCCTCCCCCCTTCAGGGAGGCTAGACCCCTGGCTCCGAGCCCTCCCTTCACTTTCCCCCATCCCCTGGCCGGAGGAGCCCCGGGTCAGCCCGAGCCACCCCAGAACCGGCATGACACATATAAAAATCTCAGCATTCTTCGGGAAGAACTTTTGCTTTTCCTACCGGGCAGCTTGGGGTCTCGGGAGAGGGTCCAAGGTCCTGGCAGCACTTACCACAGCTCCTAGGAAGCGGCTGCCAGGTCCCTGCAGATGCATGGGCAGCCAGGGAGGCTCTGAGGAGCCGCACACTGCCCTCGCACCTGCACCCCCACAGCTCCCATTGGTCGCGGTTCCCAGCCAATAGGAGCTGCGGACCCGGCACTCAGGCAGAGGCAGTGCATGGAGCCTCCCTGCATCTAGGGGCCACAGGGATCTGGCGGCCACTTCTGGGAGCCACATGGAGCCAAGGCAGGTAGGGAGCCCGCCTTAGCCCTGGGCCCCCGCTGCGCCACCGACTGGACTTTTAACAGCCTGGTCGGTTGTGTCGACTGGAGCCACTGGGGTTTATTTTCAACTGGGCATTCTGGTTGAAAACTGGACACCTGGCAACCATCTGTGGTACTACCGGACCTGTGGAGCCTAGTGTTGAATGTAACCCTGTTTTACTGCTCTCCCTCTATCTCTCCTCATTTTTCTCCATTCATCCTTCTGTAAATAAATATTTCCCTTTCCTATATTCACTGTACTCTTCCATTGTGTGTGTGTGTGTGTGTGTGTTGTTCACTCTGGGGGGTTTGGAACAGGTGCCCCTGGGGTGGAAGGGACTTTCCCTGCTGTATTCCTGTGCACGCCTTCTCTTGGCCAGAGCTGCCTGAAAAGCGGACTCCATCTTGGCCACAAGGGCACTAAAGTTACACACACTAATGGCTAAGAAAGTTCATTGAGATCAAAATACACATACCAATCTTCTTCAGTGTGTAATTCATACTGTAGCTGGACAATGGACCATCCATACATGTATCTTCTGCTTACAAAGGACATGAGAATTATGCAAGTTTTATTTGAAAATGGAAAGAAGGCAGTCAGGTCAAAATGAGTGGAAAATGTCACATTGTCCATGATTACCAAAGGATATGCAAGAGATATGTTCTGTGAAACGCAAATAACTTACCTTGGGTAACAGGAAAAGGGAGTACATTATCTCGCACTCAGGAAACAGGAGATAAAGAAATAGATGCCAAGTAAAGATTGTAAATTGCAAGCAAATAAAACAGTTTTTCCAACTTTCACTGTTTTCTAGGGGTCACTCAGCATTTTGTCTAATATGTCAACAATTTTTTCATTCAATAGGATTAAAAGATAAATTCAACCAATTACCATATTGACCAGTTAGTAAACACATACTGTATATGTGTATTGGAATACCTACCAGATATAAACACTCCCTCTTTTATCTCCTTGAAAGCTACTTCAAGTTCTCTGGGTAGCAGACATCTTTTATTTATGTTTGCACACAGGGTGACCAGACAGCATGTGTGAAAAATCGGGACAGGGGGAGGGGGGGTAATAGGAGCCTATATAAGAAAAAGACCCCAAAATCGGGACTGTCCCTATAAAATCAGGACATCTGGTCACCCTATTTGCACAGCACCCAACCCTAATCCTGCTGGAGGCCTGTGAGCACTCATGTAATACAAACAGAATGAAAAGTCTTGTAGTTAATGCATTGACTGAGAGTCAGGATATCGGTGTCCATTTCTAGACTCTGCTCTTCTTCCGATGTCATCTTAGTCATTTGGTGCCTCAATTCCCTATCCATAAAATGGGAATGAAGGTAATTTCTTTCTCCCACCCTTTGGTCCTGTCCACACTGGGAAAATGAGTGGTGTTTTAAAGTGTGTTAACTAACACATTTAAAATTAACATGTTTTGAAATACACTTAGCACCTAGTAGGAGGTGCCTTAAAGTGTGATGGTTAGTTATGGTTAACCAGAAGCTCCATGCTTTTGTCTACACTAAGGATGAAATCCTGGCCCCCAATTGAAGTCCATGGCAGTTTTTCCATTGACTTCAGAGGAGCCAGGATTCCAAACTAGGTGTTAAAAATGTGTTAAAACAGGTTAATTAAAATGTCTGAAATGTCATTTTCCCAGTGTAGACTTAACCTGTCTGTCTCTTTGTCTATTTAGGTTGAGACCTCTTCGGGCAAGGCCTGCCTCTTCTGAAAGTTTGTACAGCCTCTGACAGGACTCCTCAATCTAGGTGTTATGCCAGTTTAAATACGAATAAATAATTAGAGCTGGTGGAAATTTTACTTCACAAACTTCCTTTGATGAATGATGTCAAAATGACAGCATTAATGAAAAATGTTTGCTTCTGTCCTCGTTTTCCATTTTCCAATGAAAAATTGAAAACAACCGAACATTTTTCAGTTTTTTGTCATAAAAATGTCAGTGATTTTTTTTAAATTACAAATTTTCATTTATTTTGAAATTCTTCATGAAAAAAACTCATTTTCTGATCAGCTTTATAAATAAATAATAATACATAAATACTAATAAATTGACATAAACTGTATCATGGGCCTAGTCAGGATGCTCCTGTCCTCCACTGGTGCTTCTCCAGCAGTATATGCACTGTAGCAAGTTACTCCTCTCTCTACACAACCAGTAAAGGGACTGTCCCAGTACTCAATCTGCCAGCTCACAAAGGAGAGTTGCTAGCACATTCACACTTTCCTCTCAGCTGCGTATTTCTTCCCCATCTTCCCCTTTCCTCCTCACTCACACCGCTGATTCTCCCCTTCCAACTTTAGCACCCCACTCTTCCCTCCACCCCACCATCTGCCACCGTTTCTGCACCACCTCCCTGCCTTCCACACCCACTATCTGCCTTGCTGGGTGTGACCCCCAGACCTGACCCATCTCTTCCCGGTACCTGCTCAGCTTCAAGAGCCTCCACTCACATATGCCTTGTCTCTGCCTCCTTTGTTTCAGCACCTCCCACTGTCCTGAACAGGAAGGAATAAAGAGCCTGGCCTAAAGCCTATATATAGTAAAGTATTCAGACTTTGGCATAATCTGGGTGGGCAGCAATTCAGCAAGTGGGAGAGATCATGCATGAGATGTCTGCATCTTCTCTCCCACAGGTGATGTGTGTGTGTTCCATTCCTCTGGGCTACAGCCACATTCAGATACTGCCTCAGAATAGTTATTGTTCTTATTGAGCGTCAGCAATTTTGTGGTGGACACTTATAAATACATCTCTATCTATTGTGCAATCGTTAAACCTGAATCAACAGACAATACTAAGCAGCTATTTAATTATGTACACACGTTTTATTATCTCCAAGGAGGAACATCTAAGTGCCACAGGCACTGTGTTACTTAAATTCCACTTCACGTTTACAGTAGATCTTAAATCTCATTTAATATGATTGTAATAATGAAATTATAATTAAACACACTAATTATATTAGCAATGATTAATTCTGGAGCTGGCTGAGGAATGCTCACACACACAGCCCACAAATCATTGGAGAAAAAAAATTGTTGGCAATTAAAATTTTTTTTTTTCAGGTTTACATCAAAAATCTGAAAATTAAAATCATCCAAAGACTGCAACATGTTTGGTTTTCAGGTTTTTCCGCCTTTAAGAATCCTCCCCAAAAATATTCAAAAAAGGATATTTCCCATGGAAAAATTTTCCTTCTAAAACTTGTTTTTGGACAGAAATGTTTTTGACAGTTTTACTTAACTCATATATAGCATTTAACAAACAGTCATGGTCAGAACCTGTTCCCATTAAAGCACATGGGATATTTGCCATTGAGTTTAATACACCAGGATCTGGTCCTGATGAATCTCACAAAACCGCTGAAAGATGTCCACTTAGGAGTACAAACCCAATTTTATAGATCAGGAAAGAGTGGTTAAGTGACATGCTCAAGGGTTCTAAGGGAGTTAGTATCACAACCTGAAATCAAATTCAAGAGCAGATGGCTACCAATCCTGTGTTCAGAGCATAACAGCACAGCCCTCTTTGAATGTAATCCTTTTAGTGACCCAGGATTAAGAATGTGAACAGAGGAACTAAGGACGATAGAGAGCATGCAGATGGCCACAGGAGTGCAAATACAATAGGTACAGATAGTACACTGCCACATTCCCTCCCTGTGCTGTGCCACAAGGACAAGGCAATAGTCAGCCTACGAAAGCTCAGCCTTTAAGGTCTATCCTTCACAATTCAAGTCAGTGGTAGTTCTGACTTCTTTGGGAACAGGCTCAAGCCCCTAAAGTTGTATCCTAGGCCTCTTGGCAGAAATTGTGATCAGCTAAACCTGATAAGATCAGTTTAGACCAGGGTGAGTCATACCAACTATGAACTAATCTCCAGGAAGCATTACCCTGACTGTACTCTTATTCTGGAAACACTTTTTTGTGAGCTACACCTCATTCTTGCCTGTAAAGGTGTTGCATAAGGGGTGGAGAAAGCTAAATTCAAGAGCAAAGTATACAGTAATTATCCAAACTAAATCAGTTATGTAGGTTAAGTTTTGGTTTGCCATTACATTATCCTCAGATTCTCCAGCCCACTAAATTCACTATATATTGCTTATGCAGTGCAAAATGAACCTAAACTGGCTCCCAGGAGGATTCCCCTCGGCAGGGGGATTCTCCACCAGCGTAAACCTGGTTGAGATAGCTCCATCAGTTCCTACACCAGCTTTGCTACCTCCTACTCTGGAGCTTTGCCTGCCAGAGAAAGAGGCACACCAGGGCAAGAAAAGTGGGATGCCACGGCAGGAAGGGAAGACAGGGGCCTGTCAGGAGGAAGAGAAGATAAGTAGGAGAGGAGAGGATGTGTTGTGTCTTTAGATCTTTACCCCAAAAAAATAATATGAAGAAACCACATGGGAACAGTTGGGTCCCAGTGAACTGTATACACAACTATGCCAGGTTTAGCTATATACATATTGAAGCTCTGGCTGGTTTCTGGCAGCTTCTATAACTTAGAACGCTAGTGGGCTCACAAACTATTTAAAGTTGTACTCTTCTATTCCTAAACATTACAGGATGGGAAGGGCAGGGGGTCATGGTGGAGTTAGATTCACTGCTGGCATAATGTCCCTGATTTGGTAAGTCTAAAAATCAGTGCTCAGCAAGGGTTCCTCCCAAATCATGGGTAGTGGTAATTTCACATAACTTGCGGTCAGTCTTGTTAAAGCCAGTGTCTGATTCTACACTTACCCTCGTGTTAATGTAGTTGCACTGGTGCAAAAGTAAAGTAGTGGTGACCCACACTCTTGGGGAGAGCAGAGTATGAGTTTTGATTTCCTACTACCTCTCCCCTGGTGCACTCATTCATACCTATGTAAAGTGAGTGCAGAGTGGGTGTGAAATACAATCATTATGATCTGGTAGTGGCTTATACTCATCTTGCACAGGTGTGAATGACTAGACCAGGGTTATGGCAGTGGAGATTCAGGGCCAGATCCTCAGCTAGTGTAAAGCAGCAGAGCTCCATTAACTCATGTAAAGTGACTTATCACGCTATTGCATTCAGACATTCACTGTAAATAGTCCTGTCCTGATCAAGTGAAATATTTTATTGAAAAAAAAAAAACCCTGCCTGAGATCCCAAATTAGAAACAAAATACTCTAGACATTACTATTTAGGGTGAAAACCTGGCCCAGTTGAATTCACTGGCAAAGTTCCCATTGATTTCAATGGAGCCATGATTTCACCTTTAGTGTTTTATATATCACTTTTCATACACAGATCATTGAGGACTTTAGAGAGGTGCAAGTCAGGCCATTTTTATTTAGGCACCTACATGTGGAGCCTCTCTTTAGGGATACGTATTACTATGCCCAGCAAAGAAGTCCACAAGGGGAATGGGGAACAAACTAGCCCCTCATCCCTAAAAATTGTTCCTTTAGGTTAGGGCTGATGCATGTTGGCAGGGCAACATGGGGAAGCTTGCCCTGCTGCTGCCTCTATTGTCTGTCATCTGGTTAGATAGAGCAGTGGCTCTCAACCTTTCCAAACCATAGCACTGACTCCGTGGGTGCTCCGGGCCCGGAGCACCCCCGGGAAAAAAAATGGTGGATGCTGACCATCCACCAGCACCCCCCTTATCAGCTCCCCCCCCCACCCTCGCAGTGCCTCCTGCCTGTGGGCAGGCCCCACAGATCAGCATCTCCCGCTCCCTCCCAGTACCTCCAGCCTGCCGCAATCAATTGTTTCATGGCATGCAGGAGACTGGGAGGAAGGGGGAGGAGCAAGGACACAGCATGCTCTGGGGTGGGGGCAAAACTGGGTGGGAAAAGGCGGGGCAGGGTGGGCCTTGGGGGAAAGGGTGGAGTGGGGGTGGGGCCTGGGGCAGAGCCGGGGGTAAAGCACCCCCCAGCACTTTGGAAAGTCAGTGCCTGTGGTCCAGACTACTGTACACCTTTCAGGAGTCTGATTTGTCTTGCATACCCCAAGTTTCAACTCACTTAAAAACCACTTGCTTTCAAAATCAGACATAAAAATACAAGTGTCACAGTACACTATTACTGAAAAATTGCTTACTTTCTCATTTTACCATGTAATTATAAATCAATTGGACTATAAATATTGTACTTACATTTCAGTGTATAGTATATAGAGCAGCATAAACAAGTAATTATATGAAATTTTAGTTTGTACTGACTTTGCTAGTGCTTTTTATGTAGCCCAGTGGTCCCCAACCTTTTTTGTCTGGCGGGTGCCAGATGACGAGCTACTGCGGACCGTGGCCGGCGGATGAGCATCCGCTGAAATGCCGCCGAGAAGCGGCAACATCAATAGGCATCGCCGCCGCCAAGCAGCGTCATCCAGAGGCGTCGCTGCTGAAATGCCACCGAAAATCGGCGGCATTTCGGCGGCGACACCTCTGGATGACGCTGCTTGTCGGCAGCATTTCGGCGGATGCTCATCCGCTGGCGAGTACGTGGGCGCACATAGATGTCCCGGAGGGCGCCATGGTGCCCGCGGGCACTGCGTTGGGGACCACCGATGTATCCTGTTGTAAATCTAGGGAAATATCTAGATGAGTTGATGTGCCTCCTGGAAAACCTCTGCACACCACCACTGATATGCATACCCCTGGCTGAGAACCACTGAGAGAGAAGACTCTAACCTGTAGGCCTATTTACACAGCATCTTTGATTTTGGAGGCATCCTGAAAGCTCCAGTGTTAATGTGGTGTTGAGAGAGACAGTCAACTATTTCTGACCTTAATGACTGAACTTAATCTCCAAGCCTGATCCTAGGCCCCATTATGTCTGCTATGATGGCACAGAGCAGTTTTAAAGGCACAAAACAGTCCTAAAGCCCTGTTGTGCATTCTCTTTGCCTAGAGGGAATACGCTAATGGTTTAAAACGGGCATAGAACCAGCGCTACATCAACACTCTGCCCCACAAAGCTGCAGTCTAGGAGATAGGTCAATGGCATGACTGTAGGAAAGCATGCGTCAGCAACTGAGACATGGGTGGCCTGACCTAGTGGCTAGAGCTAGAGCCAGGGCCACGGTCAGGGCCAGAGTCAGAAGCTGGGCAAGGGAGCAGGGCTAGGAACAAGGCAGGCACAGAAACAATCACAGCTGCACCATAAGCATTGAGCAACCAATGGGCTCAAAAGCATGCCAATCAGGCAGGTTGGCCAAGCAGGTGGCTCCGCTATAGCTCATCTGTGTTCATTATTCTGCCTGCAGACCAAGCTAGTTAGTCCCAGGCACAGCTGCAGGCCCTTGTTCCTGAGACTCAGCTGCTGAAGTGGTCCATTGACAGCCGTTGTAGCTGGGAGTAACTCAGAGCAGCCCTTACTCTCCCCAAACCAGGGGCAGGAAGACAGGGAAGCTTGCAAGTGAAGTTGCATCAGAAGTGGTAGTCAGATCCCTATGCCCTCCCATGGTGCTGCTCTCTCCCCCATATCTCCCCATAGCATGCCTGGGCAGCTGATAGGGCAGGTGGAAAGTGTGGTGGGAAGGGAACTGGGCCAAGATAGGAAGGGGAGTTGTATCTTTGCTCTCTACATAACGTTAAGAATGTGAGGAAACCACAGGGACACAACTGGGTTCCAAATGACTGTGCTAACTATAAGTATATACATAGCTAGGCCTGTATATTTATGTACACGGTTGCTCTGGCAGGGTTCTGGTGGCTTCTGCAATAGAAGACAGGGAGAACTACTAGATTCCTCCCAAACTATTTAAAGGGATACTACCCCCATTCCTATACGTCAGAGGGAGACGTGTGATTGGGGGAACAAGGCATTCGCAACTGACAGACTCCATGGTGCTGCTATCTCGGCACACAAGACATTGACATACAGCAAATTTGGCTCCTCCTGAGTCCCACTCAAGATGAAGCTACAGTCAAACAAATTCTGACCTCAGAATTTTTAGGTAGTAATAGCACATGACATAGAATTACACTATAAAAGTATGTCTCAGGGGGACATGTCAATACAGTAATACGGAGGCTGGAGTTAAGGTTTGTACATTTGAAAGTGAGCCCAAAGAAACGGATGTGTGCAATGTGGGTAGTCATACACTAGAACTGAAACACAGCTTGTCCTGGAGTGGATAAGTCCCCACATAGGATGGAGTATTAGTATGTCAGTTGTGATTGGTCTGGATATTAATGGTAGCTTAACTGTAATTTTGTTGGTTTTTAGTGACTGCATTGACAGGAGGTTTGTTTGAACAACCTTAACTATAGGGTAGCAAAATGTTTTGTTTGGAGGCCAACTATTAAAATCACATGGAAAATGTAAAAGAAAAATAGAATTGCTAGTACAGATCTTCATTAGATCTTCACTGAAGTTATGCAACTGTACAGCAGCTCAGGGTTTGGTTCCCTCCTTCTTTAAGCTGTGAAAAGGAGATCTCTGAGAACCTGCCAATCAGATTGCCTGGGAAGGCATGACCAGCAGCAGAAACACTAGCTCTGAATCTGTCTTTTCTGTTGTCTTTACTTTTGCCACTTGCATTCCCCGTGGCAGCATTCAAACTTTTCGGTTGTCCCTTTCAAATGAAAATCTGTATCCCACAAGGCCCAGCAACCAGAACCATCAAGATGTTTTCCCCCACTATTGAACTTCTGAAGGTCAATTGTAGTTTCCAAATTTGGCCTGCTAACTTTGGAGAGCATCTGATCACTTTCCAGTCAATGCTCCAGTAAGTTTCGCCATCAATGTCTAAGTAGCAAATGAGTCAGCACTTTCTTGTAAAACAGTAGTAGCACAAGAGTGCTGAGTCACAGTTTCTAATGTACACTAAGGCTCTCCCTTATCTGCACGGACAACACATTTTCTGTTTGCTTCAGCAGTGAGACTATTACTCCGAGGCTTTAAAAATGGTTTGTGGTCTCATGTCTTATTCTCAGATCAGCATTTAACTGTTTCATTTCATTACACCTGCACCTTCACCTGGGAGTTGTAATTCATGCTCTTACATGGTGACTAAAATTCATCCTGATGAAGCTAGAAAACATTCAGCCCCATGCCCTTCTCCCCTAATATCACCCACCACAACTGCTAATTCCATGGAGTAAAAGGCTTGGTGAATGATGCGGGTAGGAGTGGTGGTGAGGAGAGTCATGAAAAATGAAACCATGGTGGAGTGGGGGAGAGACAGAAGGTTTTGCTTAAAATTAATACAGAGGAAAAGGCCAAGAATAAAAGTCCCACTGATGATGGAGAGAAAAATCCAGGGTGGCAAATATATTATATATGGAAAAAATAAAGTAGGGCCAAAGAGCAGCAGATGTGTTAATTTTATATGGTGTTCAACCCTCAGGTTTTCCTGGTTCTTCTTGTAAGCTCTTCTTCATTCCTGTGGTTTTCTTGGACACAATAGTGGCACGATGGCACTACATAGTTCCCCAGAGGAAAGGATGAGTGCTGCTGTTTCTTTCTCCTCTCTCTACAGACATCCCTGTTTAAGATGAAGAAGAGTTTGGTGTTTTTCACCCTGCTCTGGGATTCCAGGATGACACAGTTTGTCTATTCAGGGCCCAGTCCTCTTCATGTTGAAATCATTGGCAAATTGCCCATTGACTGCAATGGGTGTCGAATTGGTTCCATAGCGACTCTTCAAACTACAGTGCCCGAAGAGTTCCACTTTCTGGCTGCAAAATCAGTCTCAAGAATGGAGTTCATTCCCAAATTACTGACATCAACTTTAAAGAGTTTTTCCACCAACTTTGTGGGTGAAAAGAACAAGCATGAATTTCTCTTTAGAAGTAAAAATATGCAGTCACTATCTCATCCCAGAGCATGATAAATATTGCCTACACTTTACCATTCAATAGTGCATACTGTTTTTTGGTCTCGTACGGCTCCTTTTAGTTCAGGGATTTCTTTTGTAAACCTTCCCTTAATACCCTCTAAGGAAACAGGAGCAACTGATTGTCAAATGCCACATTTCCCATTGGGAAACAACATTTTCAGCCATCTGAAAGCTCGGTGTACCACTGAACAGCAAAGCAGCACAAAGTATGGTATTTATAGTACATTTTATGTGACCAAGACATTGGCAGTTAAACCACTAGAAACCAATAAATGTCCTGGTGCCATTTAAGTTGTCAACAGGATATAGGTTGATGTAAGGGGAACACCTACATTTCTGCCTGCTCCTTTTGTATGATTAAGTATGGTCGATATTTACACTTGATTTATTAGGAATGTTTTGACTAAGGAATGCCGTAATTTCCTCCACTGCAACAATGCAACGCCCATCAAACCACTAAAAGCTGATCGAGTGTCAGCTCAATTCTCCAGAATGATGCTTCTCAGCAGAGTAACGTCTGTATTTTATGGAAAACATTCTAACATGTAACAGCTTTGTTTGTGTAGGGGGTAGCACAGGAGAAATAATTTTATTAAACAAAATCTTTATGCTGCAAATACTGGAGGTAAAAAGAGCAGTGTTGGATGGAATTCTGATTCCCCAGCCCATAAGCAAAAATGTCTTTTGAAATAAATTAATTGTGGCGCTGTAAAACTGAAGTTAGTTATTTAAAACATTTTTGGCTATTTAATACCAATCCCCTCCCCCCCCAAAAAACAAACACTCTTTCATAGATCACATCCAATTCTTAAACTACAAAGGCCAAATTCACTGTTTACACAGAGTATAGTGGGGTTAGAATAATTATTCCAAGTCAGCCAATTTATAGACAGGCCTGGATTACAGAGCTAGATTCTAATCTTGGTTACTAATTCTAATCTCATCTGGAATATAATCAAAGTGACTCACATCTCTGGATGTATGCCAACGTAATTGAAATCAGAAGGTGGACCAGTTCAGATAAAATCAGAAGAGACCCAAACTTTTAACTACAAACTGAACTGCAATTTTTTTGAACATTGCTGTCACTTATTTACAAATATTTTTCATGCACCTTTGCCTTCTATCCTGGCATGAATGGGACGAAATCAGGATTTCAGCACATTTTCAAGGCAATCTGCATAAGGAACAGGGGTAGAGAGAGACCCATGTTTATTTTTAAATGAAAGCCAAGATTCTTCTTTACAAAGTTTACATATCTGCATTCTCCCCCTGCCCCACATACACACACCAAAAAGACCAAATGATTGTTCTTCCCACATGCATCCCAATGTTTCAGTGGCTTTGAGTCCCATTTAAAGGTAATCTGCCCCTCCTTCTGGCTAGGATGGGAAGTAGTTTAAATATGGTAGGAAAGATTTTTCTAGCAGTATTTCAGGGGTGGCTGAAAAAAGGAAGTAATGGAAATCTCCCTAGGCATCATCATCTTGAGATATTTCCAGATGAAAGGTGCTTAGATAAGAGTCAGATAAACATTCCAATGGGCAGTTTAGCCAAAACAAGCCTTTGCCTCTCACTAATATTCTGTTCTAGTCATATGCTTATACTACATCTATCACTGTGAAATCTGAGCGCTTATCCTTGAGAACTTAAAAGGGAGATGGCTTGAGGGGCTTACATGTAGATGCCAGCACTTAGAGCAAGGAAAAAGTTCAGTGTCAAGTGTTTCTGTTCATCTAATCTACCCTAGAACTAACATCCCAACAAAAAGAACAAAACCAGCTCTCTGAGATTAAACACAACTTTAAAACCATTGCAGTATTCAATGAAAGATATTTAAAAAGGATAAGGGCCACCTTTTATTGTCACTTACACCATAGTACGTATGGTGCAATTGAGAGAAGAATTTGGAAGGAGGGCCTAGATTCTCTTGTCTGGCTGTGCGGAGTACAGGACTGACCAGGTGGGGAGAAAGGGCACATTTGCAGCACCCCAAACCTGGCAGCATCTGGGTGCCAATATGGTGCCTAGAGACACTTAGAGCAGCATCAAGGTGGATCTGATCTAGACCTGGCTCCCTATGGCCCCAACAAGTTGTTCCAGCAGTCAGAGAACACCTGAATGAGGAGCCAGTCTGGCCGTCCCCCCTTCCTCTAAGAAGTGCTCCCATACCAGCCAGGAGAGGGGGTGACATAGAGCTGCTATGCTAGTTCTATTCCATCCAGGGATTCCTCTTATGTAAGAGAAATCCCCAGATAACAGGTAAGATTGTTTTCTGGCTGCTTTGCAGCAGTGGAGTGAAATCCATCTGCTGGTTGGTAGGGGATAATTAATGACTGATGGCCAGGTCCTCAGCTGGTGCTAATCAGGAGAGCTTTAATGAAGCTCCATCAGTTTATACCAGCTGAGGGGCTGGTTTGTCCTGAGCATGCACCTGGCATAAATGTGTAATATATTGGGGGGTGTCTCTAACTACATTTTCTTCTTTTATCCTATGATTCACATGTGGTCTTGCCATGTGGGCTTTCTTGTATTTGTAATTTGGAAACTAGAACTAGGCATTATTATACGAGCACCAAAGCTAGATATGAATGGTCTGTTCTTTACAATTGGGTGTGCATCACTCTGCACCTAATGGGAAGGACCAAGAGAGCTGGCTGAGCTATTCATAACTTATCATTTATCCTGTTCCTGTAATTGCTTTTTGTTTGCGAATTGTTCATGAGTGGATCACAATCTTCCCCAAATTTGTTCAATATTCATAATGAAGTCATTTGTGTGGACAAATTACAACCTCCCCACGGGTTTCAAAGTGGTAGCTGTATTAGTCTGTATCAGCAAAAACAACGTGGAGTCCTTGTGGCATCTTAGAGACAAACAAATTTATATGGGCATACGCTTTCGTGGGCTAAAACCCACTTCATCAGATATATGGAATGAAAAATACAGTAAGCGGAATATATATTATAGCTTCCAACCTGAAGCAAATACTCACCAGCAACTACACACAACACAACAAAAACACTAACCCAGGAACCAATCCCTGCAACAAACCCTGTTGCCAACTCTGTCCGCATATCTATTCAAGGGACACCATCATAGGATCTAACCATATCAGCCACACCATCAGGGGCTCATTCACCTACACATCTACCAATGTGATATGTGCCAGCAATGCCCCTCTGCCATGTACATTGGCCAAACCGGACAGTCTCTATGCAAAAGAATAAATGGACACAAATCAGACATCAAGAATTGTAACATTCAAAAACCAGTAGGAGAACACTTCAAATTCCCTGGACACTCAATAACAGACTTAAAAGTGGCAATTCTTCAACAAAAAAATGTCAATAACAGACTCCAAGGAGAAACTGCAAAACTGGAATTAATTTGCAAACTGGACACCATCAAATTAGGCATGAATAAAGACTGGGAGTGGATGGGTCACTACAAAATGTAATTTTCTCTCTGCTGATACTCACACTTTGTCAACTGTTTGAAATGGGCCACCTTGATTGCATTGGCCTCGTTAGCACTACAAAAGTAATTTTCCCTCCCTTGGTATTCACCCCTTCTTGTCAACTGTTGAGAATAGGCCACTTCCACCTTAATTGAATTGGCTCGTTAGCACTGACCCCACACTTGGTAAGGCAACTCCCATCTTGTCATGTGCTATAATATATATTCTGCTTACTGTATTCTTCACTCCATGTATCTGATGAAGTGGGTTTTAGCTCACAAAAGCTGATGCCCAAATAAATTTGTTAGTCTCTAAGGTGCCACAAAGACTCCTCATTGTTTTAACCTCCCCACAGTATTTATATAGCACCTATTACTATTGCATCTGAGCGCCTCACAATCTCTAATATATTTATCTGCACAACACCTCTGCGAGGTAGGGAAGTGCTGTTATCCCCCTTTTACAGATGGGGAACTGAGGCACAGAGAGGTTAAGTGACTTGCCCAAGTCACACATGAAGTCTGTGGCAGAGTAGAGAACTGAACCCAGGTCCTGTACTGGTTTTCTAACCACTGGGCAATCTGTCTTCTGCTTTTGGAATATCTGTAAATTTAATGGTGTGATTGTTTCTGTTCCTTCATTGGAGGACCTAAGCTCTATAAACAAGAGACATGTCTGAGCAGGTCATTGGGGCTTTGATTCTTTCATGGAACAGAAAAGAAGGGAGCACTTTGTAGGGGTAGGAAGAAATAGCAGGCATGGAGAACTGTAGGACATTTTATATCTTTTCCTATCCGCTTTTTGATTATATTAAGTTACAGAAGTGGATATCTGTTTTAAAAATAGCTGGGGTCCTTCATCAGTGAGGTAGAGAGAAAGGCCAAAGCTATCTACCACACTTTACATTTACTTATTTCTTGCCACTCTGACACCAAGTACGTGCATATGCATGTACATATAGGGTACTAATAATGAAGATTGTGGCAAGATCCCTGTGTGGATAATTTCATTGCTGAGTTTAAGGACTCTGGCCAGGCAGTTTCATGGAGCTGCTGTGTATTCCTCTGTCCCCATATACATTACACTACAAAATGACATACACAGCCCTGGTCTGAATGTAGATATGGTGCTGATCTTCCTGCTAGAGATTCCCTTCTACTTTACCCACATCTATCACCTTCCCTCCTCACTGCTGCTCCTGCTGATGTTATATGAAGTTTATTTGAAAGTGCCAGTGATTTCTTTTTTAAACCTGTCTCTTCCTCCCTCCTTATGTCCGCTCTACCAAACTCACACTCTGGTATCTTCAGAGGTGGATATGCCAGCATTTCTAGCAGAAATCTGCTCATTTATACACAAATGCCCATTTTTTAAAGAAATAAACACTGTTCCCCAAACAGTCATTCAAACAAAAAAACAGTTGTCCAAATGTTTGCAGAAAAGTGAATAAAGGTTATAAACAAGGTCTGATCAAACTGCAAGACAGATTTAGTGAACATATTTTGTCACTATTTGCCTAGCCCATGATCAATTATCTTGACTGTGCATTCAAAATGCATAACTGGTTGTTTGCACTTAACAAAAACTGGTATATGCAAATTAGGCCCTCAATTACATGAAGATTTTTTTGCATAGGCCATTTTAAAACTATGCCCCACAGTAGAACTAGGTGAAACCAGAAATAGGAATGTTAAACAAATAATATATGGAGATATACCTATCTCATAGAACTGGAAGTGACCCTGAAAGCTATCCCTCCCCCTGTTAAACTATAATTGGACAAGGAACTAGACATGACTGCATCATAGTTTCTTTAAAAAAGTGTCTCATGCCTCTGGAAGGATGAGAAGAATGGTGCAGACCGCATTAAACAACATAGCATTAGTCATATCGTTCACTCTGAGCAACCCGTTTTCCAACTCCTACCTTTAGTAGTGTGTGCCTACAAGTGACAAATAGCCCTTGCTTTGATTCACAGGGAAAAAAAGTACTGAAAATAATACCAGGGGAGTCAAGTAACCCACTGCCTACATGGGCTGGGGGAGTTTGGAGTTCCAAGCACATGATTTACAAAACTGTAGATGCATATATGTAGTAACCATGCTGAGTTAGTGGGAGAGAGGCATAACTCTCCCAACACTTACTGTTGTGTCTACAAATCTGACTGTGATATGCCTTTCCTCCAGCACTTCTAGGATTCATAGATTCTGATTCATAGATTCTAGGACTGGAAGGGACCTCGAGAGGTCATCCAGTCCAGTCCCCTGCCCGCATGGCAGGACCAAATACTGTCTAGACCATCCCTGATAGACATTTATCAAACCTACTCTTAAATATCTCCAGAGATGGAGATTCCACAACCTCCCTAGGCAATTTATTCCAGTGTTTAACCACCCTGACAGTTAGGAACTTTTTCCTAATGTCCAACCTAGACCTCCCTTGCTGCAGTTTAAGCCCATTGCTTCTTGTTCTATCCTTAGAGGCTAAGGTGAACAAGTTTTCTCCCTCCTCCTTATGACACCCTTTTAGATACCTGAAAACTGCTATCATGTCCCCTCTCAGTCTTCTCTTTTCCAAACTAAACAAACCCAATTCTTTCAGCCTTCCTTCATAGGTCATGTTCTCAAGACCTTTAATCATTCTTGTTGCTCTTCTCTGGACCCTTTCCAATTTCTCCACATCTTTCTTGAAATGCGGTGCCCAGAACTGGACACAATACTCCAGCTGAGGCCTAACCAGAGCAGAGTAGAGCGGAAGAATGACTTCTCGTGTCTTGCTCACAACACACCTGTTAATACATCCCAGAATCATGTTTGCTTTTTTTGCAACAGCATCACACTGTTGACTCATATTTAGCTTGTGGTCCACTATAACCCCTAGATCCCTTTCTGCCATACTCCTTCCTAGACAGTCTCTTCCCATTCTGTATGTGTGAAACTGATTTTTTCTTCCTAAGTGGAGCACTTTGCATTTGTCTTTGTTAAACTTCATCCTGTTTAACTCAGACCATTTCTCCAATTTGTCCAGATCATTTTGAATTATGACCCTGTCCTCCAAAGCAGTTGCAATCCCTCCCAGTTTGGTATCATCCGCAAACTTAATAATCGTACTTTCTATGCCAATATCTAAGTCGTTAATGAAGATATTGAACAGAGCCGGTCCCAAAACAGACCCTTGCGGAACCCCACTCGTTATGCCTTTCCAGCAGGATTGGGAACCATTAATAACAACTCTCTGAGTACGGTTATCCAGCCAGTTATGCACCCACCTTATAGTAGCCCCATCTAAATTGTATTTGCCTAGTTTATCGATAAGAATATCATGCGAGACCGTATCAAATGCCTTACTAAAGTCTAGGTATACCACATCCACAGCTTTTCCCTTATCCACAAGACTCGTTATCCGATCGAAGAAAGCTATCAGATTGGTTTGACATGATTTGTTCTTTACAAATCCATGCTGGCTGTTCCCTATCACCTTACCACCTTCCAAGTGTTTGCAGATGATTTCCTTAATTACTTGCTCCATTATCTTCCCTGGCACAGAAGTTAAACTAACTGGTCTGTAGTTTCCTGGGTTGTTTTTATTTCCCTTTTTATAGATGGGCACTATATTTGCCCTTTTCCAGTCTTCTGGAATCTCTCCCGTCTCCCATGATTTTCCAAAGATAATAGCTAGAGGCTCAGATACCTCCTCTATTAGCTCCTTGAGTATTCTACGATGCATTTCATCAGGCCCTGGTGACTTGCAGGCATCTAACTTTTCTAAGTGATTTTTAACTTGTTCTTTTTTTATTTTATCTGCTAAACCTACCCCCTTCCCATTAGCATTCACTATGTTAGGCATTCCTTCAGATTTCTCGGTGAAGATCGAAACAAAGAAGTCATTAAGCATCTCTGCCATTTCCAAGTTTCCTGTTACTGTTTCTCCCTCTTCACTAAGCAGTGGGCCTACCCTGTCTTTGGTCTTCCTCTTGCTTCTAATGTATTGATAAAAAGTCTTCTTGTTTCCCTTTATTCCTGTAGCTAGTTTGAGCTCATTTTGTGCCTTTGCCTTTCTAATCTTGCCCCTGCATGAAGGATGCTTTTGTGGTTTAGGCCCAGGGTTGAGAAGTCAGGAGACTTACTTTCTAGTCCTATTTCTGTGGAATCTTGGGCAAGTAATTTAACCCCTGCTGGTGCAAATTAAAAAATGAGGATAATACCACCCTCCTAAAAAAGGTGCTAAAAGCCTTGATTCATTAATGTTTGTAAAGTGATTTAACATTGTTGGATTCAGGGCGGGATTTTCAAAAAGAGCTCCGTGCTGGCCTAACTCTACACTTATTGGCATTAATGACAAACTGCCTTCAGTAGGAGCACAGTTAGGCTGTAATACTGAGCCTTTTGCAAATCTCACACACAACGCATTTTCAACACCTAAGGTGTAGTGATCGGAGCCTCCGAAATGCTTTTAGTAGAAAAGAACTGCGTTTCTTTTAGCAAACTTGATGAAGTGACAGTCTCATTAAGGTTGCCAACTGTCTAATCGCACAAACCCAAACACCCTTGCCCCGCCCTACCCCACCCATTCCCCAAAGGCCATGCCCCTGTCCTGCCCCTTCTCTGAGGCCGCGCCCCCTATCACTGTAGCCCCTCCACCCTTGTTTGCTCGCTCTCCCCCCACCCTCACTCACTTTCACTGGGATGGGGCAGGGGTTGGGGTGCGGGCTCTGCGCTGGGGGGTGAGGCTGAGGAGTTCAGAGTGTGAGAGGGGGCTCCTGGCTGAGCCTGAGGCAGGGGGTTGGAGTGTGGGAGGGGGCTCAGGGCTGGGGCAGGAGGTTTGGGGTGCAGGCTCTGGGATGGAGTTTGGCTGTAGGAGTGGGCTAGGGCAGGGGGTTGGGGTGCAGGAGGGGATTTGGGGTATGGGCTCTGGGAGGGAGTTTGGGTGTGGGAGGGGGCTCAGGGCTGGGGCAGAGGGGCGGGAGGGGGTTTGGGGTATAGGCTCCGGCCAGGCAGCGCTTACCTCGAATGGCTCCTGGAAGCGGCGGCATGTCCAGCAGTGGCTCCTAGGCTCAGCTCTGCGCACTGCCCCTGCCCACAGGCACCACCCCCATAGCTCCCATTGGCCATTGTTCCCTGTTCCCAGCCAATGGGAGCTGCGGAGTCGACGCTCGGGGCGGGGGCAGCGCACGGACACCCCCTGGCTCCCCCTTCTCCTAGGGGCCACAGGTACATGCTGGCCGCTTCCAGGAGCGGCGCAGAGCCAGGGCTGGCAGGGAGCCTGCCTTAGCCCCGTTGCACCGCCGAACTTTTAGTGACCTAAAATCTCCTGGATTGGTTTCAGTAGCCTCCAGGAGATGAAGCCCAATTCCGTGAGACTCCCAGCTAAACCAGGAGGTTGGCAACCCTATCTAGGAGGTTTGGGGACATAACATAAAAACTTTGGCCAAAATACTACAGCAGCAACTGTGAAATTGCTTCTAGCATCAGAGCAACCAAATAGTTTTCCAAATGCAATACTGTACCTCTGTGATTTATTTTTGAAATTCCTATGAGAATTAAGAGGACAGCACCCAAAGCTGGGGGCTACAATAAATTGCATGTTATAACATATTAAGTGGTAATCCAAACTGCAGAAAATGTGTATGTAGGAGAAGGAAAACCTATTTCCTGGCTGAGAACCTATAGCAGGGATCAGAATTTAAA
Source organism: Terrapene triunguis (assembly GCF_002925995.2). Classification (NCBI taxonomy): domain Eukaryota; kingdom Metazoa; phylum Chordata; order Testudines; family Emydidae; genus Terrapene; species Terrapene triunguis. The sequence continues at coordinate 8,546,785 of NW_020664531.1, read as the reverse complement.
GGATGTGTATGTATGTCTTACTGTGGCTTCCTCTATTTTAACTGAGTTTTGACTGGTGTCTTAGAACCAAGCCCTTACTGACCAGGTAGAGTTAAATTCACTATCAAACATGCCGTGAGATATAGCTTAGCTGCAGTGATCTGCTTTTGTCTGAGATGCAATGTGGTTTATGATGGAAGCTGCACTTAGGGAAACAAAACCACAAAAGGCTAGAATACACGAATAGGAATATCATCAGGCACCTAATCAAGCTTGACACAATTGTCAATTTAGGCAGTGCCTTGCCAAATTGCAACCCTTCAAGGCCCCTTCCCCCTCCACACCATTTCTCCAAGGTTTGAACACAATCTACTTGAATTTTTACTCTCAAGCTACCACTCAAATTCTGTCTTCGGTATCTAACTAGAAGCTGCATAACAGCAGCAAATTGTTAGGTCTCAATCCTTTGTTGATCATGCAGAAGGTCCTGCCTGCATGAAACCATATCTAGTTTATTTAATTCTCTATCTTTGTGGCATTATTTTAGCCTAGTATATTAGACTATTTCTTTGATTTAAAATTTATGTTGATTAAAGTACACTGCTGAAATTGGCCTGAAAATTTAACCAACCCAGACACGATAGGTAAAATATTCAAAAGCATTCACTCCTAAGTGATTTAAGAGAATACTTCCCATTTTCAAACAACTTAAGCATTTAGAAGCTTAATTCCCTTGACTTTCAATGAAGCTTAGGCTCCTAAGTGACATATGAAAACAGGACCTAGACTCCTAAATCACTTAGGTTCATTTGAAAATTGTTCCCAATATCTACTTGTCCAACTTTTGTCATAGATAGAATTATAATGAAAATATAAACATATTTTACTCACCCATCAGAAAAGAGAGCCTGGGTGAATGGAATTTTGCAAGGCTGGACTAGAAGTATTTTGCAGGCTATTGAGCATATAGTGGTTTTGTGAGCTGATGAACAAACATACATGGGACTGAAAGCTCTTCTTGTGGTCATTTGTGTTTTGCTGCAACTGAATTTGTTTGACAAACTGAATGTTCTGCATCTAACTTACCTGAAAAAGATAGCTCAAGGATCTAACCATCAGGTGTGTAATTTCTTCACTCCCTGAACCACAGGGTCAACTCCCAGTCCAATTGGCTCAGTTGTTGTTGCTATCATGGATCAATTGATTATTGTGTAGTTTACAGTGTGATGGTCTTTAGGATGAGACTATATAAATCAAGGCCCCCTTAGCTCTGTGTGGCCAAGCGTCCAAGAATTTCAACCTTTTCCCAGGACCAGACACTCCTTTGGCAGTTTAATGAATCTGGTTCAATATCGTTCTCCATTCTCCCTTATGCCAGCTTCAGCCTCATAATCTCCTCTCATAACTTTCATTTCTGGCTAATCTTCCCCATCTCTCTTCTCTCCCTTTCGCGATATCCTTCTCTGTCCCTTGTGCCGCTCCAAGCTCTCCTTCCAATGGACGAAATCCTGGCCCATGTTACCTTCTCCAATACCTCCTCTCAGGTAGTCATTTATCCAAAACAAGTAGGAAGTTTGCAGAAAGTTACTTACAAAACTGGGGGAGGGGGGGCTGCATCACATTTTGTGCTGAGCCCCTCTGACCTGTGGAATTCCCCCTCTGAATGGGTTTCCTGGAGCAGCTGTGTGGCAGGTGAAAGACTGTCAGCATGGTATCACTGCCCTTGTGCAGACAAGGTTGTGGAGGAAAGGAGCAGGGAGTTCCAAGCAGATAACCTTAGCCTTAATGGATCACAGAGAAATTAGGGGATCCATGCTTTTAAAACAAAAACCACTGCCTTGTTCGTCAGTGATTGGGCGGGGAGGGGAGCACACCAAGGTTACTTCCCATGGTGGCCTTACTGAGATTCCTGTCCCTTCCCCAGAGTTTTCCAGGTACCAGTAGGGGAACGATCTGGTCCTTTGTTCTCTAACCTGCTTAGTACTGTCTCCACTCCGCCTCCCCTTCCCTCTGTCTGGCACTTTGTCAAGTAGAAGTGATTGAGATTTATCAAAAGAATTTTTTTCCTATGGAAAATATTTGTATTGGTCAAAATTTTCTGGTTTTTCAATGAAAAATAGAAATAAAAAAAAATTCAGCAAACATTTTCAGCTAAAACCAAAAACGTTTTTCAAAACTGAACATATTTTGAGTTCAGTTTTTCATTCAAAAACCAAAACTTGAATGTATTTAGCACTGTTAGGAGAAGTAGTTTATTGAGATCCAGATCCTTCAAAATCTTATGTACATGCCTAAGTTTACTATGATGAGTAGTCTAATTGAAATCAATGGGACAACTCATGGGAGTGAAGTTAAACACATGCCTAAGTATTTGTAGGCTTGGGGCCTAAGGCTGTAAGCTCTTCAGAGTAGGGACTGTCTTTTTGTTCTGCATTTGTAGAGCACCCAGCACAATGGAGTCCTGGTCCATGACTGGTGCTTCTAGGCACTACAGCAATATAAATAACACTCATAGAAAACTCCAGTGAAACAAGAGATTTCACAGCTAATCACTACATCTAAGGTTTAGAAAGAGGAAATCCAACACAATTCAAAGGGTCTTACATATAATAAAGCAAACAAAGAAGTTAGAAGCTTGACAGCTTAAACATGCAAAACAGAAGTGAGAGACCTATTTCCGTGAAAGGAAGTTTTGGGAATCATATTTCCAAAGTTGTTGAAAAAAAAGTTTTATAATTTTGAAAGAACATTTTAAAAGTAACTTTTAAGTTAGTAAGTAACTGTTACATTAACCCACATTTTTAATAAATGCAGGGTACTCACCTTATAACAGTTTTGAAGATTTCCATAGCCAGTGCTTTCTAAAGGGAAAGTGAATTCTTTGGGCTTGATTTACCCTTGCATTTACACCTGGGCAAAGGGAAGTGCAAAGTGGGTGAAAATGCTCCCAAATCAGGATTCACATTGCACAGGTGTAAATGATGGCACAATTTGCAAGGCAGTGGGGAATCCGGGCCTTGCAATTCTATCAGACAGGGCCTGTGCTGGAAGTATTTTTTAAAATGATTGCCCACACTGAGAGAGAACTATAGCATATTAGTAAATATGCCTAGCCTAGTTTTAAATGTCCCAAATGATAGGGACTTAAACCACTTCTCTTGAAAGACTACTTCTTTAGCCACTGATTGCCAGAAGCTGGGAATGGGCAACAGGGGACTGATCACTTGATGATTAGCTGTTCCGTTCATTCCTCCTGAAGCACATTGGCCACTGTCAGAAGACAAGATACTGGGCTAAGTGGACCACTGGTCTGACCCAATATGGCTGTTCTGATGTTCTTAAATCTGATGTACCATCATTGTTTAAGCCAATGGGAGCTTTGAGTGTGCATCAGCTCATAGAACTGGGTAGTTGATGATGTTATCTGTAATTCCCAGATTTCTGTTTTTTTCCTGTACAGTATTACTCAGATTAAATCAGTTTTTCTTTACTTTAGATCTTAGAATTGGTAAAAAAAAAAAAAAAAAAAAAAACTTTTTCTTTTTTTTTTTTTTGCAAAAAAATCATCCTTTTTGATTGAAATTAAAAATTTTTGATTCATTATTTCATCAAAATATTGAAATTTGGAAAATTTCAGCTATCTTGACATGGTATCAAGCTTCCTATTTTCTTTTGCTTTTGGCTTTAAAAGGCAATAAAAAGAGCTAAAATCAGAGTTTACCTGGGGTAATTCTCCAGACAAGGAAATAATGGAAATTCAAAAATAAGCAATGGGACTGGGCAGAGGCAGAAATCTCAGCGCTTGTATAAACCAAATTAGGACTAACTACTTTTTGGACCTTCCTGGTAGCTTTTCACATCTCCTGCTTTCACATTCTATAATAGATTAAGGAGAAGACTTCCTCAGAAATTTTAAACATTTTAAAGACCCTGAGTCAGCACAGCACTTAAGCATGAATCGAAATCTAAGTCCCATGGACTTCAGTGGGACTATTCACATGCTTAAAGTTAAGCACATCCTTAAGTACCTTGCTGAATCGGGGCCTAAACTAGTATTGCCACTTTGGAAAAGATGTGTCCTGTTGTGGCCTCTGGTATTCTTCTATGCTTCTGCGGTTAGTATTTTCAAATGCTTCTGAATGTTTTTCCCAGGTCAACAGAGTTGAACTGGAATAGATTGATAGTAAAGGATCTATTAAAACATCTTTGGGAAAAGCTCTACAGTTCAAAGAATCCATGGTCTCAGTTAATCTTTATAGGCATTTAAATGCTGTTGCTGGAAGGCCAGGTTTGGAGGGGTGGGGGAGAGACTACAGCCTTCTCTTTTACATTTCATGGATCTTTAACCCTTATTTAAAGAAAATTTTGGATTTTGGACCAAATAACTGTGCTTGTAATTATATCAAATAGTTAAAAAAGCGCTAGTTAATGATGTTCAACATAAGTAATCATGTTAAATAGTGAAATTTAATTTCTTAAAAACTTAAATCCTCATATCTTTTGGAATGCATTGTACTGTAGGATGTCTGAGTAAATTAAATTCTCCCCTGCACACTAAAGCATCAATTTCCTTATGGTAATTATCTGCTAGATTGGATCTGTCAGTAGCAGGGAAGCATGCCTGACATTATACCCTCTTTACAAAAAATGATTACAAAAAATTAAGACGAATGAGTAAAATTAAGGCTGCGGCTGGTAAGTCTATATAAAGCTCTCATAGATCACTTTACATAAGATACCATTGTACTGGATACTAAGCTTTTAATGACTAGTCGCATAATGAGGTGAAGTCCATTAAAGAACGGCCAAGGTAACCGATCACAGAGATAAGGGCTAAAAAATGATTTTCAGCCAACTAGAAGCAATTTATTATACACAAAAAACACAGCTCTAACTGAAATGTCTGGATGGATGAGGAACTTTTGAAAGTTGACAGGATTTTCTTCCTGGGAAAGTTTTACAAATATGATGGGCGCTCATCTCTGTCACATTTGATTTTTTTTTCTTTGCAATTCAGTGCTCTAGAAATGGTTCATATAAGGCTGAGCTGTAGCACTGGATTTCATTAGCCCACTTAAAAGATAAATTAGAACTAGGCATGGCTGATATAATGGAAACTCATTGCTCGCCGCCCACAACCAGAGTCTGTATGGAAGCAAGCTAATTGTTGCAAGTCAATCGCTATTGAATAGTGCCTAGTGCTTGAAGCTGCTTTAGGAAAACAGTTCAGATCAGAATCTGTGGGCATGTCTACATTGCAATAAAACACCTGCGGCTGGCCCATGTAAGTGGGCTTGGGCTGCAGGAAGCTAAAATTGCAGTGTAGACGTTCAGCCTCAGGCTGGAGCCTGGGTTCTGGGACCTGAAACGAGGCTCCAGCCCAGCCCACACCCAGAAGGTTTACACCACAGTTTTACAGCCCTGCATCCTGTGCCCCACAAGCCCAATTCAACTGACATGGTCCAGCTACCGGTGTTTATTGCAGTGTAGACATACTCTGTGAGACAAAACCAGCTTTGGGGGTTTGCAAAGTAGTAGGGCAGGTAAGTTATTGCCGCAGAGGCCCTGATTCTGCAAACACAAACACATGCGCAACTTTTCTCACGTATAGTCACTTTGATTGCACGTGAGTAAAGGTAAGCACATGCTTAAATGTTTGCAGGATTGGGGTCATGTACATATTCTACAGTTCTGAGGAAGAATAGTTCTGAGACATAAAGTTTGGACCTGGCCCTGATTCAAACATTCCCTTAGTCCAGAGTTGGAGTTGGGGGTGATTTTTGGATCCAAGATATTGATTTGGCCATTAGAGAGTTAAGGCCTGATCCAAAGTCCACTGATGTCAGTGGATGTCTTTTCGCTGACTTTTTATGAGCTTTGGATCAGGCCCTCAGTGGTCAGCTGCAATTTGGATAAAACGTTCCCTATAACTAGGGTTATTCCTATCTAGAATTTGGCTTTGGATCATGTCTAGGGCTCAGAAAAACTTGACTGAGAATTTTATCAATGTTCTCATTAAGCACTTAAAAACAAATAAGTGGAAGTTGCCTGTTTCTCATGAATGTATGTGACCCACAGTTATTTCAATCATTTCTCTTTTATTCTCAAATCATTTTAAGGACAAGTATGTTAGGTTTACTGTCTGCTGACTGTATAATTGTTTCGGCTGTGTAAGTACTAGTGTATTTACCGTGTCAAACTGTTTGTGGCTAATACAATTATATGCTTTTTCACTGATATCTGATCTGCTAATTAGCTGGAAAAACATTTTGATTAGGGTGACTGCTTACCCAAATTATTTAATTGTCCACAAGCAAGGTTGTCAGCAAAAAATATGAAAATGAGCCCAGGAAATGCAGTAAAATTCCACTAACAGCTCTTCAAGTTAAGATTGAACATAGAAATAGGAAATGCAATGTGGAGAATAAGGACAAGAAACTAGCTTTGTGTTGCTCTGAAATTAATTTTAATAAAATAATGTCACTTAGCTTTTATTTAGCCCTTTTTATCCCACAGGTCAAAGTAGTTTGCAAAGGAAGGTATCATTAGCCCCATTATGTAGATGGGAAAACTGAGTCAGAGAAAGAGATACAACAACTTGCTCAAAATGGATGACAACCGGGACCACATCATTGATTTAAAAAAAAGGAACTTGATTTTAAAAAAGATGGCCGAGATCTGGCACTAACAGCAGGTGTACAATAAAATCCACTGTCAAAGAAGAACTGTTTAGGATTCTTTACTGATACACAGCCATTGAACAATTAGCAGCTGTCCAACATTACAAAAAAATTCTACAGCACAAAAACAGTGTTAGCTATGTGTAGGTCTACATTGCAATTAAATACCTTTGGCTAGCCTGGGTCAGCTAACTCAGGCCTGCAGGGCTCAGGCTGCAGGGCTATAAAATTTCAGTGTACATGTTCAAGCTCAGGCTGAAGCCCAAGATCTGGAACCCCATGAGGGGGGAAGGTCCCAAAGTCTAGGCTCCAGCCCGAGCCCTGAGAGCTCAAGTCAGCTGACATGGGCCAGCTGTAGACATTCAATTGCATTGTAGACAAACGCATAGTGTACGAACCTTGTCAGAAAGATGCTTCTTATGCTCATTACCAAAGCTAGCAAAGGACATGCCACCTCACACAGTGATCTTGTCAGATCTCATAAACTAAGCAGTCAGGCCCACTCACTACTTAGATGGGAGACCTCCAATAAAAATCCAGGGCAACACAGGAAGGGATCATTCAGTTGGTGGTGATCTTTAAGTCAGTACAGAGCCAATGCCCAATTCTGCTCTTGAAGCAAGGTGCTGTTTTTCAGATGAGACATAAAGCTGAGGTCCTGACCTCTATTCCTCTTTAAATGTCATATGACAATTTGTGTAAGAGAAGGGGTTTTTGTTAGCCACGGTGCCCTGGCCTTAATTCCAGTGCAGACAATTATATTTTCCCAACCTCAAATTACTCTGCAGTTTGTTGGATACACTATTCTGCTTCATCCATTTCCTCTCCTAATACGTTATTCCCATCTCTGTATACTTTGCACAGAGCCCCGTGGAGCTGGTGGTGAGGAGCTGTGCAGTCTCAGCACTGGGAGAGTCAGTGCCTCCTGAAAAGCAATCTCTCTGGGGTTGCCACATGCTCACGCTGTACCAATTGGTCTAGATTTCCTCCATGAATAGAGAAAATATTTTTCTTCCTGTTTTGATCTCCATCAATTCCAGCCCCATCAGAGTGCATCTCTCTGCCTATCATTAGGTAATCCTGAAGGGAAAAAGGGTAACAGTAGTTGATTGAAACTCAGCACAAACCAGAGGCTTTTAGCCACCAACTAGGCAACATTTTGGTTTAGGTTACTTTTACCATCTAGTCTGCCAGTCTTTCTCCAATTAAATGATGCTTTAACTTTCAAATTGCTTCTCAAGGTTGTGCAGATTTCTGCCACGTTAGCTGTGATGCTTTTCTATTTTTGATCTCATTTTAGTAAATAAAAAATGCTTCAGTCAAAAAAGAAATAAAATGAAGCTTTTGATTAGTTTATCCTCCCACCTTCCCACCTCTTTAAGTATAGTATATTCTCCAAAATCATTTTCAGGATTTCAGGATCAGGAATGCCACATTTTCTGATATCTGATCATTTTCTACCATAGTTGTTTATGTGTATTGTTTACCCAACAGATATTTCTCTTTCACTTGGATATTCATTACTAAATAATTCTGTGAGAAGACACAGGCCACTGATTTTTTGCAATTTGCATCACCACACTCTAAGTTATGTTGAAAGCTAAGCTTTTTGGTCCTCTTGCTTTGGAAGTACATTAATATTTCTGTGACCTTTACTAGATGGCAGATGAGAAGCATTAGGAATAAAATAACAAACAAAGCGAAGGAAACCAATATCTTAAAATGCATATTTCTGATTCTGGCCTTGAAAGGAGCAAGAGGGAGAAGAATCTGCTCCGACAAGATTGTAAACTTTATTTAAAGTTAAAATAATTGTTCTGCTGTAGCCTACATTTTTTTCCCTGTCAAAATGTTTCATTATGATGCATGCTATGTAAAATAAGAACAAATATATTTGAGATTTTTTTAATACGCATGCATTTTAAAAACATACAAGGACTTGTTTAAAGATGTTTAAGAAGGTATGGAATGGAGTAGTTGAAGACATGCTTATTCACCATATACATTTAGGTTGCTATATTAAAAACATGCTCACAGTGTCATGACAATTATTTTATACCGAGTGACTTTAGGTTAATTCATTTTCAAAGCCTGCATTTTAAATAGTAATGATGTCGCCACAATTTATGAGTGGAATAGTATTTCTTTGTGTGCCCTAAATGATCAGCTTTAAATTCTTATTTTTAAAAGAAAAACAACCGATTTCTACCCAGGAAACTGGCTCTGTCTCAGCAGCATTGTTTTGCAGTGGTTTAACTGCACACCGGAAGCCAACTCTGTTCCTGTTCATCTAGGTACCAATGCCATAGCATAACGGGGCAGGTCTAGGAGTGGCTTTTTAGTAACTTAAATTTTCACTGCTTATGAGCAGCAGACACATATTAAGGCCCTGTTTCAGCAAGATGCTTAAGCATGTGCATAGCTTTTATTTCCAGTGAAATGAGAATGGGGGAGGGAGCCGTTTGGATGTAAACAGTGCTCTGCAAAACTGCAGTGTTTGCAACCCAAAAGCTGGAGGGTTCTGCCTGTTAGGCATGTCTCACAGAAAGTGAAAGTGACTTTAAACTGATATTAACAACATTTAATTGACCCTCTTTTTCCACTGTTAATTTTTTTTTTTTTTTTTTTTGGTCTCAGTTTGGTCAAACAGCATTAACAGTTAAATGTAAATCAGACTTTTAGAAGTCTTTTTATTTTTGGTCATCATTCTAACACAGAGGTAAGGAAATTAGTTTTGTTATTTTAAAAACATACAGATCCTGATCCTCAGCTGGCGTAAATTGCCAGAGCTCCATTAAAGTCATTGAACATTGTTTCTGTTCATTGACATCAAAGGGAGTTAGACTAATTTACACCATCTAGAACATGGCCCATATTTTTTAACTTGACAACTCTCTCTTTGAACCCCTGTGCTTTCTGTGTGTCTGACTGTCATGTATAATACAATACAACAGAGATGAGCTAAACACCTAATTTGAAGCCACTTGAACTTTGGAGAAGTTTGGCTCTCTAAGTGAAATTTGTGGGTTTGACCCGTCTCCAGTTTAAAACATGATCAGTATTTGTTTTAGTGGGACTCAAACTTTTCAAAACTTGGGCCCTGATCCTGCAATGCCCCTTCACCCAATGGGGCATTGCACAGGCATAGGGGAGAATTGGGGCCCTAGAAGATTTAATTTGAATACCAGTCCCTCTCCTTTTCAAGCATAGTTTTTGGAGCAGACTACAAACTTTCAAGAACCTTTGTATGGTACATATTAATTCAATGGAACACAAAGGATGAAATTTGCAAAAGAGTCTCTGTAATTATGCAGAAAAAAGTCATATGCACACCCAATTTTGCAAACCCCACATGTACAAGCAAACCAAGTAACTGTACATTCAAATGTGCACCTGAGCATCCACTTCCCTGATGTGCAAATGTACATGTGAATTAAAATGTCTGTTTTGTAGATGCAAACAGAGACATGTGTAAACTGACCAGAATAACAGGTGAATGATTGACAGACACATTGGGTGGGTTTAAGCGGCAGGCCACAACTTTATTAATTATACCATTATATTGCCTGCCCCAGTTCTCACATACCAGGCATTTAATTGGTTCCACAGTGGGTTACAGGGCTTTTACCACAAACCAAACAATAACTTGGGGTATACCCTCCCTGGGCTTAAGCTGGATGGAGTGACAGAGGCCACAAGGCTGGGTGGGGGAAACCTCAGTCTGCAAAGACTTCAAACTGCTCCTCCTTTATAAGTGTAAGATCCAACTGCACAATCTTGAGTCTCATTTACTTCTGGGATCTGGCCCTTTTATCCTTTACCTGCACTGGACACCAGCTGCAAGTTGTGACAAGTCAGTAATCATAACAACATAATATGAACCTCAAATCTTCTTCTTTCTAAGCCAACTATGCTAACGAGAGGCTGTGAGGAAGGCGAGAACATCCACCAGACTACATGCCATTGTGGCCCCAATAAAGGAAGCTAGCATGATCCAGGAGTGAGGATGCAGGAAAGGGAGTCAGGAGATATGGGTTCTTTTCTTAGCTTTGCCACCTCCTTGCTCTGTGACATTGGGTTTAACTTCTATCTTTCAGTTTCTCTGGGTGGGTTTCTCTCTGACCCTCGACTAGGCCTGGACTGTGTACATCACTCTGCAGCATATAAGAGCCATAGAAACCCCGTTAGTTGGCTGTGGGAGAATTCCCTCAGTGGAGATATGCTGAATACACTGGCCCATCACAGGCCCTGGTGCCAGGGGGATGACCAGGGACTGGAGTGAGTGATTGCATAGCACCGTGCACATTCTTGGCAATGCTGCCACCCACAGGGAGTCCAGGATAGGCTGTTGTAACCTAGCACAGCTCCCCAGGCTGCCTAAATTATGAAGGCAGCCATTTTGGCTCCTGGATCATTCTGGAATTCCAAGGGTGTAAAGATGTCATAAAGGCACCTTTTCTTCTCCCTTCCCCCAAAGCTGTTTTGTGCTGCATTTCCAAGAGGCATAGCCTAGAATCTCACCCTATGATACCCATCTTTGTAAAGCACTTTGAGAGCTACTGATGAGAGGCACAAAGGATGACTATTTTTTAATAAATTGAAAAAATGTTATATACACAGACTACACTGCATATGGAATACAGTATTTATGGGTAGTCTTTCTACACATCACTTTGAATACTGCAATTCAATACAGTAACTATAGTTCAAACCGTGAAGAGTCCTCCTGCTTCTCAAATGATTTTAACTATAAACAATAGCAAGTCATAAATACTGAGTATAGTAAGAACATGTAATAAAGACTAGCACGTCCACACAGACACGCACTTCTGTATTCTTTTACTATGGTCCCATTTTTAAGGTGTACGTATTTCACACATTTCCTTCCTTCCCACCATTAGCCACTGGAACTCTCAGTCATACTGGTAGCAGGACTGGTTCTTGTTAAACCTTAATAGTTTCTCTTTCCACCTTGTTGAAAGAATTTTGAGGATAAACTGGAGTAAGTATTTGAGACAAAGGGCCCTGGTGATTAAATCGAGACGAGCGGCCACACTTTGCTATGTATCTGCAATTACAAACAGAAGAAAATCTCTTTTAAAAATAATATTTTTCATATTTCTCAGAAACACATTCTTTGCTAACCGTTGTGACCACTGACTTTGGAGAAAATTTATACAATTCACAACAGTTCCACATTATTAGATTCGGCCGGCTCAACAATGGTGGCAGGAAATTCATCAAAGTTGTCTTTGGTGGCACTCTTCGCCGTCCAGCCCAGGCAAAGTGTTCCATTGTATTCTGAGGTGTTATGGTGAAGACAGAGAGCCAGATTCTGACAGCAAGTAGCTAGCAGTAAATCCCTTTGGCATAGGACAACTCCCAGCTACCATAAAGCTGGCATAGGCAGTTCCTACACCAGGGACCCCAATTCCTGGCATACAGGTCATTTAAGGACCTACTCCTGTGATGTAAATTAGAAGAATTTCTCAGTTATTGTAATTCTCATCAGGGCCTGCGTTGGTGCAGAAAAGACTTCAGATTCAAGAAGCTGTAACTTCCTGGTTCCTCCTGATTCTCCTGCACTAAGCCCAGATTCGCTGTGGGACAGAATCTGGCTCATTATGTCTTGTGGTGGGAGAAAAGGCTGAGGACTCAGGTTTTACTGACTGTATGAGTGCCAACTCATTTGCTTTCACTGAGAATACCAAGATTTGTTACTGCTTTCCCATATTTTCCATAGCAGAATTAATTTATGTTACGTTGTATATACCAGGGGTGGCCAGCCTGAGAAGGAGCCAGAATTTACCAATGAACATTGCTAAAGAGCCAGAGTAATATGACAGCAGACCCCCATCTGCTACCCCCCTCCGGCCCCCAGCGCCTCCCGCCCACCGGCAGCCTCGCCAATCAGCGCCTCCCCTTCCCTCCCCATGCCTCCCGCCAGCCGCAATCAGCTGTTTTGCAGTGTGCAGGAGGCTCTGGTGGGGAGGGGGGAGGAGCGAGGGCATGGCATGCTCGGGGGAAGGAGCAGGGGTCTTGGGGGAAAGGGTGGAGTGGTGGCAGGACCTGGGGCAGAACAGGGGGTTGAGCAGTGAGCACCCCACAGCACCTTGGAATGTTAGCATCTGTAGCTCCAGCCTCGGAGTCAGCGCCTATGCAAGGAGCTGCATATTAAGCTTTGAAGAGCCGCATGCGGCTCTGGAGCCACAGGTTGGCCACCCCGGTATATACCTATGGGATACCTACCACACATACACATGAGTGAGTCAAATTCTGCCTTTATTTACACTTGTATAACCTCACAGATTTCAATGGGTGGATTGCATTGGGTGTAAATCAGAGCAGAATGTGGTTCTATGTCTTTTAAATCCTACTTTGCCTCTTGTGCACTTCCCAAAACAAATCTATTCTCCTCTTTTTTAAAGCTCTCTTTCCTGCCCTTACAAAGCGCCACAGGCTCAAAATCTTACAAACAGCATGCTGAAAGGAACCAATCCTTCTCTCCAAAAGCAATCAAATGCTATGTATTATGAGTTTACTACTTATTTAAACAAAATTAGTGGCAACCCTGTGTTGAAAAGATAAGAAGGCTTATACAGTAGAACCTCAGAGTTATGAACACCAGAACTATGAACTGACCAGTCAACCATACACACATCATTTGGAACTAGAAGTACGCAATCAGGCAGTAGCAGAGACCAAAAAACAAACAAACAAATACTGAACAGTGCTAAATGTATACTACTAAAGAAACAAAGGGAAAGTTGTTTTAAAAAGATTTGACAAGGTAAGGAAACTGTTTCTGTTTGTTTCATTTAAATTAAGATGGTTAAAAGCAGAATTTTTCTTCTGCATAGTAAAGTTTCAAAGCTGTGTTAAGTCAATGTTCAGATGTAAACTTTTGAAAGAACAACCATAATGTTTTGTTCAGAATTACGAACATTTCAGAGTTATGAACAACCTCCATTATCGAGGTGTTCATAACTCTGAGGTTCTACTGTAATGATAAGATCATCATATTTCTACCACACTATGTATTCCATGTGGATTTTTACTTGATGAATGGCTATGGACAGATATTTCAAACGTTAAAAGTTGCAAAACAAAAACATTCTACATTCTCTGTAACATTCCCTTGTAAATCAAGTCTCAACAAAATATTTCTAATGCAGTATTCAGCTCCCATATTTCAATTGCACTAAAAGACATTGAAATTATCTATCACCCAACACCACAGTATCTGAGCACCACTCAAATAATAATAATAATAATAAATACTTTATTTATAAAAGAATGATAATCATGTTCAAAGATGAAAGGACAATTTTGTGCTGTTGTATAGCCCATGGGACCCTATTGATTTCAGCAGATTTACGAGAAGCCTAAAGAATTTCACCCCAGATATTGTACATCTCTATTCAAATTAAATGAGGTGCAGAAGTTGTCCAGAATATTGCCTGGTCTGTCCGTAGCTGATAGTTTAATGAACGTTCATGTAAAAAGTATGAAGACTACAGTAATCTCCTATGTTGTCCTTAATTGTCTCTAAGTGGGAATTACAGAACAATGAATATACAGTGCTGACATGTCAAATGAGGTCGCTACAAAGATATCCATCACCGAGAGTCCTACATATCAATAATGTTACAATAAGGGGAGTCCATAAAGACTAAAATGTAGAAACAAAATGAATCATCATCCATGAAAGCAATAAGAGGATGAGATAACCTCCCCACAAAAGGAGAATACGGGTCCATTAAAAAATACACTCCATTTCCTGGTTAGAGTGATCGGACCCAGGAATACCAGAATTCACCTCTTCATCACTGGTCATTAATGGCCCCATCCTGCACCACTGAAATCAGTGGGTCTTTTGCCATTAACTTCAAAAGGTGCAGGATGAAACCGTATGTGCTATTCTCCAATATGTACTGTGCTGACCAATTCTTGAGTACTCATAGGATCTACATTTTTGTTTTTAACACAGCAGTTTCAAATATAAGGCTATATTCTGACATCTTAACTCATAGTGAATAGTATCTCACTCCATGAGTAGTCCCACTAAAAGTAAAATATATCTGTTATTTACTCAAAGGGAAAGGTACTTCTCTGTATGAGTTATGGTAGCAGAATCTAGTTCACAGTGCCTGTTTATACTCTCTCTCTCTCTGTCTTTCTCACACACACTCCCCTTACGAAAGCCCTGTGACGCTGCCTCGTTTCCAGAAAGACCCCATTAGCACAAGACAAGAATTCTTTCATGCATTACAGAAAAAAAAATCCATGCCCTGCCATATGGATTAATTTTTGCAAAATGTCATGACAAATTTTGTCCCTATTTTTAATGAGTAAAGTTCAATTGTAGAACCAGAGAAATGCTTAGTTGCACTGCTTACTGCATTTGCATGATAACCCTGCAGAAAGTCAAAGGAAATAACAGACATATTTTACTTTCTCAGATCGCATTTGCACCTGATTCTTTGCTCTCGAAATTTGGTATTTGTCTGAATGCTGCCAGTGATCTCTGCAAAGGCACATCAGCATCCATGTGTGTGACATTTAAAAGTAACTTGGTCTTACAGCAAGCTGATTGAGTTCAGCTCGATTAGCCTATAAAATCTCAAAGACCTGGTTGTGTATTTTCAATCTTGGTAACCTGCAAACTGCTATTATAGAAGAATGCCTATTTTCCAAGTACAGCCACACAAGAAAAAGGCAGAGGTATCAGGAGAGTGTGCCAGTATGTCGCACTCAGTCATGAACCGCTTCGACAGAGGAATTCTTTAATAGCCAGTCAGCTCCCCAAAGCTTGTACTGGTGGTGCAGAAGTGTATATTGTCTTAAAACTAATCAAAATAAATGAGTGTTTAAAAGATGAATGTCTTAGAAATTAGTGGATGCTTCAATGTCATCGTGAAGTCCTACATCACTATGGGGGAAAAACAGTCCATGATCTAAAGGGGCAATACAAAAGCATATAGGGGAGAAGACAACAAATAATTATTAAATAATTGTCCAGCTGCTTCTGGGGAGGAAAGCAGGATATAGAATCACAGGAGGGACTTTTACAATGAAAATGTTTGGTAAGGCGCTCAGCTACTGCAGTGATGAACCTGGTATAGAAGGGGAACACAGAGTGATGACAATTTGTAACAATTTTCTGTGAGGAAAGCATCCATGTCTTGAGGGCTTCAGACCGCCTCAACAAAATGCAACCTCATATTTGGCATTATTAAATGTAATATAGTCCAAAAAATTCCAGAACAGACAGATCTCTATCAAAACATAATCACAGGGGTCATAATCTAGCCAACATATCCAATGACATAACATGGAAACAATCAATATTTTAGGACTCCTGCTGAACCTCAACATTAATTTTAATGAATTCCTGTGGTAAGCTTAAAAGGAATCGTGAAAACCAGGAATGATCTTAGATTGTCTTGGCAGCCACGTGATTGGATTTGACTCACAATATTTTTCTTTAAACCAAGGAAATGTCATGCTTCAAATTTAATTGTTCTTTAATTAAATAACTATAATTAGGACTTTTCCTCTAATGTATCTGAACAAATTGAGTAATACGCCTTACACTTACTTACCCATGCATTTGTGTAATTATCGATGGGGATGTTGATGGAAGATTAGAATTTGCCGGGTGGGTTGCTGTCCAATGAACCTTGCCAGTGTATCCAGGGATATTTGGAGTGCTAAAGGAAAAAGTTAAAAGGGGGAAGGGCAGGAAAGGACTAAATTAAATGAGTACAGGCTTGAAATAATCAATCACAGACAGTTGTAAAACCACTAGCTTGTGTTTCTATATCCAAGGTGGATAGGTGATAGAGAGTGTAAACGTGTGATATTATATTGCGTGAAAGCACCGGGCCAGATCTCCAACTGGTGTAAATTGTCATAGCTTCTTTGACATCAACGAAGCCGCAATAATTTACACCACCTGAAGATCTGGCCCATAAGCTCAATTTTGATGACTGAGGCCAGTGTTTCTCATCTTGTTTTGAAATGATGGGTTTTATTTGATTGTCTGTACACTACTCATGACCAAGAACAACATTTCATCAAGAGGAAAGAACTAGAACAAGTAGTTCACAAAAGCACGAAGGCCAATATTTCAAACATGGCTTACATTTTAGATGGGATTTAGGTCCCAATTTCAAACATGGCACTTAGGAGACCTTCTTTAGGCAGCTCAGTCTGAAATTTTTGGCCTATGCCAAAATTTCTTGCAACAGAGGTTCCCAAACTTTTTTTGCTCAATGCTCCCTGTGCTTTCGAGATTCATGTCACATGTGCGGCCCCCTCTTTCTAAGAAACAGTATTTCCATGGATGCCTGGGATCTGGGAGCCCAGCCCGCCAGCATCCCTTGTCAGATACATGCTCCAGGTGGGTGATCCCAGCAGGACACAGACAGCTGGGCTTACCCCCTCCTTGTGCCCCTAGTGTCACTGACAGGCTGCAGGCTTTTCTGGCCCTGGCACAATCCCCAGCATGCATGAGCAAGAGCCTGTGCTGGCAGGGAGAAACTACCTCCCAAGTGGACCCATGCACATCAGCTTCTGAAGAGATGAATGAGCTTGATTGAGCCACACCCACTCTATGCACAGGAAGAGACCACTCCCCCCCTCACTCCTTGTACCCTTCCTCTTCCTCGTCCTTCCAGCCTGGCAGGAGCTGGAGTCTCAGTTAGTGAAACATATTCTTATTTTATCAACAATATTTTGAAGAAACAAGAAAAAAATCCATAACTAGTCAGGTCATTCAGTGCCCCACTAACCGCCTTGTGCCCCACCGTCCCCTCCCCCAAGAAGGGGAACCCCCCAGTTTGAAAACCAAAATCCTACAACAATTCTACAGTTTTGCAAATTTCAGGTATGATTTCTGGTATATTATTCTGGGTGATTTTCCTAAAAATAAAAATATACATTGCTCCTGTTCTATTGGATACAAAGCATTGAACCATCAATACATTTTTATCTTATACAAGCAGTTTAAGATGTTAGATGTATATTATTATAAAAATCCAATATAACATCTGAATTTGTACTGTCTTTAATTTAATCTTATTTAGCTACCCATATAAAGAAAAGAAACAAATATGTGCAATGATACAATATGATCCAGGGAATCCATCCTGGATTATGGCCTAATCCATCAAAAATTTAAGCACATGTTTAAGTTGAAGTACATAGGTAGTCTGGTTAGGACTACTCACTTGCTTAAAGATAAGCACTTGCTTAAATGCTTTGCTGGATGGGCAAGAGTGCTCAATATCTGGCAGTGCTCAATACACTGACAGTCAATGATAAAGAGAAAAGGGAAGTTTTCATGTGTGATGCAAAAGGATTGAGGAAAGAGTTCTAGCTATATAGGAGCACAATTGAAAGATCAACTCCTAAATACAACCGCATTTGCACCAATCCCTCAGACAGAGACAAACACCTACAAGATCTCTATCAAGCGTTCTTAAAACTACAATACCCACCTGCTGAAGTGAAGAAACAGATTGACAGAGCCAAAAGAATACCCACTCCAGGGTCACCTACTCCAAGACAGGCCCAACAAAGAAAGTAACAGAACGCCATTAGCCGTCACCTTCAGCCCCCAACTAAAACCTCTCCAGCGCATCGTCAAGGATCTATAACCTATCCTGAAGGACGATCCCTCACTCTCACAGATCTTGGGAGATAGGCCAGTCCTCGCTTACAGACAGCCCCCCAACCTGAAGCAAATACTCACCAGCAACCACACACCACACAACAAAAACACTAACCCAGGAACCTAACCTTGCAACAAAGCCCGTTGCCAGCTCTGTCCACATATCTATTCAAGGGACACCATCATAGGACCTAATCACATCAGATACACCATCAGAGGTTCGTTCACCAGCACATCTACCAATGTGATATATGCCATCACATGCTAGCAATGCCCCTCTGCCGTGTACATTGGCCAAACCGGACAGTCTCTATGCAAAAGAATAAATGGACACAAACCAGACGTCAAGAATTATAACATTCAAAAACCAGTAGGAGAACACTTCACCCTCCCTGGTCACTCAATTACAGACCTAAAAGTCGCAATTCTCCAACAAAAAAACTTCAAAAATAGACTCCAACGAGAAACTGCAGAAACTGGAATTAATTTGCAAACTGGACACCATTAAATTAGGCTTGAATAAAGACTGGGTGTGGATGTGTCATTACACAAAGTAAAAACTATTTCCCCATGCTAATTTTTTCCCCTATTGTTACTCACACCTTCTTGTCAACTGTTGGAAATGGGCCATCCTGATTATCACTACAAAAGTTTTTTTTTCTCCTGCTGATAATAGCCCGCCTTAATTGATTAGTCTAGTTATAAATGGTATGGCAACACCCATTTTTTATATATGTATATATATCTTCCTACTGTATTTTCCACTGCATGCATCCGATGAAGTGGGTTTTAACCCACGAAAGCTTATGCCCAAATAAATTTGTTAGTCTATAACAGGGGTCAGCAACCTTTCAGAAATGGTGTACCGAATCTTCATTTATTCACTCTAATTTAAGGTTTTGCGTGCCAGTAATACATTTTAATGTTTTTAGAAGGTCTCTTTCTATAAGTCTATAATATATAACTAAACTATTGTTGTATGTAAAGTAAATAAGGTTTTTAAAATGTTTAAGAAGCTTCATTTAAAATTAAATTAAAATGCAGAGCCCCCCTGGACCGGTGGTCAGGACCCGGGCAGTGTGAGTGCCACTGAAAATCAGCTCCTGTGCCGCCTTCGTGCCATAGGTTGCCTACCCTGGTCTATAAAGTGCCACAAGTACACCTCGTTCTTTTTGCTGATACAGACTAACATGGCTACCACTCTGAAATAAATGGCAAGAGTTGTTGGGAGGGGAAGGAGAGAAGAGCAGCGGCGGCTCCAGGCACGAGTGCTCCAAGAGAGTGCCTGGGGCGGCAAGCCGTGGGGGGTGTCCTGCCAGTCCCTGCGAGGGCAGCAGTCAGGCAGCCTTCGGCAGCACGCCTGCGGGAGGTCCGCCGGTTCCGCAGATTCAGCGGTAATTTGGCGGCGGGTACGCCGAATCCGCGGGACTGGGGACCTCCCACAGGTATGCTGCCGAATCCGTGAGACCGGGGACCTCCCGCAGGCACGCGGCTGAAGGCAGCCTGCCTGCCATGCTTGGGGCGGCAAAAAAGCTAGAGCCGCCCCTGGAGAAGAGAGAAGCAGGTTGAAAGAGAGCTTGAGGAATAAAAACATGTGAGGTTAGAGAGGGAGCCTGTGCATAGTTTAAAAAATGTCAATTTTGATATGATATAGAATTAGGAGCAACCAACTATTGGCATCAGCAGTTAACTATTTCCTGTTCTGCCAGCTCAAAATAGGTAACCATTGAACTATAGATTTACCCAGACTGCCCATACACAAGCAGACAAGTCTTTCATGACAAGCTGTTTCAGCCTGTGACTCAGCTAAGTACAAGGGACTGTAAAGCTTGCAAATGTCACCCTTTTGTGGGCTCGTGCATTCTGCAAATAACAACAATGCCCATTTAGGAATTGCTTCCAAGGTGCTTTCTGACACCCATGTGCTCCCTAGAAAAATAAATCTTGGAGTGTGAGATAGTACATAGCTATTAATTTTCAGTACAGTGACCAGAAATCCCTTTAAGCTAAATTCAGTGTAGGATGCAAGAATCGACTTATGGGAGAGGTGGTTTATTAAATAATTCTTTGGCTGTGTACCTAGGCAATTTGTTACTCTAATTTCTCATTGGAGTAGAGATAATGTTAGAATGCTGTATCTATAGAGTATGTGATACAGAGATAAAACATGATGGATTTGTTGGAAAATTCATTTGTCACACAAGAGATTCAATCCTCTGGTCTAGCTAAACTCAGCATAGGAACATTGGAGGGGAATGGTGGATTTTATGTCACGCCCACTCAGATCCACTGGCTGATGGAAGGCTGATCTGGTCAACAGTATTACACAGGAGTAGTTTTGAGGGTGTTCTATGTTATATCTAGCTGCCCCTGGCTCTAAGGGGCCTTCCATGAGTTTTTTTTCTTATCCCCTTTGCCATGCTCCGACATATTGGGGCACATTTTCTGAAACAATTAAAATGGTGTGTGTGCAAAACTCTGTCTTTTCGTGGACAAATGGACAATGACCTGGTTATGTGCAGACCAGGGAATTGCACATACACATACCTATTTGCATGTGAAAATATCTAATGTGTGTATTCAAATATAGGTTTTGTAAGTACAATGGGTACATTTGTGCAAACACATGCATTTAGCTATCTCTGATCATTTGGTCCATCAGGACTATTTTTAATCTGACTGTGATTGGAATTTTACTACCCCGATGATGTGATACTTACATTAGAACCTCAAAGTTACGAACACCTCAGGAATGGAGGTTGTTCAGAACTCTGAAATGTTCGTAACTGGTCAAAATGTTATGGTTGCTCTTTCAAAAGTTTACAACTGAACATTGACTTAATGCAGCTTTGAACCTTTACTATGCAGAAGAAAAATGCTGCTTTTAGCCATCTTAATTTACATGAAACAAGCACAGAAACAGTTTCCTTACCGTATCAATTTCTTTTAAACTTTCCCTTTAATTTTAGTAGTTTACATTTAACACAGTGCTATATTGCAGCGGTTCTCAAACATTAGCAACCCGAGGACCACCATTTTGATTTAAAAATTTTCACTGACCCAGAAGCTGGCTTCTAATTTTCCCCGAGGGGGTGCTCAATCCCCGCTCAGCCCCAAGCTCAGCCCCTGCCCCAACTCCACTCCTTCCCCCAAGGCCTCACCCCCGCCCCACCTCTTTCTGCCCCCTCCCCTGAGTGTGCCCTGTCCCCGCACCTCCATCTCCCTCCCAGTGCCTCCTGCATGTCACTGAACAGCTGTTCTGCGGCGTTAAGGAGGCACTGGGAGGGAGGGGGAGGAGTTGATCAGTAGGGCAGGTGGTCCCAGACATGACTCACGGATACCCTGGAGCTGGACATTACTCACAGACCCCCTAGAGTAACCTCCCAGACCCCCAGGGGTCGGCGGACCCCAGTTTGAGAACCGCTGCTATATTGGATATTCTTTTTTTTTTTTTTTGTCTCTGCTGCCTGATTGTGTCCTTCTGGTTCCAAATGAGGTATGGTTAACCGGTCAGTTAGTAACTCTGTGTTCATAACTCTGAGGTTCTACTGTAATAAGATATCATATGAGAATTCCTCATTAGACTCTCAGTTATAGAATGAAACCCTAATGACTTCCATGGAATTGCACCAGTGCGACAGAGAATTTGGGCCATTGCATGAAATCTCTTAATATCTTGCAATATATCATAAAGCTAGTCGAAATTAACTCACATAACAACTGTATAATAGTGTGGACATCTGAGTCTCATTATGCATTGTGAAGCATCTGATTTGTAAAATCTTCTGACCTTTAAAGCTTGCAAAACCACCTAACCTAGCACAGCTAGTTACACAATTTAATTTCTTTCACTAACATATTTTCCTTGGAAAGAAGATAAGAGAAAAGCAACATGAATGTCCAAATGTGACATACAAACAGCAAAATGAGTGCAAGAGACAGTCCCAGATTCAGATTTGTTCTAGATTGTTGTCTGCCTTTTAGAAGTGATTCACACAGTTAACATACTTCATAGCATGCTGAAGGATGTTACACTGAAAGAGGAGGAGGCTGTGTAAAGAGAAGCTAAAAGTACCAGGATACTAAGAAAGCTTATACTACGTTAACCAGCTGCCCTCATGGGAGCCTGAAGAAGGGATGCAGAAATGTGCTGCGGTTATGCATGTGATAAGGTAGAAGAGACTGAGGTTAAAAAAATACCCCTTTGGTTTTTGTTTTTGGATCATGCTGTCTAGTTCTCTTGTGTTTTCTTTGCTGAGATGTTGAACCAGATCATCTCTGCTGAAAAAAACAACTGAGTACCAGGCTACAGCTGGCAACATACAACACTCTTTGTGGTTAGGCTTCTCGTCATCAAGTTATCTTTCTGTCACCATGACGTTTCTCTCATCTTGCTCAGATGCTTCCTTGTTATTACACTAGCAGCCCTCACTCCCCACAAAAACCAAAACAAGCCTCCACCATATTCAACGCATAAGCAATTGAAGTTATACAAGGCCTAAGATTTCAAACAGAAATTGGGTGCATCCACTTGTGGGTGCCCATTTTGAGCCACTTTTAAGGGGCCTGATTATCATAAAGTGCTGGGTAATCGTTCTCTGAAAATCAGAAAGTGGTTTAAGTTGGGCACCTGAAAACTGAGGCACTCAAAATGATTAATCACTTTTGAAAATGTAGGTTTTAGTTCCCTGTGCTTTAGCTTGAGTGGTAAACAGGTTCATGATCATTGTTAACTCTCCCTGCAAAACAAAAACTTCTGCAAAAGAGTAATCTTTCACAGCGAGTACTAAATGATCAATATACACTGCTCTTAAAGCAGGGAAGAGCTCCCACAGCTTCTTACTCCTTCTTTTAGTTACAATGGTGAAAAGCGGATGAAAAACACTACCATAAACGAATGGGATATTTTGATTTAGTAGTGTTTCACACTCACTTTGCTCTAGTGTAAATGATAATGCTGGGCGGGAAACAGTTTTCCTGTGAGAGTTTTCAAGAGTTCAAAATTTTTCCCATCCCAAAATGGAGGGAAAAGTTCTAAATCTCATAAATGTTCACAAACCAATAATCCGAAAAAACCCTGGATTGGGTCAAATATAGTATACACGAACTAAAATCTTGAAACAAAAAATAGTTTTGAACAGAAAAATGTAACTTTTCATTTTGAAAATGTCAAAACAGGACGTTTTGATAATTTTGAACCCAATACTTTTTTGAATTGGGAGATTCATCAAAACGAACCCTTTCCCGTGACAGTTTCAGTTTTGACAAATTGTCATTTTCTGATGAAAAAGATGTTACTCGGAAAATTTCTTACCAGTTCTAGTAAATGAATACACAAAGTGCAAGACGTTGCAAGACCCTATGTCTATCTAATTATGGTCTATGACGTTTCTGTTATGACTTGAAGATGGTTCAGGGACACATGAAAACAATGAGCAAGAGGCTGATCTCAACCCATGTGTAGAGTTGGAGTAACACAACTAAGATCATGTGTGAGATCATAAACTGGCTCAGTGTGCTTGGGGCACTGACAGTAAGGGTGCTGATAAACTCGGAGGAACAGCTACAAAGAAAGGGAATATAAATTATGGGAGGTGAATGGTTTGAGTGCAGGACTTGGAACTCCTGGGGCTTTGTCCTTTAGACACTGCATATACAGAGCTCCCACTGCAAATAAGAGCTTGCAGGAGTGGGTCTTCTAAGAGCTAATTCTGCCTCTGACACCAACATCATCTGTGGCCTTGCGTGAGTCACTTACACTTATTTTCCAGATATGAAAATTGAGGAAATGAAGTTAACTCTTACTGGACAGAAGTGTTAAGGAGATTTATTAGTTAACACTTGAAAAGTGCTGCTAAGTAGAAAGTATTAAATGTTAGTTAAACAGCGTGTGGGTGTGAGTGAGTGAGTGAATGCATGTAGCACTGCCCTCTACCGAATGGAATGAAAACTGCTGATCTATTTGTCACAGGCCTTATATTGTTAATGACTGCCAGAGAATCTTATTTAGTTCAGGAGGCAGGGGCCAGTGCTTTGAAGCAAGAGAATTTGAGTTCTGTCCTGACTGCTGTGTAGTTCCAGGAGGCTGTGATATGGAGCAGAGTGAATAACAGAAAGTTATGTTTGTTACAATATGTAAGGTACAAAAATAGTGAGATAGAGAGTACGAGACAGATGCAGCATTAAAGCTGCCATTTCAGGAGATCTGTTAGCTTTCACTTTAAGAAACTCTGTTATGTAAGTTGGAATTTACTAAGTGTTACTACACCATGCATTAGTGAGTTACAGCCGTGCCAGGAATAAAGAGTTGTTCATGCAGTGTCTGTCACACCAAGCGTTTACCGGTGCCCCCCACATGAATGCTACAGAGGAAATCCCCATCAGCAGTGTGGGAGTTTTTTCCACTGACCCCTAGAACACCTGCAGAACTAAAATATCACTTAGACCATAATCTCATTGCAGCAGCTGATGGGGGAAGGGGTCAGATAAAGGAAAAAGCTGGTGGCTGGTACATGGAGGAGAAAAAGATCTATAAAGACTTTTAAATAAACAAAGAGTGAGGTGGCGTCATGAATCCATGTGCTAAAGTTAGAACAGAGTTTTCTCTTGGTATTGAAAATTAACCTTATTATGCATTTTTGAATAAAATATTTTTTTGTTAATAAACAACAAAATTAATTGTGTCATTACTTATAATATTCATAAATGATCTGGAAAAGGGGGTAAAATTTGCAGATGATACAAAATTGCTCAGGATAGTTATGTCCAAAGCTGAATGCAAAGAATTACAAAGTGATCTCACAAACTTGGGTGACTGGATAACAAAATGGCAGATGAAATTAAATGTTGATAAGTGCAAAGTAATGCACACTGAAAAATATACATACAAAATGGTTGGGTCTAATTTAGCTATTCCCACTCAAAAAAAAAAGAGATCTTGGACTCATTGTGGATAGTTATCGGAAAACATATGCTCAATGGGCAGTGGCAGTCAAAAAAAGCTAACAAAATGTTAGGAACCATTAGGAAAAGGATAGACTATAAGACAGAAAATAGAAAAATGCCACTATATAAATCCATGGTACGGTCACATCTTGAATACTACGCGCATTTCTGGTTGCCCCATCTAACAAAAGATATACTAGAACTGGGAAAAGTACAGAGAAGGACAATAAAAATGATTAGGGTATGGAAAAGCTTCCATGTGAGGAGAGATTAAAAGGACTGGGACTATTCCTTTTAGAAAAAAGATGACCGAGGGGGATGTGATTGAGGTTTATAAAATAATGAATGGTGTGGAGAATGTGAACAGGGAAGTGTTAATTACCCCTTCACATAACACAAGAACCAGGGGTCACCAATGAAATTAACAGGCAGCAGGTTTTAAACTAACAAAAGGAAGTACTTTTTCATACAACACACAGTCAACCTGTGGAACTTGTTACCATGGGATGTTGTGAAGGCAAAAAATTTTACTGGATAGAAAAAAAATTGGATAAGTTCAAGGAGGATAGGTACATCAATGGCTATTAGCCCAGATGGTCCAGGTCACAGCCCCATGCTCTGGGTGTCCCTAACTTCTGACTGCCAGAAGCTGGGATGGGATGACAGGGGATGGACTACTTGATAATTGCCCTGTTCTGTTCATTCCCTCTGAAACAACTGGCACTGACCACTGTCAGAAGACAGGATACTGGGCTAGATGGATCATCGGTTTGACCCAGTATGGCCATTCTTATGTTCTTATCATTTTCTTTTTATTTATTGGGAGGGTGGGTTTCAAAAGCAGCTAAGGAATTTAGGAGCACAAATCCCATTGAATCTCAGTGGGGCTTGGGTTCCTAAATCACTTTGATGCTTTTGAAATCTCTTCCTTTGTGTAACTGGCTCACATGACTTGCCTTACTCTTTGAAAATGCACAGGAATTGGAGTTTCACCAGGAATCAGGCTCTCATTTCTCCCGCAGTACGCATGTTTGCAACAGGAGTTCATCCGGACATAGCCAGATCAGCAGCCAACAGATCTCATTGTGACACTTGGGGCCAGTTCTTCATAATAGTTGCACCCTACAAGCATCCAGCATACTGAATTCTTTTGGAAATCTGGCCCTAACTGTAGCTGTTGATTTATTTTGAAAATCTGCACCACAGTCCACTTTTCTTATTATCTCATTACCCACAACTTCTCCTACTTGGCCAGCTATGTAATGTACAAAAACATCTTCATTATTCATTTTTTACAAACAAATAAAAAAATCAAGCAAACTAGTTAGTCCAGCTTGTTTCAAACCCCAAAGTAGCTTCAGAATAAATGACAAAGGCCCCAATTCGTCAAAGCACATAAACATGTGCTCAGTTCCATCCCTATAAACAAAGCACTTGCACACCTGTGTAAGTCCCATCAGCTACAATAGGACTTATGCAGGAGTGTAAGTGCTTTGATGAATTGTGGCCACAGAGAAGAGATAAAAAGAAGGAAAAGAAAACAAATATGAAAGCAGGAAGTAGGGAGATAAGTGCAGAGAGAAGGAGGAAGCCAGACAAAAGTGAGGGGGAGGGACAAGACACAAAGAGCAGATCTAATAGCCGTGGTGTTAGTGTTGCCCGGCATACTTTTTGGGGGGTAAAATTACATAGAAAACCTGCTATCAGGACTGGCTCCAGGCACCAGTGAAGGAAGCAGGTGCTTGGGGCGGCCAATGGAAAGGGGCGGTACGTCCGGGTCTTCAGCAGGTCCCTCAGTCCCTCTCGGAGCGAAGGACCCGTTGCTGACTTGCCGCCGAAGAATGAAGCGGCATGATAGGGCTACTGCCGAAGTGCCGCTGATCGCGGCTTGATCTTTTTTTTGGTGTTTTTTTTTTCTCGCTTCACCGCTTGGGGCGGCAAAAAAGCTGGAGCTGGCCCTGCCTGCAATAAATAACCAGAACATTTACTTTGGAAGCTCACTTGACTACCACATACAGAGAAAAGTTTTATGTCTGCCTGTTTGCTTCTCTAATGACATGTATTTCACCCTTTCTTAAAATCCTAGGTGCTTCCAGTCCTCGGACATGTGTTCCAATGTAATAAAGATGAAAGAGGAGGGATGGATCAACCCCAATGTGTTTGTAGCCAGCTCAGGAGTGAATCTGCAAACAAAATGTCCTTAACAATGGCCTACTCAGGGCTGGCCTGGTGATATGCAGTGCATTGCCATTCGGGATCTCTTACTGGGTGACGAGGAGCAAGAGATTACACTGAGAAATCAATTTCCAGGTCTCTCTCCTGGCAACACAGACTGATAATGCTAGGCCACTGAGCCAGACCAGAAATATGATTTTGATTAATATAAATATAGGTTCACAAGTTTAGCATCTGTGGCTGAGTCACAGGTTTCTTATATGGGAGTGGGGTTCCACTAGTTATTTTGTGTCTGCTTCACACAGGGAAAAAATGGTTTACAAGAACAAATACATCTCTGTATCTTTATTTGTATTTTTTAATATACTTTTTTTAAATCAAGTTTCTAACAGGCCACGCTGTAAAAAGAATTATAGAGGAATTACAGTCTTGTGATTAAGGCACTGGACTGGGATTCAGGAAATGTGGGTCTGATTCCTGGGTCTGCCACAAATTCTCTGTCCAACTCAGCCAAATCATTTAATATCTTGGTTCCCCATCTGTAAAGTGGAATAGGACTATTTCCTGACTACACAGTAATCTCTTCAGGGCAGGGACTATACTATGTCTATGTAGAGCATTTTGCACAATAAACCCCCATTCTTGGTTGGGGTCCTTGCGCATTAGCACAGTACAAATAATAATGACCAGAGTTTGTTTTTTTCTAATTCCTTTAAAAGTAAAAAAATGGCTTTCTGTTCCCCAAAAGGGGAGAATGGATGGGCCCAAGAGGAATACACCAACCTGCTCACCACCTCTCTGTTCCCCTTTGTCTCTGCCACCTGGCCCACTGTCGGCCCCTGAAGTTTTAGTTTCAGATTTGTTACTGCTATTATTGTAAATACTTTCTTGCAGGGCCTGGGGAAGAACATGAACTTGCCCCAGAGCACTACATGAAAGTGATGTCATCACTTCAGTGCTTGACACAGGAATTGCAGCTGATCATTAACAAAACATTGAAAGTGACTTACTATATAAACTGCTGTCGAGTGCAGTGAAAAAAACCCAGACCCAGAATGTGGGCAGGGAACGTGGTGCTTATTTGGACAGTGCCGCCGCTTCAGTTTCAAAGAGTGTGTCTACATTGCAATAAAACACCCACGGCTGGCCCATGTCAGCTGACGGGCTTGTGGAGCTCAGGCTGCGAGGCCATAAAACTGCAGTGTAGATGTCCAGGCTTGGGCTTGAGTCTGAGCTCTGTGGCCCTGTGACAGGTGAGGGTCCCTGAGCCTGGGCTCCAGACCAAACCTGGATGTCCACCTGCAATTCTATAGCCCAGCAGACCAAGCCCTGCGAGCCTGAGTCAGTTGACATGGGCCAGCCACGGGTGATTTATTGCAGTGTGGACATACCCATAGGGTTAACATAGTGACCATACGTTTTAAAAAATGTATTTCAGGATAACCATTTTCTATTCTTTTGTGCTCCAACTCAACCAGAAGTTATGGGTTTGATGCAGATTGGATGAAATTCAGTGTTATGCAGGAGGAAGGACTAAATGATCATAATGGTCACTTCTGCCCTTAAGATCTATAAATTTATAATCTTTTATTTAGGCTTAGTGGATATGGTGTGTATAGTAGGGATCAGATTCTGATCCCCTTAATCACAGGGAATACCATCTTATTCTGCAAGTAGTCCCACTGAAATTAGTAGGGCTACCTGAAGAGTAAGGTACTACTCAGAGTGAGTAAGGGTAGCCGCACCTGGCGCTATTTAAAGTAATGTACATTCTGTATTAAATTAATAGAGATGACTGAACCTAATGATTACTAAAGAACACAACAAAACCAGCCATCCCCACATTTGTTCCAGACATTTGTTTAGCATATGTTCTGAAATTTGTCATGCAGGCCCATCTCTCTGACAATGGGAGTTTGCCTTTTCTGCAGAAGAGGGGAGAACACTTTTAAAGCTTATTTTTACCACAAAAAATATACCTACTGTGGTTGCCTTACAAATGTGGACTACCCCTGTTCACTGAAAACTACAGAAAGAAAAGATCTAGCCAATGAGAAACTGTACACAAAAAACAACTTTGTTCCTCTTTTGTTTTACCACCTTTATGTGTTACCCCAGCTTTCCAGGTAAATGCCTGACCAGCTCAGCCCGCTTAAGAAAAATTCAGGAAGGACATAAAGAGAAAAAAATATTTTCAAGTTCATACTGTAAGTAAAAGGAAATCATATATTTAATAGAATATAAACAGCTTTTGCAAACTCAGAGGACATCTAGTGGCCAAAGCTAGTAATCACTTGTTTAGCATTACAACACTCAATCTTATCATCAGAGATCCCAGTTTTCCGTGACAAAAAACCAAAATTCTCTGGTAAAAAAAGCCATTAAAATCTGCATTTTTCCGTGATTAAAATAAAACGCTGAACTTTAGTTTCCCTAGCCTCAATATATATAGGTATCGGTCGAACTAGGATGACCAAACATCTTGTTTTGGACCAGGCCAATCTCCTTTTTAAGCTCTGTCCCAGACGTCTTGACTTTTTTGGCAAACTGGGAAAGAGCAAATGGGACAAATGCCCAGTTTTGCCATTAGGGGGGCACAGAGCAACATTTGGTGGGGGCTTGGGCTGTCAGTCCCTGTCCTGGGCAGCTCAGGCCAGCCCTGTGCAGTATCCTGTTTTCACTTTGGGAAATATGACAGGTTTCAGAGTGGTAGCCGTGTTAGTCTGTATCAGCAAAATGAACAAGGAGTACTTGTGGCACCTTAGAGACTAACAAATTTATTTGAGCATAAGCTTTCGTGGGCTAAAACCCACTCCATCGGATGCATGCAGTGGAAAATACAGTAGGAAGATATATATACACAGAGAACATGAAAAAATGGGTGTTGTCATACCAACTGTATCGAGAGTAATTGATTAAGGTGAGCTATTATCAGCAGGAGAAAAATGACTGTAACGACTGTAATCACTACAAAAGTTTTTTTTCTCCTGCTGATAATAGCTCACCTTAATCAATTACTCTCGATACAGTTGGTATGACAACACCCATTTTTTCATGTTCTCTGTGTATATATATCTTCCTACTGTATTTTCCACTGCATGCATCCGATGGAGTGGGTTTTAGCCCACGAAAGCTTATGCTCAAATAAATTTGTTAGTCTCTAAGGTGCCACAAGTACTCCTTGTTCTTTTTGGGAAATATGGTCACTCTAACTTTCAGTAAAATTTAGTTAATATGTTTTCATTTTTTCACAAAAAGTAAAAACTAAAGATTCTCTGGAAAAATGCAAATTCTGTGTTTTTCCCCATGGCAAACAGATTTCTAGGGCTGCTACTTATTATTCAGAAAAAATGCCCTTTTTTTTTTTTTGCTATCTATGGACTTGTTCATTAATATTGCAATGTAACACAGTAATAATCAGTTGTATACTAATTTAGGATTGGACTTTTCCTTACTACCCTCCCCCCCACAGAAAAAACGGAATGCTGAATTCCAGAAATTGCTGTCCTCGTAGTATGCCTCAGAAAATTCAACACCTCCTTGTAATGATTTTGTTAAGGACGTCGTATTAAATGAGTCTGATGTGATTTGACTTTTTATTTGTTTAATATTGTGATTCTGTGCATGTCACAAAAGAACACAGCTATATAGCCATGTATCCTATGTATGCAGAGGGATAGTGTACATAAACTGCTACATTCTTCTCCAAAACTATTGAGTTCTTATACTTGTTTCTCCCAGGACTTTATCCTGTTATGTTTATTGAAAGTATGGAAAAAACTAAATCTTTGCCTTGAAAGGTTTACAGCTTTAGGAAGATAATAGTTAGCAGTAGTATTAGGTGTCCAACTTTATACACTTATAACAATTTTTTTAACTCAGGTACTTAGTATCAGGCACAACTATTCATATTTAGACACCTAATAAGTGACTGTTTTCAGAAGTGATGAGCACTTCTAGGGCCAATTTCTAGCTCTTATTTTAATCAGTGGGAATTGCTCAGCGTCAGCCTTATCTGAAGCCCATTAAAATTAATAGAAATACTTCAAGACTTCAGTGGACTTTGGATTGGGGACCCTAACTTTGGAAAGTAAAATTTGAAAATGTTGGCCCTAGAAATTGGTTTTAAGGGTACGGTGTGCCTGCAGCTCCCACTCCAGTTCCCTGCAGCTCCCACTGACTTCTACTGGAGTTCTGGATGTTTAGCCCCTCTGAAAATCAGGCCGGTGATATCTAAAGTTGGGAACCTGAAAACAGAAGCATCCAAACGTAGAAACTACTTGTGAAAAACTGGGTCTGAGGCCATCATCCAAAACTTCATTGAAATTAATGGGAGGAGTCTTTCAATTGACTCATTAGATGTGGGCGAGGCCCTATTGGCCAGATTTAGACAGGTGCTTAGGCACTTAAACACACAGATAGATGCATAGTAGGATTTTCAAAAGCATCTAAGCAGGTTAAGTCCTAACTTCTTTTGAAGTCACCTTTGTAAATCTGGTCCTAAGAGTTTTTCCCTAGTGGATCAACTGCAAAGGAAGGAATATATAATCCCTTATATATAATGTTTTCTGGCTCCAAACATTGTTCCATAGCCACTGGACCATAAATAACACATTATAGAGACACAGTGGTGTATAGGCACTATCATAAGTAGTCTACACCTTTTGACAGACAACTGTGGGTAGGCTATTACAAACATGTTCTAGTATCATGGATAACACCACACTACTGAGGGATGGATATGAATTTACATATTTAACTTACATTACTACAAATGTTTTCCAATCACAAAGATATTTTTCTTTACATATTTAAGCCAAGGTCATTTAGCAAAATATCAATTAAACGTTCCATGAAAAGGAGTAAAATAGTTACAAGAAAACGCCCAGAATCCACGTCACTCATTTCTCCTCCACAGGGAATCAATCTCATTGCCCTAATATCTGCCAGCAGAGGAGTGACAGTATTAAGCAGACGTACAGTGTGATATTTGCCATAATGATTCTTATCCAACAGAATATACACTTGGTGAAACACAGGAATTAATGAGGTGAAGAGGTGCCTCTCATTTACTTATGTTTTTCCAAAGTAACCCATCTATAGAATTGTAAATTAATGAAAACAGAAGCTTCTGCTTAACTTCATTTTCTCCTGAAGTGCTTATTAAAGCAGTTTCAGGAATAATTGTACCATAGGAAGTCTAATTTGGATAATGAATAAAAAGAGGTGAGAGAGAAAGAAAAAGCAAGAAATCTGAAAAAGCATCAAATTTCTGAAAGATGGAAAAAGATCTATTCTGAATTTCTGAAGGGCCAATGTTATTCCAGTTTTACACTACTTCAACTCTACTAAAATGAGTAGCACTGTTCAGCACCAGATTGGAATAGAGCAATGGAGAATCAAGCCCTAGGGTTCTGTGATGAATTTATTCATAGGTTAGGCTGCAGGTGGGAGATATAATCTAACACAAACATGAAGGGTAAAGTTTGCCATACTGTACAAGATAAACCTATTAGCAAAATCTCCCATCATCTTGTAGCTGCTGCTGTGACTACATTTTATGTATCCAGACAGAATGGTCCTTTATATTGGCTCAAATGCATTGATCCATGTGCAGTGAAGTTGTGCTCTAATGGCCATTGAAGTCAATGGCTATCTTTCCTTTGGCCTTTGGTGTGCTCAGTGAGCCACACAGTGAAAACCCTCTGGTACCTAAAACCCAACAATATCACTTGTGCAACAGACCCTCATACAGGTCCCTCCATTCAGGATAGGGAAAATCTTATGTCCTTTCTTGTGCAAGACCAGGACCTCAGGCCTTTTTCTTCTTTTCAAGATGACTAGAACTCCAGCAGTAGTTATAGTAAAAGCAAGGTAATAGAGGCAACATACTGAGCAGTTCTTGTGTAGCGAGGTTTTGAAGTTCGAACACTGCCAAGAGTAATCACATCTACACTGGCATTGTCTAGGTCTTCAAAATTCTCTGCACCAATACAGCCACTGTTTGGATAAAAAGGAAAAGCAAAGACATATACATTATTCATAAGACAGCTGGCGGAGGCAGCTGAATCATACTTCAAGCTCCACATCTATAGTTATTTATTAAAATGGTCCACAAGAAAATACATGGAGATGAACTATACTTTGTGCAGTACTGTCCCAAGACAAAAACAAACACACAGAACCAGCAGCATATAATTAGGGACAACTCTATCACATATGTGCAGTGATCAGTTTCGGGAAAGCTGGAAGTAACGTGAGAAACATCTGTCATCCCTATTTTTTTCTTTGACGCTTATACTGTGCCACAGTAAAGTATGATACCTTTGAGATGAGGACACAATGGAGCCGCATTCTTAACTCACACTATTGTAAATGAAAGCAATTCCACTGAAGTCAGTGGAGTTACCCAAGAATAAGTCGAGGAGAATAGTCAAGCTGCAAACCTTGCATTAGGAAGATGAGACAAATGGGCTGATTGCATTAAATCAAAACTGAAAAAATACATAATGTTGCTAAATCTTTACTTACGTGTAGAGAGGAATATGTTGAGTTCGAGAGCTTGGGCTTACACTGTTAAGAAAAATACAAGATATATTAGTTATTAGAAAAAGGATGGAATTGATTTAACTGATTACTATGTTAAGCAAACTTTTTATGCAGCAAACATGAAAAGATAAAGAGGAAGTGACTTAGAGACCTACTTTTGAGGACTCACAGGAGTGGCAGAAGCAAGTCCAAGTTTTGCTTTTGGAATGACGGGGGCGGGGGGAGCTCAAAATCAAGTAGTGGGGGGGGGGGGGACTGGCACAGATGATAAAGTCCCTATTCAGCAGGCAGAGTTCTGAGTTTTCAAACCATATCACAGGTAATTGCTGCTTTAGTCACTGTGTGGCAAAGCTTTTTAAAAACTGAGCTGCTCTTCAGAGGGAAGCTCAAATCCCATGGACTTCAATGGGAGATATATCAATTTAACATCAGGCTTGAATTTGCTCTCTCTCTCTTACTCTGTCCCTCTTGTTCTGATCCAACACATTAGGGCTTTGCTGTCCTTCCCTTCTCACTCTGCCGACCTGTCTTTTCCCCTCCCGGCCTCACCTTACTGTCTTCTATTTAATCTGTCCCTGGCTCACCTCCCATCCTCTCTTTACCTGTCCCTGACTCACCCTCTGAGCCCCTATTAATCTTTCCCTTTCTTCCCCTACTGTTCAGCTGAAATGCATTCTGAGATCATTTCTAACACTACAAAAAAGGACAAAGTCTTGGATTTTGTAAATATATGCTATTTGTAAAATCTCTACAATAAAAACGCACCTGTCAATGAAAGAGTCAGAGGTGCAGCTATTATACAGTAACTAGCTACTGGGAACCTCTCTAGTCACATTTTCATGTCTAATCCTCCCACAGGAAGCCTGATCTCAGGTATAATTTTCAATAAAATTATTAATGGAATATCTTTAACCTTTCTGATTACAGTATGTTGGTGAAATGTACAATCACTGCAAGCTCAGATGACATCTGTGTAACTATATTTGAAAAAAGAACTATACCATACACAGAAAGATCTATAAAGGAAACATGATGATTAAAAGACAATAAAAATATAAAAAAGAAACTTACAAATCAATTGGTTTTTGTGGTGAAGTAAAAGATCTTGTTTGAAATCTGTCCCAGAGGCCCCCAACAACCTAGAATCACAATCAGAATGTTTCTTGAAACATGAGC
Organism: Terrapene triunguis; assembly: GCF_002925995.2. Classification (NCBI taxonomy): domain Eukaryota; kingdom Metazoa; phylum Chordata; order Testudines; family Emydidae; genus Terrapene; species Terrapene triunguis. The sequence continues at coordinate 8,511,604 of NW_020664531.1, read as the reverse complement.
TCTGTGTAACACAATATCATTTAATTAGGTAAGCCCGATATATTTTTATGTGCCAATCCTGCAGTCAGATCTGCTGGCCTGTGCAGATCCAATTGCAGGACTGGGCTTTAGTTTCCAAAATATCATTAATTAGACAACCAAAACGTAGTGTAGAGTCTAGACCAGAGGTTCCCAAAGTGGGCGATACCGCCCCCTCGGGGGCGCTGGAACGATCCAGGGGGGCAGTAGTAGCCTCGGGTGCAATTGGAGGGTGTTGAATAAAAATAAGGGGGCGGTGGAAGCATAAAGAAAGAAGAGAATATAAGAAAATTTTGAAAAACCATTCGTACATGTTTCATCTGTTGTGTAAAATAGAGTTAAAGTTGTAGTGATTACTTTATTTTCCAAATAAATTCACAAATTATAACCGATCAGGTGTCAAGTCCGCCAACAGCTCTTAACAAGCAAGTGTTGGCAGGCGAGCGTGTCGCGCATTGTCGGGAAGTCCAGCATGCATCGGCAGGAATATGTGCGTGTAATGACTAGTTTACAATACGATACTATAAATAGGCGACATGTATGAAATCTAATTTAGATTGTTTCTGAATTGTGTAAAAAGCAGTTAACAATAGTGCAATAAGTATTTAAAATTTTTTATTCATATTCGATACCTTCGATCTTTACGGATTACGGATCACATACAAAGCAAATTGTATTATTGTTGTTTCAATAAAACAGCAATTTACACGTGAGTATTTTTATACATTTTCTTACATATCTACCGTACGTTTCTGTGTCTCTAGTGCTTACTAATAATAAAATCGTAGCAGGCTTGTGTCGGTACAGTACTATTTGAAGTGTACAGTCAATATATTTGTCATATTTTTTATTACAATATTAACGAAAACAGGGGAATGAAATCGTAAAAAAACTGTTAACTATTAACATTTATTTATATCTATCGAATCATCTGTGTTAATTGGTAAATAAGGCGTGTGTTAATAAGGAACAATTATTTAAATGAGGGCAAACTAAATTAAAACTATTAACTGATTTTTAATTGCATATTGATTATTTTTTAAATTAATTATTTCTTGATAAATTTAGTTTGATATTTGTCAATTTAATATCAAATACATATATCTAATGCTGAGCAAAGAACAAAACCCAGTTTATTAGTTTCATTAGTATTTTAGTTTGGTTGTCTTTTGCCATCTTACGCAAAAACCACTGTATACCTGATGTCGTGGGCGATATTCTAATAACATCTTTCTTTACTATATTGTAGGATGTAGGTAGAAATATAGATACATAAAAGAACACAAATTTGTCACTGCATCTTTCTGTTTGTTGGCTTAAAGAAGGTAGATTTCCAGGGGGGCGCTGAGTAATTTTTTTTCTGAAAAGGGGGCGGTAGGCCAAATAAGTTTTGGAGCCTCTGGTCTAGACCAAATGATATAAAGTTTTGAATCCTCTTTTTTTGAGAGAGAGAGAGACTTGACTAAACTGAATGGAAAACAGATCAAGTTGTTAACATAGTGGAAGTGTCAGCCAACTGGGATGAGGGCAGTCTAGCCTAGTGGCCAGGGTCAGAGCCATAGTCTGTCATCAGGAGCCAAAGCCAAGTGTCAAAACTGGAAGGCAGAAACTGATTACCAGAGCTGGGGGTCAATCTGGAGTCCATGGTCAGGAGCGAGAGCCAAGGGTCAAACTGGAGGTCCGGAACTGGAGCAAGCAGGGTATCAGGCCAGGAGGGGTTCAAGGCAGGGTGTGGCAGCTGTGGCTGCTGCTGGTCTAAGAGCCAGCCTGTTGGCCTCTGCAGCCAGTCAGATTGCATGGCTAATCAGGCAGCTTGCTGCAGGCCAGTTGCACTGATCAGGCTTCAAGGAGACTAGCTCTGTTGCAGGCCCTGATTCCTGACAGGAAGATTCCAAAATGAACTGTGTTTCTCATGCACTTTTCCCTCGAAAGAGTCAGTGATTTAGGTTATAACAAATAAACTCCTCTGTCCTCAGGCAATTTCTAGATATTATAGCAGTGACCTTAGGACACATTTTTTAACAATTTAGAAAAGAGAAAAAAGAAGCCAGTCCCTGTGAAGCCAGCTGAAGTGCTGCTTTCTGAGTCAAGTGGCAGAGTCTGCTCTATGAATACTGTGACCCTGCTTTTTACTTTTGAAAACTAAAGGAAACATCCTTGCATTTGTGAGCATTAATCTCATAGTTTTGGTACTGATTTTCTAAGCAGCCTGATGCATGCCTCATGGCACTTTGTCTTCTGATTTGTGACGTATTTGCATGCAATCTACTTGACTGGGGAAGTAAATAAGCTACAGGTTTTGTGTGTAAAGCAGAGGGAGGAAATTTCCCACACTGTACACCCGAAAGTGCCTCAATCTTGTCCTGACGGGGTGAGAGAATAGCTTACACTCATGCCAATTCAAAACTTGGCCTCTGTTGGCTGCTAATGGAGCCAATTAGTATAAATTGTGATGGCATTTTTTGTCACTTGAACATTTGCCCACTGGGAACTAGATGGAGACCCAGTTCAAACAGGCCTTTTAGCGGTAATCAGAGGAGATAATTTCTTCACCACATTTAGAGTGGTGCCACAGTGGTGAAAGTCTCTATATTTCATTATCAATCCCCTAAGCAATCCAATCCTGTCTCACTCTAATAAAGGGGACTATATGTTTTAATATTATGTTACAGTTAATATTTCTTAAAAATATAGGTGAGGTAAAACTATGGGCCTGATCCAATGCATGCTGAAATCAATAAAAAGGAAGTCTGGTCAAAAATTCTCTTTTATGGGATGGGCTCCTTGTTCAGACTACATCTCCCATAATGCACCATGGTGAATGATGCCTGAGACATAACAACCTGGAGGAGAGACTGTGGTGCATCTCGGAAGATGTAGTACAGTGAGAGAGTCCAAGTTATAGAGGAGAATCAGAGCACATATAATTTTAACTAACCACCAACACGGCAAAACCACAACAGCATTTCCAAACCAAAAAAAAAAAAATGTTTTCGATTGAAATAACGGAAAGTCAAAACTTTTTGTAGAAAATTTCAACTAAAACTATTTTTTCCCCATTTTCACTGATATTTTTAATGGAAAATTGCCCATTTCCACCCAGCTCTAAAGAAAAGGTTCTGATTGACTTCAGTGGGCATTGGATTTGCAGTAAATGGCTTTTGTGGCTTGTAAATGCTCCAGTTTCACATCCTTGAATTCTCATGAACTGACTCATTTACTAACCCCTTTCTTTGTCAGATACTAAGTAACAAAACAAAAGATAGGCTTTAGCCATCAAGTCACAATCCAGTTTTGGACTTTCCCAAACTACGGGGATGTTTGGATATAGGGTATTGGTTTGGGCCTATTTCTGAAAGGTTAATGTGACCTGCAGGCCATACTTTGTGCTGTATTTCACTAGCAAAAACCACAAACTGTTATTTAAAAAAAAGGTTCACTGACTTGGCTTATTTCTGGCGCAGGATTGTATCTCTTTATTGTAAAACACTGGGAGATGGGATCAGCCATCATTTCTACTGTTGACTCTGGCTGTGGGATTTTGGGTGGTAATATCTTATCCCAAGGAACTTCTTCATAAGCTCTAGACCATTAATAAAAAGAAGAAGAAAAGGAACATATTTAAAACAATCATTATAAGTGATGCTTGGTGTGACATGTATAACTAGGGGATTAAAATGTACTTTGCATGTGAGGATTAGATTTTGTAATGCAATCTCCTAATAGTCTGCTAACATATTGGATCTGCACATGAGAACATATTTCAGGAAACTGCAGAGAAAGAGTGATTTATTTTTCTTGATGCTCAGTGAAAGAGAATGCATGAAAAAAACTTGCCTCCTGGGAGAGGAATTTTTGGCACACTGTGAGCCACTAAAGCTAGTTAAAGTGGCCATACTTGTCTTACCAAAATACCCCTTAGTTTATGGGAAGGAGCATTGAGTTAGAAGCCAGGAGATCTTCTCTTCCACTGAATGCCCTTAGCAGGCTCCACACTTCCCACCCCTCCTTTACAAGAGGCAAATACCATATCTCCTCATCTTGCAAATGGAGTAAATAAGGACCAGAGAGGTGGCCCAAGATTGGATGAAGTCGATGGCAGAGTTTGGGAGTAAAATACAGGTCTCAGATGACAGTGCAGAATCTCATCTACTAAGCCACAGTGCCTCTCTGGAAAAAAAAAAAAAGTACCTATCTATCTTAAGGTTTTAGACTGTCGTCCACCATCATAGTATATGAGCACCTTCCATGTAAAAAACAGGAATAGCAAAATCTCTAATGGATTTCATGGAATCTCTGGCACATCTCTCTTTTTGGTGTCAAAACTCTGCTTGGGTTAGGGTTTTTTGGGGGAGGGGGAAAGCTGGAGAATTAGTAGAGGTTTGGCCATAAATGGGGTGTTTGAATTGTATCACTTATGATGGAAAGGTTTTCTAAAGAGGAAGGCCTTGGAACATTTCCTAAAGAATAAGATCTAGGTGTTTGGGTAAGCTTTTAGGAAGGTGGTGCTATTCCTATATGCCCACCTTTGTCATGCATCTTTATATCCACAGATTAAAATGTGCATGTAAGTGTAAATCATCATTAGCTACATTTTTCAGAGAAAACTATGGATAAGAAGCATGTCCTAGTTGGGATAGCATGTTGTTTCTTTTCAAGCAACATTATACAAACCCATCTGTGTATCCCATCAGCGTGGTCCATGGAATTCTGTTCTGGCTGCCAGGATTTGTGGAACATTTGCATTAGATTTTCAGCATAGAATAAAGACATACGCAACCTGCTATTAGCCCATTATGTTAAACAAAAATGATAATACCCTCACTCCAGGGAGGACAGTTGTTTACAAGGTTAGAAGACATTAAAGAGTTTATAATATGATTAAGTAACTGCTAGTGAAAGGGACAGCAAAGCCTCTAGTACCAGCACATCTAAAATGAGCTATAAAGTATTGTTCTATCATATAAATTTATGACCAAAATGGATGCTTCTTTTAAGTAAGGCCCTATGAAATTAAATTTATTATTGTAGATTTTCGGATTTATTATTTTCTGATTGCGTTTGTTTCCATTTAAAAAAAAAGTTATTTCTTTGTAATTTTTAATCAAAACTTTTTGATACATTGACAACAATTAAGTAGCCTTCCTATAAATGCACAAAAATGTTCAGAATTGGATTGCAATAGGAAAAAATGATTTTACCAAAAAAAATCCTACAATTGCAACAAATATATAGTGAAAGTAACACATTCTAAATCACTTTTAAAAGCAGCACTCGGTAATATGACCAAACTGACATTATTGAACAGTAACATAAGAAGTCCGCAGAAGAGCCTCTTACAGTATCGATTTAACTGAATTAATATTTGAATAATTAAAATATATAAAAATAATGCACTAAACATAAAATAGTTCATCGTTAGCATTCATTGTTGCCTTTTAAATTAAACTGGTACTTTCAAGCTTCCTACATTCTGAAGGAATGCTTCAATTAATTTCAAATGTGATTAAATAATTTCAAACTATCAAATCAATAGTTTATTGCTGAGTAGCAATACAAAGTGACAAACTTCAATGTCATTATTTTTGCCATATCTGGCAGACATCTCCATTGTGATACATTATGGTTAGCCCGTTAGTGTTTTCCTCAGAAACTGATTCCCTCTTGCCAACAAGTAGATTTTAATATTTACTAAAGCTCCTCTCTCTGGCTACAGAGCTGACAGGGAAGAAGACGTAAGGTAGGGCAACCTCTGCTACTTTAGGCTCTCGTCCCTTCATAACACATATATATGCATTCTCCTTTTGTGGGTCTTTGAGAAGGGGGACACTGATACCACATAAAGGAGCATGAAGAAGTTATTTCAAATGAAACTGTACTCGCTTGGGCACTGAATACTTTTATTGACACAGCGCCCCATGGGAATTTCAACTTCTCCCTTAATGTGATGCCAATGTCCCAGAGGAGCACATCAGCTCCTGACATGAAAATGACACCGCAAGGAACTGAGTTCTCAGAAGCTGCTCTTAAATCCCGGACGCAAGCCCTTCTCCCTAGCCCTTGCACTCCCTCGTGGCCCTAGCCCCCTGCACTCCCTCCCCACGCCCTCTGCACCTCCTCCCCACACCTCCTGCGTTCCTAGCCCCCTGCACACGCCCCACCCCACCCCGCTGGTCTCTTATCTCCAGTGGCTGCACATGGCTTAGCCCTGCTGCCCGCCTGCTGCTGCAGTCCTAGTGCTGGGGAGAGCCTGGATTCCGTGTTATTGTTTTGATTCCGCGATTCCATCCATATTCTTGTTAACGCAGATTTCATAGGGCCCTATTTTAAACTCTCCAAATTTTAATCAGAAAATTTGGGTGGAAACAAACAACTCTGTGACAAACAAAGACAATGGGAGAAATAAATATGAGCATTTCTTTTCATGGGAAAGGAAAAGTCTAAATACACAATTTGTAATGAAATTGCCCCACAAACAGTGTTGGGGTTTGAGGAATAGGGACACCTGACATAGATTCACTGGCAGCAGTTATTCAAAGCCTTCCCTAATTGAAATATAAAAGGAATAGAGAGCATTGTCCGCATATACCCTGCCTGCTGCCAGTTTTGAATTTCTGCATGTATTGTAACTACTCCTTCCAACATCTGCAGTTTAGGGTTGTAGGAAAAACTGCATGAATTTCTTAAATGTACATCTACTGAAAGATGAATAGAGGAAGAAGGTGGATAAATATGAAGTAACAAAAAAATCTCTTCTTGATAGAAACAGTTGCTCACTTTTGGGTACTTGAGATGTAGAAATAGTCCCTTGCTTTTTCTTCTCGCCAACTTGCAGAAGGAGGATCACTTGATTTCTAGAGAGAACATAATATGAGAGAGAGCATATGGCAGGATGCCCAAATTAGTTTTGGGAAACTCATGAACACTCATAAAATTCTGAACTTTTTTTAAAGATGAGCTGAGCAGGATTTGTGGTCTCTTTCTGTAGACATTTATTAATATCAAAATGTGAAACAAGTAGTTTCACATTCTTCATAAATGATCTCACTTGCACCACACAAGGCTATGCAAAATGCCTCTTTATTTGGCTCTGCTTCCTGTGTGTTTTATTGATATTTCTGATTCAATGTTCTCACTCAGCTCATCTCTTTAATCATCTGAAATGTATGTACCAGCTGACTCCACTTCTAACGTTCTTTAGGAATGGCAGTGCAAACTTACCTTTCTCAGCCCCTGAGACATGCCTATTATAGTGTATGTTGGTTGCTACCAGAAAAAATTATGTTCTTGGGCCCCAATCCAACAAAGTACTTAAGCATGTGTGTAACTAAAAGCATGTGATTAGTCTCATTGATTTCAAATAAGATCAGGGCCTTGATGTGGAAGGATGAAAGACCACTAGACTTTTCACTATAGAATTGTACTGTTGGAAGTTAACTGTTTGATGCGAAAGACTAAAGGGGAAGTAACTGATATAAACAGGGTATGCTTATTTTAATTTCAATTGTATCACATGATGTAAATTCTGGAAATCTGCATCAGCTCTGTGTGTGGTGTGGGCGTATAAGTATATATGCCTTCTGTATATTATAATTATTTAGCTTATAGCAGCACTTAGAAACCTCAGTCAAGGATCAGGGCTGCATGTAGTTGATGAAATCATCTCACCAGTATGAATCTTACTTTTAAGCATTCATTCATGGTTTGTGATAAAAAAGAAGATTTAAAAAAAATCAGGGCCAGTGGTCAATATTACAAAGTGAGTATGTCAACAGGATACTATGCTTATTTCACTGTAATTAGACTAGGAAAAGAATATAGAATCCTAGATTATACCACTGCATGGTAAGTGTTGGCAAAAGTTGATTTTGAACATTGACCACTATAGCTCTGAAGACTAGAAGTTTGCAGATTTAAAAGTTTGTTCTGTCATCCAGGCTTGTATAATCATTGAAACAAACAGTACCAGACACACTACCTTAAGTTTTGGGTCCACATGAAATGCAAAGCTATGAATTTGAAAAGAATCTCTTTGTTTAGATGAAGCAGGAGTAACTTTCATTGGACTTGTCCAACCTGAAAGAAAAGACTTGGTATTGTGCTATTCATTCTACAGCTCTACTTAATTTCTTTAACAGAAATTAAACAAATGAAATGAGATAGTTTGTACATTACCATAAAGATTATAATACAGTACATCGATATATATTTACCCATTCCTGACTCTTTAGAGAGAGTTACTTACAGGCTTTCAGCAAAATAAATTCAAGTAAAATGCAGCTGAAAGAAACAATAATTAGCATTTCATCTGCTGTGATTTGGCCCTACTTAACAAAATGCAATGTATCATCAATGAAAATGAAGCTATCTTATATAACATATACAGGAAAACTATCCAAATCAGCAATTATGGTAAAACTTCACTAGGAAGTTATCTATATAGTGAGCTACTGCACAGCAAGCCAGGGTATGAATCTACAACACTCCAGCATGCTGCACAGCAACATCCCATGTGGATCTCACTATAGCACAGTGAAAGTCATCCCCATTTGCCTCAGTGTGTTGTGAATTTCAAAGGCTAGTTGGGACCAGTAAATTCAACACACTCATGTAGGAACCTTGCTCTGAATAGTTTTATTCCTGTAATGCTGTAATTAATTGGTACATGTATGCATACTACTGCCCTCTACTGCAGAGAAGCAGTCCTGCTTATATACACATAGGCACTGTCTCTGGTTATGCTAAAACATTGTTCCTTCAGCTCTTTGGTTAAAGAACGTAGATTTGGTGCCAAAGGCTGTGAGCACTGTTCCTCATGCTGTATATATAAAGTAAATATGACAGCTGTGCTGCCTGCATGTCTTATACAGAAGACACAGATAATTCTAATGTTACATTTGCTTTACTAATTGAACTAGGGTGACCAGACAGCAAATGTGAAAAATGGGGACAGGGGGTAATAGGAGCCTATATAAGAAAAGACCCCAAAATCAGGACTGTCCCCATAAAATTGAGACATCTGGTCACCCTAAATTGAACACACATTTTCAGAGATCTCTGCTGTATGTTATAATTTGCTATTTTCACATCTGGTTTTTGCTGTTAGGATAATTAATCTTCTAACAGTTTTCTCTCTCTCTCTTTCTAGTTTCTGTGGAGAGATTCAGCATACTTGGAGTAATTCTGGTCCAGAGCTCAAGTGTCTGGAGGTCCCAATGTCCCTCCTGGTCTTGCTCATCCCACAGGATTGAAGATGGCACAGTCTGGCCTCTCTGGACCACGTTGGGAACTCAATAGCTTGGTTGCATGACACTTTTATTTACCAAGAACTTAATGATCCTATCAGAGCTGGTTTGTTTTTTGAAGTTGGCCTTCACTCATCACATCACAAGGATCAATGATGTCTATAATACATTTTGTGTCCATTTTATTTGTATGATGTTTTCTGAGCCTGAACCTCTTTAGGGTGCATTTGGTCACAGTTTCAAAATTTTCTGCACAACTACAAGAACTAAACAATTGGTTGGTTTTTTTGTTATTTTTTTAAGTGAAAGTTGTGGTTCTTATGTAATCACATAAAACCAGGAGCTAAGGCTTTATGAAAAACACCTAATATTGCAAGAGTCACAAAAAGTTACAAGAGTTGGCAACAGTGCGATCCTCTTGTGAAAGTGATGCACTGTACCGGACAGCCACCGAAGTCAATGGAAGTGTTGGTATTGATGTCAAAGGGAGCAGGATCAGACCCTAACAGCAGGTAATGCAGTTCACGTGCCCCCTTGTTGAAGTGATTGAAGCCCTAGAGGTAAATCATTTAATCAAGCATAAATGTTTTTTTTTTAAATCTCTGTGTAAACTGTACTGTACTGCTTTATATAACTGAAAATAAATATACCCTGTGGCCGTTCTCCTCCTTTCTCTACTCCTATCCAACAAATTGAAGCTACAGATCAGCCACTGAAAAATGATTTCAGAGAAACATAAAAATGAAAAATGGTAGTGTAAATTGTAAAGACTTTCATGATAGGAGAAGCAACAGGGAAGGACTGGGGCTGCTGAAGACGCAAAGAATTTCTCTGTTACTTGGTACCAGTGAAAAACTATCACACAATGAAATATGTAACTGTAAATCATAATAATCAAATCCCTTGAGGAAATACAATTGGTTTTACTAATAGCGCAAGGGATTACTTTGGATTTTTATGTGGTACTTTCTTGATGAGCTACTTACAGGATTAACAGGAAGCACACTATTACACATTTCAATGCATGCTTGATAATTATTTAAGAACATATGTTGCTAAGAACATTTTATTTTGGTTAGTACCAGCTGGCATTTTTCACACTGCTCTACAGCCAAAATGCTTCTGAAATAAATGTAGTCACACTTTACTAATTCTGGGTCACTGAGAATGAAAATGATGCTTAAAATTGTTGATTGGCTCTAGTTTTCAAGATATGCTATTGGGTCAGTATATACGACCCTTGACTTGGGAATGGCGGAGGATAAGTGAGTTATAAAGGGAAGGGATCTCAATTTAAACCAGAAATGACTAAAATACATCTATGACTGGGTTTGGACAGTACTTGCTTTTTAGGCAAAACAATGAATGATGCAATCTGAAGCTGGTATTGCATCATACATGATATGAATTGCATCATGTTATTCCTAGAAGTCATGGATGATGCAATCATAACGAAGCTTACATCACTCTGCTGAACAAATTGCCCTATATCAGCTCTAGAAATCATACAGTGTCGTGCTCTCTTATTTGTCAGTGTTTGATTTTGCAAAGGGACACATTTCTGTTTAGCCAAAGTGAGCAGAGATGCCTCGTACTTGTGTGAACAGTGCGGATAACTTCTGCTATGTTTGTGGTGAAGTGACTTTTGCATCACAAAAGCGCAGTATAACCACTATGGTTAAGAAAGCCTATCACCTTTATTTTGGCTGCAAAATTGGAGATCAGGACAAGAGGTGGATCCCACACATATGCTGCAACACTTGTGCAACAAATCTTCGCCAGTGGTTGAACAGGAAAAGGAAATCTATGCCTTTTGCAGTGCCAATGATTTGGAGAGAGCCAACAGATCATACCAGCAATTGTTACTTCTGCATGGTGCCTCCAGTTGGGAAAGGTGTGTCAAAGAAGAAAAAGTGGACTGTGCATTATCCAAACATTTCATCAGCTATACGCCCAGTACCCCACGGAGAAGGACTGCCGGTTCCTGATGCACCAGAATCATTCTCACTTGAGTCAGACGAGGAAGAGGAAGAGGATGAAACTTCTGGTCCTGAACCATCAATGTCACAGGACCCACATTTTCTCCCATCCTCCTCCTCTGAACCACACCTCATAACACAAGGTGAACTGAATGAACTTGTCAGGGATTTGGAACTACCCAAGAGTAAGGCAGAGCTGTTGGGCTCCAGACTACAGCAGTGGAATCTCCTGGCAGGTGATGTTAGGGTTTCCATGTTCCGTGACCGTCAAAATGATCTTGTCCCATTCTTCTTCATGGAAGGTGATCTTGTAGCCTGCAACAACATCGATGGTGTGATGGCAGCCCTCAACATCGTTCACGATCCAGATGAGTGGAGACTGTTCATTGATTCATCGAAGACGAGTCTTAAAGCTGTTTTACTGCATAATGGCAATGTTTTGCCATCAATTCCAGTTGGTCATGCAGTCCATATGAAGGAAACCTAGGACAACATGAAACAACTTTTGAGGTGCATAAACTATGACCAACATCAGTGGCAGCTTTGTGGCGATTTGAAGGTTGTTGCTCTCTTGCTTGGTCTGAAGACTGGATACACAAAGTACTGCTGTTTTCTCTGCAAATGGGATAGTCGTGCAAGAGATTCCCACTACATCAAGAAAGATTGGCCACTCCGACAGTCATTGGAGCCTGGGAGGAAAAGTGTTCAGCATCCACCACTTGTTGAATCAAGGAAGATTTTGTTACCACCCTTCCACATCAAGCTGGGTGTGATGAAGAACTTTGTCAAGGCCATTGACAAAACACAAGCAGCTTTCAAGTACCTCCGTGGAAAATTTCCAAGGTTAAGTGAAGCGAAGATAAAGGAAGGTGTCTTTGTTGGTCCTCAGATTCGTGAACTTCTTCGAGATGATGCATTTGACCATGCACTGCATGGCAAGGAAAAGACGGCATGGAAAGCCTTCCAGTTATTGGCAATAAATTTTCTCGGAAACAACAAGGCAGACAACTACAGGTCGTTGGTGGAAAACCTCCTCAAGGCATACAAAAGCCTTGGTTGCAACATGTCACTAAAGATACATTTTTTGCACTCTCATCTAGATTTTTTTCCACCGAACTGCGGAGCAGTGAGCGACGAGCACAGCGAGCGATTTCACCAGGCCATTGCAACAATGGAGAAACGCTATCAGGACAAATGGAGCCCATCAATGCTTGCAGACTATTGCTGGACAGTGACAAGAGATGCTCCATTTAATGAATACAAGAGACAAGCCAAGAAGCGCTGAGTAGACACTGAATAGGACTAAACTATGTACATAATAGTTTTTTGCCTTTTGTTTCATAATACATTTTATTTATATAACCCTTTTGCTGATTTTTAAAGTGTTACATAAACAGGACAGGTGAAATATTATCATGTAAAGCAACCATAAACACATGAAAAGACCTAGGTTTACAATTTATGATTAAAACTCTACTATCTACACAATATACATAGACATAAAATGTAAAAACTTAAATATCTTAGAAACAGTAGCCAATCAGTTGTTTTAATTGTCATATTTGAATTCAGCACATCAAAATACATAATAAATAGCACATTTTATCTCTGAAGCAGACGACTTCTCAAAAATTGTAGACCAGTGTTATTGGTTAACTCTTTTTATACTGCAGTACAAGGTAATGATTGTGAACTATGTAAACTATGGTAATTTGGGTGAGTGATTGGCCAGGCTTGATCTTTTAAAAAAAAGTTTTCATTTTATGTTTTTGGGCTCTCTGAACATTGACACACTATGTAGGCTTCCAGATCACCGCAGAACTGTATCGTGTTCGTGGGGATGGTGGGACAGAAAGAGAGCCCCCGAGATAGCCCAGCAGAAGAGTCTGTCCTAAGTGTGTGGTTGGAAAGATTGACAATGTTGTTAGATGAGTTGAGGGTACCACTGTTGTAGCCCCCTGTGGCAGGTAGGAGTTTAGATAGCTTACTGTCCTTTTTCCTCTGTAGAGAAGTGAAGTGTGCATTGTAAATGGCTTGTCTCATTTTTGTAAAGTCCAGCCACGTGGAAGTTTGTGTGGAAGGTTGGTATTGTATGAGAGTCTCCAGTTCTGAGAGGTCATTCTTGATCTTCTCCTGTCTGCTGTACAGGATGCTGATCAGGTGGTTCCTCAGTTTCTTTGAGAGTGTGTGGCACAGTCTCTCACCATAGTCAGTGTAGTATGTTGATTGCAATGGATTTTTTACCTTCAGTCCATTTGGTATGATTTCCATCTGTTTGCATTTGGAGAGGAAGATGATGTCTGTCTGTATCTGTGCAAGTTTTTTGTTGAGGTTGATGGATTTCCACTCCATACGGCTAAATTCAGTGCCTTGCATGGTGTCAAGTATCAGGGGGTAGCCGTGTTAGTCTGTATCTACAAAAACAACAAGGAGTCTGGTGGCACCTTAAAGACTAACAGATTTATTTGGAGTGATGGTCACATAAACACCACCCTATACCGGAAACCTACTGACTGCTATACGTACCTACATGCCTCCAGCTTCCATCCAAGACACATCACACGATCCATTGTCTACAGCCAAGCCCTAAGATACAACCGAATTTGCTCCAACCCCTCAGACAGAGACAAACACCTACAAGATCTTTATCAAGCATTCGTAAAACTACAATACCCACCTGGGGAAGTGAGGAAACATATTGACAGAGCAAGACGGGTACCCAGAAATCACCTACTACAGGACAGGCCCAACAAGGACAATAACAGAACACCACTGGCCATCACATACAGCCCCCAGCTAAAACCTCTCCAGCGCATTATCCACGATCTATGACCTATCCTGGAAAATGATCCTTCACTCTCACAGACCTTGGGAGGCAGGCCAGTCCTCGCTTACAGACAACCCCCCAACCTGAAGCAAATACTCACCAGCAACTACACACCACACCACAGAAACACCAACCCATGAACCGATCCCTGTAGCAAACCTCATTGCCTACTCTGTCCCCATATCTACTCTGGCGACACCATCAGAGGACCCAACCACATCAGCCACACCATCAAGGGCTCATTCACCTGCACATCCACTAATGTTATATATGCCATCATGTGCCAGCAATGCCCCTCTGCCATGTACATTGGCTAAACCGGACAGTCCCTCCGCAAAAGAATAAATGGACACAAATCGGACATTAGGAATGGTAACATACATAAGCCAGTAAGTGAACACTTCAATCTCCCTGGTCATTCTATTACAGATTTAAAAGTCACTATCATTGAACAAAAAAACTTCAGAAACAGACTTCAAAGAGAAACAGCAGAACTAAAATTCATTTGCAAATTTAACACCATTAATCTGGGCTTGAATAGGGACTGGGAGTGGCTGGCTCATTACAGAAGCAGCTTTTCCTCTCCTGGAATTGACACCTCCTCATCCATTATTGGGAGTGGACTATATCCACCCTGATTGAATTGACCCTGTCAACACTGGTTCTCCACTTGCGAAGTAACTCCCTGCTCTCCATGTGTCAGTATATAATGCCTGCATCTGTAACTTTCACTCTATGCATCCGAAGAAGTGAGGTTTTTACCCACGAAAGCTTATGCCCACTTTCCACTAGGACAGTAATGATCAGCATATCATGAGTTTTCAGGTGATATCTTACAAGACATAGTTTGTACAAAATTTATCATAGTCTTGAAAAAGGGGTGAGCACAGGGATAGAGACTGTCATACAAAAACAGGCCAGAACAACAAGAAATGAAAAATGGTGTTCTTTGTGAGGATCCCTTGGCTGTAGAATGTCTTACTGCCAGAGATCAGCACAAACCCATGTCTGGCAATCTCCAGGTCATAATGCAAGATTCATCTTTTTCAGCAGGCATCCTCCAAATAGCCAAGCTGTGGAATGTCTCTGGGCCTAAATTTGTAACTTAACTCATCACTTGCTGAAATGACCATGGCTTGCTTGGTGGGTCTTTGGATTGTGAGGCTAAAATGAGGAATTTGCTTTTGCTATCCTGTTGAAACTTAGCAGGACCAGTTTATAATCCCACCACTTCTTAGGTCTTGGCTACACTTGTGAGTTACAGCACATTAAAGGAGCCCCGGGCGCACTAGCTCACTACCCGTCCACACTGGCAAGGCACGTAGAGTGCTCTGACTCCATGGCTAGAGCGCTCCTGGTACTCCACCTGGGCGAGTAGAATAACGTTTGATGCGACCCCGCTGGAGCGCCCCAGCATCAGTATGAACGAGGTGTTCCATTACTGTGCTCTGATCAGCCTCCGGAAACGTCCCATAATCCCCTTAAATCAAGTGGCCACTCTTGTCATTGCTTTGGATATGCCCTTTGAAAGCTCCGTTTAACAGCCCGCATGCTTATCTGCTCCGAGACAAAGCAACCATTACTGTGGAATGCTGTGTGTGAGAGAGAGGTGGGGAGTAGGGGGGAGGTCTGCTGCTGTCTGAACTTACAAGACAGCATGCTGACATGCTCTCAGCCCCCCAAAAACCCACTCTCCCCCCCCCCACATACACACAACACACTCCCTGTCACACTCCACCCACCCCACCCTCCATTTGAAAAGCACATCGCAGCCACTTGCATGCTGGGATAGCTACCACAATGCACTGCTCGCTGTGGCCGTTGCAAGAGCTGCTAATGTGGCCACGCCAGTGCGCTGTCAGCTGTCAGTGTGGACAGACTACAGCGCTTTCCCTACTGCGCTCCACGAAGGGTGGTTTAACTCAAAGCACTCTACATCTGCAAGTGTAGCCATGCCCTTATATGCCAACTACATTTGTATATTCCCAACTGCCACCCCAATACCACAGGTAAACTTCTAAATATAAAAACTAGGTTTGCAAACCTTTGTCCAACCTCCGTTAAAATACTGCTGCTGGAGCTCTCTGTGTTCTTGGGTCTTTGCTGTGTATACGGATTTCTTTCCTAAGATAGACTCTAAAGGGTGAATTCCTGGCCCCATTGATATTAATGGGAATTTGCTGGACTTCAACCAAGAAAAAACTTGGGCCCTACTGTGTGTCTGAAGAAAAGCCCGATGATCTGTGCCTGCATCACAGATCTATCCTCTATTTCAGGTCACTACTCTGACTGAGAACTGAACGATTGACTTGGCCACAGAGAGTTCTAGATTTATTCTCTACCCCTTCCAAATCATCTCCAGCTGCCAAAGTCTGCTGTCTGCCTGCTGAAGAGACTATAATCATAACAACTCCATGGAGTGCTGTCTCCCCAACCTTCTTTCACTTATCCATAGCTAGCAGCAGTCTAGCATTTAACAGGGGACCGCCCCGGCAAGGGGCTGAGTAGCCGGGGCAGGGTAGCCCCAGAGGGAGCGGAGCCCCAGAGAGCGGGACTCGGGCCCCGCAAGGCAGCGCCCTGTCCTCTATGGCCCCACTGCTTCTGCTGCTTCTGGCCACTCTGCTGCAGCCCCTGAGCGGCTCGGGCCACTTCGCCCAGCTCCGGCTGTGGTGCTGGGGGGCGGCCGCCCTGCGACACCTGCAGGCGGCTCCGTGTGTCCCGCGGGGCGACCCCCAGCCCGAGTGTCCCCCACTCGGAGCCTGCCTGGCCGAGCCACAAGGTGTGGGTGCTGCTCCCCCATGGCGTGAACCGCAGCAGCCCCAGGGCGCCCCCACGCATGACGCGCTGCTGTTGCCAGGACCGGCTCTAGGCTTTTGCCGCCTGAAGCAAAAAAAAAAAAGATGGCTGGAATGCCGCCCCTGAAAATGTGCCGCCCCAAGCACGTGCTTGGTTTGCTGGTGCCTAGAGCCGGCCCTGGAAAGAGTTGCTGTTGACTTTGACAGGAGTCATCTTTTTACTAGCTGAATGCTGTTTGAAAATTTGTTGTATAAAACACACTGATTTGAAAATAAATGGATAGGGTGTATTCTTGCTAAGGCATGATGACAGATCTAGAGGGTTGGATCCTCTCTATGATTACCAAGGGGATAGACGTGGAGCAGGTCCTAAATATGAATCACTTAACAATATCTGCCAGATAACATTAAAATGCCACAGAAGTGTACAGGGCGATTTCCTTACTCTCCAAAATAATCTGCTCTATCAGCTCACATTACAGTAGAGACTCATTTTAATTATTCTACTTTACCTCTTTCTTTACAGAAAATGAATTCTTTTAAACATCAATTATTTCCAAAGACCTCTGCTCGGTCAATGTATGTTACAATTTGCTATTTTGGCACCTGGCTGATGCTTGCAGCTAAATCAATTAATCATCCAACTGTTCTACTTCTTTCCAGTTGCTGGTTTCAGTGGAAGCATCCAGTGCAAACATATTCTGTTAAATTCATAGTTTGTAAGCTCTTTGGGGAGAAGACTCTCCTTATTTGTGTCTTGTACAGTACCATCCTTTTTTCGGCAATTAACAATTAATACATAATAATAATTTGCTTTACCTCCAAGTCTTGCCCTGATAGAAGCATCTGACACTGCCCTGGAGTTCCACCGTCTGTCCTGGCTCACCTCCTCCAACAGGACCACATGCCTTGTGTGTGTAGTCTGTGCAGTCTTTTCTGGGAGCGGGACTCGCTGGTGAGGTTTCACATCACTGTAATCCACCAGTGACTCAATGGTTCTGCCACAGCAGGGCTGCAAATCAGCATCAGCTCCTGGGCTCATGAATCCTGAGCAGGGATCAGCTAAAGGCACATTGTCCCGGTGTGGGAATAAAGGGTAATCTGGCCCCACAGGAGGGCTGTAAGGATTGAATTTAAGAAAAGAATTACTGTCTTTCTCTTGGAAGCTGGCAAAATCATGTTTGTCATCAGGACCTCTCACAAAAGGCATGTACATTTTCTTTAACAGACTTCGATACTCATGACGATCCATCTTGTGAAGTGGCTCAGCTGACCGACTGGAGCTTTTAAAGGCATTTACCTGCCTTTCAGCTCCCTGGGAAACCAGAGTCATTTTCTTTTATTGTTTTAGATGACAGTAAATTAAAAAGACTCTGCTCTCTTCTATTTCTTAGACTTTCTGAAATCCTGTCCAACAAACCACAGTAAAGCTAGAGATCATCATCCAAAAAATTACTGAACAGAAACCATAAAAGCCAAGACAGGAGTTCAAATGGTGAATTCTTCCCTGAAAAGCAGTGAGTGATCCAGCCAGAGAAAGAATGAAGCTGTCAAATGAGCAGAGAGTCTCTTGGTTGCTTGGCAACGGTGGAACACTAGGACACAATGAAACTTGTAATTGTGTATATCATAATAATCTGATCCCTTGAGGAAACACAGTTGAGATCTTTAAATGAGAGTACAACTATTTATTCCATGGATACACAAATAAAATGTTTTTAATTTTCCCAAGAATTATTTAGTATTTTTGAATCAATACTTTTTAAAGTAAACTACAAAACTGACATTTAGATTAGAAAGATGAACAGAACAGAAACAGATTTAACTGATACGAGAGTTATTAAACATACAAAAGAAAAATATTAATAGGAGTAAATAAATTCTACCGACCACTGGCATTAACATTATCTACTCTTACAAAATATTGCTTTTCTCTAGAGTTTCACCAGTTGTTTTTACTGTAACTTATTTTAGGCGTGATGGCAATGATCCATTAAAGACTAAAGCCAAAGTTTTCAAAGCGGATTTCCTAATGTTAGCTTGGAAAGTTATATTTAGGGATCTAAAAAAAGCAGCCTAACTTTCAGAGGTGTTGCGTACCCCCAACTCCCACTGATTTAAATGCAAGTGTTCAGCACCTCCAAAAATCAAGCCATTTTTAATTGGGTGCTTTAAATACAGATTTAGGGGCCCAACTTTAGGCATCTAACGTTGAAAATGCTGACTTAAAGCTTTAGTTTACAATTCTGTTAGGAGCAACTCGTAGATGTGATTGGACAAACAGGCCCTGAATGTTCTCTCATGTACACTGGCTTTATGTAGCTGCAAATAGTAAGAATTTAATAAAGAATTCTGTTGATGATGCATAAGATGGAACAGAATTCACAGCTCACTCAATCTTTGTTGTGTTGGCGCTACAAAGAATAAAAAGCAATTAAAACTTATCATTGGTCTTCAGTGACAAAAGTGTTGCTCTGACTATCACCACTCTAGAGAGTAAACTGTAGAGCCCTGCATGGATACAAATTATATAAAGCAGCTATCCGCAGACCTGCAGGGCTCTATAAATCTGCTGTCTGATTATGCCATTTTTACATAGTCACTTTTCCTAAGCACACCCTACTGATTTAGATACAAGCGCCACTCATAGCTAGCCCCATACCAGGTCAATTGAATAATTGCTCGTTTTTATTAAGATGTCCAAAGAATGTCTCTTTTTTGTTTTGATTCCTTGTTGATTTACAAAGGGAGGTGCCAACTTTTTCCCGTGGCCCAGTAGCCAGCCATGCTCATGGATCTGTTCCCCTGCCAAGGTCAGCTTGCTTCCCACAGGGGTGCTTGCTGCCCTCCACACAGATCCTTCCCGGGGGATTTCAAAGCCTGGCTGCAGAGACACGTGGCCTTGGGCTGCTCAGTGATCGCGGGACGCTCCCCTCTGTGCTGGCACCACCTGCCAAGGAAGGGCTGGGCCGCCGGACCCAGGGGCGGGGCTGGGAACGCAGGCCCGCCTGGGGAGCGCAAATGGGGAGCGGGTGCAGTCAGCGCGGTCCGTGAACAACGCGGCCAGCCCACTTTCTCATGGAAGGTCACAGAGTTCGGCGGCCTCCCCAGTCGGAAGGAGAGGACGACTCGTCGGCTTCAGGCCCGCAAAATAATATCGCTCGTCTTCGCGCCTCGCGCCGCCCACGCGCCGGCAGGGGACAGAGCGGAAATGACGAGCAGAAGCGGGCTCGGCACGTGGTCGGCACGCGCCGCCGCCGGGCCTCGCCAGTTTCTCTGCGCTTGCCCTCTTCCCCTCCCCCTCGAGCGCCAGCGTGACGCTACCGGGGTTCGACGCCGACTAACGAACTTTTAGGCCGCCGCGCGCGTGAGGCACAGGACCGAGCGGTGCGAGGCGCTGGGGCTTTAGAGATGGCGGACTCGCCCCCCGGGGCTACGCGCCGGCGGGGCCGGGGTAGGAGGCGGCGGGTGGGGGCTTCTCCCTCCTCGGCCTTCCGCCTTCCGGCTCTCGGCGTCACCCTTCTCTTCCTCCTGCTTCAGAGACCCCTCGCAGGTACCTCCCCCCACCCCCAGCATTGGGGCCGCCGGGGGGTAGCGGGGAGAGGCGTGATATTAATTATTTATCGTTAATGACTAGGTGTTGGTCCTCGGGTCCTAAATGCTGCAATAACGCGCGCGCAAATAAATAAATAAATAACCCAATAATACCTGGATATTCATAATTAATAAAATAGAATAACCCAATCAATTCAGTAACTTTTAATATTTACATAATAATAATTAATAATAATTAATAAAAAATATTGCAAATAATTAGCCCCATTTATTACAGTGGGGAGCCACTGATGCAAACTGAGTTTAGATTGCTTTAAAGAAAAAGAACCTTTAAGACTTTTTTGCCTTCAGTTTACTGAAAAGCATAACTATCAGTTCCTTTTATATTTTTAAAGAAAAATCTTACTCAGTCCAAGCTGTCTAAAGAGTCCAAAGATGTGACACACCTGTCATCATGAAGTGTGAAATGTTTCTTAAAAATGTCTTAATTACAGTTTCAGAGTGGTAGCTGTGTTAGTCTGTATCAGCAAAAACAATGAGGAGTCCTTGTGGCACCTTAGAGACTGACAAATTTATTTGGGAAGTGGGTTCTAGCCCACAAAAGCTTATGCCCAAATAAATATGTCAGTCTCTAAGGTGCCACAAGGACTCCTCGTTTTTTTTAATTTCAGTTGGCATATTTGAGCTCTCTGCCTGGGGTGTCCATCTCACTGAAATGTGATGTCATTTGTGATACTAGCTTTCTTACAGTGACTCCAAGGGACTCCAAACTAATATACAATATACAACTAATATGCTTTAGTAGTTGAGTAACAATCAAAAGAGTGATTTTAAAAAAAATCTATAAACATTTTAAGTATAAGAATTCTTTTTATTATCATTAAACTGTATTAGAGCAGAATGGAAACTGGATTTCAGTCTCTTCCACTGTGCTTTCATACTTATACTGCTAAAAATGATAGCATTTCAGCATAATAATTTTTACAGCAGACAGCTGAGAAATACCATTTGTAATTAAAATCACAAGGAAAATACTTGAATATTTGAGTAAGTAAGCTAGCTGCTATATTTTTGCTGCAGAAATCTCTGCAGAATCATTTCAAAACACAATTAAAACTTTGTAGTTATTACCATAGTCTTATGCCAACATTTTCCATCACCTTAAGGAACTTTCATTTCTAAATGAACTGAAGCTATGCCAATTTAGCATTCTAGTAATATTTTATTAGTTAATAAATTGTATAATTATTCAAAACTCATCTTTAAACTCTGTTTTTGCCACTACCATTTTCAGACCAAATTTAATGTTCTGATGAATTGTTTTAAAGTTGTTTAATTTACTATTTGATTTTAGTTTTTGATCTGATACTGCAAAATTAATAACATTTTATAGGGTTGAAAGAATTACATTATATAGCCTGTTTTTTATTATTGTTCCCTCCATGTCAAGGTATAAGCTTCTAGGGACAGCAACTGTCAGGAGAAGTCATGGTTGTATGACAACATCGTAGCTTTACTGTCTGGAGGCAGGAGAAGAATAGAGGAGTCAGTTTGGAGATGCAGGGCCTCCACACAGATAGGCCTGGTCTACAAGATATTTGGGGAATCCATCTGTCACTTCTGGTCAGGAGTTGGAATTTGCCCCCTACAGAAAAATACCAGGGAAACTGAGCCTGATTCCCCACTGCCTTTCATGTTGTGTAGTATTTACACCTGTTTAAAGTGAGTACCGAGTGGATTTAAAATGCTTCCAAAGCAGACTGCTAGTATTTTATCCATATTGTACTTACTGTGACAGATCCTTGATCTTGCTTTGGAGGCACAAAGCAGTCACAATGCTCATAGACTTAAAGGTCAGAAGGGACCATTATGGTCATCTAGTCTGACCTCCCGCATGATGCAGGCCACAAAAGCTGACCCACCCACTTTCCCTTAACTCAGCTGTTGAAGTCTCCAGATCGTGATTTAAAGACTTCAAGTCGCAGAGAATCCTCCAGCTTGCGACCCCTGCCCAATGCTGCGGAGGAAGGTGAAAAACCTCCAGGGCCTCTGCCAATCTACCCTGGAGGAAAATTCCTTCCCGACCCCAAATATGGCAATCAGTAGAACCCCGAGCATGCTATTGGATTTGCTCTCCTGAGAATTTCCCCAGTTTTTCACCAGTTAATTCAGGTGGTGTGGATTCCCCTTTGCATGGCCAGTGAGCCCCCAGCACCTCAGTGATCACCACCTGCTGCAATGGTCCCATGCAAGCTGCAAAAACTTACTGATGGGGGTTATGTTACATCAGACTGGTCCCATGAATGAGGAAGTCAGAGATGGTACAGTATAAGGCAGTGGAAAATCAAGCCCTATACGGTTTCTAGTGTAGTAGTGGCATTCCACAGATATTACAAGGCAAACTGCTTTGAAAGCTGTCTTAGGAGCTGTTTCAGAACTCTCAGTTCACTTTCTTAGGATGGGTAAAACTTAAAAGCTTCTGCATTTCCTGTAAAGTTCAGAAGCTGGATTGGGTTGGGGATGCTCAAAGCTTGTTTTTTAAAAAAAGGCAAATTTAAAATTGTTTCCATGACTTTTCCACAGTGAACTTTGTTGTTCTTTCTGCAGTACTTGGTGGCTCTCATTATACTAACTTGAATTATTCAACCTATCCAATTTTAATTAATCCAATTGAAAGTGTGAGTGGGAAGAGGACTCTGTGCTCCAGACAATTTCGGTAAGGGCATTTGGGCTCATGGAGATCAGGAGGAGGGAAAAGGAATTCAAATAAAATAGGAAATCTGAAAAAAGCTGGAGAAGAATAACTTAGACAAATGTGGTTCAAATGTAGTAAAAAAATTATGCAGTGTATGAAGTTAGGGCTTAGACATCAAAATGACTAAGCTGCACCTGCAAACAACTGAAGGAACAAAAGCTAAGGCATGTTTTCAAAATCTGGCACAGTGTCAGCCTGGCTCTTGGGGGTGTAAATCAAGGGTGGGCGAACTACAGCCTGCCAGCCATTTTAAACCCCCAAGCTTCTGCTGGGGAGCGGGGTCTGGGACTTGCCCCGCTCCGGTGCTCTGGCACTCTTTGCGGCTCCCGGAAGCAGCGGCATGGCCCCTCTCCGGCTCCTGCGTAGGGGCAGCCAGGGGGTTCCACTTTGCACGCTGTCCCTGCCCCAAGTGCCACCCCTGCATCTCCCCTTGGCCGGGAACTGCAGCCAATGGGAGCTGCAGGGGCATTGCCTGCTGATGGGGGAGCGTGCAGAGCTATCTGGCCGCACCTCCATGTAGGAGCCGGAGAAGGGACATGCCGCTGCTTCTGGGAGCTCTTTGAGGTAGGCGCTGCCCGGAGCCTGTACCCCTGAGCCCCCCGCCCCCACGCCCCAACCCTCTGCCCCAGCCCTGATCCTCCTCCCGCCCTCCGAACACCTCAATCCCAGCTTGAGCACCCTCCTGCACCCCAGACCCCTCATCCCCAGCCCCGCCCCAGACCCTGCACCCCCAGCTGGAGCCTTCACCCCTTCCCACACCCCTGCCTGATCCCCCTCCCACCCTCCAAACTCCTTGGTCCCAGCCCAGAGCACCCTCCTACACCCCAAACTCCTCATCCCCAGCCCCACCCCAGAGCCCACAACCCTAGCTGGAGCTCTCGCCCCCCTCCCGCTCCCCAGCCTGGAGCCCCTCCTGCACCCTGAACTCCTCATTTCTGTCCTGCACCCCCAACCAGAGCCCTCACCTCCTCCCATGCCCCAACCCCAATTTTGTAAGCACTCACGGGCCGCCATACAATTTTTATTCCCAGATGTGGCCCTTGGGCCAAAATGTTTGCTCACCCCTGGTCTAAATTATCTCCTGTTCTGAGGGAGAATCAGATAATAATTCTACAATCTTTGTGTTATACACCCTGGAATACACTACTGCATTACTTTTTTACTTTTTTCAAAAAAATTTTTATATTAGTGGTTCAAGAGCTCCATCTTTGTGGGTAATATATTAATGTAAAATATTCTCCCCAGGATTGTATCTGTCAAGTACAAAAACATCCCCCTATCAATACTATACATCTGTTTTCACCTTGTCAATTTCTATCTTTCTAGCTGCACATATGCAATGAAACATCTAAATGAGTTTTAGTGGTTTTTCACAGATATGTGAGACTTTTCTTTCACTCTGGGATTGTTGTATTATTTTGCTCTGCACTATCATATGAAGGACTCTAGTTTGTTTCCAATCTCTAGTTTGTCCAGACTGGCAAAGGTGGTGCTTGGAGATATAAATCTAAGGGTATGTCTACACTACGAAATTAGATCGAATTAATAGAAGCCGGTTTTATAGAAATCGGTTGTATACAGCCGATTTTGTGTGTCCCCACATAAAATGCTCTAAGTGCTCTAGTCGGCGGACCGCGTCCACAGTACCGAGGCTAGCGTCGACTTCCGGAGCATTGCACTATGGGTAGCTATCCCACAGTTCCCGCAGTCTCCGCCGCCCATTGGAATTCTGGGTTGAGATCCCAATGCCCGAATGATGCAAAACAGTGTCGCGGGGGGTTCTGGGTACATGTCGTCAGGCCCCTCCCCCTCCGTCAGAGCAACGGCAGACAGTAGATTCGCGCCTTTTTACCTGGGTTACCTGTGCAGACAACATACCACGGCACGCATGGAGCCCTCTCAGCTCAGCTCACCGTCACCATATGTCATCTGGGTGCCGGCAGACGTGGGACTGCATTGCTACACAGCAGCAGCAGCTAACTGCCTTTTGGCGGTAGACGGTGCAGCATGACTGATAGCCTTCATTGGCGATCTGGGTGCCGGCAGCCGTGGGGCTGCATTGCACCAGCCCCTTGACTTTTGCCATTTGGCAGTATATGGTTTATTACGACTGGTAACCGTCCTCATCGTACAGCAGTGGCTGTCGATCATGGGCACCTGGGCAGACATGCTCAGTCCTATGGAACTGTCTTGATGATGATGGTTATCAGTCGTAGTATGCCATTTTCTGCCAAGCGCCCTGTTGGCTCATCGCACGTTAGCAGAGTCTTCCCTGAGCAGCAGATCGTGCAATAGGCCTGAAGGCTAACTGCCAAGCGCCCAGTATTTGCTGCCGAGCACCCAGAAAATGCCGAGGGCTATCAGTCATGCTGCACCATCGTCTTAAGATGTAAAAAATAGATTTGTTCTGTATTCATTTCCTTCCCCCCTCCCTCCGTCAAATCAACGGCCTGCTAAACCCAGGCTTTTGAGTTCAATCTTTGGGGGGGGGCCATTCTGTGTGACAGTTGTTTGTGTTTCTCCCTGATGCAAAGCCACCTTTCTTGATTTTAATTCCCTGTACCTGTACGCCATGTCGTCACTCGCCCCTCCCTCCCTCCCCCCCTCCTTCCCCTGGTCCGTCAGATACTAGTTTCGCGCCCTTTTTCAGACCAGACGCCATAGCTAGCACTGGGATCATGGAGCCCGCTCAGATCACTGCGGCAATTATGAGCACTATGAACACCACGCGCATTGTCCTGGAGTATATGCAGAGCCAGGACATGCCAAAGCAAAACCAGGACCAGCCGAGGAGGAGGCGATTGCAGCGCGGCGACGAGAGTGATGAGGAAATGGACATGGACCTAGACCTCTCACAAGGCACAGACCCCAGCAATGTGGAAATCATGGTGTTCCTGGGGCAGGTTGATGCCGTGGAACGCCGATTCTGGGCCCGGGAAACAAGCACAGACTGGTGGGACCGCATCGTGCTGCAGGTGTGGGACGATTCCCAGTGGCTGCGAAACTTTTGCATGCGTAAGGGCACTTTCATGGAACTTTGTGACTTGCTTTCCCCTGCCCTGAAGCGCCAGAATACCAGGATGAGAGCAGCCCTCACAGTTGAGAAGCGAGTGGCGATAGCCCTGTGGAAGCTTGCAACGCCAGACAGCTACCGGTCAGTCGGGAATCAATTTGGAGTGGGCAAATCTACTGTGGGGGCTGCTGTGATCCAAGTTGCCAGGGCAATGAGAGACCTGGTGATATCAAGGGTAGTGACTCTGGGAAACGTGCAGGCCATAGTGGATGGCTTTGCTGCAATGGGATTCCCAAACTGTGGTGGGGTGATAGGCGGAGCCCATATCCCTATCTTGGCACCGGAGCACCAAGCCACCGAGTACATAAACCGCAAGGGGTACTTTTCAATGCTGCTGCAAGCCCTGGTGGATCACAAGAGACGTTTCACCAACATCAACTTGGGCTGGCCGGGAAGGGTACGTGATGCTCGCGTCTTCAGGCACTCTGTTCTGTTTCGAAAGCTGGAGGAAGGGACTTTCTTCCCGGACCAGAAAATAACCATTGGGGATGTTGCAATGCCTATCGTGATCCTTGGGGACCCAGCCTACCCCTTAATGCCATGGCTCATGAAGCCGTACACAGGCAGCCTGGACAGGAGTCAGGACCTGTTCAACTATAGGCTGAGCAAGTGCCGAATGGTAATAGAATGTGCATTTGGACGTTTAAAAGCACGCTGGCGCAGCTTACTGACTCGCTCAGACCTTAGTGAAAAGAATATCCCCATTGTTATTGCTGCTTGCTGTGCGCTCCACAATATCTGTGAGAGTAAGGGGGAGACATTTGTGGCGGGGTGGGAGGTTGAGGCAAATCGCCTGGCCGCTGATTACGCGCAGCCAGACACCAGGGCGGTTAGAGGAGCACAGCATGGCGCGGTGCGCATCAGAGAAGCTTTGAAAACGAGTTTTGTGACTGGCCAGGCTATGGTGTGAAACTTCTGTTTTTCTCCTTGATGAAATCTCCGCCCGCACACCCACCCGGTTAACTCTACTTCCCTGTAAACCAACCACCCCACCCTCCCCTACCCTCCCCCCTTCAAGCACCCCTTGCAGAGGCAATAAAGTCATTGTTACTTCACATTCATGCATTCTTTATTAATTCATCACATAATTAGGGGGATAATTGCAAAGGTAGCCCGGGATGGGTGGGGGAGGAGGGAAGGAAAAGGACACACTGCAGTTTAAAACTTATTGCTTGGGAAATCATCTGGGGTGCAGTGACTGTGTGGCCGGAGGCCCCCCCACCGTGTTCTTGGGCGTCTGGGTGAGGAGGCAATGGGACTTGGGGAGGAGGGCTGTTGGTTACACAGGGGCTGTAGCGGCGGTCGGTGCTCCTGCTGCCTTTCCTGCAGCTCAACCATACGCTGGAGCATATCAGTTTGATGCTCCAGCAGCCGGAGCATCGACTCTTGCCTTCTGTGTGCAAGCTGACGCCACCTCTCATCTTCAGCCTGCGATTCAGCATGCCACCTCTCCTCTCGCTCATATTGGGCTTTTCTATAATCAGTCATTGACTGCCTCCACGCATTCTGCTGTGCTCTGTCAGCGTGGGAGGCAGTCTGTAGTTCTGTAAACATTTCATCACGCGTCCTTCGCTTTCGCTTTCGAATCTTCACTAGCCTCTGTGAAGGAGAAAGATTTGCAGCTGGTGGAGGAGAAGGGAGAGGTGGTTAAAAAAGACACATTTTAGAGAACAATGGGTACACTCTTTCACATTAAATTTTGCTGTTCACATTACACAGCACATGTGCTTTCGTTACAAGGTCGCATTTTTCCTCTTATATTGAGGGCCTGCCGGTTTGGTGTGAGAGATCACTCACGCAGTGCCAGGCCACAGATTTCAGCTTGCAGGCAGCCATGGTAAGACACAGTCTTTTGGCTTTTTTAACCTTGTTAACATGTGGGGATGGTTTCAAACAGTACTGCTCTCATTAACCATACCAAGCACCCGTTGGGTTGGCCATTTAAAATGGGTTTGCAATGTAAAAGGAGGGGCTGCGGTTTCAGGGTTAACATGCAGCACAAACCCAACTAATTCCCCTCCCCCACACACCCAATTCTCTGGGATGATCACTTCACCCCTCCCCCCCACCGCGTGGCTAACAGCGGGGAATGTTTCTGTTCAGCAGAGCAGGAAGGGGCACCTCTGAATGTCCCCTTAATAAAATTGCCCCATTTCAACCAGGTGACCGTGAATGATATCACTCTCCTGAGGATAACAAAGAGCGATAAGGAATGGATGTTGTCTGCATGCCAGCAAACACCGGGACCTTACGCTGCCATGCTTTGTTATACAATGATTCCAGACTACGTGCTACTGGCCTGGCGTGGTAAAGTGTCCTACCATGGCGGACGGGATAAGGCAGCCCTCCCCAGAAACCTTTTGCAAAGGCTTTGGGAGTACATGAAGGAGAGCTTTCTGGAGATGTCCCTGGAGGATTTCCGCTCCATCCCCACACACGTTAACAGACTTTTCCAGTAGCTGTACTGGCCGCGATTGCCAGGGCAAATTAATCATTAATCATTAAATAGGCTTGCTTTTAAACCATGTGTAATATTTACAAAGGTACACTCACCAGAGGTCCCCTGTGTGCCCCCAGGGTCTTGGGTGAGTTCGGGGGTTACTGGTTCCAGGTCCAGGGTGATAAACATATCCTGGCTGTTGGGGAAACCGGTTTCTCCGCTTCCTTGCTGCTGTGAGCTATTTACATTATCTTCATCCTCATCTTCCTCGTACCCCGAACCCGCTTCCCTGTGTGTTTCTCCAGTGAGGGACTCATAGCACACGGTTGGGGTAGTGGTGGCTGCACCCCCTAGAATGGCATGCAGCTCCGCGTAGAAGCGGCATGTTTGCGGCTCAGCCCCGGACCTTCCGTTTGCTTCTCTGGCTTTGTGGTAGGCTTGCCTTAGCTCCTTAATTTTCACGCGGCACTGCTGTGCGTCCCTGTTATGGCCTCTGTCCTTCATGGCCTTGGAGACCTTTTCTAATATTTTGCCATTTCGTTTACTGCTTCGGAGTTCAGCCAGCACTGATTCATCTCCCCATATGGCGAGCAGATCCCGTACCTCCCGTTCTGTCCATGCTGGAGCTCTTTTGCTATCCTGGGACTCCATCACGGTTACCTGTGCTGATGAGCTCTGCATGGTCACCTGTGCTCTCCACGCTCAGCAAACAGGAAATGAAATTCAAACGTTCGTGGGGCTTTTCCTGTCTACCTGGCCAGTGCATCTGAGTTGAGAGTGCTGTCCAGAGCGGTCACAATGAAGCACTGTGGGATAGCTCCCGGAGGCCAATAACGTCGAATTCCGTCCACACTAAGCCAATTCCGACCCACTAAGGCCGATTTTACCGCTAATCCCCTCGTCAGAGGTGGAGTAAAGAAACCGGTTTAAAGGGCCCTTTAAGTCGAAAGAAAGGGGTTCGTTGTGTGAACGTGTCCAGGCGTAATTCGATTTAATGCGGTTAAAGTCGACCTAAACTCGTAGTGTAGACCAGGCCTAAGATGATTGTGTGTGTGTGTGTGTGTGCGCGTTCGTTCGTTCGTTTGTTCGTTCGTTCTCTGGGTTCTGACAGGGACAAAGAGGAATTCTTGGAAAAAATATATATTGTAATTTTAAGCATTGTTAAGCAGCTCTTTCAGTAGAGTTCTGTGAACAGTTGTCAGTTTACCAATAAGTCTGAATATCAAGTTAATAAATTAGTCAGCATTGAAAAGTTAAAAGTGAAAACTTTTTGGTTAATGTTCTCATACAACCATGGAAAGCGAACAAAAGAGAAAGTGATTACCTCCAAGGTACTGCTCTGCTGGCAGCTTTCCCTATTGCTAGTATTGTGGTATTAGAACTAATCTCTAACTTGCCCATAGAGCTTGCTTAAAGAAAAATGTGTGTATGTGTAATTATATCAGGAGTATTCACTGTAGTTAAGGCCCTACCAACTGTCAATTTCACGGTTATAGGATTTTAAAAATAGTAAATTTCATGATTTTAGATATTTAAATGTGAAATTTCACAGTGTTGTAACTGTAGGGGGTCCTGACCCAGAAGCGGGTTGTGGGGGTGGGTCGCAACATTATGTAGGGTGGGTCGTGGTATTGCCACCCCTTACTTCTGCACTGCTGCTGACAGCAGTGCTACCTTCATGGCTGGGTGGCCAGAGAGCGGTGGTGAGTCCAGCAGCAGTGCAGAAGTAAGGATGGCAATACCATATCATGCCATCCTTACTTTTGCGCTGCTGCTGCCTTCAGATCTGGTACCTGGCCAGCAGCTGCCACTCTCTGGCCATCCAGCACCGTAGGCAGCACAGAAGTAAGGGTGGCAATACCACGAACCCCCCTCTCCCCAATAATCCTGTGTCCCCCCCCCCCCCCCCCCCCTTTTGGGTCGGGACCTCCAGTTTGAGAAATACTGGTTTCCCCTGTGAAATCTGTATAGTATAGGCTAAAAGTACACAAAAGACCACATTTCGCAATTCGTAATGCATTTTTCATAGCTGTGAATTTGATAGGGCCCTAGCTATAGTGAAGTTTGCCTGAGTGTTTCAGTTATAATCCTGTTTTTAGCTGCTTATAATTTTTTATGTTCATCCTGTTGTGCAAGTTAGCCAGTGATGTCAAGATATTGTGTTATTTAGATCCAGACCTGCTATTCAACAGGAAAGGGAAAAAAACAAACAAATAAAAACCCTGGATTCATCCATTCCTACTTTATATTCTACTGCTCTACTTAAATCAACATTAAAAAGTTTAGTCATGGCATATAAATTAACCCATGTCAGTCCATAAAATGTTCTTAATATGTCCCAGCCAAATTATGCATTATATAGTATAGGCAAAAGGAGTTCAGAAAAATCATTGTAGTCCTTGGGTCAAATTATTAATTGATGTAAACTAGCATAGCTTCATTGAAGTCAAAGCAATTGTTCTTATTTACATTATCTGAGAATCTGGTCCTCTTTTCTTTGGAGATCCATGTTTTAATGAGAAGATTGAATTCAGCTCTTATATATGTGCAACAGTATTAAGAGACCTACCTTTAACGGTGGCGTAAAAAGTCTGAAATGCTTCAGGATGTCTTTTTGGGAGAAGGGAAATGTATTGGTGACCCTTTCAAGCAAAGTGTGAAAGTGACAAAGTATAAAGAACTATTGCAAAATTAATGAAATTCTTAATCACAGAAGTTCATCAGGAATGTGGCTACTCTGTTATGGCTATGACTGCATTTTTGAATGACACATTCCAAGAGAAGACAGATTGTTGCTTTCTATTGCCTGAACATATCTCTATGGAGAGTTGTGCTTACCTTCTGAGATGACACGTAGAGACAAATTTGTTGAAAGATGGTATCTCACATACTTATCTGACTCCCATCGTGGCAAAATCTGAGTTCCTTCCGAGTATTTATCTTCACAGCAACCTTATGTGGTCAAGTATTATTAGCCATATTCTACAAATGGAGATCTGAGGGACAGAGATGAAGTTATTTGCCCATTATCAGAAAACCTATGGTAGAGCTGGGAATTGAACCCAAATCTCCTATGTCCCAGACAAGTACATTCCACATCTGTCTTCTTCCTACAGAGTAATCAATATATTCATCATTGCTTTTACTTTGAGACTGCAGGGGAATGAATTGGTGCATGTTGTTAATCTGTACTGTCAAATGTTGCATTGTACAATGTCTTCTAAAATATTAAATGAGACACAGAAGGTGGGTGAGGTAATATTTTCTATTGGAACAACTTCTTTGTTGGTGGAAGTTTGTCCAGTAAAAGATGTTATCTCACTCACTTTGTCTCATGTCTTGGGATTAACACTGCAAAAAAAAAATTGCCTTACTAGTTTAACTCATTGTTCTTAGCAGCAAATTATTTGTGCCCAAACTACAATTACTTTGGATAATTTTGATAAAATTGTATTAATATTTATATTAATGATGTATTCAAATTTTCAGTATTTTTGCTAAACTTCTAAATTGTGTTAAGTATTCTTATTTCTTAATTTATATAGCTTCTCTTACAAGTTTCCAAGTAATCTGCTGAATTTAAAATTATATACATAACCCTACACTGATGTAAGGATATGTTGTTTCCAAACAATGGGTGAAGACAAAGAACCTAGAATACTGGGAAACCGAAACCTAACAAGAATGTTCACCGTGTACCCTTGCTTATTTCTGACTCCAGCAGGTGTACAACAGAAAGGCTTGTCTGACTTGTACTAGAATTACTAACTTTATTTTTTTGTCTTTCCTTCAGAATTTTATATTTCTATCAAACCTTATTGTTTCTCATAAAACTTGCTTTTAGGGCTGTCAAGCAATTAAAAAAAATAATTGTGATTAATTGCACAATTAAAAAAATTAATTGCGCGATTAATTGCAATGTTAAACAATAATAGAATACCATTTAAATATTTTTGGCTGTGTTCTACATTTTCAAATATATTGATTTCAATTACAACACCGAATACAAAGTGTAAAGTGTTCACTTTATATTTATTTTTGATTATAAATATTTGCACTGTAAAAAACAAAACAAATAGTATGTCAGTTCACCTAATAAGTACTGTAGTGCAATCTCTTTATCATAAAAGTTGAACTTACAAAAGTAGAATTAAAAATTGCATTAAAAAATAAAACAATGTCAAAGTTTAGAGCCTATAAGTCCACTCAGTCCTACTTCAGCCAATCGCTCAGACAAACCAGTTTGGTTACAGTTGCAGGAGATAATGCTAACTGCTTCTTGTTTACAATGTCACCTGAAAGTGAGAACAGGGGTTTGCATAGCACTGTTGTAACCGGCGTCGCAAGATATTTACATGCGAGATGTGCTAAAGATTCATATGTTCCTTCATGCTTCAACCACCATTCCAGAATACACGTGTCCATGCTGATGACGGGTTCTGCTCGATAATGATCCAGAGCAGACCGATGCATGTTCATTTTCATTGTCTGAGTCAGATGCCACCAGCAGAAGGTTGATTTTCTTTTTTGGTGGTTTGGGTTCTGTAGTTTTCGCATCAAAATGTTGCCCTTTTAAGACTTCTGAAAGCATCCTCCACACCTCATCCCTCTCAGATTTTGGAAGGCACTTCAGATTCTTAAACCTTGGGTCGACTGCTGTAGCTATTTTTAGAAATCTCACATTGGTACCTTCTTTGAGTTTTGACAAATCTGCAGTGACAGTGTTCGTAAATCAAATGTGCTGGGTCATCAACTGAGACTGCTATAACATGAAATATATGGCAGAATGCGGGTAAAACAGAACAGGAGACATACAGTTCTCCCCCAAGAAGTTCAGTCACAAATTTAATTAACACACTATTTTTTTAGTGAACATCACCAGCATGGAAGCATGACCTCTGGAATGATGGCCGGAGCATGAAGGGGCATAGGAATGTTTAGCATATCTGGCACGTAAATACCTTGCAATGCCGGCTACAAAAGTGCCATGCAAATGCCTGTTCTCACTTTCAGGTGACATTGTAAATAAGAAGCGGGCAGCAGTATCTCCTGTAAATATAAACAAACTTGTTTGTTTTCGCGATTGACTGAATAAGAAGTAGGACTGAGTGGACTTGTAGGCGCTAAAGTTTTGCATTGTTTTGTTTTTGAGTGCAGTTACGTAACCAAAAAAATCTACATTTGTAAGTTACACTTTCACAATAGAGATTGCACTACATATATGAGGTGAATTGAAAAATACTATTTCTTTTGTTTATCATTTTTACAGTGCAAATATTTGTAGTAAAAAACTACAATAAAAAGTACAAAGTACTGTACACTTTGTATTCTGTGTTGTAATAGAAATCAATATATTTGAAAATGTAGAAAAACATCCAAAATATTTAATAAATTTCAGTTGATATTCTATTGTTTAACAGTGTGATTAATTGCGATTAGTTTTTTTAATTGCAGTTAATTTTTTTGAGTTAATCGTGTGAGTTAACTGATTAATTGACAGCCCTACTTGCTTTATATCTGCTTGAATATGTAGCACACACAGGTTAAAATAACTTTAAAAGTCTAATTCTAATTCTAAGGAGGAAATTCAGAGTTAAGAATGCATTGGTCTACTATAAGGACTCAATTAAATTTAATGCAATGGTTGCAACCTTATGTTTGAGTATTTAAACATACAAAATGCAGTAGATTCTAAATTGTAGCTCACTCAATAGTTGTAAGAGCTGCTTGTTTTGTAACACATCTCTATCTAGACATTATGTTGTCACCAGTCGTGACTCCATAATTAAGATTGAGTTCTATTTTGCACTTAAATCCATGTATTCAACCTTCATATGTATAAATACAATACAGCATATTGTCCACTGCCTTACATCATTTACTATTTGAGTACAGCGTGAATTTCTGAGCATTTACAAGTAAATCTGTTAATTAGTGTGAGCTAATACTAATTAAAAACTGAGTCCTTCAAGAAATTTAGCATGATTCTTTTTCTCAGTTCTAAATGATAACAGACTAACAAGACCCTGAACTTCCCGCATAGTGAAAATTGGTATCTTGTTCATAGGCTATATATGAAGAAATTAGATTTAATAATTTAACTTAATTACAATGTTGTATCTAATTGTTTTATGAGCATATAGGGGTCAGGTCAACAGTTCAGGTAACTCTTAAATGGGCCATTGTTACATCAGAAGTATCTCACACCATCACCATCCTTCTACAGCTAATTTGCATGCAATGGTTATTTTGATTGTAAGGAGTCGGTGGTATGGGCTAGACTGGGGTCATGTGCCATGAATTCTTATTGGCAGATTACTTTGACCCAACTGTCACTGCTCTTTAAAAGTTCCAAGACCACATGCTAGCTTTGGCATCACTATTTGAAAACTCCTCAAGGTACTGCTGCCACAGCTCCATTGCACATCCAGGCAACTCTGCTGGGGGATCTGACATAGGAATACAGTGGGAACCTTCGAAGTGGAGACACAGGGATTCAGGTATGGGGCACCCTTCAGCCCTCTCACATAGCGCCAGTCTCACTAATACAGTACTGCCCCATAACCAATAAGTCAATTGCATGATAATAGCCAGATTAATCCGTACACTTCAGCTGTTCCGTGCTGTTCCAGTGATGCAAAGTTGCTGTAAACCCAGTTTGAACAGGTTGGCTGCTTTGTGCTGCTCTGATGTATGAGTGGATCTGCTCTCAAAAATTAAAATAAGATCTAAAGTTGACAGTACATGTCGTCGTTTTTTTTTTTTTTTTTTTTTTTTTTTTTAAATAACTAGAAATAGCACATGGTAGCATTTTCATTGGGTTTCTTATTTAGTGTTCATATTCATTAGCTTTTAACTTTAAAATAAACCAAGGAAATTCCAAGATAAAATACTGGTAAAATGGAGGCAAGACTGAGAGTATGTAACAATCTTTAGTAATTAAAAAAAAAAAAAACAGCGCTGTTGTAATTTGTCCCCAAACCAAGCATTACAAACTCGGAAAATTGAGAGTTAAACTTATACTTAAGAGATATCCAAACACGTTAAGGTATGGAACTACAATATTAAGGCATTCAAACATCCTTAATTCTGCCCTGTAGTGTCACCATGAATGTGAAAATATGAAAAAATCCTGTCTTTAAAAATCAGTTTAATCTAATCTGTGGCCACAAACACTAAAAATGCCTTCATTATAATTTGTGGTTACTGAAAAAAAAAAAAGAAAAAGTCATATGTATATTAAAGGCAGTGTAGGTAGTGATCCCTATTGTTATAATTGCCCACCACTTTCCACTATAAGATGCTGTTTTCAGTTCCTTATAAATTTGCCAAACTTTAACCTTTTGGGCTGTAATTTTCCGTGCCAGATGCCTACCTTAAGTTGAATTATTTTAGAAAATTTTAGCAAAAATGGCTCAACCATTTCTTAGAACAAGAATAGTGGAAAAAATACATTGTTTTGCCTCTGTTAAAAATTCTTAAAACTGTTAAATTGAGATGCTCTAGTGCCCCATTCTTCGGAGCAGGGACTCGAGATTTGTCATGGGGTATAGTCCTTGTGTCAGGGATACTCTTGATCATCTTCATGAAAATGGGCCAAAAATTGGCTAAATTATGGGTCCCACAAAATCTCAGTTAACACATTTGGCAATGCTTCGAAGATTGTACTGAGTGTGCTCCAGCCCAGGGATGAACGAGCAGAGCAAGGCTTTCCCTGCAGTTACTCCTTCTGACTATTAAGAGCCTGTCATGGTGCCAAGAACAGGAACTGAGAGCAGTGAGACTGGGTATCCTGTGCTCTCAGTGGTCCCCATGCTGGTTCCCAGGGAACAAGGGAGAGGAAGCAACTTGACTGGAATGTAGGTTCCCGGGGGTGGTAGGAAAAGGGTCTGGGGGTGGTGGGAAGATTGGGACATAGAGCTGAAGAAATGGGGGCTTGGGATGAGGAACCAAAGTTGCGGGGTATAATATACATGCTATTAAATTGTGCCTTAATATAGATGAGTAATGTATTCAAGTTACTGTTTGGAGAAGTCAAGGGGAGTTTTGTGTAAGGTGAGCAGGCTTTGATTCTTATGTGTTGCTATTTGGTGTACAGGATTCTTATACATAGAAAATGTATACACTACAAATTTAACCATTTTATTTTAGATTGTTATAATTATGAGATTACCGTAATAAAATAAATATGGTTAAACTTGTTTTATTAATGGTCAGTACACAGATTAAGGGACCTATTCTGGAAGGCACATGTTTAAATCTATCCGTATTCTGGATAGGATTTACACACTTGTGTAATATTTAAGAATGTGGTTAAAGTTAAGCATGTGCTTTAGTGTAGTGCAGAATAGGGATGCTTTTATGAATCCATGCCTTAGTCATTTGACTTAATGGGAGGTACTTTTGTATAAAATTGTTATATCCACACCTAGTATTAATGGTGCTATCCCACTACAAATAATAGGAGAACACATCTATTAAAGCTTAGAAATCAGCCTATAATTCACTGTTCACTTTTCCAGATAAGTTTTCAATTCTTATTTTAATTTTTATATTTTGACAGTTCAGTCTTCAAGGAGATTCTCAGGAATTGCAAATCCAAACCATAATGATTTGAAAATAGTAGGATCAACCACATTTCCAGGTATTCATAAATGGAATAATAAACCTTAGTTTTTACTGGTGGTTAAGAATAATAATTATGGGGACTATGCTCACTATTTTGCCATTAGTATGCTAATAGCAAGCAACTCCTATATCCCCTTTTTAGCAGACCCAGATAGTGCTGTGTGGTTGCTTTCATTCTGGTTGGATGAGATAGGGGTTTGCATAAGAGTGAGTTGGCTAATACTTTATCCAAATAAGAAAGAGAGATGTCTTGTGGGGAAGGATCTGGAATGTGGTGGGGATGGATCCTGTTCCCACTGAGAAGCAGGTATGCCCATCCTTCATTAATGAGATTTGTAGTTTAGAGGTACTTCGTGACCTTCAGTTGATCCTAGAGTCTAGCCTTCAGTGGCCAATGTGCTTTTTTCCCCACAACAATTGTGACTTTCTCCCTCAGATGCAGACCTGTTCCTTTGGATTGGAAATGGGATTTTATATTCTCCCTATAATTTGTGTTTTAACCTATGACTATTTTTTGTGTGTGCAAATTTTAGAGGATTACATTTAAGATTGGGTGAGTAATGTAAGCCAAGTGGGAGGTAGTGAATAATGGAAGAATTATATGGCACTGGAGAACTAGCTGGGTCCTTTAATTGTTAATTTCCCAGCCTAATATTTGGTAAAAGGTTTAAAAGATATAGAATTTTGGTAAACAAAATGTAATACTGTGTTTCGGAGTTAGCTGGATTTCATTGTAACATACTTTCAGCTTTAATACCTTAACTAAATCTTTCTTTTTTGTGAAATAGAAGTACTCATTCAGCACACACAACAAAGTTTATATTCCATGTCACATAATGTCAGGAAAGCAGCTTCTCAAGGTTGTTGTGGGATTGTGAGTACTTGCTATACACCAATCTTCTCCTGAGTTTAGACTCTTACTGCTAAAATTATGGATGGTTCTACATACATTTTTAAAAGGACACAAAGAAGGCCCCCAATCCACACTTTCACAGGCCAGCTAGAACTGCAAGAGCCTATTAGAATACTAACGGCAAAATTACCCAGACTCTAAGCTAACTCTCTGTCCCCCCACATTGACTTTATGTACAGATTGAACTCTAGGGGAGACAAAATAAAACTCTGTAGAACCCCACAAGTGAGAACCTATTGGATGGATGTGCAAACATGTTCTGTTCCTCCAAAAGGGTCATTGGTGGGCACTAGGAGGTACAATGTTCTTTTTAGAGAACTAGATTAAATCAAGTCAGGCAGAAGAGACTTAGATGTTATAGAAGAATATGAAATAGAACTGGAACAAATCTTCAACACTTTTCATTTGATTTCACATAGGACAGAAAAAGAATGTCTTTAACATTTCACTTCTGGTGATGGAGATAAGAGGACCAATCCCAATATCTTGGGGTCATTCTTCAAACATATATTTTAAGATTGTGGTTACTGGCTTACTTGACTGTACAGGCAATTTTATTACCTAAGAAACTTGCTAATTACCATATGTTGTATTTTCAGTCAAAATTTATGTCAAGGTGAATCACAACAGTCCACGTATTCTGTGTGTAACAAATCGGCTACGAAATTCAGAGCTGATAGATCCAGTATACCAATGGCATGGACCAGGAGGTGACCTTGTTGCAGGTAGAGATTTGTTTTCTTGCTTCATTCTTCATTTTTCCTATGGTTGTATGTGTGTTGATATCTAAATTGGGATGGAATACTACTTAGAGGATTTGTGATGTTCCTGCTTCTCAAAAAGATTTTTAAAAAACGAAATATGGGTAACAAAACTGCACCTAAACCATGTAGGTGGAAGGGAAAGGTAAAAAAGAAATTTTAAGATGAAATTCAAGTAAGTGTGTGTGTGTGTGTGTGTGTGTGAGAGAGAGAGAGAGAGAGATAAATACATTGGGGAAGGTGGCAATAAAAATATTTCTTCTTTGAGTGCTTGCTCATGTCCATTCTATGCTATGCCTACTCTAGTCAGGTCCAGCGGGTTCTTTTGGAAAGTAGAAAGCCCTCCATGAGAGTGACTTACCTGGCAAAGTGGGAGCGCTTCTCCTGCTGGGCGTTGGAGCAGAATATCAATCTGACCCAATCGTCTCTGCAGTCCATTCTGGATTACCTGCTTTACTTAAAGCACCAGGGCCTGACCTTCTCTTTGATCAAGGTGCACCTGGTGGCCATATCAGTCTTCTATCCCCGCATCCAGGGCAGATCAGTATTCTTGCATGAGATGACAATCAGGTTCCTGAAAGGTCTTGAAAGATTCTTTAGGGTGAAAAATCTGTCAGTCGGTAGGTAAGCCCTGTCCATCACCACATCCAAAGAAGCCCTATGAAATCTATCCACTGTCCTGGTGTCAAAGCCCAAGAGGGATGTGTCTGATCTTATAATGATGGTCAGAGGAGCTTGAACAAAAGGGTGCCAGAGCTGGTCCCCTATGGATACCACTGAGGGAAAAACTTTCGGCACCCGTGCATGTAGCGAGCACACACACTCCAACTAAATCCTGAAGTCCGCTTTGACACCAGCCTTCTATACTTTGGACATCAGGAAGGTGTTTGGTGTGGTTCTGTCCAGATAGAAGGCTTTCTGAACGCCTCTCCCAGACTTTCAATTGCAAACAGATCCAAGGGCTCTACAGTCTCCACCCAGAGACTCAAGATTGATCTCTGGATGTATTATTTAGTTATGATTCTGCCAATATTCAGCTTCCTTCTAGAGGGTTAGCCCATTTCACAAGGTCGCAATCTACTTCTCTGGCATTACTCAAGATTGTTCCAGTTGTTTAAGTTGCAGCTCTGCAAATTTCAGCTTCAGTATATACTATCTCCTAACCATGCTCTGGTTCATGCCTCTAGATCAGATGTTTCAGTTGGCAATGCTGATCTCTTTTCAGTATTGGACTCCGTCCTCCTTATGAGGATACTGCTCAGGAGTCACCTAAAATGGAACACCCATAGGGACACTACTCAAAGAAGGAGAGGTTACTTATCTTGTGCAATAACTGGAGTTCTTCGAGAGGTGTATCCCTATGTGTGCTCCACTACCCATCCTCCTTCCCATCTGCTTTGGATTTTCTCTGCCAGACTTTGTGGTAGAGCATTAAGACAAGGAGCCATGCAACAGTCAAAGTTTGCTGGAGCATAATTTGCTCAGCAATGCCCCCTCCTCCTATCTGCACAGGAGGCATGAAGGGACAGCTGAATATAGCTACACACGGAAGAGGGCCAGAATCTGAACTGAGTTAGACTAATATAATTCTGGAGAAACTCCTTTGATTTTTAAAGCAAAGTATAATTGAAAGAATCAGGCCCAAACAGGGGATATGAGGCAGATTAAATTAGTGGTTATCTGACATTTCTATGCTGATACTTCCAAGGATATAAGCAGGCAACAATTCACTACTATAGAATAGGTTTTACTATTTAATAATATTTGAGTTTTAAATTCTTCTAATATCATCAAATAATTTGACAGTTTTAAACTATTTGTATTTTACTTTCCACTATTTTGTGTAGCTCTGAAACATTTTTATCATTTGCAGTGGTAAACATTGAATTTTTTTTTACTCTGGATTTCAGAGTAGGGAAGAATATTACATGATCTCTACTCTCACAGGTCATCTACTTTGCATAGGCAGGTGTGTTGTTGGACTGTACTGCAGAGGAAAAAAAGTTTCTACTCTCCTGTAAATTTTTATTTTATCTGCTGTTGAGGAATACAGAAAGGGAAGCAATACACCACCTTTAGAAATTTGGCTGCAAAATATTCTCAAGGAAATATTTGTCTAGTATCTGACAAAATGTCTGCTCCACATCTTTATATAGTAGAAGCAACGGATAGTGTGAAAAAATATTTTGAATATAAGGGGGTTTATTATTAACAGTTTCAGTGGTCTTTAAATATCACTACTTTTTGCTTTGAAGTTACACTGAACCATAAATTTTGTCTTACAAGTAGGACCGTAAGTTCATCAAGTCTAATAAGACTGGCTGGCGGTGACCAACACCTGATGATTTAGATGAATGTCAGTGCCCCCCTCCCCAGCTCAGTACACCTACAGTATCTGTATTATGATCTGTTTTTAGCTTAAGCAAGAGATTTGTTCACCTATAGAGCCAGGAGATATTTCTGTGGCAGGCTTGTCATTTTGAAGTCTTCCCCATAAACAGATTATGGAACGTAGTGTTTTCTTTTTTACTTTAATTTGTTTATTAACAAAGCCATTCTTATGTAAAAGAAATCTTATAAAACTTGTTTTACAACTAAAATAGATATAAACTTAGTATATACACTAATACATGATTATAAATTGGCCTATAGAAATCCCTAAAGCTGTGTTGATGGGATGTGCTACTTTCTTCAGCTCTGTGGTATTGATCACTTATTGTGGCTGAA
The DNA here is from genome assembly GCF_002925995.2 of Terrapene triunguis. Taxonomy (NCBI): domain Eukaryota; kingdom Metazoa; phylum Chordata; order Testudines; family Emydidae; genus Terrapene; species Terrapene triunguis. The sequence goes on along the minus strand of NW_020664531.1, from coordinate 8,469,888 downwards.
GCTTTTCTACTCTTGGTCTTCCTCCTCTGTCTTGTCAGTTAGTAATGTTGGTTAGTCTTTCATTCTCATATTTGAGTCCAAACTTCTGTTTTTCTTACATTTTAGTTATGAAACTTGTTTATTATGTTTTCCTGTCAAAACTCTATATGTTAAATTTTTCTCCTTTATAGTCCTGTTTTCTGTGCTTCAATATCTTAATTTTGACTGTTGTTTGAAGGGGTTTCTCCCTAACTATTCAAAAGTAGTTCTTCAAGTGCTTGCTCATGTCAATTCCATTCTAGGATGTGTGCATGCCCACATGCACAGTCGTCAGAGATTTTTGCCTTAGCAGTATTCGTGGGGTTGGCTGTGGCACCCTCTGGAGTGCCGCGCTCATGCATCAGTATATTAGGCACTGCCAACCCTGTGCCCTCTCATTTTCTTCTTACTGCCCATGGTGGTTGGTCAGAGTGCCCTTTTCTCTTGCCTAGCAAGTAATTAGCGGTTCTCTCATTTCTTCGAGCTTGTAGTGTCTTGTAAATAGATTATTTACAGTAGGGGCATCATGTCCCGTGGGGAAGGAGGTTTTGCCGTGAGTACTCGCTCCTCTACCCCAGATGAGGGGTTTGTGGGGCCCTGTCATGTCAGCCTGCCGGCCGACTTTAAAGAGCACCAGGGCCTGCTTCAAAGGGTGGCCACGAACTTGAGCCTGAAGGTGGAGGAGATGGTAGAACAGTCAGACACTTTGTTTAATGTGCTCTTGGCATCTACTCAAGCACGTCATGCTACCGGTGCACAATGGAGTCTTGAAAATAGCCAGAGTCCTCTGGCAAACCCCATCTTCCAGCCTACACACCTTCAAGAGAGCTGAAAAGAAGTATTTTGTCCCAGCTAAGGATTTTGAATACTTGTATGCTCACCCGCCTGTAGGCTGGCTGGTCATCTCTGTGGCCAATGAGAAAGACAGATGGGGCAAACAAGTTCTAACCCCAAAAATAAGGAGGCCAAGAGCCTGGACCTTTTTGGAAGGAAAATATATTCAACAGCCAGCCTTCAGTTCAGGATGGCAAACCACCAGATTCTTTTGGGGAGATATAACTTTAACTTATGGGACTCCCTCCATAAGTTCAAGGAGTCCCTGCCGCAGGACTCGGCCCAAGATTTCAGGGCCCTAGTTGAGGAGGGTACAGCTGTGGCAAGATGCTCCCTCCAAATGGCATGGGATGTGGCTGGCAGGGTGGTTGAATCGGCAGTGGTCATGAGGTGCGGTTCTTGGTTTCAGATCGTGGGCCTGTCCCAGAAGATGCAGTTCTCCATCCAGGACCTCCTGTTTGATGGGAATGGACTCTTTTCAAAGCAAATGGATGAGAGGCTGTATGGACTAAAGGACACTCAGGCCACCCTCCACTCGCTGGCTCTGCTTACGCCACAGTCGGTGAGGAAGCAGTTCCGGCTGCCCCCGCCTCCAAGGCCTTGGCAGCCTCGACAGGGGTCTGCAAGGAGAAGGGATAGAGACACAAATTTTAGTCTTCACCGCCCTTCCCCCTCTCGCTCACCTGCACAACCCAGCCTGGCGAAGCATCATGGGGGGACAGAAGCACTCATTTTGAGGGTGTGCTCAAGAGCAACACCCCAGTCAACTTCCCGGATTTGCCTCATGCTTTCCTCAACCACCTATGCCCCTACCATTCGGCCTGGTCACACGTGACCTGGGACCTCTGGGTGCCAGAAGTTATTTCTGGGCTACATCCTGCAATTCTCGGATGCCTCCCCTTTTGACGTCCTTCTTCAGGGACTTTTCTCACAAGCAACTCCTCATTCAAGAGATTGAGAACCTCCTGCAGCTCGAGGCAGTGGAGGAGGTTCTTTGGGAAATGAGAAGAAAAGGGTTCTGTTCCCTGTTATTTCCTAATCCTGAAAGCAAAAGGGGGCCGGAGGCCCATCGTGGACCTGTGGCACTTCAACAAATCTCTCAAGAAGTTGAAGTTTCACATAGTCTCACTGGCCTCCATCATCCCCTGCCTTGATCTGGGAGACTGGTACACTGCCCTTGACTTTGAAGGACGCTTATTTCCATATGTCTATCTTGCAAGGGCACAGGCCGTTCCTCCGTTTTATAGTGGGCTGGCATCATTTCCAATTCATGTCACTGCCCTTTGGACTCTTGTCGGCCCCAAGGCTGTTCACAAAATGTATGGCACCAATGGCCGCTTAACTGAGGTGTCCAGGTCTACCTGTATCTCGATGATTGACTCATCAAGGGCAGGTCTTGGAAACTGGTACAAAGGAGCCTCGATCTGGTATGTTCCACCTGTCAGGACCTGGGCCTGTTGATAAATGAGAAAAAAAAATCAACCTTAAGGCTAGTACAACGGAGAGAGTTCATAGGGGCGGTCCTTGACATCACACAAGCAAGAGCCTTCCTTCCGGAGACCCATTTCTAGGCAATGTTGGACCTGATGTCCCATGTGAAGGACCATCTACTCACCACTGCTCGCACCTGCCTGAGATTGTTAGGCCACATGGTAGCAGGTACATATATGGTCCGTCGTGCTCGGCTCCATCTCCGGCCAATGCAGGCATGGTTGCCATTGGTCTACATCCCCATCAGACATGGTCTAGACTGGGTAGTCACGGTGCCGGATCATATACGTTTGTTCCTGAATTGGTGGTTGGACCCCAGATCGGAGTTAGAGGGAGTTCCCTTTGCGGCCCCATTCCCGTAGCTGACTCTGGTTTCCAATGCCTCGGACCTGGGCTAGGGAGCCCACCTAGGTGAGCTCAGCACTCAAGGCTGCTGGTCACGGGAAGATCAGTCCCTCCACATGGGCATCAGGGAGCTCAAAGCAGATCGCCTGGTCTGCCAGGTTTTCCTGCCCCACTTGGAGAGCATAGTGGTACAGGTCCTGATGGACAATACTACTGCGATGTATTACATCAACAAGCAGAGCAGAGCCAGGTCATCGGCCATTTGCCAAGAAGCTCTCCACCTTTGGGACTTCTATGTGCAGCATCCCATTCATTTGGTGGCCGTGCACTTTCCCAGGGCCAGGAATGTGTTAGCAGATTGCCTCAGCAGGACCTTCTCTTGTCTTGCTCCAAAAAGAGGTGGTCAGTGTGATCTTCCAAAGGTGAGGACTCCCTGTTCTGATGGGACACAAACAAGTCCACCTTGGGAGTGCCATGTGTTCTGCTTGATTTTTTTGTTCCCGTGGTCGGTGGCTCTGATGTATACCTTCCCACCCACAGAATTCTCATGAAGATCAAACAAGACCAGGCGAAGGCTACCCTGATAGCCCAGGCTTGGCCTTGCCAGCATTGGTTTGGGATGCTTCTGTACCTTTTGGTGGCCGCCCTGCTGCAGCTACCCCTCTGGCTGGATCTGCTGTCCCAGAACCACTACAGTCTTCTACACCCGAACCTGGCAGTGCTGCACCTGACAGCCTGGTTACTGCATGGTTGAATGCGGAAGAACAGGAATGCTTGGCCTGTATCCAATAAGTTTTGTTAGGTAGAAGAAAGCCCTCCACTAGAACGACCTACCTGGCCAAATGGAAAAGGTTCACTTGCTAGATCTTGGACTAAGGTATCCAGGCTGAACAGGCCTCACTGCAGGCAATCTTGGACTGTCTTCTGCACCTGCTATCTGATTGTCCATCCACACATTTACGTTGTACTATGTACTTATGCAGCAGGCCCGAGACAATGCTGGCTTCGGTAGAGCAGTGTTGCAAGCCGCACGAGTCTGAACTCCGAGCACACCTCCAGGAATACTGCTTGTGAGTCACCTAGAATGGAATTGACATGAGCAAGCACACGAAGAAAAAAACGGTAATCTACTTTTCACAATTGTTGTTCTTCGAGATTACCCACCCTCCTGCCCCTCTGTTGGAGTTGCTGGCAAGAAGGAACTGAGAGAGAGCATAGGGCCGACGATGCCTTATATACCGATGCACGAGTATGGCACTCCAGAGGGTACTCTACAGATACCATTAAGGCAAAAATCTCCAATGACTGCACATGGGCCCGTACACACTTTAGAATGGAATGGACATGAGCAACACATCTCGAAGAACAACAGTTACAAAAGGTAGATAACCGTTTTTTTCTTGGTGGTGGGCAATGACCCTCTTCCAGCAGACACCAAAAAGTTCCACTAGTAATTATAGTTTTAAGTAGTTATTGTTTTTCCTTCTCCCCTGTAGAACTGTGACTTGATTTAGTTTTTTCTTGTACCAGAATTTCCCACACTTCTTGATAACCAGTTTTTTGGGAGTCATTCCTCTTCTACCACCTTGCTATGTTAATTCTAGCTGCAGCTAGGAGATGAGAGATCAGTTCTTTATGGCTTTTATAAAACTCAGAGTTTTCAGGACCATTTAATAAAAATACTAAGGGGTTACCCGACAGCTGACCGCTTATCTTCCTTATGGAGGCTCCAGTGGCTTTCCAAAATGTCTTAAATGTTGGGCACATCTATCATATGCGCAGGCACATAGCGTTTTCATAGAGCCACTGGTTAAGCAGAACAATAAAAGACATCTAAGAAAAGCGTAAATGGTTTCAGTCATAGGAAGTCAGACTTAGAAACATCTGACATTATCTCAATGTCCTGAGGTACTTTCAAGAAACAAATTGAAATGAAAAAAAATTGTCAATAACCTACTTTTTGCTTCAGAGTAAGCCTCCTGTGTCTAATAATGACTCAGATATGACTCACTCAGGAATTGATCCACTATAGCTCCTGAAACAGGTAATTATAACATTTTAAAAAATCTAATTCCACTAAAATCCTCCTGATGAGGTACAAGAAGGCTTTTTTCTTATAATGTGTACATTAGAAAATAAAATAAAAATGAACAATTCTAGTTCAATGCGAAGGTTCTTGGTTTACACTCAAGTTTCTTTACATAAACACTGAGGAATAATGCTGACATTTTCCAAACAAGTGCAAGAAAATTGGATATCCAATCTTATTAGATTTATGTAATAGCTGTAAATGCTTCTACTAGGGAATTTCAGTCACCATCGATTCCAATATTTCATCATGCATTTCATTGTAGTAAAAAGATGAAGTTTTATAAGTAAGTTGAAATGGCAATATGCCAACTAAGTCCTAATGTATATCACTATGACCATTACTATAATGGGTCTGCAGGTTTAATCTGACCTTCCTTTTTCATTAGAAATTTTTCTAACAAAATTTCCATAAACATTTTACTAATTACAGGTTTTTTCCTAAATTTTGAGGTTCAAGAAACAAACAAATAAAATCCCTTTCAAATGTCACTAAATCTTCCAGTTTCCAGCACAATAGTCTATCTCAGACCATGGAGTGCTAATCTTAAATCTTATTTTGGATTTGCAGTGCATCTTTTTTTCTTTCTACAAACTGCAGTAGAAATTCTAAAAGACAGTGTTATGTCCCTACCAACCAAGATGCAAAGAGGCTAAAAAGAGTCAAGAGCAACATAAAGGAGCCAGGCTACCTAATTGCTCTTATGTCATTTTGTCATTTTCAACTTAGAACTCTACTGCTTCTCTGTGTAACACAGCTTGCTTGTTTTGATATTGTCCAAATTGATTTCCATTCCTGGGTACAGATGCTTTCAGTGGAAGATCTTCTGCAAAACAGTATCTGTTAGGGCCACTCACTCACCAACTGTTTCCTCTTGCACAGGAGGTTGGGAAGTGGGCACAACCACACATCTTTTTGACTACCTAGGGTACAAAGAGTTCAGAGCACACTCAGTCTTAATGTCTTAAATTGCAGCAAGGAAGGTTTAAGTTGGAAATTAGGGAAAACTTCCTAAGTGTCAGGGTAGTTAAGCACTGGAATAAACTGCATAGGGGGGTTGTGAGTCTCCATCATTGTCTAACCTGCTCTTAAAAATCTCCAAACACATGTCAGGGATGGTCTAGATAATACTTAATCCTGCCTTGAGTGCAGGGGACTGGTCTAGAAGACCTCTCGAGGTCCCTTCCTGTCCTATAATTCTATGTCCACAATGCTTCCCTTGTTGGTTTTTTCCTTTCTTTGCTCTTTTTCGTGATAGTCTCAGTATATAATTCATCTAGCTTGTTCACCAGCTTTTTTTCTTAAAAACAGAAAATCCCCGCTTTTTTTTTTTCTGCTGGTCATGCTGTTGTGGGTGTCTTCTGAGCACAGCTGACTTGGGCTGCTTCCCTTTTCAATATCAGTTCTGTTAGGTTGATTTCCCCCCACCTCTTTCTTGGATCCATTAATCCCACACTTTGATGCTTCAGTCATGAAAGAAAACCAGTTTCAAGAGACTTGTGCTTCATGCAAAGCTGTGTTATCTGTTACAGATGCCTATATTCAGAGTCTCTGGTGCCTAGAAAAGGGTCACAGCCCAGATGTAATTGATGTGCTTCATCTTCTCCAACTAAACTCACAAGGATTGGAAGGCATCATCTCAGACTCCTGTTGTTGACTCAGTCTAGCACCATTAATACAGAGATTTCTGTGCTGTAAAGGGCTGCTCACCAAAATGGCTTCATGACTTGCATAACTGTCTTAAGGAACTTGATCTCGTCCTGTTCAACTGAATCCAATATGGAGCTTCCAACACCAGATTTACTCTGAGAGCCACTGTGCCCTCTTTTGATAAAGATATTTAGGAATCCTGCAGTAGGCTCTGCTTCTCTCCCCTCCCCCCGTTTCTGTTTTCAAGGGATCTGTTGCAGATATACCAGACCCCTCTTCAAGCGGGAAAATCCCTCCTCTTTTCTGCATCCTGACATAGATTCAGTGTTCGAGGAGGGGGAAAGTGGATATCGTCAAGGGACAGTTTCTCCACCCACCCCAAAGCCCTGCAGGAGAGCATCCTGGAGGGCCTGGGAATATCACTCATTGCTGTGGTTTGTGGAATTTCATGTTCAAGAGTAAAAGTCATAATTCCCCCTTTTTCTGGGTGAGGGGAGAGAGAAAAAAGTCTTACCTGGCCACTCTTATTGTTCTCCTACTTTGGGTTCCCCAAAAAGATAGCCTTGCTCCACGCTTTCTATCTTAAAACTAAAATATGTACATCATTGCCTGCCTGCCTTTCTATTTATTTTAGCTGTGTCAATCACTATGGTATGGAGGCATCAAGCAACAACACTCCACATTATCACATCAAATACTACTTCTGAGGGCATTCTGTGCAAAAACATTAAAAATTCTGCACCAAAAAATTAATATTCTGTGCACAATATTCTTAAAATTCTGCAGGTTTTATTTGTCAATAAATAACTGCAGAGGCTCTAGCATGGCAGTGAGGAGCACAGACCAGTGGCTGCACGAAGGTGGGAGATCACCTTGCAGCACCCCCAGCCGTAGGACACAGACAGACAATGGTGAGGCTGCACACAACCCTGACACAGCACAAGGCCTGGGCCTGCCCCAGAAACACGCTGGGGCCCTGCACCAGGTGTGAGGCAGGCAGCCTCAACCAGTCAGGCAGAATCCAAATGTGGAGGGGCTCAGTGTGGGCGGGATCCCAGTGTGGAGTGAGAGGATTCTGTGTGGGACAATCTGGGTTCAGGCAGCTCATTGGGGGATCTAGGTGTGGGGGGGATCTGGATGCACAGAGGCTTGTTGGGGTGGGAGGTTCCAGGTGCTGGGGCAATGAGACTCTACAGGGGCTTCCAGGTGACAGTGGTTGGGGTTCAGTGGATGGGTCTAGGTGAGAGAGTCTCAGGGTGAGGGTCTGGGTGCTGAGGGAGTGGGGGACTAGGTGCAACTAGTTGGGTCAGTGGTGTGGGGGTCTGGATGTGGGGGCACAGGGTGGTGCAGGGGGTGGGGCATTAGGGTGGAGGTTTAAGTGCCGGGAGCACAGTGGGTAGTGGTCTGGGTGCAGGGGTGGGAGTCTGGAGGCAGGGGGTCTGGGTGCAGGGGGGTTCCAGTTGCAGGGGTTGAAGTTCAGTGGAATGGGGTTCAGGTATGGAGGGTTAGGGGAGTTCTGGATGTACCGGGGCAGGCTTCTGTGGGGAAGCAAAGAAATCTGTGGAGGACATGAATTCTGTGAATGTATAGTGGTGCAGAATTCCCCCAAGAGTAAAATAAGGATGGGGAAAATTCACAATTGACCATTGCTGCTAACTGATTGTACAGTAGCATCTTGAGGATCTAGCAGTACACCTCTACCCAGATATAACACGACCCGATATAACACGGGTTTGCATATAGCGTGGTAACCCTGGGGCTCCGGCAGCGGAGCTCAGGCGGCGCTTTAAAGAGTCCGGGGCTCCGGCTGCTGCGGGGAACCCTGGGCCCTATAAATCACCGCTGGAGCCCTGCCGCCGCTACCCTGGGGCTGCAGCAGCGGGGCTCGGGCGGCGATTTAAAGGGCCCAGGGCTCCCCATGGCCGGAGCCCCGGGCTATTTAAATCACTGCTGGAGCCCTGCTGTCGCTACCCCGATATAACGGGGTTTCACCTATAACGCGATAGGGATTTTTGGCTCCCGAGAACCGCGTTATATCCGGGTAGAGGTGTATCTTCCTATTGTAAATCTGTTAAACTGTAATAGGAGGTGGGCTCATGCTAATTGAGTGAAGGAGTTGATAGAATCGCTGCCATAATCTTCAGTTATGTTCACCAGTCTTTCATTATTACTTTATATGAAGTGATACACCTATATAACAAAATTATAGTACTTCAAACAGAATCACTTGCTGTAGTATATGGCCTTTATTACATCATGTAGTAAGCCTTGGGTCTGTTTCATATGACATTGTCCTATTCTGTAGATTCTTAGAATATAAGAATTCTTGAACCAATACCTTGTTGTGATGGAGTGGCTTGTGTGTCTCAATGACACTCAGAAGTATGTTGTCCTGAGTCTTGTACTCCTGGTAGGGCCACCCTTGGCAAACAGCTCTGAGGTGAGGTTTCAGATGAAGTGGGGTCTAAACTTCTCAAGACCCCAGAAGCAGAACAGACTTATTCGAGGACTTGTTAGTTCTCTGGTTGTGAAGGTCGATGAGGGTTGCAGCAGGAAGACCTCTGGTTGTGTTGGACTTCCCTGCCACTGGGTCCAGTGCTCCTTCCTGTCAAGTTTTGTGAGGTTGCCGCCTGCACACTGGCTTCCCCATGTTAAGATTTCACACATAGGCCTTTGCCAAGGGTGTTAACATCTTCCACTAACAAAGTCTGTGCTGATGGATGAGTGGTGGTCGGGACAGTGATCTCTGGGAATCCCTAGTCATTCTTCACACAGGCGGTGGCTGTGTGTTGGTCATCTTGCATTTGGACTTGTGAGGCATAAGTGCAATTCAGCAGCTGTGGCCACGACTGAGTAGTCCTTTTCAGGATCTCCTCTGCTCATCCTGAATGGGGAAGGGGCTAGAAAAGGTTCCCTGAACATAAGCTGTCTCAGACTCCTACCCCTCCCCCAGCTGGATGGCCTTGTCCAGTGGAATCACTCTACTTACGGTCAGAACAAACAAAGTAATAAAGTTCGCCGCTTAGAATGTTCACACTCTTATGGATTCCCCAAACAGTGACTGTCCTGAAAGAAGAATTGCCATAATAGCTAGAGAACTTCTGACATCGATAATACTGCCCTAAATGAAACACGTCCGGCAGATGTAGGCCAACTGAAAGAAGATGGAAGTGGCTATACCTTCTTTTGGAAAGGAAAGCCATACGAAATTCATGGGGTTGGTTTTGCCATCAAGAACAAGATTGCTAGCCAGTCTTTAGAACTCCCTATGGGTATTAACAAACATCTCATGACTCTTCGTCAAGCTGAGTAACAACCAGTATGCCATGGGCATCAGTGTGTATGCTCCCTTACTTGACAATCATGAAGACAACAAGGAGCAGTTCCAGTGTGCTCTTGATGCTGTCCTCATTGCCACTGTCATAAACATACAGCTAAGGATAGCACAAAATCCCTCCTTTACCTGTAAGGGGATAAGAAGCTCAAATAACCTGGTTGGCACCTGACCAAAAGGACTAATAAGGGAAGAAGATACTTTCAAATCTGTGGGGGGAGGTTTTGTTTGTGCTCTCTTGTTCTCTCTGGGACAGAGGGACCAGGGCAGGAAAAACCATCTTCTAAAACCCTACCTGAAATAAGCATTCAAGATTACAAAAATTGTAAGAACGCATTTCCTTGCTATTAAACTTATCTTTTGTTTTAGCTTGTGAATTTTCCCTATGCTAAGAGGGAGGTTTATTCCTGTTTTTTGTAACCTTGAAATTTTGCCTAGAGGGGAATCCTCTGTGTTTTAAATCTTATTACCCTGTAAAATTACCTTCCATCCTGATTTTACAAAGGTGCTTCTTTTACTTTTTTTCTTTATAATAAAGTTCTGCTTTTAAGAACCTGATTGGTTTTTAGGGTCCTAAAAACCCAAGGGTCTGGTCTGTGCTCACCTTGTTTACCTATTTGGTTGGTATATTATTCTCAAGCCTCCCCAGGAAAGGGAATGAGGGGGCTTGGGGAGATATTTTGGGGAAACAGAAACTCCAAGTGGTCCTTTTCCTGAATCTTTGTCTAACTCACTTGGTGGTGGCAGCAACACCGTCCAAGGACAAGGAAGAATTTGTGCCTTGGGGAAGTTTTTAACCTAAGCTGGTAGAAATAAACTAGGGGGTCTTTCATGCGAGTCCCCACATCTGTACCCCAGAGTTCAGAGTGGGGAGGGAACCCTGACAGCCACAGCCAAAGAATTGGATGACACCCCAAACTCTGGAGAGGCAGCATTGGTAAAGGAGGAGTCGGGAAAGTCAATTCTAACAGCATTCTTCTGCTCAGCTAATATGTGGCACATGATTTGCTTATCACAAATACCATCTTTAGACAAAGGGACAAATATAAGATCACTTGGAAACACCCATGTTCTGAACACTGGCATCTTCTTGACTACATCATCATCAGAGCCTGTGATCGTACTGATGTCCATATTACACAAGCCATGAGAGGTACAGCTGATCGCTTAGTCAGATCAATCATGAACATACAGCTTGCACAACAACACTGTAAATCAGGGGTTCTCAACCTTTTTCTTTCTGAGGCCCACCCAACATGCTAAAAAAATTTCACGGCCCAGCTATGCCACAATTGTTTTTCTGCATATCTAGTAGATTAAAAGCCAGAGTTGGCGTTAGGGGATAGCCAGCAGGGCAATTGCCTAGGGCCCCACACCAAAAGCGGCCCCGTGAAGCTAAGTTGCTCTGGCTTCGGCTTTCAGCCCTCAGCGGGGCTTGGGTTTCGGCTTTTTGTCCTGTTCCCCAGCAAGTCTAACGCTGGCCATACTCTCTGGTTTATTTTGGTGGACCCCTGAAACCTGCTAATGGCCCCCCGTCGGCCCCGGACTCCTGGTTGAGAACCACTGCTGTAAACGAATGCAGAAGAGATTTAACATCAAGCTATTTCAGAATCATGCAAGTTGCGAGACTCTTCAGCAGTGCCTCGGTTGGGAGGCTCTCCGGCCTTCCTGACAACATCAGTGACATCCAAACATGTTGGGAGTAGTTCAAGACCATTATTCACAAGGCATGTGCTGAATTGATTTGGATACTCTACTCACCACCATCAGTATTCATTTGATGAGAACGAGGAAATCCTAGCACTTATTCATCAGAAGAGAAGCACCCTTTGCACTTTGCAAAATGAATCCTCTAACCAGTAAAAACAAGAGACTTACCAGTTTAAAGCTGTAGGTCAAAGGAGACTGCCTGACATCAAGAATCAGTGGTTGCAAGCAAAGGCCATGGAGAACCAGAGTTTCTCTAATCAACATGACATGAGAATCTTTTTTTCAAGCAACAAAACCCATCTACAGGCCAAGTTCAAACGGCACAACCCCTCTGCGATCCCAGGACAGTTGCACCCTTCTTAAGGACCGTGTAGTTCCCAAGCAATGTTGGAAGAAGCATTTTGAGATTCTGTTGAACTGCGAATCTGAAGTCTCAGCTGCCACCAAGTCCATTTCTTAGCATCCAGTAATAGACCCTCTTATTGACCCACCATCTTCTGAGGAAGTTTGGCGTGCCATCGCTCATATTAGAAACAAGGCACCAGGCCCAGATGGCATCCTTGTGGAGGTCTTCAAACTTAATCAACTTCTTGTTAGAATTTGGGTTAATGAGGAAATTCTGCCTACCTAAAGAGTGCCAATATTGTGCCCATTTGAATAAGCTGCCATGGAAAAAAATTATCTGCACCTGCAGAAGAGGTTACTGCTGTCAAAAGCTGGTTTAGCACTTCAATAAAATTTTGGTTTTAGGTGCCAGGCCAGTGACTTCCCCCAATTCAATGGTTTAAGTTTATTTAAAACTTTGGGACAAATGTGCTGCTTGAATATTTATGTAATGCAGATGACTTTAATAGATTGACAACATATTCAGATGTAAGCAATAATTTCAATTTTAGATTTAGTTTTAAACAAGAAAATATGTTTAATGTAGATTTAAAAAATCTGATACTTTTTAATTTTTAAAAAAATCATTGACATTTATCTGCCCTGACTATTTCACAGGATAGAAGGAGTTCAGAAAAGAGAAATTGGAATTACTAATATCTGGTGCAACTGAGTTGTAAGGAAAGGTTAAATAAAATGACAAGGGGAGATATGAGAAGTCTACAGGACTTGTGCTGATTTGCACCCATTGTAATTCTTTTTAGTTAATAGGTTTCAATTATGCTTTTAGGGAACTTGCACATAGTGGGAGCTCTATAGTTAGGCTCCGGGAAGTATTGTTGAAGGAGGTGCACTACCTCTTGGAGTTCCCAAATAGGTAGGGAAATGTGCCCACTACTACATATCCTGAGCGAGTTAAGTGTAAACTCTGCTCCTTGACCATGGAGATATAGCTGTGTCTCTTCCCTTTTGTACTCCTGGGGGAATTCTGCCTCACTGCATGTGCACAGAATTCATGTCCCCTGCAGATGTCTTTGCTTCCTTGCAGAAAAATGATCACGCACCACTCCCTAACTGTGTAGCTACATCATTTCAGGCACCTGAAGCAGTCAGTGGAGAGGTAAATCACTGCAGGGCTGGGGACACCTAACCAATTGCTCCTACCCTGAGCTGGGATCAGCTGCTAGTCCCAGCTGGGCTGGAGGCAGGAGAGGATGGGACTTCCTCTTCCCCTGCAAGGAGTAGCTGGGGCTGTCTCAGACCCACCCCCAGAAACCTCCCTCAGCTACAGAAAGCTCAGCATCCTCCCGTTCCCTGCCCCTATTACTCCTCAGCTGTGAGGTGAGGGGTCACTGCATGGGTAGCTGCTCCCCTATCCGCCCAACTCCCGTGCATCCAGAGCTCCTCTATCCAGACACCCCTGCCAAGCCTCACCCTGTACATCCAGAATCCCCCTAGCCCTCCATACCCGAACCCCACCCCATTGAACCTCAACCCTTACGTCTGGAGCCTCCTGCATCCAGACCACCCCCCACTGATCTCCCTGCACTCAAACCCCCACCATGGTGAGCCCCCACATCCAGACCCCCACGTCCCTGACCCCAATTAACTGCACCTAAACTCCCACCCCACCAAGCCCCACTACCCCAGCACCCAGACCCCTCCGCAGAGCCCCAACACTTTTGCCTGGAAGCCTCTGCAGAGTCTCATTGCCCCTGCACTTAGAACCCCCCCAACAAGCCTTTGTGTATGCAGACCCCCCCCCACCCCTAAACCTCCTACTGAGCTGCCTGCATCTGGATTGTTGCACACAGAAACTTCTCACCCCACACCTGGATCCCCCCACACTAAGCCCCTCCACACTTAGATCCTGCCTGCCCCACACCTGGTGTGCCTGGCGCAGAGGGCCAGGGCCCCCAGGGTGTTTTGGGGCAGGCCCAGGCCTTGTGCTGTGTCAGGGTCGGGTGCAGCCTCACCACTGAATCGGTGTGCCCAGGGTGAATGGTGGGGAGGCTGCAGGGTGATCTCCCACTTTCGTGCAGCCAGTGGCCTGTCCGCCCCACTGCCATGCTGGAGCCTCTGCATTTATTTATTAACAAATAAAACTTGAAGGATTTTAAATGTGGAGGGGGCAGAATGCCCTCAGGAGTACTTTTGGAGTGACTGATGAGTCTCATAGCATTGAGTTGGAGCTAAGTTTTCCTCTAAGTTGTGTGGCTGCACAGCAGGCTATCAAGGGCCATGCAGGCAGGGAGAGGCGCCTCTCCCCCGGCCCCGGAGCTGCCCCAGCTGGGCATTAGGCACTTGGCCCCTGGCCCCTGTGCTGCTGCAGCGAGAGGGGGCTGGGGGTCATCCTCTCTCCCTGCCGCAGGCCTGGGACAGCCTGCACCCCAAACCCGTCATCCCTAGCCCCACTCCAGAGCCCACACCCCCTGCCAGAGCCTTTCCCCCGCACTCCAACCCTCCGCTCCAACTCCGCCGGAGCCCCCTCCCACATGCCAAACCCCTCAGCCCCACCCCTGCCACACATCACCTCCATATTGGAGCACATAAAATTAATTCCGCAATGGATGTAAAAAATTAGAGGGAACATTGACGTGGAGCTGTCCTTACTGTTTGTGGGATTTGGCTTGCTCTTCCCTCTGATTTGGTCCTGCACCAGGGATGAGTGTGGGTGTGGCAGTGCATGGCTTTCCTTGCTCCTCCCTGGGGTGTAGAGAAGAAACAGTCCTTAAGCACTCGGAAGCACAAATGCTGCAACTGCAGCTGATCCTTCATGGCACATGTAAAGTGGTAGAAGATCCCCTGCCCCCCTCAACCCTTGTGCACAGACATAAAGGACAAACTGAATCTGGCCCCAAATGAATATGATATGATATAGATTACAATCTGCTAGATCGTAATCTGGAATACTATGTTCAGTTTTGGGTGCCTTATGTAAAAAAAATTTCAGTGCAGACTGAAAAGTGTCAAAAATATTAGTAATATGGTTGGGTTTAACTATTGTGAGCAATTGAAAAGACTGATATTGTTTAGCTTGGAAAGGGATGTAACTGAAGTTTTCTACATACCTACCATAGTTTTGATCTGCCTGTTTTATCCTTTTACACAAGGGTAGCCTTATTGAAATTAAAATGTAGTTATTTGGAACCAGTAAAAGAGCCTTCATCACACAGCAAAAAGGATCTTGCCCATCTGTCCTGTAGAATTTAGTGCAGCTGAACAAAAGAGCTTTTGGAAAAAAAAATTTTTTTAAGGATTTGATTTGCATTTCTAGCTAATAGCGCCACCCACTTCGATCCTCTTTCAGTGGTGTAGGATTTTGACATTCAAAGGAGCCAAAATAGGTTTGCCCATTGATGCCAATTTTGAAGACTCTTCAAGATCTTCCCATGCAGCAAACCCCAATCATTCGGAGATGTTATCTTTATGAATTAGTAACAGAGCCAGCTGTGCCTGCATACAAATTCCCGTATATCAAGGCACCTTGATTCAGGCACTGGTCTGGCTGTCTTGCACTCTCTGGACAACACAGAGCAGCTGGGCAGAGGGCTGAGCATGTGGCCCATAGTCCTTAAACCTCTGCTTGTTTTCTACCAAGGTACCCTGTCTGCTGTCTCAGCATATAACCTTCCAGTTGATACCTCCTGTCCTCAGTGACCCACCACCATAAGATTCCTTAAAGGATAGGTGAAGGTATTCTCATAAATTTGTGAACCTGTGTTGATGTGGAATCTCAACCTGGCATCTTGAAGTTAAAGTGCTCACTGTTAGGGGGCTTATTCTTTCACCTTTTCACTTCCCTGGTCCTTCTCGCATGAATAGAGAGCAACAATACCCAAAGTCCAAAGGCGCAAACAATTCGATGTTTATTGGGGTGAACTTCCAGCAAGCATGATTCCAGTTTCCTTCCTCCCCCTTCCCAGCTCTGACACCACAGAGCCTTGCCTATGTCCCTGTTCCTGTTCCCATTCCCCCCCTTAACAAAACATGTTCCCATTCCCCCTCCCTTACTTCCTGATTGACTGCAGACTATATAGTAAAACTTGAGTTCTCCTTAGCTATACCTTACCCAATCATTTTACTAAAATTTAACTAGCCAATCCTAACATACTGTAACATGGTTATTTAACCAATTATATTCCACCACCTTAATTGGTTTACACCCAACAAAATTAATTATACAGCAGACAGAAACAATTACAGAACCAGACAGAGATTATACAGACAAACAATAGGGAAGTGGAGACTACAGTGATAGAACAATACAGAAATGAGGATTTCACAGCTATTGATAAGTGAGTTCTTGCCAGACAGGATGCTATCACACTAAGTTTCCTTTTACTACTTCTAGGCTCTTCCCTTTATCTGGAGGTGAGAGATCGGATCACCTTCCTAACAGCCCCAGATTGCCTTATTTCAATTTGACTAAACGGGGCCTCAGACTGTCACAGTGAGAGACACAGATAGACAATGATTTTGATTCTTTCTTTTATACCTCTATAACTAGCTAAGTGATAAGAATACATGTACATTCTTAAAATATAGGCCTTTACAGACAGGCCTGAATATCTATATCCTAACACTCACTCTTTAATTTTTTATAATATTCTTTATTTCACTTGTCATTAAAGACAGCAGTTTTTTAAATCAGTCACACCTGTTAAGATTGAGTGAACTGCAGGCTTTAATAGCTGATCTTCTGTTCACTGTATTCCACAAGGACAAAGTTGTCCAATGTCCTCATGCCAAATGTATATGGATAGTGATCAAGGCCGGTGCAACCATTAGGCAAACTAGGCGGTTGCCTAGGGTGCCAAAATTTGGGGGCACCAAAAAGCGGTGTCCCCAATTTTTTTTTTACAGTGTTCCTGGGCTGGGCTGCCGGCGGCGCGCTGACACGTGTGGCTCAGACTCCCGCTCCCAGCGCAGCCGCCGCTCCATGCAATTACTGTCATTGCCGGCGGGGGCGCCGGCGGCTGGGCAGAGCTCCGCTTAGCGCCCATGAGCCCGGCAACAGTAGGGCTTCGCAAGGAAACGGGCGGCTGCCTCCTGGCTCAGCCGCCACGCTCAGCCCCAGCGGGGGGCATGGAGAGCGCGTTCACACCCCCACCCCCCGGAGAACAAAAGAACCTCGGGCGGCGGTCCGGTGGAGGAAGAAAGAGGACCCCGATGCCCGTGCATTGGGCAAGGTAAGCACTTCCCCACAGCTCTACCTCGGGTGCCTGCTGGTCCGTGCTCCTGCTCCCCTTGTGCGTGGGCAGCTGGAGAGGATGGCAGCCCACAGAGCTGAGCTGCCCTGGTGCCCCCCTCTCCCTGCCCCAGCCTCTGTCATGCCCGGTATCTGGGTTTTAAGCCCTGCTGCTCTGTTATGCCTCCAACAGGCCTAAGCCTGTAAGTGACCCCCATAGCAGCTGCCTGAAGTGCTTGGGGGAATCACGCAGAAGGAGCGTGATATTCTTTTGAGTTCTCTCCTCATGGAGGCTGCGCTTCGCCTGGCGCAGGACTGCAGTCTCGGCAGGACTCTAGGCCCAGCACCTCGCCTTGGTTTGTAGACTTGTAGTGCACCCCTGGCACTGGGCTCAGTCTGGCACCACTACCCCTCGCTAGTGCCCAAGAAGCAATCAAAAAAGTTGGATGGGCTGGTTAGGTTAGGTTAGTTGTCATACTGTTGCTTGGCCAGTGTAGAGATCACTGAATGCATAATATTCCACTATGATGTTCTGTCCTGAGCAAAACTGGCATGTTATGAGGTAGTGCCTGTGAGGGACAGGTGTCTGTTTATGTCATCCAGCCATCATGTCTTAGGTCTTCGGGGGGGCTTTTCCATCCTGCTTTCATTGGATCAAAGTCAAAGATGATTCTCACAGGGAAGTTAGTAGACATTTAGAGCAGATGAGCATACCACCACAGAGAGCACTTGGCAACCATTTGAGAGAGTGTGACCTATTTAGTTAGAAAATGGAACTTTTCATTCAAATTGAGTTTGTATCATTTGATGTTTTTAATCATTTGGAGGTGCATGCAATGGGTTCTGCAGCACTCTCAGTCAGATTTTGATATGAAATAAGGAAGGAAGTGTACGTGACTAAAAAGGGTGTATTTCCGATTACAATCAACATTGCTTAATTTTAAGGGAAAGTCATCTTGATCTCTTAATCAATGTTTACGTCAAACAGTTGATGAAATTCAAATAGTGACTCATAGTAAGTGACATGTATTCTCTAACCCAGTGGTTCTCAAAGTCGGTCCGCCGCTTGTTCAGGGAAAGCCCCTGGCGGGCCGGGCAGTTTGTTTACCTGCCGCGTCCGCAGGTTCGGCTGATCGCGGCTCCAACTGGCCACGGTTCGCTACTCCAGGCCAATGGGGGCTGCGGGAAGCGGCGCGGGCCGAGGGATGTGTTGACTGCCACTTCCTGCAGCCCCCATTGGCCTGGAGCGGCGAGTGGGAGCCGCGATAGGCTGAACCTGTGGATGGGGCAGGTAAATAAATCGGCCCGGCCTGCCAGGGGCTTTCCCTGAACAAGCGGCAGACCGGCTTTGAGAACCACTGCTCTATCCTTTACTTTTAATAGTGAACAAGAAAAAAAATGGATAGGAATAAAATTTCATTTTTTTCATTTTCAGTTGATGCAGCCTCATGGCAGATAGAAAAAAATTGTCTGGGGCACAATTTCGAAAGCGGACGGCTGATAAGCAAAAAAAAGAAAGAAAGCAAGAAGGTTCGTTTCTGAAATATCTCCATCCACTGGCCAGAGATAAAGGTAGTTCAATGCCAAAGGATCAAGCAGAGATGGAGGTAGGGATGACAGTTTCACAAGTTGAAGAAGAGTTTGAAGAACATAATCTGAATATTAAAGACGAATCAAATGAGACACGCGAGGATCAAAACTTGGAAGACCGTGAAAGTGAAAATGTCATTCGTTTGAATTTGAGCTTTAGTGATCCTGCTACTTGGGCCAAATTTGATGATCAAGTCCGACAAATTCTGGTGGAACATGGGGCGGAACAAGTTCAGCAGTTCGATTTTTCCCAAAGATAGTAAGCAAAGAAAATTCTTGACAATTCATTACAAATGTAGGCTTGTTAATGGAAAAGAAATGCACCATCAGTGGCTGTAGTATTCCGCATCAAATGATTCTGTCTTTTGCTTCTGCTGCAAGTTGTTTGGCAGTAGTACCATTGGCACATCATCTTTTTCTGAAAAAGGCTCAAAGGATTGGAAAAACATGTCTGCAATTCTTTCAGGGCACGAGAAAAGCAGTCAACATTTGATGAATGTTCAAACATGTAAGGAACTTGAACTGCGATTGAAATACAAGAGAACAAATGATGATGAACATTTGCTCTTCATTAAGCAAGAAGAAAAGTATTGGCATCAAATACTAATGACTTGCTTTGGTCAGAGTTCTTGGTATGCAAAACCTGGCCTTTTGGGGAACACACGAAAAACTGCACACTGGTAACGGGAATTTCCTCAAATTTGTTGACTATCTAGCTTTCTTTGACCCGCTTATGGATGAGCATCTTCACAGGATTAAGGACAAGGAGATGCATTTACATTACCTAGGGAAAGACGTACAGAATGAGCTTATTCAGCTTCTATCCAATGCCATCAAACAAAAAATCCTAGCAGCTGCTCGTGCTGCAAAATACTTTTCGATCATTCTAGATTGTACACCAGATGCAGGCCATGTTGAACAAATGACCATAATCATTCGGTTTGTGGATAGGCCTACTTCAGAGACAGAGAATGAGACTGAATCAGTATGCATAAAGGAACACTTCTTGGGATTTGTGTCTCTTACGGAGACAACTGGAGCTGGTATGACAGAAACTATTCTCACCAGTTAGAAGAGATGTCACTGCCTATAGAAAACTTGTGTGGTCAAGGCTATGACAATGGGAGCAATATGAAAGGGAAAGAAAATGGTGTCCAGCGAAGAATTTTGGATATTAATCCACGAGCCTTTTTTGTTCCTTGCAGTGCACATTCATTGAATTTGGTTGTTAATGATGCTGCAAAGTGTTGCTTGGAGGCAACCGCCTTCTTGATTTAGTTCAATGTGTGTATGTGTATTTCTCAGCTTCTACACGTTGCTGGGAAGTTCTAACATGCCACGTATCTAATCTCACAGTTAAACCATTGAGTGAAACAAGATGGGAAAGTCGAATCGATGCCTTGAAACCTCTTCACTATCAGTTTGGTGACATCTATGATGACACTACTCTAACAGGATCATCTGGCAATACGTCACAAGTTGATGCAAAGGATCTTACAAAAGCCATTTCTAGTTTCAAGTTTCTTGTTTCTCTTGTTTTGTGGTATGACATATTGTTTGAGATCAACATGACTAGCAAACAACTTCAGGTGAAAGAATTAGACATATGTGACGCCATTAATGAACTTGGAGAAACCAAGACGTTTCTTGTGGGCCGCAGAAGTGACGCAGGCTTTGAGAAAACATTGGTTGATGCAGGTGAACTTGCCGAGGAGTTGGATGTACCGGCACTTTTTGAACCAGATCCAATCTGTATTAGAAAAAAGAGGAAGCAGTTCACATATGAAGCAGAGTGAACTTTTACTTTGCAGTCATCGACACAGCAATACATTCGGTTGAAGAAAGATTCACATTGATACAGCAAATTAGTTCAGTATTTGGCTTCATATATGATGTTTACAGTTTGCAAAATACAACACCAAAGCAAATTATGGAACATTGCTTGAATCTGGAGCAAGCTTTGCAACATGGTGAATCCAAATATATTGATGCCTTTGACTTGTGCAGTGAATTGCAAGCTATTGCAAGACGAGTCCAAAGAGTGCATCACCGCAAGATGTATTGAACTTCATATTGGAAAATAAGCTGACAGATAGTGTCCCTAACACAGTTATTGCTCTTCGCATCCTCTTGACTCTCCCAGTTTCTGTGGCCAGTGGTGAGCGAAGCTTCTCGAAGCTCAAGTTGATAAAAACATACATGCAAACATCAATGTTGCAACAAAGACTTGTTGGGTTATCTACCTTGTCAATGGAACATGACATTGCTCACAGTATTGACTTGGAGGAACTTGTTTCTAAATTTGCTAAATTTAAAGCGCAGAAAAATAAATTCTAAATTATAACGTGTTACTCTGTGACAGTGTATTGTGTATAATGTATGTGATTTATTTTAAGGGGGGAGGGGAGGGGAACGGGGAGCGCAAGGTGGAAGTTTCACCTAGGGCGCAAAATATCCTTGCACCGGCCCTAATAGTGATGCATGAAATTCACCTGATTCAGGCCGTTCATTTCTCAATATTTTCCCCAAAACCTCACTCACACTAGAAAAATCTAGTCTCCATAGCATAGATGTTTCATCTTGACCCGACTAAGATATTTGGGAAGTCCACTAAACATTTTGTGCCCTTGGTAATGCAGACAGAAATGCAGACACTGTACTAGTTTGTTTATTTATTTATTCTCATGCAGCTTTTATCAAAGTAAATCAGAGTCTGCCTTGATACCTGTTGTTATTTAGTCTGGCTGTCAGTATCCCAATATCTTAAGAGCTCACTCTACTGCCTCAAGCCTTGTTTCCATCCTAGAAATCTGTACAACTGCTGCCTTAAGTCTTGTATACACATTTACACAGCACAGCACTGCTCTTTCAATTTAGCATCTCTACGTGATACTTATTTTGGGAAACTTTGTCTTGTGGTCCTTTGTTTAATTATAATTTTTTAGCCTACCTACTTTGGAGTTCTGATAATTGTTAAACTTCCACAACTAGTAATATGCGGGGGTAATTGTCAGAAAGATTACTTACCAGTAACTGTAGAATAAATATATATATTTCTTACTGTATTGCCTGTAACTATTCAGACTATCTGCCCACATTCCCCTCTTCTGGGAGTTCTCTACTGTGAGACATTATAGTTTACTAAAAGGAACTGAGATGGTTGGGATCATAACGTGTTTATAACTGAACATTTTTGTGTGAGGGTACTTGTGCAGCCCAATGAGCACTACTTTGTGCAAAATTCCAAAAGCTCTGCAGTACTGGGGCACCTGTCTATAATGGTGAATATGCAGTGGTAATACAGTCAAAGAACTACAGTTACTGGTGAGCTTCCTTCTTGTATTAAGGCTATAAGTACCGTTCTGTGCATGGTTGGAACCATAGCCATTCAGATTCCTCCTTTTATATTTTCCCATGTTATAATGAAAAGTAAAGCTAAACTCACTGTACTGTTTTATTTATTTATTTACTAGAAAATAGCAGTGTGAAAATAACACCAACAGGAACCCTAATATTCAGACACTTCAAATACGACATGAGTGGAATTTACACTTGTTCCCTCGTTTTTAGACCAACTGCAGAGCAGGCTGAAAAAAACTATTTGCTCAAATATGTTATTTATGGTAAGAGATCAAAATAGTTAATTTACAGTACAAAAACGTTTTTTCTTTCACTTTTAAAATGTATGTTGATGTTTTGAAATTCTGATAAACCAGCTTAATTTAATTTGAGTAGAGTTGCAGAATTCTGTACCTCTCTCAATAATTTGCTGTTAATTGTCACTTACCAGAGAATTCATGGAATGTCATTTTCAGTGCCTTAAAGGAAATTTTCTGGTCTTTTGATTGAGAAATTGTTAAGCATAGCTCTCTGCTTTTAAAAGGAGACATGAAACATAATTGGAAAATAGAAAATTGAAAAACTTGGTGGGTGAAAATTCTTAAAAACTATGCCAAAGTAACTTCATTTCATGCTGACTTATTCCATTGGAGATTTATTTTAATGTCTTTTTTTTTTTACCTCCTATTCCTGGGATTCCAGGAGAGTCACTAGGACACACTTTACACCAATGTAAAGCTCTTATTCAGTTTTGTTTTTACAGTGTTGTCAAGTAAGTCCTGCTCTTCTAAGTGAATATTGTGTAATGAAATATAAAGTGTTAGCATTTTTTAAAGAACGTGTTAATTCTGCTTCACTATTCAGAGTAAATTTTGTTGCGTAATGTAGCAGAATGCCCCCTGATTCTGCTGAAATACAAGTATTACAGATAAAATTATATTTCTTCATTACCAAATCCCCTTTTCTTTCCTTAAGGTGTGATTCTATTCTAACTGAAGCCAATAGCAAAACTCCTATTGACTTCAATTGGACCTAGGTTGAAGCCAGTGTTAGCTTTGAAACATTGAGTAGAACAGAATAGGCCAAATTAATTCCTGCTTTTAAATTCACCTGAATTTGGCCCACTATCTCCAACCTTAAAAAAGAAGTCTGATTGCTTTAGTAGTTTTTCAACTTGCTGAACATAGCTGAAAAGGGGGAACTTCTTTTGAATTTTATTTTTTCATGATCAAAATGCTGAAGTGTTTATTGTTCCCAGCATCTGTTTCCTAGTGTTATCTTCCAGTCTTGTTACAACTTGCTTGTTCCCCACAACAAGGTTCCAATCTAAATATCTGAAAGAAAAATTATTTTTATAGAAATGTACAGGGCTTCCAGAATATTCGGGACCTGGGCACAGAAGCAGATGTGGTCTCCCAATTTACAGGAATAATTTATATATAAATATATTAAAATACATGATGATATGGCTTAAAAAAATTCAGAATGAATATGGGATACTGCATTATAAACCAGCAGTGAACGGTCTAGTGAGTTATCTTTAAATGGGTACCAGTACACCATCATGTAGTCTGTATAGCATTGTTTTTTAACCCAGCTACCTGATTTCTCTACTGTCTCCACATTCTCTTTCTCTTTGTCATGTACTCCTTGTATCCCTGATTTTTCCATTCTCCCTTCTCTGTTCCTTCATTCTCTATTGCTCTGATGCCTCCCTGCTTCTTTTTCTTTAGCTTCCATTCAGAGCCGGCTCTAACATTTTTGCCGCCCCAAGCACCAAAAAAAACCCCCAAAAAACAAAAGCCACGATCGTGATCGGCGGCAATTCGGCGGCAGGTCCTTCGCTCTCAGAGGGAGTGACGGCCCCGCTGCCGAATTGCCGCCGAACGGCTGGACATGCCGCCCCCCCTTCATTGGCCACCCCAGGCACCTGCTTGCTACGCTTGTGCCTGGAGCCGGCCCTGCTTCCATTATTCCTCTGTCTCCTTGTGATCCATCCATTTAATCTGTGACCCTACTGTTGTCATGACCCCCTTCACCATGTGCAAGACTGTGATTGTGGGGAGCTAGGGGAGCTAACTTCAATTCAGTACAGATTGCAGCAGAAGAGACTCTCCTCACCCCCCTCTGCCGTATCAGCTATTCAGCAGGACCAGTAGAGAGACTAATCTAGAAGGGACATGCTGCTGAGCTCAGTTGCTAGAGGTCTCTTGGGACTCATTCTGGGGGACAGGAGTCAATCTTGAAGCCCTTTAAAATAGCTTTTTTGGTTCTCACTAGAAGGTGCAAAATACTGTATTATAATTATATATTATTAAATGCAATGCCTGTGATGATAAATTGCACCTCATGTTGAAATGTGTCTTCTGAAACTGCTATTGTCTTTAAGTTCCTTTATATTCTTAAGCACTTATACTATAGTCTCTTCATTTCTTGAAAGTGAAACAAAAATATATAGGGGCTTTGTCCTTATTAGGATATGTTTTGCAAAATGAAAGGTGATATTTATCTATGGAAACAAACAGGAATGCTGAATTATAAAGTATTTTCCATTGTTCTCTGACACATGAATCCTTCATTAAAATTTCAATTGGGGATGTAAATCAAATTTGTTTATGAACTACACAAAAATACTGTCTCTTTTTAACTTAACCTTCATGTTTAAATGTGCATCTCTCAGTATTTTGTATTTTCTTTCACCTGCAGCTTATTCTGATCCTAACTTTTACTATGAGTTTACAGCCCGGTATCATGCAGCCCCTTGCAACAGTATCTACAATATTTCTTTTGAGAAGAAGTTGCTTCAAATACTAAGCAAACTTGTCACTGAACTTTCTTGTGAGGTTACTTTACTCAAGGCAGAGTGCCATCATGTAAAAATGCAGAAAGCAGGTCTACAAAATGAAATCTTCTTTACTTTTACAGGTAAAAATTATTGATCTTTTAAAGACTGCTTAGTTTTTTCATGGTGAAGCAAAGTTTATTTCATGGAATATCTTCACTATTCCTATTGAAAGCATTTTACGTCTTTAATTCATAAAGAGTTATCTAGATTATAACAAAATACACAAAAATAATTTATGTGGTAAATCCATGTAAAAATTATGAAAATTCAGATGTCTGACTCCAAAAAATATCCTTCACAATAGCCTACAAACCAAGTTAGGAGCTTTTATGCATCTACCCACAGACACAGTTATTTAGTTGGTCTTATCATAGAGTGCGATTTTGACCCCTGAGGCATGCCCACACAGGAAAGTAAAGGGATATAATATGCCCCCTTCATATATTGTGAGGAGCAGTGCAGTGGGAGAGCAGCTACTGTGGGGCTGTCATTCCCCCTCCTATGCATGTGTGTGGAGGAAGGGAGGCCATGGCTGAGGAGTTAGCAAAAGCATTCCACTGTTTCCTTCCCCCCGCCCCCCCAGACACACACCACCACCACTCAGCCCTCCGGGGAAGTAGCCTGTGCCAGGCCTGTGGCTGGTGTGTGGATTGTTTTCCCTGAAGCAAGGAGGGACCACTATGTGACTGAGAGTCACAGTACAGTTCCTGTTCTGCTCCTGGTGGCAAGGTTTGTGACAAAGCCTTAATAATTTGCTTAACAGTCTGCTACTGTTTTTATCCCCAAATTAACTGGGTGTGGGGGATAGTAGATTGAAGGGCCCTAAAGCACAAATTGAGGTTAAAGAATCCATCCCTCTGCCTCCAATGTGCTTCAGCATACTTGTGTTGGAGCAAAATCATTTTGCTCAAGCTTTACTCGATTTTCCATGATTTGGCATTGAGTAGAGAGCTGTGGAAATAAGAGTATATTACATCACCTTCAGGATGTATATTTTTATCAGGAAAAATTGTCAAGAATTTGCTAGGCTACCTGAAACTATCACCAAAAGATGAGAAAATGATACCTATCCTAATTGATTCCCCTTCTTTGGTCCAGGCTCCAAGCACATGGCCAAGAGGGAACTTATATAGCATAAAGTTACAGCTCCTGCGGGGGCATTACAAACAGCCCCTGCAGAACAGCTATGGAGATACAAGATGCCGCCGATGGTCAGTTCCTTTCTTGTTACAGCTGATGAAGGCGCTTCCAGTGGTTGCTGTGCTGGCTGGCTGCCTCAGTTGTCTTGCATATCTTCTAATTTGACAGCTGTCCATGTAATTTCTCCTTAAAATTCAATGGACAATTGAATCCTTTAACTAACAAAAGAAATTTTGTCCAGTATCACTCCAGGTGGCTTTCCTAATCCTTA
The DNA here is from genome assembly GCF_002925995.2 of Terrapene triunguis. Classification (NCBI taxonomy): domain Eukaryota; kingdom Metazoa; phylum Chordata; order Testudines; family Emydidae; genus Terrapene; species Terrapene triunguis. The sequence continues at coordinate 8,443,657 of NW_020664531.1, read as the reverse complement.
CAAATCTGCCTCACAAGAAAATAAGACTCAGAGGGCTAGATCCCCAAAGGTGCCAAAAATTAGATTCTGAAAACCCCCATGCAGCTGCTGCCTAACCCTGTAGGCTCCTAAAGTCTCTGTGCGCCTAGCATTCTGCTGGTGGACATGTGTAAAATCTCTTATGTCCCAGTGGGATCTGCAAATTAGGCATTCCCCACCTATCTCATCTGCAGATCATGGTCCAGTATGTGTCCATGGAGGAGGAGATGGTAGTAGTGCCCCTTATACCCTGTAGTCAAGTGGTTAGAGAACTCACATAAGATGTAAGAGGCCTGGATACAAATCCCTATACTTCCTGATGTGGAGCAGAAACTTAAACCCAGATCTTCCTTTCTCTAAACCTTGAGCTATGTGGTATTTTGAGGTGAAGCTCAGTCTCTCTTCCACTTTTTGTAAAATACATAAATATTCACTGGGTCAGGGAGACAGAGAATGACTGACCGATTACGGTACTCTCCTGGGGTATGGGAGACCCATGTTCAAGTCCCTGTTCAACAGCAGGCTGAATGAGGTTTTGAACGTGTGTGAATGCACTAACCACAGGATTGTGGGGATGGGGGGCAACAGGTCCCACCACCACTTTTTGCATGAAAGGACTGCCTTGGCTTAAGCACCTACACTAGGAGAATGTTCAAGTAGAGGGAATCTCAAGCAGAGGGACATGCCATCAGTTAGGTGACTAACTCATTTTGCCGGGTGGTGCTTAGGCTCTGCCACCCTTCCCAAAATTTGCTATTGGCTATCTTAGGCAGCTCCCTACTCAGTATGCTGGCTTTTGTTAATCCCATTCTTAGGCCCCTGACGCCCCTTATATTGTATAAGGAACCTGGGTAGCTAACCTTGGCCTGTGGAATTCCTTAGGCAGCAGGGACCTAAAAGTTAGGCATTGCAGCACTGAGTCCAAGTCCCGTTTGAGACTTTGGACTAGATCCACATTCTTTATTATTCCCGGGGGGGAGGGAGGAAGGAGGGGGAAAGAGAAAATAAGACGCATATTGGATCTAAGAAAAGCGTTCACTCAGTAGGTTTAGGCTTTCATGTAAAGGATGCCTACTTTCGTATTTTCATCTGTCCTATTGATCAAAAACTATATGAGGCTTGGCTTGGGTGAAGACCCCTCTCAATATAGGGTATTTTTCTTTACACCTTTTTCCTTAAGAATGTTTACCAAGGGTATGTCTACACTACGAGGGTAATTCGATTTTACTTAAATCGAATATGTGGAATCGATATTGCAAAGTCGAACGTGTGTGTCCACACTAAGGACAGTAATTCGACTTTGTGAGTCCACACTAACGGGGCGAGCGTCGATATTGGAAGCGGTGCACTGTGGGCAGCTATCCCACAGTTCCCGCAGTCCCCGCTGCCCATCGGAATTCTGGGTCGAGCCGCCAATGCCTTCTGGGTAAAAAAAATTTGTCGTCATCCGTCCGTCACTAACGCCCTCCCTCCCTCCATGAAAGCGCCGGCGGGAAATCAGTTCGCGCACTTTTCTGGTCAGTGACAGCGCGGACGCCACAGCACTGCGATCATGGATCACGCTGCGACCATCGCTGCAGTTGTGGCCGTTCTCAACACCTCGCAGCTTATCATACACCTTTCCCTGAGGCAGATGAAGAGTAATCAGGCGAGGAGGCTACGACACCGCCGTGATGGCCTGAAGTCGGAGAGTAGCACAGAGCTGTCAGAAACCACGAGCCCCAGCGCCCAGGACATCACGGTGGCAATGGGTCATGTGGATATCGTGGAACGGCGATTCTGGGCCCGGGAAACAAGCACGGACTGGTGGGACCGTATAGTGCTTCAGGTCTGGGATGAATCCCAGTGGCTGCGAAACTTTCGCATGCGGAAGGGGACTTTCCTCGAACTTTGTGAGTTGCTGTCCCCTGCCCTGAAGCGCCAGAATACCAGGATGAGAGCAGCCCTCACAGTTGAGAAGCGAGTGGCCATAGCCCTCTGGAAGCTTGCAACGCCGGACAGCTACCGGTCAGTCGCGAACCACTTTGGTGTGGGCAAATCTACCGTGGGGGTTGTTGTCATGCAAGTAGCCAAGGCAATCGTGAAGGTACTGCTCCCAAAGGTAGTGACCCTGGGAAACGCACAGGTCATCATAGATGGCTTTGCCGCGATGGGATTCCCAAACTGCGGAGGGGCTATCGATGGGACTCACATCCCTATCCTGGGACCGGACCACCAGGCCAGCCAGTACATCAATAGAAAGGGCTACTTTTCAATGGTGCTGCAAGCACTGGTGGACCATCGGGGACGGTTTACAAACATCTACGTCGGATGGCCGGGCAAGGTTCATGACGCTCGCGTGTTCAGGAACTCTGGTCTGTTTAGACGGCTGCAGGAAGGTATTTACTTCCCAGACCACAAAATAACTCTTGGGGATGTGGAGATGCCTACAGTCATCCTCGGGGACCCAGCCTACCCGCTAATGCCCTGGCTCATGAAGCCCTATACTGGCGCCCTGGACACAGAAAAAGAACTGTTCAACTACCGGCTGAGCAAGTGCAGAATGGTAGTGGAGTGTGCTTTTGGCCGTCTCAAAGGGAGATGGAGAAGCTTACTCACTCGCTGTGATCTCAGTGAAACCAATATCCCCATCGTTATTGCAGCTTGCTGTGTGCTCCACAATCTGTGTGAGAGCAAGGGGGAGACCTTTATGGCGGGGTGGGAGCTAGAGGCAAATAGCCTGGCTGCTGATTACATCCAGCCAGACAGCCGGGCCATTAGAAGATCCCAGCGGGATGCCCTGTGCATCCGGGAGGCTTTGAAAGCTAGGTTCCTGAGTGAGCAGGGCAACCAGTGACTTTTCAGTTTGTGGACAGAAAAGCTGAACCTGCCCCCGTTTCTTTACCCAGTTCATTTTGACTATCCTCTCCAGTTACATACCCCCTTCACCCCCTTCCCCTTCCCAAAAAATAAAATCATTTCGATTTTGTTAATGAACACCGTTGTCTGTATTGCTGTTTTCGCGGGAATATTTTAAACCGGGGACGCAGACTGTGGCAGGGGGCGGGTTCAGTGTTCTGATGCAAATGATGCTTCTAAACTCCCGGAATGACAGGCTCCGCACTGGTGGACTGGTTATTTCAATGGAGCCTGCCAGCACTCCTTGGGGGGACTGTGTGTATGTGTCGGCTATGTGACTTTCTGGCAGGGGGGGTAGGGTTACAGATCCCCTGCTGCGTCGATCTGTGATCCAGGATAAGGACCGCTGCATAAGATCTGTAACTGCCCTCCCCCGCCACAAAGTCACAGAGCAACCCCCCCCCCCCAGAACATGAAAAACACCTCCCAGACTGACCAGGGTAACCAGTGACTGCACTGTGTATGTGTCCTGATGCTGGACCTGACACCGCCTCTGTACCCTGCTAAAGGTCACTGTCCTGTCCAATTACCAAGCCCCTTCCCCCCCTCCAGACAGACTCTCCCTCAAAAGAACCTGACTGAAACAGTAATGGACAGAAACAAACATCTTATTGCGAACCAGACATGAAACGTGGGGGGTGAAACTTGGACGGGGGCTTGTGTGAGGTGGGTAGGAAAGGACTTATGAAATTTTGGGGAATGTCAGCCTTCTAGTGCTAGAGCAGTCTGCAGGGGTTGACTGAAAGTTTTAACGGCCCTTGCTGCCCCTCCTTCTTTGGACTTTGGGTGAGGGTGGTGTGGGACTTGGTGGCGGGTGAGGGCGGTTACAGATAGACTGCAGCGGGGCTCTGTCCTCCTGCCTCCGGTCTTGCAGAACATCCACAAGGCGCCGGAGCGTGTCCGTTTGCTCCCTCATTAGTCCAAGCAGCTTTTCAGTAGCCTGTTGGTCCTCCTGACGCCACCTCTCCTCCCGTTCCATGACTGCTCAGTGCATTTGTGACAAGTTCTCCCTCCACTGTGTCTGCTGGGCTGCCTGGGCTCGGGAGCATCCCATTAGTTCTGAGAACATGTCTTCACGCGTCTTCTTCTTCCTCCGCCTAATCTGCGCTAGCCTCTGGGAGTGTGCTGACAGGCTGGGTTGGGAGACAGTCGCAGATGTGTTTGTGTGAATTGTAAAAAGGGAGTGAATTCCTGAGACAGATAAATGAAATTGTATACAAAGAACCTAGTCTTTCTCTGTGAACAAGACCATGCACTGCACCTCTCACATGCGCACTCAGGACAAGGTCGAATTTTCGGCCGTCGCCTTCAGTGCCTGTGGACTTGCGGAGGTCTTGGAGTGTTCAGAGAACTGTGGCTGGAGACCTGAACTTCTGGAGCGGGCAATAATGGTAAGCCGGAGACTTGTGGCTGCTTAAAACTCCAGCAGTAGCACTGGCCTCCTTTCACATTGAAAGCAATGCCAGTCTCTGCTGCCAGCAATCAGGACAGCATCAACTCTGCCCCTGTCCCACCCCCTCGCGGCTGTCCCAGGGAAAGATCCCTGTATGCTGCCCCTCTCCCTCCACCGCGTGGCTGTAAAGCAGTCCCAATACTAACATTCCCCTCCCTAATTCAAAGCAGGGCGTCATGAGCGACATCACCCTCCTGAGGATCTCGGACACCCAGAGAGAACGCATGCTGCGGGAAAGCATGCAGAAACCGGGGCCGTATGCCGCCATGCTATGTCGGGCCATGATCCCCGAGTACCTGATTGTGGCGTGGAGGGGACATGTCTGCTACCACGGAGGGCCCAGTAAGATCGCCCTACCCCGGAACCTCATAAACAGGCTTGAGATCTACCTCCACGAGACCTACGAGGAGTTCTCCTACGAGGATTTCTCGTCAATCCCCAGCCACATTGACCGGATTTTCGCGTAGGTGCACTGGGACTATGGAGTGGAGCGTCTTGGGCCTGGGAATCATGTAGTAACGGACATTGTGAAAATTTTTTAAAATACTTGGGACTAAATTGAGAAGAGCCTAAGACAGAGAAATCATGAAAACCCATTTGTTACCTTTGTAAATATTCCTGTTTTGCACCTGATTCTTTTTTACTAGTTTACAGCACTTTTATAAACATACATTGTTAATAGTATAAATATTACCGTTCTGTTTTAAATAAATGTTTACATGTTTACAGCACTTACTGCTTGATCCTTCCCCTGATTCTGTGTCCGGGGTAAGGGATGGGGACGGTTGGTACGGGATCTCGGTAAGGGTGATGAAGAGCTCCTGGCTGTCGGGGAAATCAGCGGTGCCAGCGCTGTCGACTGCCTCGTCCTCCTCATCTCCTTCTTCATCTTCCCCGTCCGCTAACATGTCCGACGAGGAACCGGCCGCGGACAATATCCCATCCTCGGAGTCCACGGTCAGGGGTGGGGTAGTGGTGGCGGCCGCTCCCAGGATGGAATGCAGTGCCTCGTAGAAACGGGATGTGTGGGGCTGGGATCCGGAGCGTCCGTTAGCCTCTTTGGTTTTTTGGTAGCCTTGTCTCAGCTCCTTGATTTTCACGCTGCACTGCGTTGCATCCCGGCTGTAGCCTCTCTCTGCCATGGCTTTGGAGATCTTCTCGTAGATCTTAGCATTCCTTCTTTTGGAGCGCAGCTCTGAAAGCACGGACTCATCGCCCCACACTGCGATGAGATCCAAGACTTCCCGATCAGTCCATGCTGGGGCCCTCTTTCTATTAGATTGCACGGCCATCTCTGCTGGAGAGCTCTGCATAGTTGCCACTGCTGCTGAGCTCCCCTCGATGTCCAAACAGGAACTGAGATTCAAACTGCCCAGACAGGAAAATGAATTCAAATTTTCCCGGGGGTGTGGCTGGTCAGAGCATCCGAGCTCGGACTGCTGTCCAGAGCGTCAACAGAGTGGTGCACTGTGGGATAGCTCCCGGAGCTATTACCGTCGATTTCCATCCACACCTAGCCTAATTCGATATGGCCATGTCGAATTTAGCGCTACTCCTCTCGTTGGGGAGGATTACAGAAATCGATTTAAAGAGAGCTTTATGTCGAACTAAATGGCTTCCTGGTGTGGACGGGTGCAGGGTTAATTCGATATAACGGCGCTAAATTCGACATAAAAGCCTAGTGTAGACCAGGCCTAAGTGTCTGTCTGTGCTGTCAGTAATTGTAAGATGTCAAGGTAGCTGTATTGGTCCCTACCCAGATTTCTTGCTGAGAGCTCAGTTTTCAAGAGGGATCCATTATGCAGTCTATTCCAGTCAAATGCCAGTGTTAAATGTAAACTTTCATTTTGACAAAAAAAGCGGATTTCATAGGATTTGTCCTGAATTCCAAATGTGCTGCCACCCGCCTTGCAAATGGCAGATTCCAATATATGCAGAAGTCAGTCTCTGTATGGTTTCAGAGTCAAGGAAATATAACATTCTTCCTGACAAAGAACACTTGCTTAAACAATCTGAGCAGAAAATACAATGCCCAGCATGGGTAGTCCGTCAAAGACTGTGGTTCTACTCATTTTTTCAGGTGTAACATCTGTGTGAAGCGTTTGAAACAACAAACCCTAAATGTTTCACCAAACCAGTCAGTAATAGTTTACTGTTTTTCTCCTCTAAATCTGAGTCATTACTGGGGGGAGTTTAGATTATATAACCTAGATATTTAGAATTCTTAGCTACTATCTAGACTACGTAGATAGGACTAAGACAACATGTAAGTCTCCTAGACCAGCGGGGGGCTGGCGTTAGACTTGCTGGGGCCCAGGGCCAAAGCCCAAGAGCTTCAGCCCTGGGCGGTGGGGCCCAGGGTTACAGGCCTCCTTCTTTGGTCCCCGCACCCAGAGCGCTGGGGCTAAGGCTTTGGCTTTGCTCCCGCCCCCACCCGAGGCAGCTGGGCTTGGGCGGGCTCAGGCTTCGATCCCCTGTCCTAGGGTTGTGTAGTAATTTTTGTTGTCAGAAGGAGGTCATGGGGCAATGAAGTTTGAGAATCCCTGTCCTAGACTGTCTGAGGCTTATCAAAATCACAGACTGTATGATCTCTTTTCGGAGATTAAGTGGATCAAAATGTGTAAAAAAAACCTGTTGTGAACTTGCAGGTGTTCAGAGTCTTGGAACATATTTTACTAGTTTTAAGCAGCTTCTAATGCATATTTCAGAAATGTTTCCATTACAGATCAATGTTAAGCTGTTGGTAAAAGGAGTTCAATTCATACATTTCATATTCTTGATTTGGCAGCTTACTCTAATATCAAATGCTGGAGAGCAGCACTTCAATCTCTATTTAATTAATATTTCTTCTGGCCCTCCATCATATTGAGTTGTTAGTGCTTGTTAATCTCCCAAGAATGGGGATCTATACAGGCAGATGATTGCATGAGTGTAATCATTTGCCTATATGGATCCACGCTTCTCACCATCCTTCATGTCAGAGTTGTATAAGGACTCCTGAGAAAATGAAAGCTAGGGCTCAGGCATTAGACACTTATACCTATAGAGCATGCATGTTTCACAAGAATGTAGATCCATAAGGCAATCATTTTTGAAGAACTAGAGTTGCTGAAGTTATCCTTATTATATTCTACTGTACTATTAGTCTTTCACTAGTGAAAGACTAGAAAGGAACTGATCATTGGAAGCACTAGGGATTATCATAGCTTTTCTTCAGGGGAGGCTCAAGAAGTTCCTTGCAGAAATAATTGATCAAAACTTTGAGCTTTTGGAGTTCCTGCCTGGCCACACACTCAAAGCATCAACCCAAGAGTGATATATTAAGACCTATGCCTTAATTAAACAGCCACTCCAGTTAAATAATTCTCAAGTGGATTACTCATCTGAATGGAAAGAATTAGAATATTTACAACATTGGTAGAGTTCTAAGATTACTAATTTCCTAGCGATCAAAATCTGCAAATAAGTATTGCCTCCAATTACACTTTTTTTTTAAAAGGAGATATCAAATAATATTTAAGTTCACCATGATCTAATTATATGTTCATGAGATGAAAATTCTGATTATTTCTTTAAGGCAGTATTACTAGTCAGACATCTGAACATGCAAAAATTATTTTCTGTGTAGTTCCTTCAGGCATAATCAGAAATGTAATTTTATAAATTTGAAAAGAAAACCTTACAATATATTTTTGGGATATTAGCAAGTTTAATGTTGATTTCAGTGTATTTTTTCCTTTGTAAAGTAGAGTATGTTTTGTTACAGTTTCTTCTTTAGATACAGAAAAAACCAACAATCCATGTCAGCAAAAGAGTTGTGATACTGCTAAAAGATTAAAGAAGGTACTGTAGATAAATAAAAAAACACGAAGACCAGCAAAAATAATCATTCAACTCTTTCTAGCGCCAATAAACTGATCTAAAGAATGAGTATAATAATTAAAAATGTTAACGTATGTGCAAATGGATGTACCAGTGAGCACTTACGTGTAATTTACCACCTATTAATATTGTTTAATTTTTGGTTCGCCATGTGAAAGAGGGTGAATTGCATTGTAGCTTTATTTGGAGAACAGGCTGGAGCTGTTTGATATCCGGTGGTGAGATAATTACATAGAAGTAAGATACTGAATGCAAATAGTAGTAAAACAATCAGAAGAGGTTTGAATGTAAAGTATTTTATAAATCTAACCATAGTTTGCAACAAAGCATGTCTTTACATTCTTTGACAGTAACCCTGATGTTGGTGTGTGGCTTACCAGGACTTTAAAAAGTAAAGTGCTACAATAAGATAGAAAAAGTTAAATATTGCCTTATTACTTATAAGATGTAGAGGATATTTTTCAGAACTGTAGACTATTGAGCTACATTTCAGAAGACATATTTTTTAGTTTTTTTGAGTCTTAGAACAAAGATTTTATCAAACTAACCTTCAAAATTCAGTTATTTGAGATTTTCACTTCACCTGACAAAAGGAAAAATGAGTTTGTACATTTTTTGTATCATTGATATAAACAGAAAAAAGTCTTAATATATTAGAAATTCGGGTGTATCTATTCACTTTTTTCCCCCAGAAGATTTTGTGGATGACTGGAGAACTGGTAGGATTAATAATATCAGAAAAACCAAGCAAATGAAACAAGCTTGAGATGATGTAATCATTCAGATTATTCAGAAAACTCTTTGGACAATGGATCTATGCCAATTTACACCGTATGAGGATCCCTCCCCCCAACGTTTTTAACATCTGTTTATCCAAAATGCCTGAGAAACACTTGGAGAAAAATGTCTTTGTTAGAAATTCAACATCCTCTAGCTCTTCATGTGAGTGCTGAAAGAACTCATAGTCCATTTCCAGGTTCTCAAATGAGTCCTTCAGCAAACCAAGAAATGCTAGATTTGACATTCCTGATAATTCTTATGGTAAAAAACAAAATTTTAAAATAAGTCTTTAGTTCATGTATGCATCACTAGAAACCAACAACAACAAAAAAGGTGGGGGGAGCACAACCCAATATTTTTCTCCTTTTGCAAGTCACTTTTAAAGCTTTTTCTAAAGCTTGGGTTCCATGAGTGTAACTGAAAGCGGAATTTGCTCTACTGAATTTAGAAAGGTCACTTAGTTTGTTTATATTGAGAGTTAGCTCCAGTTCACCTCACAGACTCCAGAGAAAAAAATGATTTAAGGCCTGTTCAAGAGAAGCACTCCAACCAGTTAAGGCAAAAATAGCAGTTATCACAAAAAAATAATAATTCTGTTTTGGGTCTACAACTTTGGAATACAGTAAATGGCCGTGGTCAGCAAACAAGATAAGATAATCATTCTTAAAATATGGTCACTTTTAATTGCTTTTCCATTTACTGCCCATTCTCAACCATGGATACTCGATTAACAAGATGAGATCGCTTTGGGAAAGAGAGGTAAGAATAGCGGTTTTCAGAATGTGCAGAATATTAAGAGCTCTATGTCTTTAAAAATAAGGGTAAAAGGAGAGAAGTAGAGCTTGACTTAGAGATGTGTTTGCTTACTGTCCCCAGAAACACTGTCAGAAAATACAGTACTTTATATTTCAAGGGAACAGTGGATTCCTAGGGGCATAAACAAAAGGAAAAGATGTCAAATAGGAAATACAGATCAGAAAACGAAGATTTAAAATGTGGCTTACTATTACCTTAGTCACCCTCAATAAGGAAGCTGATACTACTGCAACACTGAGGTCACAGGAAAAAGTGTGGTGGAATTTATTGGATTTGATCTTTGCAAGGACTGACATCCTCAATTAACTACATTTTAAAGGCTTGAATAAGGCTGATTAAGGAAATCCACAGGCACATCCTCAAATCCTTGTGAAGCACACTTCCTTGTGCAGCAGTATACTCTTCAAGCCTATTAAGCTGTACATGATGCTATCATATTGATGCCATCACATTGACACATGATCCAAGCTGAAGAGCCAGAGCCTAAGCACAGGTTTATTGTGTCTGACTAGGAGTCAAATTCTGCCATTGACTTCACACACTCAAATCACGACAGGCCAGATCCTCAGCTGGTGTTAACTGTTGTTGGTCCACTGAAGTCAATGGAGTTGCATCAATTTACATCAGCTGAAGAGCTGACACAATGACTGAGATCTAAACACATACCTCAGGACAGAATGTAGTCTTAGACATTCTGTGCATTCATCCAAAGTTCCTTTCCTAAGGTGGTGGAGTTGGAATTCCATTATTATCACTCTCACCTTTATACACATACTTCACCAACTGGGCTAAACAGCAATGTGCCAAATTCACTGACATCTGAGGTTTTTGTTTCGCTCCTTTAAGTTTGCAAAATTTGGGACACAGTTTGAATGTTATTACAACCATAAATGGTTCTATAAATTTGGTCCTAACACAATATTATCCAAATACCACTGGCAAGAGTGTTGCCGGCCCAGAGGGCCCCGAGGGGACAACAGGGTTCGTTGCCCGGTGTGCGCCGCACCAATAGACACACCAGGGTGGAGAAGCAAACCAAGTTTATTCGAGATCTCGAAAAGGCACTAGGAGACCAGCATGTCTCAAATCAAGCGCAGCACATACAAGCAAGTTTTCCCTTTTATATTCCAAGCTGTTTCTGTGTAAGCTTTTTCTGTTTCTCCCCCACTACCCCTCCCGTCCCGAGCAGTTACAGCAGGTACACATTGTGGCTTGTTAGAAAAGTTTCCCGTTCGCCTGCTTATCTTTGGCCTTGCAAGGCCTGTGCGCACGCAATCTTCCCCCCCGTCTTTCTCCCTGTCTTATCACTGCGTTTGCTAGTGTGAGCGAAACTGCAGCTGTCTGCTAGAAAAAAGCTGACCATTACATTTCTGCTTCAGCATAGACTGTTAGCATGGGAGTAGGTTAAAGTTCACAAGATGGAGTTACTGTGGCTCACTTAGACCCAGAGCAGGGAGGTTTCATCGGCACTTATGGCCTTCCATCCCCCCGAGTTACCTGGTAGCTATGCCTAGTGACACCAACAATCCCTCCTTTGAGAACACTCAACAAACCTTTGACAGAGTTTTCTCATACTCTAAAGACAAAATGTGATTAAGCTCCATGCAATTGGGATCATCAATGAGAGAGTATAAAGGAACTTCTGGGGAATGGGAGGTACAAATCTTACGTGTGAGCACTTTACAGCAAGCAAGGAAAAGGACAAAACATATCACAACACCTGTGAGCAAGATGCGAACAATGCCTCCCTCTAGTCCCCTTAGACCAGGTAACCAACCCCAAAGGTAATCAGAAATAGTGGGTTCCCCCTTCCTGGGCCTTCCACTGGTTCAAGGCCTGTTCAGCTGACAAGATATGCTTGTTAATATCCTGTGAAAACTCTGGGACATAGGTACAGCATTCTTCTCCAATAAGGGCACAGACCCCGCCCCGTGAGGCTAACGCATAATCTAGGGCCTGGCGGTTTTGTAGAGCCAGCAATCAAAGCTGGTGCAGCTCAGAACTTATGCTTTTCTCTATGGCCAAGGTATCATTGGCAAACTGAGTGAGAAATTTAGAAAGTCTCCTGTAGAGTTGGGTTAGCCGTTCCACTCCATAAGTAGGGAGGAATATCATCCCAAACCTGTCTCCTTCTCCGATGGGTTCAATGGTAGCTCTCAAGGACCGATAGTACCTAGGGCGACCTGAGGGAGCCTGGGTGAGAACACAGAGAGGAGGAGCGAGATAGCCTTTGTAACAGCTACCATGCCAACCATGAGGAAGCCATTTGTAGGCACTATTACCACAAACCCAGAATGCTTCACCATAACTAGCCTTTCCATTGTTACCTTGTAGGTCCCGTAGGGTGGCTTGTGGGGAAAGGGCAAAGAATGCAGCGCCGGTTTGCCAACCGGTGGCATTTAGTAAAGGAACAGTGAGACTTATACCAGGACCAATATAAAATCTACATGTACTAATGCCTGCAAACCAGGTATGATTACTTGTACTGGCTTGCTGATAACATATGAGACCAGTGGGTGGAGAGCGTAAACGAATGGGCTGGGGCTTAAGAGTGCTACTATAGTGGGAATTCCAAGTGCCATTGTGTAGGCCATAAGGAGCTTCCGCAGTACAGTTAGATCGCAAACTTAAATTGTCAGAGGTGCTACTGTTGGTAACCATCCACCTTTGACAATAGTCTGACCAATTTTGGGGAACTACTCTCCAGGGCAATCCAGCCAAATGGTGGGGAGTCTGGGCACATATCCAACAGTGGGAGAGATTGAACTCACGGGCAAAGGCAATTTTTAGGGCCTCATAGGTATTGGTAGCCATATCTGCAGGGATGGCTCCCCATCCTGCATGCGATGTGGGTGAAACAGTAGGTAACAGAAGGAATACTTCTGTGATAAAAAGGAATGTTGTGAGAGACCCTAAACCTGAATCCATATTGTGATTACAATAACCCAAATGCCCAGAAGATAAGAATTATTGACACCAAACAAATAAAAAAAAATAAAAGGACCAGGACCATAGGCTAGGTCGGCCTACTGTGAATAGATAGAACCAATGCTCAGGGTTCTCGCGGGGAGTGTGCTGTGGCTGTTCAGAGAGATCACCAGGAATTCCCAGTGACCCTTACTGTCTTTTGAATAACAGCTTAAGTCCCAAATCGTCGCTGGCAGTCTTCTCTGCAGGCTGGACTGTCCACTGTTCAGGAGTGGGTACTGCTTTCAGTCCAGAGTGATGAATCCAGTTCTTGTGTCCTTCGACCTTTGCTGCCGTGTGGGAGACAAACAGGACGGTGTGGGGTCCCTTCCACTTCTCTTGGAGAGGTTTGTCCTTCCAGGTCCGAACGAGAATGGAGTCACCAGGTTGCAGGGAGTGGATAGGGGCATCCAGCAGAAGAGGCTGTGAATCTTTGGTGTATCTGTGAAGAGAAGAAAGAACAGCAGAGAGAGAGCACATGTACTGAGACAAGAAACCACACCCCATTTCCCACTCTCCTGCCAGAACCAGTGTACCATTCAGAGGCCATGCCCTTCCAAACATAATCTCAAAGGGACTAAGCCCTAACCTGCCCTTGGGGAGAGCACGAATGCGGAGTAACACAAGGGGCAAAGCATCAGGCCCCTAAGAGACGCCTCCTGACAAACCTTTGAGAGGTGTCGCTTGAGTGTCTGATTTGTGCGTTCCACTACTCCACTGGCTTGTGGTCGCCATGGTGTGTGGAGCTTCCAGGGGATTTGCAAAGCACTTGATATCTTTTGAACAACTTGTGATGTGAAGTGTGTTCCGTTATCAGATTCCATCCACTGGGGGAGTCCGAAGCGAGGAATGATCTCCTTGACAAACTTAAGAGCCACCGTTTTGGCAGTGTTGTTACGACATGGGAAGGCTTCAGGCCATCCACTGAATAGATCCACCAGGACGAGGAGGTACCTGTACCCTTGGGTCCTGGGAAACTCAGTAAAGTCTATTTGCCACACCAATCCTGGGCCTGGGGTAGGTTCCAGAGTGGCTGGCAACACTGTTACTCCTGGTCGAGGGTTATTTTTTTGGCAGATTAAACATTCAGCCTGTACCTGTGATGCTAGGGGTATAAGTCCAGAGGTTAGAAAATATTTATTCATAAGCTGGGTAAGAGCCTCTCTGCCTGCGTGTGTGGTTTGATGCAGTTTTTGCAACACTGGTCGAATCAGGCCCTTGGGCAGGGAGATTTTTCCCTCTGTGGAATAAAGCCATCCCTCCTTTTCCTGGAGACCGAGCCTGTCAGCAAGGTTTCTGTCATCATGGGAGTACTGAGGAGCTGCAAGCTCACCTACTGATGGGATGAGGGTATGCATTTGGGCATTCTCCTCTGTTGGTGATTTCAGGGTAGCAGCGTGCTTGGCTTCCCTGTCTGCTCTGGCATTGCCCTTGGTTACATCTTGATCTTCCTTTTGATGGGCTTTGCAATGCACCACTGCTACTGCTGAGGGGAGTTGTACTGCTTCTAACAGCCGGAGAAATTGAGACCCATGCTTAACCAGAGAACCTTGGGCTGTTAGCATCCCTCTTTGCTTCCACAGACCAGCGTGAGCATGCAATACCCCAAAAGCATACTTTGAATCAGTAAAGATATTAACCCATTTGTCTTTTGCCAGCTTGAGTGCACGAGTCAGGGCCACTAGTTCAGCAAGCTGGGCAGATGTTCCAGCAGGTAAACTCTCAGCTTCCACGGTATCATGAAGTGTCACAACAGCATAACCCGCCCTCCTTTGCCCATCCACAACAGCACTACTGTCATCAGTATACCATTCCAAGTCAGCATTTGGGAGTGGTTGATCTTTTAAATCTGGGCGGCTGGAGTAGTGTGCATCTATGATTTCCAGATAGTCATGTTCCTGCTTTTCTGTCTCTGGTAGCAGGGTAGCTGAATTAAGGGAGGGACAGGTTTGCAGGGTAACTTTAGGATTCTCTAACAGTTTTGCCTGGTACCGAGCAACCCGAGCCTGTGTGAGCCAGAGACCACCCTTAGTATCCAGCAGGGCTTGGACCATATGGGGAATATACACTTGCACAGTTCCTCCCAGTGTCAGTTTTTCAGCTTCCCCAAGCACTAGAGCAGTAGCTGCGACCGCCCTCAAGCATGCTGGCCACGCCTTTGCAACTTGATCCAGTTGTTTAGAGAAATATGCCACAGGACGTTTCCAGGCACCTAATAACTGAGTAAGCACTCCCAGGGCCATCCCTTTTCTTTCATGCACATACAGTTGGAACGGCTTAGAAAGATCCGGCAGACCCAGGGCTGGGGCTTCCATCAGCTTCCTTTTCAAGATTTTAAATGCCCTGTCCGCTTCTGGGGACCAGTGAAAGGGGTCATGATCCGCTCCCTTAACACATTCATACAGATGTTTAGCCCACAGTCCATACTCTGGGATCCATATTCTGCAAAAGCCTGCCATGCCCAAAAATGCTCTGAGCCGTTTACGGTTGCTAGGGATAGGAACTTGGCAGATAGCCTCCTTTCTGTCATTTGAGAGCCGTCTCTCTCCCTGCCTTATGTGAAATCCCAGATACTGTACTTCTGAGAGTGCAATTTGAGCCTTGCTTCGAGCTACCCTGTATCCTCGGAGTCCAACAAAATTCAGGAGACTCACAGTAGCTTTGAGACAAGGGATTAGACCCACAGCAGCAATTAACAAGTCATCTACGTATTGCAGGAGCAGGACTTTGTCTTCATTGTCCCACTCCTCCAAGTCTCTGGCCAGAGCCTGGCCGAACAGAGTGGGGGAATTTTTAAATCCCTGGGCCAATACCGTCCAGCAAAGCTGCTTTTTAACCCTTCTGTTGTCCTCATTATGCCTGGCAGTATTTTGCAGATCTCATAGTTGCTTGGGCACATTCAGGCCCCCCTTTTCTTGGTTGTCAGCCAAGTCTTAGCTGTGAACAATGTCCTTGGATAGGGCCAGCATGACTGGGCTTGCTAGCTATATTTTCCAGTTAACTCGTTCTGTTCTTTTTCCTTCTCCCTTTCTTGGCTTCTTTTAACTTACAAAGGAACCTTCCACTCTTCACTCATACACCTTTTCCCCAACAATGAACACATACACATTGCCATTATACACCCTTCCAGTAACATAACTTCTATACAGAGCTTTGAAACAACAAACCAGGACGAGCACACTCACTTTTGAGGATTCCACTCGGTACTGGTGTCCAATATTTTTCCTTTTTAAACCTTAAATGCCTTCTCTGTGCTTCCTCCCTAGCCTTGGCTATAACCTGATTCCGCTCCACCTCAGACAACAAGGTTCTCATCAGTATATTGCAGTCATCCCAGTCAGGCTCATGGCTTGCTAGACACCCTTCAAAGATTGAAATAAACTTGCTTGGATTCTTTGAGAATTCCCCTGCTTCTGCCTTAAAGGCAGCTAGGTGCACTGGGTTAAAAGGAACATGAGAATACACTGGCATAATCTAGGCTGCACGATCCTGTGTTCCTGGACGGGCTACCACATTCTCAGTAATCAACGGATACAATCCCACTGAAGGGGTACTCTCTGGAGCCTGTCGGGGTGCTGGAACCGAAGGGGATACCAATTCTGCCATTACAACTGTGGGAGGGTTCTGAGGATTAGCAGCAGGTACTACTGAGCCTGTCGGAGTCAAATGGCACTTGTGCAAAATATCAGGCCTATTTCTTAACATCATAAACGTATACGCATAGAGATGTTCATTCCATTTACCTGTTCGCTGACAAAACAAAAGTAACTGAAGGATTGTGTTGTAATTAAGTGATCCTTCCGGTGGCCACCTTTCCTGGCACTGTAGCTGATACTGAGGCCAGTCTACTGTACAGAATCTTTTTAATTTACTTCTAATCAACGGATCCGATCCAAACACTTTCCAGTTCACCAGAATGCATTCTAAGGGCGTACACCTTGCCCTGCCTAGAGTACTCTGTCCCTGCCCCATACCCTAGGGAGACACTGGGCGTCCCCAGGTCAAAACAGGTAAAAGTCCCCACTGGACTGTTCCTACCTTATCCAAGGGTCCGGTTCCTCACCGTCGCCCCCAACTGCTTCTCCACTACTCAAGCGTGTTGCACCATTGTGCCCTCCGGGGTCTATCTCACCACATCTCAGCTGAGGCCCCCGATGAAGTCACCGATGCGCGCTGGGCGTCGGTCGTCGCCGTAATCCGTCGGCCACCAGGAGGGATCCGGGCAAGGCTAAATTTCAGCCTCGAGCCCCACGTTGGGCGCCAAAACTGTTGCCGGCCCAGAGGGCCCCGAGGGGGCAACAGGGTTAGTTGCCCGGTGTGCGCCGCACCAATAGACACACCAGGGTGGAGAAGCAAACCAAGTTTATCCGAGATCTCGAAAAGGCACTAGGAGACCAGCATGTCTCAAATCAAACGCAGCACATACAAGCAAGTTTTCCCTTTTATATTCCAAGCTGTTTCTGTGTAAGCTTTGTCTGTTTCTCCCCCACTACCCCTCCCGTCCCGAGCAGTTACAGCAGGTACACATTGTGGCTTGTTAGAAAAGTTTCCCGTTCGCCTGCTTTGGCCTTGCAAGGCCTGTGCGCACGCAGTCTTCCCCCCCTTCTTTCTCCCCCGTCTTATCACTACGTTTGCTAGTGTGAGCGAAACTGCAGCTGTCTGCTAGAAAAAAAGCTGACCATTACATTTCTGCTTCAGCATAGGCTGTTAGCATGGGAGTAGGTTAAAGTTCACAAGATGGAGTTACTGTGGCTCACTTAGACCCAGAGCAGGGAGGTTTCATCGGCACTTATGGCCTTCCATCCCCCCGAGTTACCTGGTAGCTATGCCTAGTGACACCAACAAGAGGTTAAAGAAAAGTAAGGTTTATAAACATTACAAAAGTGTATCATTTAGTCATGGTCATGCTATCTTAACTACACACAATTCTGTAGTATCAGGAATCTTGGTTTCCTGGTAAACTGTGCTAATGCAAAATCTAACATAACTGAAAAGTTGTTCCAATTCTAATCTGGCAGATTTATTATGATGATAAATTCCAGATTTATCCATTCCAGATGAGACTGGGCTTGTCTATAGAGAGTTAGTATGTGGCAAGATGGTGAGAAAATCTACTAATATGCCATACCCTAACTTAAGTTTGAACTCTGCTACCATGTACGAACAGTTCCATAGTTCAAAAGTTCCATAGCAGTAGATAACAATACTGCAGGAGTAGGCAACCTATGGCACATGTGCCAAAGGCAGCATGGGAGCTGATTTTCAGTGGCACTCAAACTGCCCGGGTCCTGGCCACCGGTCCAGGGGGCTCTGCATTTTAATTTAATCTTAAATGAATCTTCTTAAACATTTTAAAAACCTTATTTACTTTACATATAGCAATGGTTTAGTTATATATTATAGACTTATAGAAAGAGACCTTCTAAAAATATTAAAATGTATTACTGGCACGCAAAACCTTAAAGTGAATAAATGAAGACTTGGCACACCACTTCTGAAAGGTTGCTGACGCCTGCAATAGTGCATGATAGTAGGGTACACACAGCCAGTAAATGCACAGCAAGCTAGTGTTCCCATGTTCCCTTGAAATACAAAGTACTGTATTTTCTGACAGTGTTTCTGGGGAAAGTAAGCAACACATCTCACATTTGGAGTCAAGCTCTACTTCTCTCCTTTTACCCTAATTTTTAAAGACATAGTGCTCTTAATTGACTGCGCATTCTGAAAACCCCTATTCTTCCCTCTCCTTCCCAAAGCAATCTCATCTTGTTAATCGAGTATCCATGGTTGAGAATGGCAGTAAATGGGGAAAGCAATTAAAAGTGACCATATTTTAAGAATGGTTACCTTATCTTGTTTGCTGACCACGGCCATTTACTGTATTCCAAAGTTGTAGACCCAAAACAGAATTATTATTTTTTTGTGATAACTGCTATTTTTGCCTTAACTGGTTGGAGTGCTTCTCTTGAACAGGCCTTAAATCATTATTTTCTCTGGAGTCTGTGAGGTGAACTGGAGCTGTGCCTCTTCTAACTCCTCCTGCCTCAATCCTAAGGACTTGAATCCAAGAGCTGTAGCTTGGATCTCTGACCATGACGTTAAAGGTTGATCTGGCAAATTCTTGAATCTGAGAGCCTTCTTTTTTTGAGGTCTACAACAGCTTGGAGAAGAGACTCTTTCTGTTCGTAATTACCTACAAGCATGATGAAAGCTTTTGACATTTCAGTGGGATTTAGATGCCCAACTTACATATACATGCATGTTTCTTGTGATTGATGGTCTGTTACGAATCCTCTCTCTAAAAGAGCTCTGTTAGATTGTAGGGTTTTTTATTTTTTTACAGTAGGATCTGGAAAAAGACCCAGATTTTTTTCACATATTGGTACTATGAAAAGGCCAATTATGTCCATCCCATACTGAAATGAGAGGTCAAAAGGGAGCCAAAAATAAAACTCAACACTTGGCAAGTATTTTAAACCTCTAATATTAATTTGGCATTGAGGAGGTTGTATTTTTGTCTCCCTATTACACCTTTGTAGCTTCTATTCCTATTAATATTTCTTTCATGTGAAGGAACTTTTTTTTTTGGCCATTTCTGCAAATAGATTAGGGAAATTGTAGCACTTTCTTCAGACATTTGTTCATTGTCTTTTATAATGTTATATTGGAGCTTATATAAATAATACCAGAGTCTTCTGTTGTCATATTATGGTGGTATTGGTAGCACTTCCATAGTTGAGATTGTATTGATTTTTGCATTTCAAATAGGATTAAAATTTCTTTCATGCTCAGTGGTTTAATCTAGTCTCTGAATTTAACACACTAACTCTTCACAAGACAATTGAATTTTCCATGCAGTTTTTTTGGATGGCATTTTAAAACCATTCATCTTTCAAATGTAGCCCTGGAAGTCTTACTTTAACTAATCACCTTCGCTGCCATCCTTCTTGTACTAAGTATCTTTCTCTAAATATGCTAACTCCTTTTTGCTTTTTGGTCCTCTGCTGAACATTAAGTAGAAGTTTTAAGTGAACAGCCCATAATGGTTCCTAGGATAAAATTTTTCAAAAGTGCCTGAGGCCCAGATCCCATTGACTTCATTAGGAGTTAGGCATCCAAATTCCATTGAGGATCTAGACTGTTGGCACTTAGGCCCAGATCCACAAAGGTATGTAGGGGTTGCTCTGCTCAGTGTTGCAACATTAACCCCTACGTGGCCTGCTGCTTACTGGAATCGAAAGCTTTAGTTAGTTGCCCACAATGCATGGATACGGTTAGCTGTCTAAGGAAGGGATCCTCAGAAGCCAACAAGCTGAGCAGGTAGCTGTGTAAGTTGGCCATGACTGAAATGCCGAAGAAACTGTGTGGCTTAGGCCCAGATCCTCAAGGATATTTAGATGTGTCATTCTCATTAATCTAGGCCTTCCATACCTGGCTGATAGCCCAGAGATGGGTATGGGCCTCTTCTTGGGAGGCTCAGCTGTTAAACCCTTTCTAGAATTAGGCATCTGAACCAGGTCACCTGCTTAGGTAGCCCATGTCCTAGCAGCCAAAACCACTTGGACAAACCTTTCAGCATTGTTAGAGAGAGACATAAGCCAATAGCTTGGTGGTTAAGGCACTCAGCGGGGATGTGGGAGACCCAGTTTCGAATCCCTCCTCTTGCCTGATGCAGACCAGGGACCTGAACCAACATCCCAGGTGAGTAGGCAACCACCAGAACATGTTTCAGAGGAGTAGCCGTGTTAGACAATGGATCATGTAATGTGGTCTGGATGAAAGCTCAAGGCATGTAGATAAGTATAGCAGTCAGTAGGTTTCTGGTAGAGGGTGGTGTTTGTGACCTTTGCTTATTTGCATAGTAGTGTCCAGGAAGTGGATCTCTTGTGTGGACTGGTCCAGGTTGAGGTTGATGGTGGGGTGGAAATTGTTGAAATCCTGGTAGAATTCCTCAAAGACCTCTTTCCGATGGGTCCAGATGATGAAGATGTCATCAGTGTAGTGCAAGTAGAGTAGGGGTGCTAGGGGACAAGAGAACAACACTTCCTCAGCTAAGTCAGCCATAAAAATGTTGGCATACTGTGGGGCCATGCGGGTACCCATAGCAGTGCCGCTGACTTGAAGCTATAAATTGTCCCCAAATCTGAAATAGTTGTGGGTGAGGACAAAGTCACAAAGCTCAGCCACCAGGTTTGCCATGACACTATCGGGGATAGTGTTCCTGATACCTTGTAGTCCATCTTCGTGTTGAATGTTGGTGTAGAGAGCTTCTACATCCATAGTGGCTAGGATGGTATTTTCTGGAAGATCACCAATGGATTGTAGTTTCCTCAGGAAGTCAGTGGTGTCTCGAAGATATCTGAGAGTGCTGGTAGCATAGGGTCTGAGGAGAGAGTCCACATAACCAGACAATCCTGCTGTCAGGGTGCCAATGCCTGAGATGATGGTGCGTCCAGGATTCCCAGGTTTATGAATCTTGAGTAGCAGATAGAATACCCCTGGTTGGGGCTCTAGGGGTGTGTCTATGTAGATCTGTTCCTGTGCTTCTTCAGGGAGTTTCTTGAGCAGATGGTGCAGTTTCTTTTGGTACCCCTCAGTGGGATCAGAGGGTAATGGCTTGTAGGAATGCAATGTCAGAGAGTTGCCTACACCAGAACATGTACACACTTCCTGACCTGCTCGCCTCTGGCTGCTTTTTGTGACAGGTATCAAGTCTTCGGCATGCTCTGAGCACACCTGTGGGATCGAGTCCTACTGGTGAGATAGTAGTTTCCTCGCCTAGTTTGAGAATCCCCCTTTGGGGCATCTGGGGGTTTAGCTTGACCTATAGCTGTGAACAACTCATTAGCTATGTGGCAGTGCTAGTTCTTAGGCAGCTTTGAGAATGCCAAACAGTGTAACCTTAAGTGCCTTAAGGGATTAGGTGCTAGATGAGTGGTGGTTTTGAGAATGTTAACGATGCCTAAGGATATGTCTTCACTGCAGCTGGGAGAGTGCCACCCAGCCAACGTAAGCAGACATGCATTAGCTCTGCAAGAGCTAGGGTGCTAAAAATAACGGTGTGGATGTCGCAGCACAGGCGGTGTCATGGGCTAGCCACCCAGTGGGCAACTGCAGTTATCTGCAAAGGTAATTAAGTGCTTCTGGCTCTTAGGTGCCTAAATTTAATTGGAAGTCAATAGGACTTAGGCTCCTGATTGCATAAGTCATTTTTGGAAAATGTGATTTCAGAATCCTAAGTCATTTAAGCACTTTTGAAAATTTACCCATGGTATTTTCTCTAAATTATTGTAAATTTAGAACAGATTTGTGTTTCTAAATATTTCAAATTGTTCTATCCCAGGTACATTACTTTGCATTTGGCAACACCAAATTTCTTCTGTCATTATGCTGCTCCTTTTCCAGGTTAACTTTTTAACAGGAATCTATATTGTAGAGAGGGCTGGTATCACCCAGTTGTCTGACTCTTCCCATTATAAGACCCTGTGTTCAGTTGCTCATAACTTTGCCAAACTTTAACCATCTGGATTTTCCTTGTTGGATGTCTTTTTTGAAATTTTTTGGAAAGTTTCAGCCAATGTGATTCAGAGACCAGAAGACAAGGCAAAGTGCAGCATGGTATCAGGCCAAGGTCTCTGTAGTTGCCCAGACAACTTCCTGGGGCAACGCCTGGGGATAAGTAGGGACACTTGGCCAATTAGAGAGCTGCAGGGTACTGTCACTCTGGGTCTCATGGGAGGTACTTCCTGAAGCATCTATTCTCTACAGTGCTCCCTGGCTATGCCTTTACAAGGCCTTCTGGTGGCATTGTGGGAATATTAGTTGCTCCAGGTTCTGCAGGCCAGGGTTCTACTCCCCAGGTCCTTACACTATCAAGCAGTCTGAGTAAAGTACCACCACTTCAGCTGGTGTACCATGCAATGCTTTATTGACAAACTATCACAAGAGTAAATTCCAAGCTATCCTAGCATAGGCAGTATTGGATACTGTAGATATGGCCTTCAGGGCAATGATGGCAACAGTTATGATGCATCACTCATTGTGGCTGTCCTCATTCAGGATACTTAAGAAGCAGCAGTCCATGGTTGAAGATCTACCCTCTGAGGGATGCTCTTTGTTCTACAAGACTGAAGAGGCCATGAGAAATTTCAGGGATCCTTCGGATCCTTAGTGGTCTACACCCGGCCTTCAAGCAACAGCAGTTCAGGCACACTGTGCTTCCACTGCATGAGAGACAGCTTCCTTGCTACCAATATAGGCCACCTGAGCACACTAGAAGGAGGCAAAGGTTTTCGAGAAGTAAGTCCTTGGGTGCAACTACCACTCTGTTCCAGCACTCTCCTGCTTCCCCAAGGCAGTAAATTTGACTTTGTGCCCAAGGACAGCGTACCTCTTGTTTCTCAGCCTCTGATATCTCCCCGCTTCCCTTCCTTGGCAACCATCAGGTTCATTTCCATCACACCTGGTCCAACAACATCGCTCATCATGGGGTGTTGGATGTGGGTAGAGATCGTCTATATGATACAGTTCCTTTCTTATCCTGCTACTCACCTCATCCTCCCCATCTGTATTCAGTGATTCCTCTCAATCGAGAGGCACAATCCCACATAGCTCTCAGTGCAATAGAAGAGGTGCTCCCCCATTAAAGAGGGAGAGGGTTCTGTTCAAGATACTTTCTCATTCCCAAGAAGAAAGGGGAACTCTGGCCAATACTGGATATCAGAGACCTGAATGTTTACATCAAGAAGTTCAGATTCAGGATATCTCTCACTTTGATCTCCCTTGTCTAGATCAGAAGGACTGATATGCTGCCCTTAATTTCCAGGATGCGTACTTTCACACTGCAATACCCCCAGACCAGAAATGCTACCTGAGTTTCACTGTAGACAACAACCATTGCTGATGCTAGGTTTTGCCATTTGGGCTTTCTGCATCATCGGGGTATTGATCAAGTGCTTGGTGGTAGTAGCCGCATACCTCAGAAAAATAGACGGTAAGGAATTCCCCTGTCTAGATAACTGGTTGGTCAGAGGTGGAGCACCTAGCTGGGATGCAGAAAACTCTGGCAGACAGCCTCAGCAGACACTTTGCCCGAGAACACAAGTGGAAACTAAACGACTTGGTGATGTGGAGTATTTTTCAGCAATGGGGAACCTTGTTGTAGAATCTCTGTGTCTGATGAGAACAAGAAATGCCCGGCCTGCTGCTTCTAATGGCCCAAGGCCAGAATTCCAAAGGGGATATATTTCTTGTCCCAAGCAGTAATGTACATTTCCACTCATCCACTCTTACTGCAAGTCTTGAGAAAGATCAGGCAGCACAAAGTGACAGTAACCCTGGTAGCTCCCATGTGGCTAAAACAGGTCTGGTTCATGGCATTCTCCAGATGACTGCGCACCATCTGCATTCAAATACCATCAGACCTCTTAACCCAGGACAAAACCACGTTCTACCACCCCAACCCAGCAGCTCTCCAGCTGGCAGATTGGTATTTGGGTGGACAACAAACTTAAAGCAATTGTGTTCTGCTGCTCTTCAGTCAGACCTTAGCAACAGCAAAAGAGACTCTACGGAGAAATGCTGTACAGCAAAATGGAAGAAATTTTTCTATATGATGCCAGCATTGATAGCTATCCCCAGAAGGTTCCAAAATTTCAGCTTTATTTGAGTCTCTCTCCTCTGAAAATGTTGGGATTGTCACTCAACTCCTTACGAGTGCAGTTGGCAGCATTTAGTGCTTTTCACCCATTGGTGGACAACAATACAATCTTTATCCATCCAGTTACAGAGAGATATTTGAATGGCCTTGTCAGAGCCTTTCCTTGTTGCTGATATGGGACCTCAATATAATCTTTGTGCCTGAATGAATGCTCCATGTGAACCTTTGGCCTCATGTTCCTCCAGTCATCTGTCTATGAAAGTTGTCTTCCTTGTTGCAGTGACCTCAGCAAAAAGTAGGAAAGCTGGAAGCTCTTATGGCAGACCCTCCATATACAGTCTTCCATAGTGATAGTTTCCCAAAGGATACATCTTAAGTTTATTTGGAAGGTGATCTTGGAACTACTATCTGAAGAAGGCCATCCACTTACCCGTCTTCTACCTGAAATCACGTGCCACCAGAGAGGACAGGACGCTCCATTCTCTGGATGTCTGACAAGCCTTGGCTTTCTACCTATAGAGGACAAAACCCTTTAGAAGATCCCCTAAACTATTTGTCTCCTTCATTGAATGTGTGACAGGAGAAGCTATCTCCATTCAGAGTCATTCTGAGTTGCATCCTGCTTTGCTTCGCACACCTGCTCAACAGGGTGTGAGAGCACACTCAATTAGAGCCCAGTCAGTTTCTGTAGCTTCACTATAGGACATCCCTCTTCTAGAGATCTGAGGAGCAGCAGTATGAGGCTCCGTGCATGCCTTTGCAAGGCATTACACCTTGGTGTAGGCTCCAGCAGCAGATGGCTCCGTCAGCAGAGCATACCTCCTATCAGTGCAGGGCTTTTCACGCCTTCCTCCTCAGTGAGTACTACTTGTGAGTCACCTCAAGTGGAGTAAACATAGGGACCATCCTTTGAAGAAGAAGAAAGAATGCAACTTACGTTGTACAGTAACAAGAGTTCTTTGAAATGTGTGGTCCCTATGTATATTCCATCACCTTCCCTGCTTCCCCTCTGCTTCAGATAATTATTTTAAGGTTATTCATGGTAGAGAAGAACAGGAGAAGTAATCGGTCCACATCACTGCTTATACCGTAAGTTGGGAGCAAGAGGAGAAGGGCACAGGCACAAACCGATGGACACTACTAATGAAAAATCTTCTAGTTTCAGGTGCATGGAGTGTATGCACGCCTCACCCAGGGATTACACCTCTCAAAACTCCAGTTACACCCAGGGATTATCCAAAGATAATACCTCTCAAAAGTCCATCACAATGCACAGTCAACCTGTGGAACTCCTTGCCAGAGGACGTTGTGAAGGTCAAGACCATAACAGGGTTCAAAAAAAGAACTAGATACATTCGTGGAGGATAGGTCCATCAATGTCTATTAGCCAGGATGGGCAGGAATGGTGTCCCTAGCCTCTGTTTGCCAGAAGCAGGGAATGAGCGACAGGGGATGGATCATTTGATGATTACCTGTTCTGTTCATTCCTTCTGGGACACCTGGCACTGGCCACTGTCGGAAGACAGGATACTAGGCTAGATGGACCTTTGGTCTGACCCAGTAAGGCCATTCTTATGTACTATACAAACTAATCATTCTTTACTTATTTGTATGTTTTGTAAGATGTGTAGTCAGTATACATATTCCATGACCCATCCACCATCCCTACTTCAGAGTCTTCAGACAACAGGTTTTTGAGGTGGTGAAGGAACTGAGGTATACCTTTTTATACCTTCACCTGAGCACACAAGGATGTGAATGGAGCATGTGCCACCCCAGCAGACAGTGCTGACTAGAAAGATCTCTGGTGCATAGGCTCTAGATGTGTAACCACCAGCTGTGGGATACAAATACAGGCTACACATCTCTAAGAACATCACTTACTGTACAGTTAAGTAACCCCTCCTCCCCCCAACACTGAAAAAAAGGCTCACTTTGATGGTCATTACTACTTGGAGTCTATAGACCATGGAGTTCCACCTGCTTTTCAGTGTTGAAATTGATTCATTAAGAGAAAAAATAATTTGTTACCTAGAATTGGATTTCTGCGAAACCACCCCAGCATTGGGAATAATCTCCCATGTTACATTTGAAAGTTACAATAGCATAACTTTTTTGAAGTTTGCTTTATTCTGGGGAGATGCTTGCATTGTCTGTTTCTTGAACAGATGACCCGTCATGGGTGAGAAGAGCATTTGAAGTGTGATTCATCCTGTATGTCAGTAATTGTGCAGATGGAAGACCCATGAGTCTATTTTGCTGATGCTGCATCATAGAAATCCCTATTATAAAATAGGAAAAACTGTCACTCATTTTTAGAATGTTTTTGCTGGTACTGTTTACTTTTTCTGACTCATTACAGCTATTAGTGCCTGCCAAAACTCTGACCACTTCCACGGAAATTAAAATTCACAGTTATAGTAGTCTAAATTTAAAATATGATAGACTAGCCAGCCAGCTCAGCAATGATCAATAATGACAGTAATGCATCTCTCAGATCCTGTACCCTACAACCTCTCCCACCTTAAGTACACTAGAAATTTTTTTTTTTTACTTATTTTTGAATGGAGGATTTAATAACATTTTTGTTTTACTTTAGGCAAAAGACCTTATAGAGAGATTTTTTAACCAACAAGTGGAAGTGCTGGGGAAACGTTCTGAACCCTTACCTGAAATATACTATATTGAAGGTACTCTGCAAATGGTATGGGTTAATCGCTGCTATCCAGGATATGGAATAAATGCTCTGATACATCCAGATTGTCCTGATTGTTGTGGTATGTGATAAATTTTCAAATCATACACATTATTTCAAGATAATTTTCACTTTGATTGAGCTCTATATATTGTTTAACTTCAGAGTAGTCATTCATACCCACCTTACAGTATTATCCTGTCAGCTCTCGCTGAAGCTAATCAAGATTGACCTGTTTTACCATTTTAGATGGATGTTTTCAAGGAACAGCATGATACTGCAGAAAGCGGTCTTGATGATTTAGGGTTTTTTTATCCATAATGCATTTAAGTCAGTGGTATTTGGATCAGATCCTTAGCTGGCACTCTTTCTTGTGAGTTAAGGCTAAACATATAACCCTGCAAAGTATTAAGGGGGTCTCTATGCTGTTCATGGTTCCATCTTTCAAGTGAGACGAAAAAAAAGGCTGACTGCTCTTTGTTGTTACTAAAGGCCCCTATGACATTCTTTGTAACAGCAGAAGTATTAACACAGTATCTTGGTCAAGTTACAAGTTTTGTAATTACATTTGGTTTACTTAAATTCCTTCTGTAGTTGCAATTGAAATTATGCCACATTTCCTGTTCTAACTAGTATGTAATGTGTAATACACTTTTACATAGTGCAGGGATCGGCAACCTTTCAGAAGTGGTGTGCCGAGTCTTCAATTATTCACTCTGATTTAAGGTTTCGCGTGCCAGTAATACATTTTAACGTTTTTAGAAGGTCTCTTTCTATAAGTCTATAATATATAACTAAACTATTGTTGTGTGTAAAGTAAATAAGGTTTTTAAAATGCTTAAGAAGCTTCATTTAAAATTAAATTAAAATGCAGAATCCCCCAGAGTGGTGGCCAGGACCCAGGCAGTGTGAGTGACGCTGAAAATCAGCTCGCGTGTTGCCTTCGGCACAAGTGCCATAGGTTGCCTACCCCTGACATAGTGGTTCAAGCTTCACCCCAGGAATGGTTGAAATTTAAGTTGTGGATGAAATGATCCAGGTGAATAGCTTTCATATCAGTAAGTTAAATTTGTGTAGCACTTTTTGATCCATCAGAATGTAAGGTGTTACACTAATGTAAGATCTTTATCATTGGTGCTGATCATTTATCTGAAGCTTCCTGGTAAAGTTAACGAATTTTACAAAGAATATGTGCAAAGATCATTAGAACAAAACCTGGAAAATTAATTCAAAATTTTAGGAAAATATTGACAGGAATTTTTTTAATCATAGGAGAAATTAAAAAACCAAAAATAAAAGTTGGAAAGATGAAAGGTTAGAAGCCTTCCTTGCCCTCCACTTTTTCCCAGCATAGGGCGCATAGGTAACCCTTCTGCCCCTCTGAGTTGGCAGCAACACGGGCCGGGTTCAGTATCTAACATAAGAACATAAGAAAGGCCGTACCGGGTCAGACCAAAGGTCCATCTAGCCAAGTATCCTGTCTACCAACAGTGGCCAATGCCAGGTGCCCCAGAGGGAGTGAACCTAACAGGGAATGATCAAGTGATCTCTCTCCTGCCATCCATCTCCACCCTCTGACAGACAGAGACTAGGGACACCATTCCTTACCCGTCCTGGCTAATAACCATTAATGGACTTAACCACCATGAATTTATCCAGTTCTCTTTTAAACTCTGTTATAGTCCTAGCCTTCACAACCTGCTCAGGTAAGGAGTTCCACAAGTTGACTGTGCACTGCGTGAAGAAGAACTTCCTTTTATTTGTTTTAAACCTGCTGCCTATTAATTTCATTTGATGACCCCTAGTTCTTGTATTATGGGAATAAGTAAATAACTTTTCCTTATCCACTTTCTCCACATCACTCATGATTTTATATACCTCTATCATATCCCCCCTCAGGCTCCTCTTTTCCAAGCTGAAGAGTCCTAGCCTCTTTAATCTCTCCTCATATGGGACCCGTTCCAAACCCGTAATCATTTTAGTTGCCCTTTTCTGAACCTTTTCTAGTGCAAGTATATCTTTTTTGAGATGAGGAGACCACATCTGTACACAGTATTTGAGATGTGGGCGTACCATCGATTTATATAAGGTCAATAATATATTCTCAGTCTTATTCTCTATCCCCTTTTTAATGATTCCTAACATCCTGTTTGCTTTTTTGACCGCGTCTGCACACTGCGTGGACATTTTCAGAGAACTATCCACGATGACTCCAAGATCTTTTTCCTGACTTGCTGTAGCTAAATTAGCCCCCATCATATTGTATGTATAGTTGGGGTTATTTTTTCCAATGTGCATTACTTTACATTTATCCACATTAAATTTCATTTGCCATTTTGTTGCCCAATCACTTAGTTTTGTGAGATCTTTTTGAAGTTCTTCACAGTCTGCTTTGGTCTTAACTATCTTTAGCAATTTAGTATCATCTGCAAACTTTGCCACTTCACTGTTTACCCCTTTCTCCAGATCATTTATGAATAAGTTGAATAGGATCGGTCCGAGGACTGACCCTTGGGGAACACCACTAGTTACCCCTCTCCATTCTGAGAATTTACCATTAATTCCTACCCTTTGTTCCCTATCTTTTAACCAGTCTCAGTCCATGAAAGGACCTTCCCTTTTATCCCATGGCAGCTTAATTTACATAAGAGCCTTTGGTGAGGGACCTTGTCAAAGGCTTTCTGGAAATCTAAGTACACTATGTCCACTGGATCCCCCTTGTCCACATGTTTGTTGACCCCTTCAAAGAATTCTAATAGATTAGTAAGACACGATTTCCCTTTACAGAAACCATGTTGACTATTGCTCAACAGTTTATGTTTTTCTATGTGTCGGACAATTTTATTCTTTACTATTGTTTTGACTAATTTGCCTGGTACAGACGTTAGACTTACCGGTCTGTAATTGCCGGGATCACCTCTAGAGCCCTTTTTAAATATTGGCGTTACATTAGCTAACTTCCAGTCATTGGGTACAGAAGCTGATTTAAAGGACAGGTTACAAACCTTAGTTAACAGTTCCGCAACTTCACATTTGAGTTCTTTCAGAACTCTTGGGTGAATGCCATCTGGTCCCGGTGACTTGTTAATGTTAAGTTTATCAATGAATTCCAAAACCTCCCCTCGTGACACTTCAATCTGTGACAGTTCCTCAGATTTGTCACCTACAAAACCCAGCTCAGGTTTGGGAATCTCCCTAACATCCTCAGCCGTGAAGACTGAAGCAAAGAATCCATTTAGTTTCTCCGCAATGACTTTATCGTCTTTAAGCGCTCCTTTTGTATCTCGATCATCAAGGGGACCCACTGGTTGTTTAGCACGAATCTAGGGGTTCCGTTTCAATAATGCAATGCAAAACCAGCTCGAGCCCCCACCCAGTGACCTGGGACAATTACGTACCACCCCCCGGGCGCTTCTAGGAGGCAATACTTCCCCTCTTGCAAGCACGGAGTCTGAGTGTAGCAAAAGCCTTTTAATAAAGGAGGGAAACAATGCGGCATTATGTTGGGGAAACACCATAAACAGGATTCATAACACAAACCATGAGCAAAAGACCCACCTCCAAGTAAGTTTGGCAGTGTTCTTTTCCCCTCAGGGTCTTAAGTCCAATCACCCCAAAGTCCAACAACCCAAAAGTCTCTGCCCCGGTCAGTGCCGCCTCAGAGTTCAAAAGTTTATCTGCAGAGTTTTACCCCGCAACCTGGGCGGAAATGGGGGGGGCACACAGGGTGTTAAGAGGCACCTTACGTGGTCCGAGGCCGACTGCTCTGCCTCTCTGTGGAGTTCTGCTGCAGCCTTCACCACGAATGGCTCCGCTCTACCCGCCGCGCCGCTCCGCTCCTCCAGCTGCCCCTGCAAACTGCTCTGCTCCTCTCTGCTCCGCTCGCTTGCTGTTCTGTGAGCCGCTCCAACCGCCCCACAAACTGCTCGGCTCTGCCAGCTGCTCCACCAGCCATCCCATGAACTGCTCCAGCTGCCACCACAAACTGCTCAGCTCACTGTTCCGTGGGCTGCTCCAACCGTCCCGCAAACTGCTCCACTCTGCCAGCTGCTTAGCAATATATCTTCAGGCTCCCCCACTAGTTAACATAGCACTCAGTGATCTCAGCTCAGCAATTTTAGCTCTTTTAGTGATTTTAACTCTTAGTGATTTCAACTTGTAGTAGGGGAGCCCCAGTGCTGGTGCACTATTGGCCCAAAGTGAATTTAGCTCAGCAATCTCTAGCTAGACTTCTAATAGAAGCAAAATTAGCTCTGCTATTCAACAGTGGAGAGAGGGGGGTAGTGTAATTGGTGTTCCAGGCCCTCAAAGGGGGCCCCATACCATTAGGTACACATACCTATCCCCAATCTTTCTCAATTCACTGGGTTTTGTAACCCATGCCCCTTGTCTAGCGAGTGCTACTTAGTTAATGGTGAGTCCCTCTGTCATACAACAGTTCCACTGGCCTTGATTCACAAAATCAGGGTAACAACACTTTATTCTTCCTGCCCCAATAACAGAGAAACTGGAAATCCCACACCAGCCAAAATAACCACTTCCAGTTGCTGTTGTCCCAGGCTAGGCGGGTGGGTGTGCCTATGCAAACAAGATCAGCCCCTGAAGTTTTTTTCCACCCTCGCCATAATTTACCACCAGATGTCAGGGTAGAGCTCATCCTGATTCTGCTTACATTTATATATATAAAAAACCCTCTAGATTTGTAGAATGAGCATGCAAAAGAGACAGTTCTAGAATATACTGGAAGGGGAAACAAAGAATGGGCCAAATATTGCTCACTTTATTCATACAAGTTCTCTCACTAAAATCAGTGGGATCACACACTTGAGTAAAGTGACCAAGGTTTGGATCATCATTTTAAAAAGTTACTTTGACTCTAAATTGTTCTTAGATTGTTTTCCTTAATAGTGTTCAAATTATCTCAATTAGACATTGAGGCTGAAATCTCAATAGTATGGTGTAATGTAGAAGTATACAGAAGAATAGAATAAAGCTGCACTTGGTCTTTTGGTGAAGGCAGTTTCCTGCATGGCTGGAGAACAGGGAAAGAGAACGTAGCTTTCAAGATGTAATCCAATCTAGAGACTTTTATTTTAAAAAAAAAGAAACTAAGATTATGCAAGAAAATAGAAAACATAATGAGAAGACCCTAAAACTGCAGGATCTGCAATATATTTGCATATGAGATTTTTCCATTTGCTCTGATTATGAGAAGGAGCTTATACCATACACAGAAATTTCTTCCATTTCTTCCAAAGGAATGTAGTGAAGCATTTGAAAGTTTTACCTATATCCATAACTATAGTTTTACATAATCTTGAGGAAAACTAGAATGAAAGCTCTGTGGGGTTCTTGGGAGTACCTCTCTACCTTTTAGGAAGGTTTATAGTATATAGTGCTCCAGTTCTATCATGAATTCACTTCCTCTTCCCTTTTGCAGAGGCTAGCTCCCATAAACACAATAGTCCTAATAAGCCCTTGCGCTCCGGGGCAGTGTAAGAGCTGAAAATCATAGAATCATAGGACTGGAAGTGACTTTGAGAGGCCATCTAGTCCAGTCCCCTCTACTCATGGCAGGACTAAGTATTATCTAGACCATCCCTGACAGGTGTTTGTCTAACCTGCTCTTAAAAATCTCCAATGATGGAGATTCCACAACCTCCCTAGGCAATTTATTCCAGTGCTTAACCACCCTGACAGGAAGTTTTTCCTAATGTCCAACCTAAACCTCCCTTGCTGCAATTTAAGCCCATTGCTTCTTGTCCTATCCTGAGAGGTTAAGAAGAACAATTTTTCTCCCTCCTCTTTGTTAACAACCTTTTATGTACTTGAAAACTGTTATCATGTCCCCTCTGTCTTCTCTTTTCCAGACTAAACTAACCTATATTTTTCAATCTTCTCTCATAGGTCATATTTTCTAGACATTTAATCATTTTTGTTGCTCTTCCCTGGACTTTGTCCAATTTGTCCACATCTTTCCTGAAATGTGGTACCCAGAACTGGACACAATACTCCAGTTGAGGCCTAATCACCGCAGAGTAGAGCAGAAGAATTACTTCTCATGTCTTGCTTACAACACTTCTGCTAATACATCTCAGAATGATGTTCACTTTTTTTGCAACAGTGTGACACTGTTGATTCATATTTAGCTTGTGGTCCACTATGACCCCTAGATCCCTTTCCGTAGTACTCCTTCGTATACAGTCATTTCCCATTTTGTATGTGTGCAACTGATTGTTCCTTCCTAAATGGAGTTGTAATGGGGTGGGTCTCACCACCGCGGCACCTTATGCTGGCCGTCTTGGGAATTAGCTCTCCAATCCGCCTTCAGCTAGTGGTGTCATGCCTGCCATCACAGCTGTCTCCACTCTTCGGACTCGCATCGCTCCCCAGACCGCAGCTTCCTCTTCTGGGCACAGTCCTCTGGCTGTACCCCTGCTCCGGTATCTCCCCCGTTCCAGGGGACCGGCAGTCCTTAGTCCCTCCACTTGTTAACTGCAGTCTGGATACCGGCCACTCTCCTCATTGGCAAGTGAGGTGGGGGGGACCAAGGCCCGCCTGCTACTCTGGGTCCTGACCCAGGGACTCTATAGCTGGCAGCCACCTACTGCCCTCCAACCTGCTGCCTATTTTCCCTGGGCCACTTCCCACGTAGCCCTAACACCCTCTCAGCCCTTGTAGCAAGGTCCCAGCCTGGCAGTGGTCAGCCAGCAGCTCACCCTCACACTCTGCTGCTCCTGCCCAACATTGCTCTATCTATGACACTTCTTCAGGCAGCCAGTCCTCCTCCCTTACCTTGCAGGAAGAGACTGCCTTCTGCTGTCCTGAGCAGCCCTTTATATATGGCCCTCGCCGGCCCTTATTGGCTGCTCCAGCAAGCCTTCCCCCTATTGGTGGGCTCAATAAGCCCTTTCCTGATTCGTGGGTTCTGCGCAGCCTCCCTGGTGCTCCTTTTAACCCCTTCTTTTCCCTGTGTGGGGCAGCTGCCCCACCACAGGAGTACTTTGCATCTGTCCTTATTGAATTTCACCCTATTTGCTTCAGACCATTTCTCCGGTTTATCCAGATCATAATCTTATCCTCCAAAGCACTTGCAACCCTTCCCAGCTTGGTATCATCCACAAACTTTATAAGTGTACTCTCTATGCCATTATCTATCTGATGAATATATTGAACGGAACTGAACCCAGAACTGATCCCTGTAGGACCCCACTTGTTATGCCCTTCCAGCATGATTGTGAACCACTGATGATTACTCTCTGTGGAACTGTTTTCCAACAAGTTTTGCACCCATGTTATGGTAGCTCCACCTAGGTTGCATTTCCCTAGTTTGTTAATGTTGTTGTCAGCTCCTACGTGGTGCATGCTAAAAGATTATTATAATTTTGATAATTAAAACAGATTTTGTTCTTAGAAATATTTTAGTTATGTTCTGTTAGAGTTTTGAGGTAAAACTCAAGGTCTTGTCTGCACATACATTTAGTTTGTGACATGCTGGGGTGTGAATCTACCTCACGCTAGCCTGCTGCTTTGAAACGGGAGTAGATTAAAGCACATTAATGAACTGTTAGTATGCATGAACAGAGTCCATGCGAACAGTTAGTTAGTGTGCGGCAGGCTAGTATGGGGTAGGTTCACACCCAAGCTTGCCACAAACGAAATGTTTGTGTACATAAGCCCCAAGAATAACTAGTGCCTGGATTCACCAGAAGTTTTGATTCCCGCTAGCTCAACCAGATTCCCCAACCTTCTGTTTTCCAGTCTCTTTCCAAAGCTGAGCACCCTGCCCTGAATAGAAATATCTGTTCTTCCTAACACGCATTTCTTCTTCCCTTAATATAGATCCAAGCAATGTTTTTGTCTCAGCCCCAGATTTGAAGCCCTTTTCCTTCCCAGAACCAAGTCCTATTTGCTCTTCCGCACATCAGAATCTTCCTCTTTCCCCAGCCCTGATGGATGGGAGAACAAATTTAAAATGTTATTAAGATGATGTTAAAAAAAAATTGTGAACAGAGTTTGAGCATAGAAGTTTCTGGTTATCAGGGAATAACATACAGATTATCGAGGGTGCAAAGTTTGGTTTAAGATCAGGTGGCATGAGGAATACATAATCTGCAATATTCCCGATTGGGTGTAAAACGTTTGCTAATTTTCAAACACTTCCTTTTAGCTGCTTTGTTCCTTATCCTTCCTGCAGCAGGCAGCACTAGCACATGATTACATACTGGTGCTAAGTAGTTGCTATATATACCCTATTACCTCACATCAGTTGGGATCATAGCATTGACTGTATGATGTTAAATAAACATCAGGGAGAAGCTCATTCTCTCTGTCTCTAGGTTCCCTACAGAAATAGGCCTTCCTCCTGAGCCAGTTCTCTTTACCTGCTGGTACCTTCAGGAGGCACAACAGCAAGCTTTCACTTGTGATGCACCCTACTTGAGAAGGGCAGCATTCAGCCCTGAAGAAAGGGCAGAGTCTATCCTGCACCTCAACCCCTCTCTGCTGACTGCCTCCCATTCAGAGCGTCTGTATTTTGAGTGGACTCCCAGTAATTCTGTGGCTACTCCCTGTGACTGTCACTGAACGCCCTTCTGGCAACACAATTGAATCCACAGATCTTACTTTAGCCTGCCCCTTGGTAAAACTGATCTTTTCATTTCCCAGGTCTCCAAACAACATACATATAGACATTACAAAAACATAGTTCTTCATGACATTGCCTTCACAGAGGCCTACTTGCTGTCCATAAAACCTTTTTGATTAGTAGTTAGCAATTAGGAGGTCCACACACATCTCCCTTAAGCCCTACATTATATGGACCAAGAGTATAATTGCTATAGTCCTTCTAACCATCCATCAGTTCCTCTCTGTTGCCAGCTTGAGCACTCATGAAAACTATTTTAGGGCTGATATATGTAGAGTTCTGTTCTCAACTTACTCTCTTGACATTTTGTCAGCAGCAGACTCTGGTTTGAGAAGGACAATGCTTCAGTTGCCGTTGAACAAGCTTGTATTTTAAGGGATATCACTGTTAGCTAGTCTCCTACAGTAGGGCTCTGGGGAGGCAATGTCATGAAACTACAAAAGGTTATTAATTTATTAGAGATAATTCTTATACTCTGAATGTATTGCCATCTCAGAGCCACAGTCACCCTCTGTTAACATAACTTCATGGCCCAGCTCCAAGTAAGACTTCCTGAGGTAGAGAGTAACTGAAGGGCGGTTAGAGGAGGCAGAGTATTTATGTAACTGCAGACTACTACTCAAAATTGTTCCTGAGGCCACATGGGTAGGCATTCTTAATGGGTGGTGCTATAGAGACAATACATTTGAAGATGAGTTACTTCTGGTCAGTAAAGCCTTTCTATCTCATAAAAGGTGGATTGATTTAAATCAGTTGTTCTCAACTGGGGTACCCAGAGGTCTTCCAGGGGGTACATCAACTCCTCTAGATATTTGCCTAGTTTTATAACAGGCTATATAAAAAGCACTAGTGAAGTCGGTACAAACTAAAATTTCATACAATGACTTGTTCATACTGCTCTATGTACTATACACTGAAATTTAAGTACAATATTTATATTCTAATTTATTTTATAATTATATGGTAAAAATGAGAAAGCAAGTAGTTTTTCAGTAAAAGTATGCTGTGATACTTTTGTATTTTTATGTCTGATTTTGTAAGTAAGTAGTTTTTAACTGAGGTGAAACTTGGGCCTGGTCCACACTAACCCCCTACTTTGAACTAAGGTACGCAAATTCAGCTACGTTAATAACGTAACTGAATTCGAAGTACCTTAGTCCGAACTTACCGCGGGTCCAGACGCGGCAGGCAGGCTCCCTCGTCGATGCCGCGTACTCCTCTCGCCGAGCTGGAGTACCGGCGTAGACGGCGAGCACTTCCGGGATCGATTTATCGCGTCTAGACAAGATGCGATAAATCGATCCCAGAAGATCGATTGCTTACGGCCGGACCAGGAAGTAAGTGTAGACCTGCCCTTGGGGATATGCAAGACAACACAGATTCCTAAAAGTGGTACAGTAGTCCGGAAAGGTTGAGAGCCACTGATTTAAATCAGGATTTAAATCAACAAGCTAGAAAATTTGATTTAAATGCTCAACTTTAATCTTGTTTTGCATTTGTACTTTTTTTCTTCTAAAGAAAGGTTCATTCTCATTGGTTGTTAACCATTAGAACTTGTTGACTTGCAACTAAATATAGTAAAAGTTTTCTTATGTTTGGGAAATGGGGGGGTTCCGGTAAGTCAAAAATTCCGATTAAATAAGAGGGAGGGAGTTTGGTTACGGGAGGGGGCTCAGGGCTGGGGGTTGGGGCACAGGAGAGGGTGTGGAGTGCTGGAGCCAGGTGGCGCTCACCTTGGGCGGCTACCCGCAAGCTGCGGCATGTCCCTGCTGCTCCTAGGCAGAGCGTTGCTAAGCCCGCAGGCGCTGCCCCCGCAGCTCCCATAGGCTGAGGTTCTCACACTCAGTGCTCTGAACTCCTCGTGGCCGTTTCTCCGCCTAGGAGCAGCAGGGACATGTCGCCGCTTCCAGGGAGCTAGGTAGGGAACCTGCCGGCCCTGCACCAACTGGACTATAAACCGGACTTTCAATGAAGATCAGAAATGCTGGTTTTTAGAGCTTTCCAGTTGGTAAAGCGCTGGATAACACAGCTTTTACTATATAGGCTTTACCCTAAATTTGGTACTGTTTGTTAACAAGGAGGATAAACTGTGTCTATGCACATCTATTTAAGCAGTTTGTAGCTTAACATTCTTTTATTCTGATTCTTAATTTTTACACTTTTAGAAAATTGTGAATGATATTTCTTATTTAGTATAGGATTAATTTTTTATTCATGATTTGTGTTAAGCTGCATTTGGATGCAAATTGTAATACAATTCAAATGCATAAAACAGCATTTTTTATTATTGAACATTACCTTTAAATGTATTGGACACATAAGAAAGAAATAATTTATTAAAGCATGTTTTGCATTTAAAACAGATGTATTAAACGAAGGAAGTATTCTCTGTAGTTAGTGAATTGAATTGGTCACCATGTCATTCAAGATTTTAGAACAAGTAGATCTCATCCTGTCATTCACAGTTTTTAATTCGAGAAGGGAAGAGGAGAACAAGTTTCTGTCAGTTTCTTAACTTTGAATGAACTAATCGTTTAGCTCTGAACTTGTTGAATGAGCTGAAATAAAGAAAATAGTCTGTCTGCACCTGCAGAAGATGTCACTTCTGTCAGAAGCTACTTTAGCATTTAACAAACTCTGGTTCTTCTTTGAGTGCTTATACACACGTTCCACTGTTGGGGTATGTGTGCCCGGTGCATTCAAACCAGTGACTTTTAGTCATCAGCACTGTGTGGAGCCATGCATGAGTCCTGAGTATCATTGTGCCTCCAATTGTGGGAATAAAGAGCAGGGCTGCTCCTGCTGCCTCTCGGTTCCTTCTCATTGTGTGAGGCTTTGATGGCGCTCCCAGTGATGCCTCTTAGCTCACAATTTATTGCCTGGCTTATCAGCAGCTTTTTTGTAAATAGATAGTACTTAGTAGATAGGTAGTTTAGTATTAGTTTTCAGTAAGAGTTTATTTTGTTCTCTTTTAAGAGGAGGCTATTTTCTTTCATTTGTCTCCTGTGGTGGTACTCCTTGTGATGGGGCGGGACTCACCATTTCAGGACCTCCTGCTGGCCGTGCTGGGAATTAGCACTTGGTTTCCGGTGCACCTTCCTCTAGTGGTGTCTCACCACCATCACTTCTGCTCCACCTCTAAGACCCGCATTGCTCCCCGGACCGAGGCGTCTTCTTCTAGGCACGGCCCTCCAGCTGTCTCACTCCGCTTTGGAACCGGCTGTCTCTAGTCCATCCACTTGCCGCTGTGCCATACTGCAGCCTTCGGTCTAGCCCCTCACCTCAAGGGATAAACCTCAGTCTGAATACTGGCCACCCCCTCTGTGGCAAGTGGGGGAGAAAGGGAGGGGGAGCCTGTCCGCTACTCCGGGCCCTGACCCAGGGACCCTATAGCCGGTGGCGATGTGCTGCCGCTCCTCCAACTCCTGCTGCCTATTTCCCTGGGCCACTTTCCCGTAGCCCTAGCACCTTCCTGGCCCTTTGTATCAAGGGTCTCAGTCTGGCAGCGCTCAGGCTGGAGCTCCCTATTGCTCCCCTGACCCTGCCCAGTACTGCTCTATCTAAGTTACTCTTCTAAGGCAGCCAGTCCTTCTCCCTTGCACTCCAGGGAAAGACTGTCCTTGCTCTGTTGAGCAGCCATTCTTATATGGCCCTCCCTGGCCTTGATTGGCTGCTCCAACAACTCTTCTCCTGACTGGCTCTCTACAAGCCGTCCTCCCATTGGTTGGGTTTTGCGCAGCCTCCCTGCGGGCTGCTTTAACCCTCCATATACCTGTGTGGGGCAGCCGCCCCACCACACTCCTGTAGAGATTAGTTGTCTTGGTACATAAATCCTCAGGTTTCAAAATTGCTTGACACGTGAGGCAGTAATGTCACTAAACGACAGACACACTAGGTGTCTAATCTGTCTAGTGCTAAATGTGCTATATTGAGTTGATTTGGAAAAGAACCTGAAAGAACTGGAGAGTCCTGGCTTAAGATTTACCTCATGAAGAGGTTGATGGCCTGAGCTCTGATCCTGGTATGCCCAGGGCTGATCATTCCAATTATGCCTCCTCCAGAAGCATTCCTGCAGCTACCTCATCTTTAGTTGCTGTTCTGTCACCAAAAGACTCTGCCTCTGACAGAAGGAGGAAGTCTCACAAAACTTCCAGAGAGAAGAGGCAGCAATCCATCCCTGGCCCTTCATCTAAGGCCCTTAAGACTTCTAGCTCTTTAGAGCATAAGGGCAGCTCAGAACCCAGGAAAGACTTCTCAAGAACCATGTAGCTCTGAACATCATGCTTCAGCAAGTGGTGAAAACTTGCCTTATAAGCTGTCAGGTACCAATCTGGCTGATTAAAGAGGACAGGTGTCACTAACTCAGGTTCTGTTTCCAGGGATTCAGTATACAGTGATATCAATGACTCTGGTACTGATCACCTTGGTAGCAATGAGGCCAGCCCCGACGATTCCTCCAGTACTGACAGCCCTGGTACTGATGCTGTGTCCAGTTTCACTGTTGGCACAAATCGACTATTGTACCAATCCTATCAGTACTGTCTACTCCTTGGGCCTGCATAGCAGCCAAAGATACATTGTGTTCATTGGTCCCAGACACTGTTCTGCTTGTGGCCCAACAGGTCCCACAGCAAACAGTGGTTTCAGTATCCACCTTGGTACCAGTGAGACCGACACATCTGAGGGCACCAGGCAAACCTGCTGACATCGTCATCCCATCCCAAGATCTGAATGACTGATACGCTGCTCTTGGGCTACAGGATGCCAACTTTCATGTGGTCATCCAATTAAGCCATGGAAAATAAAAGATTTCTAGTTGGGGTCTGCTACTACCAGTACACAGTGCTTGTTTTTAGTCTCTCATCAGGTCCCAGACAAAATGTATGGTGGTATTAGTAGATTCAGTTGTGGCTCATCCAGCTGAGTCTGAGAATAAACAAGACAAGTTGACACTGTCCCCCCCATAGAAAGAATCAAGTTATTTGGGACCATTCTCGACTCTCACTG
This sequence comes from Terrapene triunguis, assembly GCF_002925995.2. Classification (NCBI taxonomy): domain Eukaryota; kingdom Metazoa; phylum Chordata; order Testudines; family Emydidae; genus Terrapene; species Terrapene triunguis. The sequence goes on along the minus strand of NW_020664531.1, from coordinate 8,402,835 downwards.
CAACAGCCTATCTATCTCCAGAGAACTTCAGTCCATCCTATGCAGTAATCTGCAGGTTCATCCATGTGATCTTGCCTTAGATTGCTAGGAATCTTGGCATCTTGAATGTACGTGACTCGGCATGCCACCACACTTTACCTGTAGTACATGCAAAGCTGGTTGAAGTCTATATTGGCAAAACAAATATCCTCTGGACATGGCGGTTCATGTATCTTTCTGAGTCCTATCATCATTAAGGAGTAGATGACTCTGAAAAATGTGTGCAAGGGAGTTCCCTTTTCTCCCTCCACTTCCATAGAAAACACTAATGGATGAATCCACTCTGGGCTGGGGAGCAGATCTGAACAGAGTGTAAACTCAAGGTCAGCGATTTTGCCAAGAAACAGCCCTTCATATAAACAACGTAGACCTGAGAGCCTTTCTTCATACCTGCAAAGCACAGTTGCCAGCATTCACGCGGTAAATAAGAACCCCAACTTTCACAATGAGCCAAAAATCAAGCTAATCCCATTTCAAAACAAGGCCAAAACAAGCCAATCCCTAAGAACCACAACACTCCATGTGACTAGATCCCTCCGGCGTGCAATCTGGGACTGTGGTGGGCCCACTGTTCACCCCTGACTCTCTCTTCCCCTTGCCACAGCTTGCCCCCCCTTTCCCCTGCTTACCAGGAGCCGATCAAAAAAAAGAAGGAACAAGATACAAGCCAAACAAGCTACAAGCCAAAAATTAGCCAACAAGCAACTCACAAGCCAAATAAGGCAAAAACAAGCCCAATTTCATGTTGTGAAGGCCAAGACAATAACAGGGTTCAAAAAAGAACTAGATACATTCATGGAGGATAGCTCCATCAATGGCTATTAGCCAGGATGGGCAGGGATGGTGTTCCTAGCCAGAAGCTGGGAATGGGCGACAGGGGATGGATCACTTGATTACCTGTTCTGTTCATTTCCTCTGGGGCACCTGGCATTGGCCACTTTGGTCTGACCCAGTAGGCTGTTCTTATGTCAGTGCAGCCTCCCATAACCTTATCTTTATTCTTGGACGCAATTGCTGAGACCCAGTCAGATTTTGTACCCCAATCCTTGCAGTCTCCACCTCACAGCATGGATGCAGAGTGGCTACATTTATCAGAAATAAACTGTTTGCATAGATTTCAAAATATCCTTATTAACAGGAAGAAAGGACTCTACCAGAAAGGCTTATCTGGCTAAGTGGAAGCGGTTTTCAATGTAGGCCTGGCATCATCATCTGCCTCCATCCAAAGCACAGGTACAAGAGATATTGAATACCTACTGGAACGAAAGAATTTGGGCCTATCAGTGAGCTGCAAGGTCAACTTTCAGCAAGCTAACTCCACCATTCACCCTCCTATTCAGAGATGTTCTGTTTTCTTTATCCCTGTAGTAGGAAGACTTATAAAAGGCCTAATAAGGGTTTTATCCACCAACAAGAGAACTAGTCCCTTTCTGGGACTTTAACTTAGTCCTCACAGGCCTTATGGGACTGCCCTTTGAACCACTGGCATACTGCTGCCTTTCTCACTTATTAGCTAAAACAGCATTTCTAGTTGCAATAACATCAGCAAAGAGAGTAAGAAAATTAAAGGCTCTAATGGCAGGACTTCCATATACTGTCTTCTATAAATAGTCTTGGCAGAATTTGTCGGGGTTTTTTATATGTAATTGGCAGATAATCTAGATGTTTACACTCCCCCCCCCCAATTTGTATTTATTTAAATTTTCATGGTTGAGGGAAATTCTGCAGGAGGGGACAATAACAATAACTATTTGTAGTGAGCCGGTGAGGCACCCCTCCATCTCCGACAGGGCCGAGCTTCCTCCACTCCCAGCGTGGGCGGAGCTACCGGGTCCGGGGCCCGCCCCTCCGAGGTCACGGCCCCGACCCGGAAGTATAAAAGCCCGCCAGCAAAGCTCAGTAAGAGCCAGACCGCCGGAGAGAGCAGACGTCCCGGGCCGAGCTCCCGCTTGGGAGACAGCCGCAGGCCGCGAGCCGCCTGCTAACGCCCCGCGCCGGTCAAGCCTCCCTCTCGCCAGGTACCCCGAGGAGGACTGGCCCAGCCTGCCCCGTGCCAGCTATCCTGACGAGGACTGGCCCAGCCTGCCCCGGACCCGTCACCCCGAGGAGGACTGGCCCAGCCTGCCCCGTGCCAGCTATCCTGAAGAGGACTGGCCCAGCTTGCCCCAGACCAGCTGCCCTGAGGGGGAGTCAAGTCTGCCCCGTGCCAGCTATCCTGGGGAAGAGCTGCCGGACCGGCCCCCAAGCCCCGCACCCAAGGAGCCGATGCTGCTGGACTGGCCCGAACCCAGCACTGCCGCCGAGGTAAGCCCCGAGGGGAACAAGGAAGTAGCCCGGGGGTAGCCGACCCAGGTCAGGCTGCAGAGACCTGTGAGCCGATGTCAGTGTGTTTCAGTCAGGATACCCCACTGACCGGCAGCGACAGCAATCGCTGCTAGGGCCCCGGGCTGGGACGCAGTGGAGTGGGTGGGCCTGCGTCCCCCCCTGCCACTCCGACTCACGGGTGGCAGGCTTCCCCCTCACCCAACGCTCAGGTAGGAACCTGGGCCTGATTAAACTGCTTGTCTGCTCAACCCTTGCCCCAAAAGGGCTTGAGCTGTGACTGTTTGTGCCCCGCCCTGACCCAGGGCCTGGGCGCCTTAACTGCTTGTCTGCTCAACCCCTGCCCCAAAAGGGCTTGAGCTGTGACTGTTTGTGCCCCGCCCTGACCCAGGGCCTGGGCGCCTTAACTACTTGTGTGCTCACCCCTTGCCCCGAGGGGCTTGGGCTGTGACGGTTTGTGCCCCGCCCTGACCCAGGGCCTGGGCCTGCTTGGACGGTTAGTTGGTGCTCAGCCCCTACCTAAGGGCTTGAGCTCCTGAACTGTGAGCCGCTCAGCCCTTGCGTACAAGGACCTGAGGCTAGACTGTCTGCAATTCAGTGAGCCGGTGTGGCACCCCTCCATCTCGGAGGGTAGAGCCCCGGCTCACCCTACTACACTATTTAATAGTAGAATCAAAAAGTTAAAGCATTGTAACCATTAACACACACATTGTCAACATCACATGTCAAAAATATATAAAGTAAATCTCCTTAAATCAAACTCTAAGTTCTCAAGCATCATTTTTCTTTCTTTGCCAATCTCTAAATTTCTGTCATTATCGATGGAAAGGGTCTTGCATTGGTTTGTGTGTGTATGGTGAAATGAACATTTACTAACAAAAATCTAATCCTTCCAAGCCTATCTATAAGTATAAGGTCTCATTAAAACCTCATCCAAAATTCCTGTCAAAGATAGTCTTGAAATTCCACTTAAATGTGGTTATATCACTACTGATAATTTTTCTCATGGACATTTATAGAGTTGCTACATCCATACATTCAGTCAACATTATGCCATAGTGAAAGCATCGAAATGACAGTTCTACAATCACAGTTTAAGTAGACCACAGTGAGTTTCCATCTCCAAAAGAGAACTGTTTGAGAATCATTGAAATACAAATGTGTACAAGCAATCGAAGAAGAAGAAGAAGAAGAAGAAACAATTATTTACTACATTCACTGTGGCTCTTTGATATTTGTTGCAGGCATACTGTATATACTTGTTCATAAGCCGATTTTTTTTAGTAAAAAAGGGAAGCAGCAGAGAAGTGGGTTGGCTTATGAACGGGTATAGAGAGGGAGAGGTGGGACACAGTCCCTCCCCCCCAACAATGGGGTCATGTGGGGGGGTGGTCACAGGGCTTACTTCCCTGACCCCCAGCTTCTCCCCCCCAAAAAATTTCCCCACCAGTTGCTATCCCAGCCCGTCAGGATAAGCAGCTGGTGTGCCGGAACACTTTGTTTACTTAGGTTTACCTCCGTGCCTGTGGATGCTCGAGGTAAATAAACCATCTTGGCCCACCAGCAGCTTATCCTGATGGCCCGGGAGTCAAAGTTTGCTGACCCCTGAATTATAGGGTCAGCTTATGAACGGGTCATAAAAAATTTCCATTTTTACTTATCCATCTTGGGGGGGTTGGCTTATAAACGAACCGGCTTATGATCGAATATATACGGTATATATTCCATTACCCACTCCCCATCCGCGTTACAATGGATTGTATTGTTACCAAGATTCCAGTGGTGAAGGAACAAGAAGCCAGTTGGAGCGGTCCTGCTCTTGCCTGGAGGTATAAGAGTATTTATGGTGTATGTGCCAACCCATTCCGTACTGCTAACCAAAAGTCTCTTGCTTGAGTGTACTGGGTGCACAGACACCTCAGTGGAATATATGTATAAAACACATCTTGAAAAACCAGGTACTGTACAAATAAGTAATTTTCTTCCAGGTGCTTAGCCAGTGACTTCTACCAGTTCAGTGGTTTGATTTTCTTTAAAATGTCAGCAATGTGTATACTGCTCGAATATTACTTTATTTGAATAATTATAATATGTTTAGGTCTTAACATATGTTATAATTTCAAATTTAATTTTAAACGGGGTTTATTTTTAAAAAGAAAACAATTAATTTAAATAAAAACCCATTTTTAATCAGTTTTCATCCTGGTCTCATATTTGTATTTATAACATATTTTAATTTGCAGATTTGTCATTTTAAGATTATAAAAATCGTAGAAACATAAATTTAATATAATTCCTGTTCATTCTAGTGGTTTAAGTGCCTCTTAAGGTATATAAAATAAAGCATATTTGAAGGTTAAATAAAATGTTCGGGTAATTGCTAAGATCCTTCATTAAAGTTCAGTTAACACAAAGTAATTGTACCACTTTTGTGTCTTCACAGGACCATTAGATATAAAACAATTATTTTTGTGTTGGTCTTAAAAACATTACTGCAATGTTTTCATTTTCTTTCAGGAGTTAGGCTACAGATGTAGATGAAATACAGTACCAAAATTCATATCTTTTGTGGGCTCCTGATACATTCCTGGCAACTTGATTTCATCCCATGGGATAAGATAATCAGAAACCCACACTTGATTTATAACTTAGTAGTCTTTGTCCTCATTCGTTATCTTTTATAGTTTGATTTCCTGTAGTAATTTGCTTTAATGGACTAGGTACAAATTTAGCTTGCCATTACAATAATTCGAATTTCTCCAGTTCTCTCAAAAAAGTGAATTTAAAAAAAAGAAACTATATCTGACGAATAATCATTTCAGAGTTCTAAATAAAATGTATTGCCCAAGCAAATACTGAAATTGTACTAAAAATTGGAGTAGAGCAGAAAATGTCAGCACATAGGATTCAAGAAGAAATTAACATGTCAAGTGCACTTAAAAGTTTGTGAAGTGTGAAATGGTATATTAGATAGGTACAAATGAAATATATGAGGTGAACTATTTTGTGGAGATGTTTATACATGAAGGGTGAAGTTAGGCCAGTAGGAATTTATGCTCAATAAGGAAGATTGAGACAAGTTATGTTTACTGTAAGAAACTTTATATCTTTTCCCAGCAGCCAGCTCAGCAAGCAGTAGGCTGTTTGCTTAAGATTTTTTCTCTTTTTCATGCCTTCCCCTAGATGGCAGACTGAGATTGAGCTGTTCACAAATAACATTTTATATGATTGTTATCATATAACACGGGATTCTCTGGGAGAAGAAATGGGCAGAGTGCAGTTTTCCTTCTGACGTTGAGACACACTGGGGAGAAGGAAGGCTATTTACCAGCCCAACTGATGTGGAGACTGGGAAGTGCTATTTGCTACATGTATATTTAGGGTTTCCTCCAGCAGACCCATAGAGATGTGCTGAAGGGTGGATACAGAGCTTCACATACCATTTCCATACACGCTTCCTCACTCTCCCTAGCAGTGGGAGGAAAATTGTGACGCTCCTGCAGAGAGAGAAGGGATCCTGAATCCTTCTACCAATCGTTGTTACTGTGATGCTGTCCTTTATGCTTAATTAATGAAAATGTCAATCATCATCCTTGATTCAAATACATGTGTAATATTTGTATAGTGTCTAGCAAAATGGGACCCTGCTCTCGGTTGGGGCCTTTAGGCATTACCATCATCCATATAGTTAATACAGTGGTTTTTAGGGTTGGGATGAGGGGCCCCTTGTAAGCCTCTCCTGCTAAACGGTGAATAAGCTCTGCCCATTTCTAATGGCATTTGAGATAGACCTCTAAAACTCCTTTGAGTCACCAGAAAGGAACAAGCAGAGTCAGGCAACCCTCGGTGGTTGCCATAGGTCAGATGAACTTCGCTAAGGTTCTGTAACAATGGGAATAGGCAGGGTGAAGCCCCACAAATCCTGTTGAATTAATAGGTGTCAGGTAGGATAAGACTTAGTGGACACCTTTGGGCTACAAAGTGGGGAAGCAGGTGTGCTCCAGCTACAGGAGTATACCTGCTTGAGTACAGTGGGGCTGAGCATTAACACCCTCACTGCCCACCTTTTCCTCTGAAAATGCTATAATTGTCAAAGTATAGTGATGTTCAAGGGAGCCAGGAGAACCACAGACAAACCAATCACCTGGCTGTGATCCTTCTTGCTTCCTCCTGATTACTTATGTTGGGAGCTAACATATCCTATACAAAGAACAGGAGTACTTGTGGCACCTTAGAGACTAACAAATTTATTAGAGCATAAGCTTTCGTGGGCTACAACCCACTTCTTCGGATGCATATGTATAT